>NC_077228.1:219205281-219818889 GCF_027887165.1 Monodelphis domestica | reverse complement strand
TCAACAAATCAAAATGTTATATTTATGGCAAAATTGATATTTGTATTAATGTTTGCACTACTGTTTGAAAAATGTAAAAGATGCTAATATCTTTGGTATGCTATTCAAAAAAAAAAAAGGGGGATAAGTCAGAAAGTATTTTTAAGAACATTTTCATACCATTTTTATATCATTTTAATCCTTTTGAGCAATTTTGATTTGATGCTCTCACTTTATTTTCTCTGAATATTTTGATTATACTATGTTGTTTTCATTTTTCTCTTATATTTTGAAAAATATTTCAAGTACTTTTAACACTCTAATCCTGAGCTATGAAGGTGCAAATGTTTCTCTTAATATGTACCCAACAGCATCAGATTACAAGAATGTGACAGCAATTGTTAAAGTTGCAGGTGACTATCCTGGGAAACCATCACTGATTGCATAAAAAGGGAATGCAAAGGACACCTCAATGGGCCAGACAGCCAAAGCCACACACACATAGGCATATATTCCATAAAAGATGGATATATGTGGGCTGCTGAGGTTGGAGGTCCTGGGACACGGTGCTTGACACCCTCATTCACAGGTGGCTCGGGTATCAAAATCCAACCATATTGCCATGTGGCAGGCATCTAGGCGGGTATATCCCTAAAATGCATAATCAGTACAAGGGAGAAAAAGGAAATTCCCCTTCATATCCAGATGCAGTCATCTTTTATCTTGCTACAAAAGCTCTGGCAACTTCTTGTAATCCTAACTGTGTGTGGGTGATAATCTAATGCACCTATCCTATGTCCTAAGGGACTACTACCTCAATAATTCAGGTTAATCAGAGTGAAAACTTTTTTAATACTTTTGTCATGATTTTCAATCGTTTATGAAAATTTTTATCTTTGATTTTGATTGTTTAGTATTAAGAACACATTTTATCTTTGCAATAATCTTTATGAGCAAAGAGGAAGATTTTATTATTGATAATCACAATTACCTTTTTCGGCCAAAGTTTTGGCAATATTTATTGAATATCTATTTTTAATCACTTGATGCATCAATTGGTGATGCTACATGATTTTTATATTTTTGATTTTGGTCACATTTCTATATCAACCACCTTTCATTTAAAAAAAAAAAAAAGGGGGATATGTAGCATCCCAAGCATATTCACATCTATGAAATATAGATGACTGTATTACTACTGTGTCTCCAAGCATGAGGCTTTACTGATAAGCTTTGTGAAGGTAACCTTGACCTGATCACGAGACCTATTGCCCAACACAAGTCCATTAACATGTTCGGAGACTTGCCCGGGAAAGTGTGGTTAGGTCCTACACGCCCAAAAGGTGTTCCCTCTACCTTGCCACCCAATCTTAATTGTCTATACTTTGTGATGTGGTTACTACGTCCTTGGGAGTACCGCCCAAGCAGGACATGAATAAATTCAGAGGCAATCCCATGAACTTCCTCTTGGCCTTTCTCCCTTCCATGGAGCTCCACTGGGCTCCTCAATGACTATGTCTCTCTCTTCTTGACCTTCTCCTTCCCCGAGGCTGTAACCATCTCGGCCTGCATTCTCTATCTTAATCTCCTCAACCACCTTGTATTCCATTATCCTCATTTTCCGCCTTAAGGAAAATCCTGCCCTATCCAATCACTGATTTGTCCCTGTCTTTCATTTCCACCCTGGTTCTCGGTTCCTACCTCTCCTCGGG
Organism: Monodelphis domestica; assembly: GCF_027887165.1. Classification (NCBI taxonomy): domain Eukaryota; kingdom Metazoa; phylum Chordata; class Mammalia; order Didelphimorphia; family Didelphidae; genus Monodelphis; species Monodelphis domestica. Next base: position 219,817,198 of record NC_077228.1, on the reverse strand, counting down.
TCCCATCACAAAGGTGAGCCCCTTCCCTTGTGGGACCCTGCTGGTCAGGGAAGTCCATTAAGGAAAACCCCACAGATGGTTTTAGATAGATACCGTTTATTATTTTTAGGAAAGACCCTTCTATTCCTACATTTTCTAGTGTTTTCAATAGGAATGGGTGTTGTATTTTGTCAAAGGCTTTTTCTGTGTCTATTGAAATAATCATGTGATTTTTGTGGTTTTGCTTGTTGATATGGTCAATCATGTGGATGATTTTCCTAATATTGAACCAGCCCTGCATTCCTGGTATAAATCCTACCTGATTATAGTGAATAACCCTCCTGATCCCTTGCTGGAGACTTTTTGGTAGTATCCTATTTAAGATCTTTGGATCTATGTTCATTAGAGAGATTTGTCTGTAGTTTTCTTTCTCTGTTTTTGAACTGCCTGGCTTTGGAATCAGTACCATATTTGTGTCATAAAAGGAATTTGGTAGAACTCCCTCTTTGTTTATTCTGTCAAATAGTTTGTATAGTATTGGGATTAACTGTTCTTTGAATGTTTGATAGAATTCCCTTCTGAATCCATCTGGCCCTGGGGAATTTTTCTTAGGGAGTTCTTTGATGGCCTGTTCAATTTCTTTTCCCGATCTGGAATTATTTAAGAATTCTATTTCTTCTTCTATTAGTCTAGGCAATTTATATTTTTAAAAATATTCATCCATATCACTTAGATTGGCATATTTATTGCCATATATTTGGGCAAAATAGTTTTTAATGATTGCCTTAATTTCCTCTTCATTGGAGATGAGATCTGCCTTTCCTTCCATGATACTGTTAATTTGATTTTCTTCTTTTCTTTTTTTACTAGATTGATCAATACTTTGTTTATTTTGTTTGCTTTTTCAAAGTAACAGCTTCTAGTCTTATTTATGAGTTCAATAGTTCTATCACTTTTGATTTTATTAATTTCTCCCTTAATTTTTAGGATCTCAAATTAGGTTTCCTTCTGGGGGTTTTAATTAGTTCGCTTTCAAGTTTTTTTGATTGGCATTTATAATTCATTGACCTCTGCCCTCCCTAATTTGTTAATATATGAACTCAAGGATATAAATCTTCCCCTGAGTACTGCTTTGGCTGCATCCCATAGAGTTTGAAAGGATGTCTCATCATTGTAATTTTCTTCAATGAAATTATTAATTGTTTCTATGATTTGTTCTCTAACTAGCTGATTTTGGAGAGTAATATTAATTAATTTCCAATTATTCTTTTGATTTGGCTCTCCATGTACCCTTATTGATCATTATTTTTATTTCCTTATGATCTGAGAATAATGCATATATTATTTCTGCTTTTCTGCATTTCTATGCCATGTTTTTATGATCTAGAATATGGTCAGTCTTTGTGAATGTACCATGTGCTACTCAAAAGAAGTTTTTTTTTTTCCATTTTTCCCTATTTATTTTTCTCCATATATCTATTAACTCTAATTTTTCTAAGATTTCATTCACCTCTTTTACCTCTTCTTGTTTATTTTTTAATTTGATTTATTTAAATTTGATAGAGGTAGGTTCAGGTGTCACACTAGTATAGTTTTACTCTCTATTTCCTCCTTAAATTCTACTAGTTTCTCCATTAGAAATTTGGATGCTTTACCATTTGGTGCATACATGTTCATTAGTGATATTTTCTCATTATCTATATACTCCCTTTATTAGGATATATTTACATTCCCTACCCCTTTTAATCTGGTCTTTTTTTACTTTGGCTTCTTCAGATATCATGATTGCAACTCCTACCTTTTTTTTTATAAGTTGAGGCCTATTAGGTCTTTTCCCAACCTTTAATTCTGACCTTGTGACTATCTATCCACCTCAGGTGGGTTTCTTGTAGACAACATATTGAAGGATTCTGGATTCTAATCCACTTTCCAATTTGTCTATGTTTTATGGGTGAGTTCATTCCATTCACGTTCAAAGTTATGATTGTCACTTATGAATTCCCTAGCATTTTGATATCCTCTCCTAGTTCTGTCCTTTCTTCTTTTGCTATATCCTTTTAACCCAGTGGTTTACTTTTAGTCAGTCCTCCTATTCCCCTCCCTTAATATGCTTCCCTTTCTGGCCCCTCCCTGTTCATTCCCTTCTTGTTTTTTTTAGGGTCTGTTAAGTTCCCTCCCCCCTCTCCTTCCCTCCCTTTTTTGTACTCCCTCCCCCCTATCCCCTTAGTTTTCCCTTCTTCCTTACTCTGTAGGATAAGATAGACTTCAAGATCCCAATGGATTTAGATCCTCTTCCTTCTCAGAATTGGTTTCACTGAATGTTATGTTTGAGTATTACCTATTAGTACTCTTTTCCTCTCCATTTTATGAGTATTCTTCCCCTCCCCTTCCCATGTGTATCTTTATGTGACAAAGATTATTTTATTTATTTTATTTTTTCAAGTAGCTCTTGGTACCATCATTGATTCTCTCCACCCTTTTTCTTTTTCTTTTTCTTTTTTTTTGCATATCATTTTATAGGCCTTAATTCCCCAATATTTTCCTATTAATGATTCTTCTATTTACTATAATAATGAAAGCATTTTTGAGAGTTACAAATAACATTTTCCCCATGTATATATATATATATATATATATATATATATATATATATATAATTTGATCTACTTGTAGCCCTTAAAGAACAGATTTTGAATAAAAAAAACAAACATTTTTCTCCTTTCCCCTCTCTTTCATATTTACATTTTCATGTTTCTCTTTATCTTTATGTTTGGATATCAAACTATCCACTTAGTTTTAGTCTTTTCTTTACAAATACTTGGATATTGTCTGTTTTGATGAATGCCCATACTTTCCCCTGGAAGTATACAGTCAGTTTTGATGTATAGGTGATTCTTGGTTGAAGACCCAGTTCTCTTGCCTTTCTGAATATCGTGTTCTAGGCCTTGCAGTCCTTTAGTGTAGAAGCTGCCAGGTCTTGTGTGATCCTCATTGATGCTCCTTGGTGTCTGAATTGTCTCATTTTGGCTTCTTGTAGAATTTTCTCCTTAGTTTGAAAGCTGTGGAATTTGGCAATTACATTTCTCAGAGTTGTTTTGGGGGGATTTAGTGTAGAGGGTGTTCTATGAACTCTTTCAATGTCTATTTCCCCCCCTTGTTTAAGAACATCAGGGCAGTTTTTTTTGGATGATCTCTTGTAGTATGTTGTCAAGGTTTCTGTTCTTTTCATGTTTTTCAGGTAGACCAATGATTCTCAAATTGTCTCTCCTTCCTCTGTTTTCCTCATCTGTCACCTTGTCAGTGAGATATTTTATGTTTTATTCTATATTTGTCAGTCTCTTGACTTTGCTTCATTAATTCTTGCTGTTTTGCAAGATCATTGGTTTCCAGTTGCTCAATTCTGGTCCTCAAGTCCTTATTTTTTGTTATAATCATTTGGTTTTCTGCTTTAATCTTTTTGTATTCAGCTATTATTTCTTCATTTTTTTAAAACCATTTCCCACTTCTTTTGCCAGAAGACTTCCATCTTTTTGATAAGTTCCAATTGAAATTCTTCCAGGGCTTGTATATAATTTCTGTTTTTTGTTAGAAAATTTTGCCTTTGTTTGAATTTCATCCAGTATTTCTCTGTAGCCTGGGTTTTACTTCCATAAAAATTCTTGAGGATCACTGTCTTTCTTTTTTTCTTTTTTTTTTGGAAGGATTTTGAGGTTGCTGTGAACAATTAGCCATCTCCATATATATTTTTCCTTCCTTTTTTAGTCAGAAATCTGAGTGAGCTGGGCAGGTTCTCTGTGTAAGGAGTTAAGGAGTAAGGATTTTGCCTGAGGCAAGCTCTCAAGTCTCAGCAGTCCTTTGCAACTCCTATGTGCTACCTTCCCAGGGGCATCCAAGGTCTGCGCTCCCATTCCCACCTCGGTTTCTGGTCTAGCTGCTTTCAGGGATAGGTCCCCAGTGGTCCTAGTCAGCTCCCAAGGATCTAGAAGTGCCCCTTGCTTGCTCTAGAGGTGCTCCTCACTCACTTTCTGGTTATGGTGGGTGTGCTGTCTCTGAGCACCTAAGGACTGTGCTCCTTCGCGCGTTCTGAGGTTTCCTGTCTAGCTCCTTTCAGGGGTAGGTCCCTGGCAGTCCTAGTCATCTCCCAAGGACCTAGAGTTGCCCCTTGCTCTCTCTAGAGGTGTCCCTCACTTGCTCACTGGTTCTGGCATACTCTGGCTTTGGCTCTGGCTCTGTAGGTGGGGAAGAGTGGTTTGGTTTGCGTTTGGGTAGAAGCTTTTTCACCCTCTTATAGTTTGGAAATGCCCCAATTGCATGTACCTTCAATGCTGCTCTCTACCGTACAGTACAGTTCCTCCATTCTTCTGAAAATGATTTTTAAGATCTTTTGAGTTGGTCTTTGTTGATGTGTGCTGGGTAGGGGAAGTGTCCTGTGTCTAGACTATAGCCATGCTTAACCAGAAGTCAGTAAGATCATTTTTTGAAAGTCACTCAATATAAAAGGTAGGCAAAGTATCTGGACAACAATTTATTTCTCTAGACAAAAGTAATGCTTTAAAAAAAAAGACTTAATAATTATTCACTAATAAAGGCTTAAACTATGAAAAAATAAGGTAACTTTTATTGCCCTCTCCTAATACTTAAAAAAAAATCAAACACTGTATGGGAAATGCATTTTACCTTCACCTTAGCTCTGCATTGTCCTTAGAAGAGCAACATTACAGAAATCTCCTGCTGCTAGTCAATAACTAAAGAACTTTGGAATCCTGGAACTTCTAAATTATTAAGTTAATTTAGATCTCTCCTAAATGATGCTGGCATCATTTGAGCTCACTACTAAATGCAGTGAACATCTTTTGGGTAATGGTAGGTAAGAAAAACTCCTTCCTAAAAATAAAGGAAGGTCATAAGAGAGCTATCCAGGTCACAAGTCACATATTCAAATGGAAGAAGAGAGAGAGTGGAAGTTTCCTGGCCCTTTAAAGTCTGTTGACTAGATGGCTCTATTGGCTCAATAGTTGACATTTTTTAAAAACAAACTTCTCCTCCTCAACACACAGACTAATGGCTGGAGGAAAGGTGATACATAGGAACTAAACAGAAGCTTCTGCTTGACCAAGGAGCTTCAAATTCTGTTCCTTTCTCTACAAATTCAAAGCGCATGCACCAATGTAAGCATATCCTTAACAATTGTAATAGCACAGAGTAAGCCCTTAGTAAATGCTCTATCATCTCTCTCTCTCTCTCTCTCTCTCTCTCTCTCTCTCTCTCTCTCTCTCTCTCTCTCTCTCTCTCTCTCTCTCTCTCTCTCTCTCTCTCTCTCTCTCTCTCTTCTCTCTCTCTCTCTCTCTCTCTCTCTCTCTCTCTCTCTCTCTCTCTCTCTCTCTCTCTCTCTCTCTTCTAATCAATGACCGTGCCTCAAGTACCTCCCCTCACTTATCCATCCTCCACTTACCTGCCAAAGCAATTTTCATAAAGTGCCATCTGACTATACTATTAATCTATTCAATAAACTCCAATAGGAGAGGCAGAGTCAAGATGGCAGCATAGAGGCAGCAAATGTTCAGAACTCTGAAAATCCTACCTCACCAATTAAAAACCAAATGCTCCTAAGGGCCTAAAAACTAAATCTAACAACAGGACAGCTGCTAGACTCAACTTAAAAGGTATACCCACCCCCACAAAAAAGCCTGAATTCAAGAATACTTGAGTTTAAGGGGAAAGAAGAAGGAAGGTCCTAGGACCCCTCTCCCACCCACAGAACTGAGCTTCCATCAGTGGCCAGAAACTCTGGGCAGGTAAGGGTGCTAGTCTGGAGGGAGTACCTTGCAGGCAAAGCTATGCCAGGCTCAGGCTCCAAACATGGGCAGCTAGGAGACAGTTTGAGGAGAAGCACAGAGGAAGCAGCCTAGCTGCAGTAGAGACACTCCATATTGACCCCCCACCCCCACTTTCCTGAGGTTTTGGCCTCGGGGCACATCAAGCACTGCAAGTTTACCTCAGCTGGGCTTAATCTCATCAAGCCATAAGAGGTTAGGGAAGCTCAAGCTCCAAAACCCCTCCCACCACCGATTGCTCTAAGTGCCTTGTTAAGCTCCAAGTATGAAGGCTGACAGGGAAGTCCAAACCCACAGATACAGCACCCAATGAGTGGTATAAGAGTGAAGGCAACTACAGGGGGGAAAGAAGGGGAATACATGAGCAAACAACAGAAAAAGTAAAAAAGAAATTACAATTGACAGTTTCTATTCAGGCAATGAACAAAGAGCAAATGGAACAGAGGAGGATCAAGGAACACAAAGAAAAAACACAGAAACTCTGGCGAATTGGAAACAGGCTGTGGAAGAACTCAAAATACAATTCAATAAACAATTAATAGAGGCTGAAGGCAATTGGGAAAAGAACTTAAAAAGCAGGATAAATCATCTGGAAACATAGGCACTTGAACTAAAATGAGAAAAATGGTGTCTTGAAAGCCAAAATTAATCAGCTTGAAAATGAGGCAAGAGAGATGAAGGATGAGGCAAGGAAGATGAAAGACCTTCAAAAAATATCACACCAGAGGAGAAGGTTGGCCAAAAAGCCAGGGATGAAATTCAGTCTTTAAAAACCAGAATACAACAATTAAAAGCAAGCAACTTCACAAGGCAGCAGGAAAGTATAAAACCAAATTAAAAAAAAAAAAGAAAATAATTGAGGAAAATGCGAAACATCTCATTCACAAAACAGAAGATTTAGAAAAATTGTTCCAGGATAGACAACTTAAGAATTATTGGTCTACCAGAAGACCATGGCAAAACAAAAAGCCTAGACATCATCCAACAGGAAATTATCCCAGAACACTACCCCGACATTCTAGAACAAGGGGGAAAAGTGGAGATTGAAAGAATCCACAGATCACCTCCTGTACTTAATCCCCAACTGACAACACCCAGGAATATTATAGCCAAATTTAAGAACTACCAGACTTAGAAAAACATATTACAAATTGCTAAGAAGAAGTCATTCCGATACAATGGAACTACAGTGAGGATAACACAGAATATGGCTACATATACACTGAAGAACCTAAAGGCATGGAATATGATGTTCCTGAAAGCAAGGGAACTAGGTCTACAACCAAGAATCAATTTTCCACAAAACTGACTATATTCTTGCACGGGAAAGTGTGGTCATTTAATAAAATAGAAGAATTCCAAGCATTTGTGAGGAAAAGACTGGACCTGTGAAGAAAATTTGATGACTAAACAGAGAACACAAGAGATTATCAAAAGGTAATTAAGAAAGGGGGAAAAGAAAAAAAGAAAAACAAAACACAAATCAAAGAAACTTTTCTTAAGGAAACCCAATAAGTTAAAATAATACCTATCCCTTCAAGAAAAGAGGATATTGGTAACTCTAAAATTGTTATTTTCAACTGTGTAGCTAGAAGAATTATACTTAGAGGAAACAGTGACAAACTGTATAGGATGAAATGCCAAGACACAAATATGCATATAGATACATGTATGCATATATGCATATATATACATATATATATATATATATACAAGAATTTAAAAAGAGGTTAATATTAAGAGAAATGAGAAAAGAAACAAAATGGGGTGAATGTAAATGTCACAAAGAAGCACATGGGGGGAGGGGGGAGAACATCAATACACTGGAAGGGTAAAGAGGTTGGAGATAGGGAATACTCAATTCTTACATGCATGGAAATTGTCTCAAAGAGGGAAGAACAATCATATACATTGGGGCAGAAAATAGATTTGCTCCCTATAGGGGAGTAGAAGGGTAACAAATGGACTGATGGGGAGGGAAGTAGTATAAGGTAGAAAGAGGATGGGAGTAGTTTTTTTTTTTTTAAACCCTTACTTTCTGTCTTGGAGTCTTGACTCCAAGGCAGAAGAGTGGTAAGGGCTAGGCAATGGGGGTTAAGTGACTTGCCCAGGGTCACACAGCTGGGAAGTGTCTGAGGCCAGATTTGAACCTAGGACCTCCCATCTCTAGGGCTGGCTCTCAATCCACTGAGCTACCCAGCTGCCCCCGGGAGTAGTTTTTTAAAAGACTGCAAAGAAAATAAGGAGGGGAATAAGAAGAAGGGGGTAGAAAGGAAAGTAAAATAAGGGTGGAAACTAGGCGGGCCAATTAAAAACAAACATCATTGTAGACGGAAATAGTGAAAAAAGAAAGGGCAGGACTAGGAGTGGAAATCAAAATGCTGGGAAATACACAGCTGGTAATCATAACTCTGAATGTGAATGTAATGAACTCACTCATAAAACACAAGTGAATAGGAGAGTGGATTAGAAACCAAAACCCTACCATATGCTGTCTACAAGAAACACACATGAGGAAGGTAGACACGCATAGGGTAAAGTAAGAGGATGGAGCCAAATCTATTGGGCATCAACTGGTAAAAAGAAGGCAGGAGTTGAAATAATGATATCTGACAAATCCAAAGTAAAAAGAGATCTAGTTAAAAGAGATAGGGAAGGTAATTACATACTGATAAAAAGCAGTATAGAGAATGAGGAAATATCAGTATACAATATGTATGTGCCAAATGGCATACTATCCAAATTTCTACAAGAGAAGCTAGTGGAGTTCAAGAATGAAATAGTTAGAAAAACTAGACTAGTGGGAGACCTGAATCTTCCTCTATCCAAACTAGATAAAGCAAACCAAAAAATAAATGAGAAAGATGTAAGAGAAGTGAATGAAATCTTAGGGGGAAAAAGAGTTAATAAATATGTGGAGAAAAATAAATAGGGACAAAAAGGAATACACCTCCTTTTCAGCAGCACATGGAACATTCACAAAGATTGTCGTGTACTAGGCCATAAAAACCATTCCAAAAAAGTGCAAAAGAGCAGAAATAATAAATGACCGGACCATAATGCAATGAAAATAATAATTAGTAAGGGTACATGGAGACATAAATCAAAAAATTAATTTGAAATTAAACAATGTGATTCTACAAAATCAGTTAGGTAAAGAACAAATCATAGAAACAATTAATAATTTCAATGAAAAAAATGAAAATCTATGGGATGTAGCCAAAGCAGTACTCAGGGGGAAAGTTATATCCTTGAGTTCATATATTAACAAATTAGGGAGGACAGAGATCAAGGAATTGGGCATGCAGATTAAAAAAAACTAGAGAGTGAACAAATTAAAAATCCTCAGATAAAAACTAAATTAGATATCCTAAAAAACAAAGGAGAAATTAATAAAATTGAAAGGCAAAGAATTATTGATTTAATAAATAAGACTAGATGCTGGTACTTTGAAAATGTAACAAATAAAATAGACAAATACTGGTCAATAAAATTAAAAAAAGGAAAGAAGAAAAACAAATTGACAGTATCCAAGATGAAAAGGAAGACCTCACCTCTAATGAAGAGGAAATTAAGGCAATGATTAAAAATTATTATACATAATTATATGGCATTAAATATGCCAATCTAGGTGACATGGATGAATATTTGCAAAATTATAAATTGCCTAGACTAAAGGAGGAAAAAACAGAATACCTAAATAACCACATATCAGAAAAAGAAATTGAATAAGACATCAAAGAACCCCCTAAGAAAAAATCCCCAGGTCCAGAAGGATTCACAAATGATTTCTATCAAACATTCAAAGAACAACTAATCCCAGTATTATACAAACTATTTGACAGAATAAGTGAAGAAGGAGTTCTACCTAATTATTTCATGAAACAAATATGGTACTGATTCCAAAGCCAGTCAGGTCAAAAACAGAGAAAGAAAACTATAGACAAATCTCCTTAATAAACATAGATGCAAAAATTTTAAATACAATACTAGCAAAAAGACTCCATAAAGTGATCACAAGGTTTATTAATTATAGGTAGGTTTTATACCAGGAATGCATTGATGGTTCAATATTATGAAAACCATCCACAGAATTGACCATATTAACAAGCAAACCAAAACCTAGAAAAGCATAGGAATATAAGGGCCTTTCCTATAAATAATAAACAGTATGTATCTAATACCATCATCAAAATATCATCTGCAATGTGGATAAACTAGAAGCCTTCCTAATAAAATCAGGAGGGAAACAAGGATACCCATTATCACCTCTATTATTTAACATTGTTTTAGAAACACTAACAGTAGCAATTAGAGAAGAAAAAGAAATTGAAGGTATTAAAATAGGCATTGAGGAGACCAAGCTATCACTCTTTGCAGATGATTTGATGGTCTACTTAAAGAATCCAAGAGAATCAACTTAAAATCTATTAGAAATAATCAACAACTCTAGCAAAATTGCAGGATACAAAACAAAACCACATAAGTCATCAGCATTTCTATATATTTCCAACATATCTCAGCAGCAAGAATTAGAAAGAGAAATTCCATTTAAAATCACCATAGACAGTATAAAATTCTTAGGAATCTATTTGCTGAGACAAACACAGGAACTATATGAACACAACTACAAAACACTCTACACACAATTAAAATTAGATCTTAACAATAGATAAAATGAGCTAACATAATAAAAATGACAATCCTACCCAAATTAATTTACTTTATTTATTGTTAAATCCATTGAAATAATGAAAAAAAATTTACTGAATTAGGAAAAAAATATAATAAAGTTCATATGGAAGAACAAAAGATTAAAGATATCTAGGGAAATCATGAAAAAAAAATGGAAAGGAAGGTGGCCTTTCAGTCCTAGATCTCAAACTATAATATAAAGCAGTGGTCAGCAAACAATATGGTACTGTCTAAAAGACAGAAAGAAGGATCAGTGAATGGACTTGGGGGTAAGTGACCTCAGAAAGGCAGTCTATCATAGGATATCAAATATCACAGTTTTTGGGACCAAAATCCACTATTTGAGAAAAACTACTGGGAAAATTGGAAGACAGTATTGGAGAGATTATTTTTGGATCAATATTTCACATCCTACACCAAGATAAACTCAGAATGGGTGAATGTCTTGAATATAAAGAAGGAAACTATAAATAAATGAAGTTAACACAGAATACTATATATCTCAGATCTTTTGGAAAGGAAAGACTAAAACCAAGCGAGAGCTAGAAAAACAAATCACAAAATATAAAATAAATAATTTTGACTACATCAAAATAAAATTTTTTGTACAAACAAAACCAATGTAACCAAAATTAGATGGGAAGCAACAAATTGGAAAAAATCTTCATAACAAAAACCTGTGACAAAAGTCAATTCCTCAAATTTAAAATGAGCTAAATCCATTGTACAAAAACATTAAGCCATTCTCCAATTGATAAATGGGCAAGGGACATGAATAGGCAGTGTTCAGTTAAAGAAATCAAAACTATTAATCACCACATGAAAAAATGTTCTAACACTCTTATAATCAGAGAAATGTAAATCAAAACAACTCTGAGGTGTCACCTCACACCTAGCAGATTGGCTAACATGATAGCAATGGAAAGTAATGAATGCTGGAGTGGATATGGCAAAGATGGGACATTAATGCACTGCTGGTGGAATTGTGAACTGATCCAACCATTCTGGAAGGCAATTTTAAACTATGCCCACAGGGCACTAAAATACTGTCTGCCCTTCGATCCAGCCATAGCAGTGCAGGGTTTGTATCCCAAAGGGATAATAAGGAAAAAGACACTTACAAGAATATTCATAACTGCTCTTTGTGGTGGCAAAAAATTGGAAAATGAGGGGATGCCCTTCAAATGGGGAATGACTGAACAAATTGTGGTATATGTTGGTGATGGAATACTATTGTGCTCGAAAGAATAATAAAATAGAGGAATCCCATGGGAACTGGAAAGACCTCCAGGAATTGATGCAGAATGAAAGCAGCAGAGCCAAGAGAACATTATAAAAAAGAGACTGAAAATCTGTGGTACAATCAAATGTAATGGACTTCTCCATTAGTGGCAATGCAGTGATCCTGAACAACCTGGAAGGATCTACAAGAAAGAACACTATCCACATTCAGAGGAAAAATTTGGGGAATAGAAACATGGAAGAAAAACAATTGCTTGATTACATGGGTCGAGGGGATATGGCTGGGGATGTAGACTCTAAATGAACATCCTAATGCAAACACCAACAACATGGAAATAGGTTCTGATCAAGGACACTCTGGGAAGGGTGGAGTCAGGAGTTTTTGGGAAAGAATATGATTCTTGTAAGCAAGGAATAATGTTATAAATTGACTAAATAAAATGGAAAAATAAAAAAAAAATAAGAAAATAAGTTCTAATAGCTCCTTATTACATTTAGGATCAAATAAAGAATCATTTAAAAGGAAAAAAAACACACTTTACACAATAAACAAAGTATTCACCTAGATTGCTCTATTCTTTCACCCTAGGTCCTAGTCAGAATTCACTTTTTGCTTTTCCTTCTATTTACTACTCTTTAAAATCTACATGTTTTTGCAGTTGCCCTTCTTCATTCCTGGAATGTGGTACTTCCTCATTCTTTGGCTCTTAGAATTTGTTATTTGATTTAAAACTCAGTTTAAAAGTCACCTTTCATGTGAAGCCCTTCTTGCTTCCCCTAACTACTACTGTGCCCTTTAGTTAATTTCTACTTATTTTGTCATTTTTGTACATATGTAAAGTATTGTCTCTGAAGTACTCCCTTTCATATAGAGTAGTTTAGTAGTTTTATTTAAATAAAAAGTTTTAAATAAAGTGGCAAAGAACTAAGCCACGTCTCCTTCTGAAATTGAAGAATACTTTAATGCCTGAAAGGTGTAGTAAAATGGCTTAAAAAAAACCACACAAACCTTGATCATATACATACCTGAAGAAATGCCATTATCAAATGCAAATTTAAGCATTTGATAATGCTAAAATCTGAGATCTGAGTCATCATTTTGAGTGACTGGTTCATATAACTGGAAATGTATTGTAAGGACTTATTCCCCTTCATGTTTACTACTTGAATCCTGACATAATTTAACTATAAATAAATTTAACTATAAATGAAAAGAAGTAGGCCTTTTCTGAGAACTTAGACCTGTCTTTAAAAAAGCAAGTTACAGGGAGAGAATCATCCCAAAGAGTATGTAGGTATCTATAAATTTTTGTGAGCGTTCTAAAGTACTACACATTGCACACCTGCATGCTACACTTAGATATGCATATTTCATTTCCCCTCAAGAAACTTAAACTACTTTCAAGCAGGAACTATTATATTTTTGTCTTCAAATGCTCCTAACCCATTCTATTTGACAAATAGAAAGCTTTTAATATGTCTTCATTGGTTGATTTAGAACCTTAGTTCAAGTCCCAGTTTTGCTACTTAGAATTTATATGAATATGTTGAACTAACTAACCTCTAAGGTCTTTTCCAATCTAAAAATCCTATTATCTTATTGAGGGGTAGATGAGTTCTGGGCCTGAAGTCAGGAAGATCTGATGTAAAATTCAACCACATGAACTTCCTAGGTGGGTGGCCTGGACAAGTCACTTATCTCTGTTTGCTTTAGTTCCTCATCTGTAAAATGAGCTGGAGATGGAAATGGCAAGTCATTACAGTATCTTTGCCAAGAAAACCCCAAATGAAGTCACAAAGAATCAGTCACACCTGAAATTACTGAATGATAACATTATCTTATTGATATGTGAATTTGCCTTTATGTTCGAATATGATACTACTACTATGATACTACCACTAGAACATCCACCTAGATTTTTTTTTTCCTGAAGCTGTAACTGGATTCATGTCTACTCTTTCACTTTTTTTTCTTTCTTTAAACAAAGGGAATAACTGACTAGGATTGAGGAGGGAATGCTGTGGTCTCAGAACAGAATTTTTCTCTGACTCAAGTTAATTTTCTCCTAAAGCGATCAAACCCAAAATGATGACACTGTCCTTTTAGCAGTCTTTATTTCCATCAAAGATAACCAGCTGCATTAAAGTTTAAATACTCCTTGTTTCAGATTAGCACAAGACACACTGCACACACCATCCAGTCTCATTTGTCTAGAGGAAAAGGGCAGTGAAGCTACAGCTGGTGATTATCTCTCAATTGAAATCATAGCCAGAAGATACTTTGTGATTCTACATGACACTGAAAGGGCCTACAGAAGTAGGCAGGAGGAGTCTTAAAGTCTATTGTCTAAATTCTTTGTTTTGTATCTGAAGAAACTGATTCTCATTAAGGTGGAATGGTTTGCCCAAGGGAATTAGGGGTAAAGCTGATTTGAAATCCCAGGTTTTCTGACTCCAATTCATGACTTTTCCTACCCTATCACATTGTTATTTCTGGGTAATACCTAAATTCCATCTGCTCCAGGGAACTATTTTCTATTATGCACATTGGCTGTGGGTTCCATTATGTCAACAGACATAATGTTCATGCTATCATAGACTTGATCTGAGTCAGACCACAGTATAACCCTAAGAAAGAAGAGCTTGCCAACCCTCAACTCATTGAGGAATTGTCTACTGACTAACCTCCTTTTGCCATTGTCTGGACAATATGTCTACAGTCGTTCCCAATAAACTATTTCATAGACTAGAAATCATTAGGGAGGGAGCTCCCCCACAGATATGCATCAATGGCAAGGGTTACATTCATTGTTACAGAATCAAACATTTACCAGTAGTTTCAGTTGTTTTAAGGTTTTTATGAAATATGTGTTTATTTTGTCTTCTTGACTGATTTTTCCTCATGTCTGGGTATTGTGCCTCTAGGAAGGAAAGCTTATATGTCTAAAGGAGAGCCTTTCTGTAAACTGTGCCAAGAATAAAGTGCTTTAATAGGAAAGCTCATGGATCTTACTTCCTTTGAAAAAGAGTAATTTAAAGTTTTATTTAGACCATAGGCTATTACAAGTACTTGAGGAAGAAAAAATAACCTCATCTGAGCTGGGTCAGAAAAGGAATTCATAATTTAGGTCATAAGTAGATGCCCAGTGAGGGTGTACATATTCGTGATTGTGCAAAAGGGTATTATAATTCCATAAGGCAGCTATAGTTTCCCACACTTGCCACATTTGGAAATGTGAATTGTAGACATTAAAAAAAAAATCTTATGCTACTGTAGCTTATGGAACTTAGCAAGATCTGAGCCAGAAAATCTGAATGGCTCCGGTCCATATATAATTCAGGGTTAGCCACAGTTTCCATGATCATATTTTATTATTATTTGCAAGTCTTATCTTATAAATGCTGTCATGGAATTTGAGAAATTTTGATATCTATGACAGTTCCTTGTGAGTGGGAACCCTTCAAATACTTGTGGAATAAAATGAGCATAACTTAATATGTCCCAAACAGAAATCATCATGTTTCCCTCTAAACCCTCTTCCTTTCTTACTTTCTCTATTACCATAAAGCAGTATCTCAGGCTAACTTCAGAATCATCCTGAATTTCTCACTATCTCTAATCCTCCATATTCAAACTGTTGCCAAAGACTGGATTTCACCTTTGCAACATCTTTTTACATATGCCCTCCTAGAGTATGCCTTCAATACCTTATCCCTAGATTACAGCAATAGCTTGAGGGCAGGTCTTCCTGCCAGTCTCAAGTCTCTCCTCCCTCTGATCTAGCCTCTCTATTCATCCACTGGAGCGATTTTCCTAAATCAATCATCTCAGTCCCTTATTTGGTAAACTCTAGTGGTTTATGATTACCTTCTGGAGTAAATATAAAATGACATTTTATTCACAACATATACTCCTACTACCTTTCTTTCAGTTTACTCAACAAAAAAACAAAACAAAACAAAAAAGCAAAGCAACACTGGTCTTCTGTCTATTCCATGTCCAAGACATTCCATCTCTTGCTTCTATGCATTTTGTCTGATTGGCCCCCATGCATGGAATATTCTTCCTCCTCCATACCAAATTAGTGACCTCCCTGGCTTCAAGTCCCAACTATCTATCTATCTATCTATCTATCTATCTATCTATCTATCTATCTATCTCTCTATCTATCCATCTCTATCTGTATATCTAAGTCTATCTCTATATCTAAGTCTATATCTATGTGATGTGTATGTTTTCCCTTATGAGATTTAAGCTCTTGGAGTTAGGAATTGTATTTTGCCTCTTTTTTGTTTGTTTATTTCTCTAGCAGTTAGCACAATGCCTGTCACATAGTGAGTATTTAATAAATATTTATTGGTTGACTGATTAGCCACTCATACCACATACCACCACCTCTTTAGTAGCCCCTTCTGTGTAAAACAGAAACTTTTCTGTATATGCCCAGATTCCACATGTGAAGGCACTCTGCTGCTTGGAGGGGTCGTTTTGTTTTTTTTGTTTTTGTTTTTGTTTTTGTTTTCCCCTACTACATGGGTGGTGATGTCCTCTTTAAATTAAATGTATAGTAGGAACAGGCTGAGTCTTTAAAAATGACCAGACTGGGGCACTCTCCCACATCGTACAGAGAGGGTAAAGATTCTAGTTCACCCGCAGTCCTGGTGCTGTGAACTGAGCTGTTAGAGCAGGATGTGGAGGGCTACCTTTCTTTGCTCTCCCCTTTAACCCCATGGTTAAGAAATGGGGTTTATTTTGATTGGCTTTATTTGCCCTTTTCAGTTCTTGATTTAGGCAGTGGAATCTCCATTTGATCTCATATTAATCCACAGTGACTTTGGATCAAGAACTATGCCAGGCCCAAGAGGGAAGGTCTCAGAGGACAGGATACCTGACTTGAGCTCAGGGAAAGTTTTGGATTTAGAACTCAGATGGACTTTGCAATATGGGAACTGAACAACATTATAAAATTCATCTGTCTTCCCTTTCCAGAGACTGATGTGTTATACACAGAGAGATGGGGCAGGAATTGGAGTAGAAAAGAAGTAGGGGGAAGTGGGCAGGATGAACTTTTGCCCAATATGTTGCAGAGAGTATGTTTTCATATTTGTATTTGTTATAATTTTAAATTAAATAATAATTCATTTAAAATTATCTGATTTTTAAGTCATTAAATGGATCTAGAGTACAGAAGAATTCCTACAATTGAAGGGATACCATTGGTGAGGACTGGAACCAATGGCAAAAAGTAGACACACACAACTTCCTCTAAAGTTTTCTTCTTTCCAGAAAACCTGGATGGAAAAGGTGAAATGAAATACATCTGGCTTTCAGACGAGAGCCTGAATAGTCAGTTATGCATTGTTAAATGACTCCCTTTTGGGAAGGAAGGGGAATAACTAAACTCAATGCAAAATCTCACTAGAGAGGAGATAAGTAGGATTTCTCTGTTTTAATTTAAAAACCTGAATAATCTCTCATCTAGGATGACCTCAATGGACTGTTTTAGAATATGTAGAATCATAGATTTATAGAGAATAATTGTCTTGAAGACCTACTCAGCTTTGGATCTTTGCTCTGTGGGTAGAGCTATCCTAATTGGTGATATTTTATTTAGTCTTTTCTCAGTAGTTTCTCAGAGGAATCATTTTGAGGTTTTCTTGGCAAAGATAATGAACCAGCTCATTTTATGGATGAGGAACTAAGGAAGACTGGGTTAAGTCACTTGGTCAGAGTCACTGAGCTAGTAAGTATTCAAAGCCAGTTTTGAATTCAGAAAGATGAGTCTTCCTGACTTCAGACCTGGCACTCTATCCACTGTGCCACCTACCTGTCCATGCTAATTGGTGTATGAGTATAAACTAGACTAACTCACTATATTTACTTGGACCCACCCAGGCCACTCTGGTTATTCCGTCCAGCAATCCACCCTGGGTATCTTGCTATCTATCTACCCAGATGTCTTCCTTTTCTCTTGTTCAGGGAACATTAATCAACTCAAAGATACTACTGCTTCAAAAAAGGTATGAAGATCTAGAGTCTTCTGGTTTCATCCACCATCCCTGACTTACCAGCACAAAGCATCTTTCACTACCCACCCTTCCCCTTATATGTATTGTCTCCCTCTATTAGAAAAGAATTTACTTGAGGAAGGGTAGTGTTTCATCTTTATATAGGCCTAATAGTTAGTGAGCACTTATTTTTTTTCCTCCCTCCCTTTCTTCCTTCTTTCTTTCCTACCTTTCCTTTTTTTTCTCCTTCCTTCTCTCCTTCCTATTCTTTGGACTATGAATGTCCTCCTACCAATTCTCAGTTGATTCCAGGTATAATAATTCTAAGTTGTGGCTCTGTTCAAATACCATGGTATTTGATTCTTCTAAAAGATAAATGGAAAAAAAGTCATGTCTAAATGTAAAAAATGTGTTTCTTAGTAGGCATAATCAACTGACTAAATGGAAATTTTTTATTTAAATAATTAACATTTCTGTTCAGTTAGAAAATGTTGAATGGGTTGATTTTGAAATTTGACACTACTAAAGGTCACAGAAAGTAGGCCTATGAAGAGCAGAAATTAAGTCTCAGAGGACATCATGGATGAAATCAGCCAAAGTAGACATGTATGAGTCAACAGCTTGAAATGCACCCAGATTGGATGGTTGTACCTTAACTTTTTTTCTCAATATCAGATTAATATCTGCCTTAATTATTTCACAATTTGTTTCTCCCTTTTGATGGGATGTATGCTGCCAGAGCACAGTAATTCCATTATTGGTAGCTCTGAGTTGGCATAATGTGGAACTTTTCTAAAGATCAGTAGGCTAGATTCTCTGTCTGGCTAGTATTTGAATACAAAGTCTACCTTTGAGAATGTCAAGGTTACTAAATTGTGAAAAATTGACTAGGTATGTTCTTTTTTTCCTGTAAAATTTGTTCTCACACACACCCTTTCTGGTTTGAATGAATAAATACACTGCAATGGATTGTTCTATTTACTTTAGACATGGTTACAGTCAAACCAATCCCTATGTTTCAGGCATCAAGCTTGTCATTTAATAGTGAACACAATCGGCCCTATGGCAAAAGGTAATTCTGAATCGCATGTGATTGATCCAGTCTTAAAAAACCTGCTAAGGTACAATTACTGGACCTTCTACAGTACTCAATGTTATAAGAAAAAACTCTTATGTATCTTAGAGTGTAATGTTTATTATAAAATTTGACACTAGCACGGTCCCTTTTAAAAAAAATTCCATTAAAATGCCTTTGATTCAAATTTGGAATTGGCCAACTTTTTTACATGACTTTTCATGAAACTCAAAGGGAAAATTGAATCTACAGGAAGAATATTGTGAGGTAGGGATATAAAATAATTCAAGCAAGACAAAATTTACAAGCAGCATACCTTTTTAAATCTCTTATCTTCTGTCTTAGTATCAGTTCTAAGAATGATATGCATCAAGGGCTAAGTAATCAAGGTTAAGTGGCTTGTCCAAGGTCACACAGCTAAGAAGTATCTAAGGATAGATTTGAACCCATATCCTAACTGTCCCATGTTTGCTCTTTTCATATGCAATACAGACTGCCTTTCATATCTCCTATACCTTCCTTTATATAGAAAAGTACTTGAAATAGAAAATTCTCTTTGATACTGTCTTTTCCAAGGAAATACTAAGTAAATGAAAATGTGATCAGTTCAAGAATGAAAAATATAGATTTTGATATAAAATTTATTTTTCACCATGGGTTCTCTTATTTCTCCAGCATCAAACTGGAGACCATGCGAATCTGTTTATTTGCTAATTGACATTAATTGTGCACTGACTACAGGGAGATATTTTACTTACAGGTTTTTATTAAGAGAGCATTCAGGCTTAAGAATGGCATAATTATGGAATGAGCTTAGAGGCAGAGCTTGAATTTTTGTCTACTTATTCTGAAAACAAACAACTATGTAATGATTCCCAGAGCACCAGTTTCTTCTTCTATAAAATGTAAATAATATTAAGTATGTTACTCATCTCTCCTTTTACACAAGTACCCAACCCCTTCTTTGAAGCCGTTAAGATGAAATAAAGATTATACCTGTTTCTGGAAGAATATTCCAGGATAGAAGAGATTCTACCTTAATTATCTTTATGTGTTTCTGCATCAGTCTTATTCTCTCTATTCACACTCTGGATATTAACTCTTATCTGGACCATTATAAAAGTGATTGGTCTCCCTGATTCATAACTGTCCTATCTCCAGACCTTCCTTCATATTATGGCTACCAAAGTTATTTTCTTAAAGTACAAATAGGACCATGTCAGTCCCCTGCTCAGGGAATGGCAGTGGCTCTCTACTCCTTCCAGGATGAAATAAAAATTCTTTTGACTTTAATTTAAAACCCTTAACTCACACTGAACTATTTTATTTTTTTTTGCTGTGCTAAATATTTCTCATTCTTACATTTCATAATCTAACTAAATTGGGCTTTCCTGCTCTTCTTCACCTAAGACAATTACCTTCCGTTCTCTGGATATTTGGACTACCTTCTTTGTCTCAGATATACTTCTTCTACTTCTCCATGTTTTAGACTTTCAGCTCAAGTGGCACTTTCTAAAAACATATTTTACTGAGAATAATAGCTAACGGTGATATAATACCTTAATACTTTCAAAACAATTTCTATATATTATTTTATTTGATAATCACAACAATGTGAGAAGTGTCTTCTGGTGTATGTGAAGAGGGGGAAAGGAGTGGTCTTTTCTGGCATGCTCTGGTACATGTGCCATAGTTTCACCAACATGGCCCTAGGCTATGGAGTTAACCTTCCTGAATCAGGTTTTGAATTCTGGTCTTTCTAAGTCAAGGTCTAGCATTCTGTCCACAAAAACAACATCTCTATTAACCCTAGATGGGTAATAGCTCTTGCCTTGGGAAAATCCAATGTAATATTTGCGGGTACACTTGTATCATGTAAGTCTACCTTTGTTGGTACACATATGTTTGTATTACATACATAATTTGTGCATATGTATAGACATGTACATGTGTATATTAATGGATATACATCATATGTATGTGTAGTATAGGGAGCTGACCTCAAAATTATAAAGAATTGGATTCAAGTTCTGCCTCTGATATATATAGGGTTTGTCACCCTAAACAGGTCACTAAATCTCAGAGTATCTCAGATAATTCTATAGGAATGTAAATAACAATGAAGATGCCAATCTGCAGTGCTAAAGGAAAATTTTTCCCCAGGATCTCCAAACTACATATTCAGTACTCTTATACAGATGACAATATAGAAAATTAATGCTGAATTGTAAATATTTTCCCCTTAATCCCCTCTCTAAGAAAGACTAAAATTGTCTGGCTGAAGCAGTTTTTGCCCCAGACTATAAAACTCAGTTGGGTACCCCATTTTTAAAAATTTAGATCTTAAAATTATTACAGGATTAAGGCAGAACTGGGAACTATGGTGAATCCCAATTAAATGTGTGTTCTAGCCACCATGTTGGATGACAGTGACCTAGATGTGTGGGAGAGGAAAGAGTATTTGGGTACCCTTAAGATCGTTCTCTTCCTGTGATAGAGTAATAAGGAAGAACTTAGGTTTTCTAAGTTCACCTCCTCTGTGGCTATTTAGCAGTCAGGGATGTCTTAGCAGAGTAATGGTGAGACTTTTAGAGAATGAGTGCCCCAACTTGTAATCTCACACTGCAAGTGAATCCCCACCTGACCCCAGATAGGGGATGGAGGAAGCGATCCCATTGGGCTACTGAGCAGAGGAGTGGGTGGTATGAGAAATGTCCTTAGGAATGCCTACCGAAGCAGAGGGGAGCAGCCCCACTCTTGCATGCATGCCATAGGTTTGCCAACATGGTCTTTGCATATCCAGAGAAAGGACTAAGTGAAGAAGTCACAAGCAATATATATTAGCCTGCATGAGATGAATTCTCTCTCATTTTCCATGATTTCTTGCCACATTCTCTTTTGTGACTTGTGCTCTTTTTGCCCCACTCACTCTCTTGGGGACTGGTTTGGTTTGTGGAGGGCACTATTACTGGTCAATTTCAATTGTCTTTAGCAATTTGTTAATGATTTAACTTAAAATTCAGGAATAATGTCTCCAAAGATTATTAATCACTATAAAATAATTTATATAAATATATATTCTTGTACACAAAATCCACATACAGGTGATTTGCATATAAACTATATGTATAAATGTGTCTTCATGGTTTTATTCTTTTGTATAGGTATACCTAGAGATATAGATATAATTTTATGTAGACATATGTATATTTATAAATCTAGAACTAAATATTTAGAGACATCTAAATAGAGCTATCTTTAAATGTGCATGTATGTAACATTTTCATATCACATGTCGATGTATATACATATATGTGCATGTGTACATACATATATTGAACTAAATGCATATAAATATTATGTAGGTATGTATATCTGTGTTCATTTAACTTATCTCACCCTTAGTTTCCTCATTTGTAAAATGGGTGTAATTCTAACACAATATAAAGGATTATTTTAAAGAATCAAATGAAATAATATATACAAAGTATTTTGTATATTTTAAGATACTATAGAACTTAGTTATTATCATAAGGTATATATTAATATAGTATATATAGACATACTTCCCCCCATTATTGTGTTATTATGTGTTTTGCCTGCTGTTTTGTTCAATCATTTTTTAATTGAATCTTACTCCTTGAGACCACATTTGGAGTTTTCTTTGCAAATATATTAGATTTGTTTGCTATTTCTTTCTCTAGTTAATTTTATATAAATTAAGAAACTGAGGTAAGCATGGTCATGTGTCTTGCCCAGGATCACACAGTTAATAAGTATTTTAGGCCAGATTTGAACACAGAAGAGGATTCTTCTTTATTTCTTGTCCAACACTGCGTCATCTAGACATCTTTGGCTATTCTGGCTACCCACAAAGTCGAGAAATAACTATACAAAAAACAGGTTTAAAGACTTCAAAAACACAATTGCATGTAATCCTAGAAAATTCTGGAAAAGGCAGAGATGGGTGAAATATCTCTGCATTTTCTTTTTTTTCTTGTTTCATTAAAATCATTTTAACTTTACTGTTCTGTACAAAACAAGCAGGCTTAGTTTCAGTGGCTTCAGCTTGCCCATTTACATTTATTCCTAACATCCAAATATTCCATATATCTCTAAATAGAAACATTGCATAGAATTTGCCAGGCACAGAAGGACTGTGACTTTGATCTTTATTTGTTGTTGTTGTTGTTGTTTTTTGTAAGCATAGGAAACATTTACCTTCCTTTAAAAATTTTATTTGAAAACACTGAGGAAAGGCAACAGCTTGACTAAAGAGACAGAGGGGATATGATTGAGTAAAGACTATAAATGAACACCCTAATGCAAAAACCAATAACATGGAAATGAATTCGGATCAAGGACACATGTGATACCCAGAGGAATCACGCATCACCAATGGGAGGGGTGGTGGTGGGAGGGGGAGGAAAAGAAAATGATCTTTGTTTCTAATGAATAATGTTTGAAGATGACCAAATAAAATAATGTTTAAAAGGAAAAAAATTATTTTGTTTCTCATGAAGAGGTGCCACACAAATGGAACATGCCATAAATAACATATGCTAACATTTTCCAAACACTGAGCATCAATTAATGTTAATTTATGAGGAAATTTCTCTGAAAGAACATAGTTCATCAACATAATTACTGTACAGTTTCATGAATCTAAATACTAACAAAATTTTCTTTTTTCCAGTTAGGCAATGGACATTATTAAATAAGAGAATCATTATTCCCCTAGAAACTGATGTCTACAGTAATTTTTTTTAAAAAATCAGCTATGCTCCAGGACATATCCTCTGACTGAATCAATTAAGGATAGTGATGTCAGAATGAGAAAGGTCACAAAAATAAAGCTGCCAAAGATAGAATCACAGAAATTTAGAGCTAAAAGAGTACTTAGATCTTGCTTAGTTCAACCATTACTTGATCAAGAATTCTCTGTTCAATGTTATTGACAAGTGTCCATTGAACTTCTGGTTGGAAATCTCTAGTAAGAGGGATTCTGCTATTTTCTTATGTATCTCTGATAGAAACAAAATTCACTAGGAATCTGACACATAAACTTGGAATAGCTTTAGCTAAAGTCTGTAAGGGTTAAATTAAGAGTTTTGACAAAATAAGAGAGCAGCTTTTAATAATTTAAGTTTTAATGAGAATATAGTGGAGTTCTAAATTAATAGTATCCTTTTAAGCCAGAGAAAAAGAAAACTTCTAGCAGCTTTTAACAATTAACAGTTCAGTTTAATTAGAATAGAGATAGTAAAATAATATATTAAAATTAATATAGTAAAGGAGAGAAATATAGGAAAGAGGTACAGAAAGAAAATTCCCTAAGGTCTATACTGTATATGTATAGTAGTCTCTCGGTGATCGAGAATGACTATTGTCTTTGTGCAGTTTCATCTAGGGTGTACCCTCATGTGGCTTTGGAGTCCAAAGGCTGAGGTGCAAATTTTGTGGCACATGGGGCATGGGACTCCAGTTGTTATGGGAAGTGCGGTTGTGGCCTGGTGTCGGCGTTCACGCGCAGTGGCAAGACATCGACGTCGCTCATCTTCAAAGGTGATGGCGGCATGGTTAATGTGGGTTCACCAGCTGCTTCTGTCAGAGGCAGCGAGTTCTAGTTGCTTTGGTGTAATGCCAGCCCACTTCAAGTTGGACTTTAGCTGATCCTTGAATCTTTTCTTTGGTCGGCCTCGTTTCCTGAGTCCAGCTGACAGTTCACCATAGAATACCTGTCTTGGTATTCGCTGTGGGTCCATGCGGATGACATGTCCAGACCATCATAGCTGGGTTTTGAGGACCATGACTTCAATGATGGTGGAGTTGGCTCTGTCTAGGACTTCCTGATTGGTGATTCGGTCCTGCTATCGGATCCTCATGATTGACCGGAGGGAGCATTGGTGGAATTGCTCCAGCTGTTTCATGTGCTTCCAGTACAGTGTCCATGTCTCACAACCGTACAGGAGCAAGCTGAGGACCACTGCATTATACACTTTGAGCTTCGTCGCATTGCTTACACCTCTGTGTTGGAGGACTTTGGAGCTCAGCCACCCAAGTGCCTGGCTGGCCTTTTGGATCCTGGCATTAATCTTGTGGTCTAGGGACCCGTCGTTGGCGATGGTGCTGCCCAGGTACTTGAAAGTGTTGACGTTAGAAAGCTGCGTGCCATCAATTGTAATGCACGGATGGTTCGTTGGCCTCCGTGGTGCAGGTTGGAACAGCACCTCTGTTTTGCTGAGGCTGATAGTCAGGCCAAACAGTTTTGTTGTGGTGGAGAACCTGTCCACAATGGTTTGGAGATGATTTTCTTGGTGGTCCATGAGAGCACAGTCATCTGCGAAGAGAGCTTCCAGGATGAGTCTCTCTGTTGTCTTTGTTTTCGCAGTCAGGCGGCGAAGGTCAAATAGTGAGCCATCCAGTCGGTATTTGATGTAGACGCCCAGGTCTAGATCCATCACAGCATGTTGTAATACTTAGGTGAAAAATAGGTTGAATAGTACTGGAGCAAGGACAGAGCCTTATTTCATGCCATTGGAGATGTTGAAGCAATCGGAAGTCTCTCCACCAGATAGGACTTCCCCTGTCATGTCGACATGAAAGAGCTGCATCAGTTTGACAAATTTTGCTGGGCAACGGAGCTTGCTGAGGATAACCCACAATGCATTCCTGTTCACTGTGTCCTATGCTTTTGTCAGGTCTATGAAGACAATGTAGAGACTCAGGTTCTGCTCAAGGCATTTTTCCTGCATTTGCCTCACCGTGAAGACCATGTCGATGGTGCTGTGATCTGGTCGGAAGCCACATTGTTATTCAGGCAGGTTCTGCTCTGAAACAGATGATAGGAGTCTGTTGAGTATAACACGGGTGAGGATCTTTCCGTCAGTGGAGAGTAGTGAGATGCCTCTGCAGTTGTCACAGGCTGCTCGTGCGCCTTTGTTCTTGTATAGGGCTACGATGGAGGGATCTCTGAGTTCTGGGGGGCATGTCTTCCTCTTCCCATATGCTGGTCAGCACCATGTGTAATGCCTGGAGCGCCTTTCCATTTAAGGCTTGTACACCTTGTTAGGATCCCATCTTGACCGGGTGTCTTGCCTGCACTCATTTGTTTAATGGCTTTTTGGACTTCCTCTCTTGAAGGAGGGATGTCAAGTTGTTCAATGGTGTGGTTTTGGGGGATCTGGTCAAGGGCGCTTTGGTCGACTGAAGAGGGTTGGTTGAGTAGCTGACTGAAGTGTTCTTTCCACCTGTTGCTGATGCCTTTTTTATCTTTTATGAGAGTGTCACCTAGTTATCCTATAACTACCTATAATTACTACCTATAACTGCTATATCAATACCTATAATCTCCTTTAGCTACTGCGAATAAGAACCATACCAGAAAGTTCCAACCCAATCCAGCCCATCAAAACCAACCCAAACAGTATTTAATCCAACCCCAATTAGGTCTGTGAGAAGGGCAAATCATAACTAAACACATTCTGGGACAAAACAACAAAAAGAAAAACAAAAGCAAGAGAGGGAGTTATATCTGTTTAAAGAAAACTTCCCCAAAGTGATCAGGTATTTTGTACTAGAAACATATTTTGATACTTCACAATTATTTTTGATTTACTACCCCCCACTATAGAGAACTTTCAGAAGATGTACTTGGCATTCAATCTATAATGTCCTCTTTCCTGACATTACATTTTCAAATATGAATTTAACCATATGGCACACAGTCTATTTCTATTTCAGAAGCAATCCTTTCTGTTTTTAAAAGCAAGGATGCTATTGCATGTGTGACTCTTTTATTAAAGACCAAAGCATGCAAGCACTCAAATAACTAATATATCTATCTATATATCATATATATGTTCTCCAGTTTTGTATTTTGATAAACTAAACTATGTGTAAGTCAATACAAATCAAAATTCTAACATATTCATTGTAATTATTTCTAAATAGCAACTTTAGAAACTCAGATAATCTTATATACTGTGTTGAGAGCTAGATTTGGTATCAAAAAGACTTAGGATCAAATTTTGTCCCTAATTCTCTCTCTCCTCCTCACTCCCCAATCCTTCATACTTCCCTTTCCGAATTTAAAGTGAGCCATGTTTACCTAAACTACACTAAATTCTACATAATTTTTTTTCTAACAGGTATGTGTATACATGTGTACATATATTCACATATATACATATACACATGCTTATATTTCTGATTCATAATTTTCCTCATTTTTTTCTCTCTTCAATTCAGATAATGTCTCAAATTGGCTTAAGTTTAGGTGATCCTGTAATTCATTTTTATATCCAGGGCCCTCTAAGCTTCTCAGATTTGCACTTTCTTCTCTTTGGAAGAAACCAAGAGATATGTTAAACTTCTTTATTTGGATCTGTAAAGATTCTACTCAGTCCTACCTGCAAGACAAATCAAACAAGTATAATTGAAAGAGGAAAGAGAGAGTGTTAAGGTGCAAGGATCTAAAGGGAATGGAATTTTAAAAAAATGAGTAAAACATAATGTCCTATCTCTACCTGGAAATTAGAAGTATTCTCATATATTTTCTCTTTATTCAGGAAAACAAAACAAAACTTGCTTCCTTAAGCAGTGATAGGCATTTTTCAGAAGGAAAAATAAGTGTGAAATTCCTACAGAGAAACTTTGTATACGGTTCTAGAAAAAATCATTGAAGCAGTGTCTCTGGTTGTAAAAATAACATTTATGTTCTGTGTATATGTAATGTGATCCCTAACAGAAGGAAGGAATGCACATTGAACATGCAAAATGTGCTGCATGGCAGTGTGTGAAATGTTTCAATTACTTCTATAATAACATTTAACAGGTTCCAGATAAAGTACATTATGCACATTTGAAGAAATATCTAAAACATATTTTTTTCATTTTAGTGTATCATAAATATATTAAAGACATGCAGGAGATATCATTCACATTATGTATTTGTAAAATATAAAACTTATATAGGGAGAAACCACAGGGTCACCACAGGAGCTGCCTCCTTTTCCTGCTTCTTTGTGATCAAAAGATCAAACATTTAAGATAAGATTATTATTTAAAGAAAGGAATCTTCTACAGGAAATGTGTTACCTACAGAAGATTTGGTATGAATTGTCTTCAAATACTTGAAGACCTGTCACTCGAAAGAAAGGATAAATTTTTATAATGACATTGAATAGGAATCGCAAAGAAGCCAATGTTGACTTGGGGTGTGTGTGTGTGTATGTGTGTGTGTGTGTGTGTGTGTGTGTGTGTGTGTGTTTGTCCTAGTATGTATATTGGGGGAGGGGGCACTTACTAGAAATTGAAGCTTCCCAAAGGTAGAAAAGTCAGCTTTTAGATGTAATGGGATCTTCCTCTATAATGTAGCTTTTTAAGTGTTTAAGTGGAATTTTGAATCCTTAGACTTCATCCTCAGAAATCCTTCAGTATTTCCCAGAATTCCTTTCTTCTGTCCACCACGTTGCATGATAACATTTATATTTAACTTTGCTGTAACTCCTTCCTCACTCTCTTTTCTCTCATGAGCAGACTAGGTTGTTTAGATAGCTTTTACTCTATTGTTATTAATAAACTTTATAAAATATAATACTTTAATTATTGTATATTAATTTTAAAAACCACATATGCAAGACTAAATGATGTCTTCTTTATTATGTGCTATTCATGAAGTATTTGCACCAGAGAGCCCACATATTCCCTTCTGCAATTCTATATTTTGTTCATTATTTTGCATTAATTTGGGACCACAAATTGTGATAATATTTAGCATGCATATTATCTCTATTAATTTGACATAGTCAGAGATGAATAATGCCTAATTTTTCAGTAATAGAACATATGCCATTCTAAAAGAAATGAACTTCCATTTGATCATTTATAGTAATGGTTAAATTGACACTGGCCCCTTCTGTTCTTCAAGAACACATTCCATCTCCTAATTCCTCTCATTTTCACCAGCTATCTCCCATACCTACAATTCTCTCACCCTTCATTTCTATCTCCCAGCTTTCATGGTTTCTTAGGTACCAGTGAAAAACTTACTTTCTATAAGAAGTTTTTCCCCATTTTCCTTTTCACTAGAGTCTTCCCTCTAAAATGTTCTTCTGTTTAATATATACACCCACAAGCACAAGCATACACACACAGAAAAAATATCTTTCTAATTTGCTGGGAGTACAAAATAAACTACAGAGATTTTCTTGATAAATATTTTTATAATTCTTTTAAAGGAGGGAAAAGATAAAGCCATAAATATATGAGACACCACACTTTTCTATGGACACAAATGAACAACAGTTTTATAAGGGGGAGGGAGACTTTAAAAGAAGCAGCATTTTTTCTTTTGAATGTTTCTTTTATAGATTACACGGTGGTATAATTTTCAGTGATCATTTTCTGATTCTTAAAAATCCACATTCTTTTCCTCCCTCCCACCCTTCAACTCCCCTAAGATTACAGATAATATCATATAGGTTGTATCTGTGTTATTATCCAATACAGATTTACATGTTCATCTTGTTCTGAAAAAAAGAAAAAAAATATTGCTTAGACCTGAGAAATATTCATGGAGGAAACAAAGTGAAAATTTACATGCTGCAATCTGCATTCAGAATTTTTCTGTTTCTTTTATAGCAGTGGATCGATTGCTTTTTTTCATCATGGGTCCCTGGGAGTTGTCCTGGATCCTTGGTTTGCTGACAATATTTAAGTCATTCACAGCTGATCATCCTATTTTATTGCTGTGATAGTATACAGCATTCTCTTGGTTCTGCTTACTCTACTTTTACATCAGTTCAGGTAAGTCTTTCCACTTTTTCCACATTGTTCTTGCTGTATGTATATATAATCATCTGGTTTGCCACTTCTTGTGGCATAATAGTATGCCATTACAATCAATATGTTATCATAATCACCACCCCTGCTTTTTAAACTTTGGATGAAGTCTAGTAGATTCTGTTCCTGTCCTTTACTTTAATTTTACGTGTCACCCTGCTTTAAGTGTATTTCTTGTAGACAATATATTGTGGGATTCTGGCTTTTAATCCATTTTGCTATGCTCTTCCATTTAATGGGTGAGTTCATACCCATTCCCATTCAAAGCCAGCATCACTAATTTTGTTTCCCTCTATCTCTCCTTTCCTTTGTCTTTGAAAAATACTACCATATATTTCATTCCTCTAATATTTTTGATGGAATTAAAATTTAAATTATTTTAGGAATAGTTCTTAATCCGTTATTACTCCTTTATAGTTGATATTCCATTAGATTATGAGATTCTGGAAGACAGAGATCATTTTTGCCTATTTTATATCCCTAGTACTTATTACATTTCATAACACATTGTAAGCACTTAATAATGGTTTAGTGATTGATTGATGTTCCTCAGAATAATGAAAAAGCAGATAAAGTGACTTCTTTTTTAAGTGAAAAAACTAAGATATAAATTCATTTTCTACCAGGTTACTGAAAGCCTTTTTAGGATAGTTTTACTGTAGTAGAAGACAGCTGGTAGGAATGACATGTTCCTCTTGTTCTCTCTATTTTGAAAGCTGTTTATTGCAAGTTCAAAGATAAAGATGCTTGGCATAGCACCAAATATTACAAACAACCTTCAATTTTAATGGATCAATGTTGTGTACACACAATTATGAGCAACAGTTTTATCCATTGGTGAACCTTTATTTCTTTTTTTTTGTCTCCTTAATATATATATTTTTTAATTTTAATATTATTTTATTTGGTCGTTTTCATACATTATTCACTGGAAACAAAGATCGTTTTCTTTTCCTCCCCTCCCCTCCCCCACCCCACCTTTCCCTCTCCCATAGCCGACGCATGATTCCACTGGTTATCACATGTGTTCTTGACTCGAACCCATTTCCCTGTTGTTGGAGTTTGCATTATAGTGTTCATTTAGAGTCTCTCCTCAGTCTTATCTCCTCCAACCCTGTAGTCAAGCAGTTGCTTTTCAGCGGTATTTTTACTCCCACAGTTTATCCTCGGCTTGTGGGTAGTATTTTTTTTTAGATCCCTGCAGATTGTTCAGGGATTGCATTGATACTAATGGAGAAGTCCATCACCTTCGATTGTACCACAATGTATCAGTCTCTGTGTACAATGTTTTCCTGGTTCTGCTCCTCTCGCTCTGCATTACTTCCTGGAGGTTGTTCCAGTCTCCATGGAACTTCTCCACTTTATTATTCCTTTTAGCACAATAGTATTCCATCACCAACATATACCACAATTTGTTCAGCCATTCCCCAATTGAGGGGCATCCCCTCATTTTCCAATTTTTGGCCACCACAAAGAGCGCAGCTATGAATATTTTTGTACAAGTCTTTTTGTCCATTATCTCTTTGGGGTACAAGCCCAGCAGTGCTATGGCTGGATCAAAGGGCAGACAGTCTTTTATCGCCCTTTGGACATAGTTCCAAATTGCCCTCCAGAATGGTTGGATCAATTCACAACTCCACCAGCAATGAATTAATGTCCCCACTTTGCCACATCCCCTCCAGCATTCATTACTTTGCATAGCTGTCATGTTAGCCAATCTGCTAGGTGTGAGATGATACCTCAGAGTTGTTTTGATTTGCATCTCTCTGATTATAAGAGATGTAGAGCACTTTTTCATGTGCTTATTAATAGTTTTGATTTCTTTGGCTGAGAATGGCCTGTTCATGTCCCTTGCCCATTTGTCAATTGGAGAATGGCTTGATTTTTTGTACAATTGATTTAGTTCTTTATAAATTTTAGTAATTAAACCCTTGTCAGAGGTTTTTATGAAGATTGTTTCCCAATTTGTTGCTACCCTTCTGATTTTGGTTACATTGGTTTTGTTTGTACAAAAACTTTTTAATTTGATGTAATCCAGATTATTTATTTTGCATTTTGTAATTCTTTCTAATTCTTGCTTGGTTTTGAAGTATTTCCCTTCCCAAAGGTCTGACATGTATACTATCCTGTGTTCGCCTAATTTTCTTATAGTTTCCTTCTTTATGTTCAAGTCATTCATCCATTTTGAATTTATCTTGGTGTAGAGTGTGAGGTGTTGATCTAAGCCTAATCTTTCCCACACTGTCCTCCAATTTTCCCAACAGTTTTTATGAAATAGTGGATTTTTGTCCCAAAAGCTGGGATCTTTGGGTTTGTCATATACTGTCTTGCTGAGGTTGCTTGCCCCCAGTCTATTCCACTGATCCTCCTTTCTGTCTCTTAGCCAGTACCAAATTGTTTTGATGACCGCTGCTTTATAATATAGTCTGAGATCTGGGACTGCAAGACCCCCTTCCTTTGTATTTTTTTTCATTAATTCCCTGGATATCCTTGATCTTTTGTTCTTCCAAATGAACTTTGTTATGTTTTTTTCTAAATCAGTAAAAAAAATTTTTGGAAGTTCCATGGGTATGGCACTAAATAGATAGATGAGTTTGGGTAGGATGGTCATTTTTATTATATTGGCTCGTCCTACCCATGAGCAGTTAATGTTCTTCCAATTGTTCAAGTCTAGTTTTAGTTGTGTGGAAAGTGTTTTGTAGTTGTGTTCATATAGATCCTGTGTTTGTCTCGGGAGATAGATTCCTAAGTATTTTATTTTGTCTTGGGTAATTTTGAATGGGATTTCTCTTTCTAGTTCTTGCTGCTGAGCTGTGTTGGAATTATATAGAAATGCTGATGACTTATGTGGGTTTATTTTGTATCCTGCAACTTTGCTAAAGTTGTTGATTATTTCAATTAGCTTTTTGGTTGAGTCTCTAGGATTCTTTAAGTAGACCATCATGTCATCTGCAAAGAGTGATAATTTGGTCTCCTCCTTGCCTATTTTGATGCCTTCAATTTCTTTTTCTTCTCTAATTGCTACTGCTAGTGTTTCTAATACAATGTCAAATAATAGAGGTGATAATGGGCATCCTTGTTTCACTCCTGATCTTAATGGGAATGGATTTAGTTTATCCCCATTGCAGATGATATTAGCTGATGGTTTTAGATATATACTGTTTATTATTTTTAGGAATGACCCTTCTATTCCTATGCTTTCTAGTGTTTTTAGTAGGAATGGGTGTTGTATTTTATCAAAGGCTTTTTCTGCATCTATTGAGATAATCATGTGATTCTTGTTGGTTTGCTTGTTGATGTGGTCAATTATGTGGATAGTTTTCCTAATGTTGAACCAGCCCTGCATCCCTGGTATGAATCCTACTTGATCATGATGGAAGACCCTTCTAATCACTTGCTGGAGTCTTTTTGCTAGTATCCTATTTAAGATTTTTGCATCTATATTCATTAGGGAGATTGGCCTATAGTTTTCTTTCTCTGTTTTTGGCCTGCCTGGCTTTGGAATTAGTACCATGCTTGTGTCATAAAAGGAGTTTGGTAGGACTCCCTCTTTGCTTATTATGTCAAATAGTTTGTATAATATTGGGGTTAACTGTTCTCTGAATGTTTGATAGAATTCACTGGTGAATCCATCAGGCCCTGGGGATTTTTTCTTAGGCAGTTCTTTGATGGCTTGATGGATTTCAATTTCTGATATGGGATTATTTAAGAAAACTATTTCTTCTTCTGTTAGTCTAAGCAATTTATATTTTTGTAAATATTCATCCATATCACCTAGGTTGGTATATTTATTGCCATATAGTTGGGCAAAGTAGTTTTTAATGAATGCCTTAGTTTCCTCTTCATTTGAGGTGAGATCCCCCTTTTCATCCTTGATGCTATTAATTTGCCTTTCTTCTTTCCTTTTTTTAATTAAATTAACCAGTACTTTGTCTATTTTGTCTGTTTTTTCAAAGTACCAGCTTCTAGTCTTGTTTATTAGCTCGATAGTTCTGTCACTTTCTATTTTATTAATTTCTCCCTTAATTTTTAGGATCTCTAGTATGGTTTTCTTCTGGGGGTTTTTAATTTGTTCATTCTCAAGTTTTTTTATTTGCATTTCCAATTCCTTGGTCTCTGTCCTCCCTAATTTGTTAATATATGCACTCAGGGATATGAATTTTCCTCTAAGTACTGCCTTGGCTGCATCCCATAAGGTTTGAAAGGATGTTTCGCCGTTGTCATTTTCTTCAACGAAATTGTTAATTGTTTCTATGATTTCTTCTCTAACTATCCGATTTTGGAGTATCATGTTATTTAATTTCCAATTAATTTTTGATTTGGGTCTCCATGTACCCTTGCCGATCAATATTTTAATTGCCTTGTGATCTGAAAAGGCTGCAGTTAATATTTCTGCTTTTCTGCTTTTAAGTGCCATGTTTCTATGACCTAGTGTATGATCTATTTTTGTGAATGTGCCATGTGGTGCTGAAAAGAAGGGTATTCTTTTTTGTCCCTATTTATTTTTCTCCATATGTCTATTAATTCTAATTTTTCTAAGATTTCATTCACCTCTTTTACCTCTTTCTTATTTATTTTTTGATTTGATTTATCTAAATTTGATAGTGGTTGGTTCAAGTCTCCCACTAATATGGTTTTACTGTCTAATTCCTCCTTCAATTCTCCTAGTTTCTCTATTAAAAATTTGGATGCTATACCATTTGGTGCATACATGTTGATTAGTGATATTTCCTCATTGTCTATACTTCCTTTTAGCAGAATATATTTACCTTCCCTGTCCCTTTTGATCAGGTCTATTTGTACTTTGGCTTTGTCAGATATCATGATTGCAACTCCTGCCTTCTTTCTATCGGTTGAGGCCCAAAAGGTCTTACTCCAACCTTTAATTCTAACCTTGTGAGTGTCAACCCGTCTCATATGTGTTTCTTGAAGACAACATATGGTAGGGTTTTGTGTTCTAATCCAATTTGCTATTTGTCTGCGTTTTATGGGTGAGTTCATCCCATTCACCTTCAAAGTTATGATTGTTATTTGTGGATTCGCTGGCATTTTGATGTCTTCCCCTAGTTCTGACCTTTCTTCTTTAGCTTTCTCCTTTTGAACCAGTGATTTACTTTAGGTCAGTCCCCCTAGTCCCCTCCCTTGAGATGCTTCCCTTTCTAGCCCCTCCCTTTTTATGCTCCCTTCCCCTCCCCCCCTCTCCTTCCCTCCCTTTTTGTACTCCCTGCCCCCTCCCCCTCCTTAATTTTCCTTTCTTTCTTGCCCTAATGGATAAGATAGAATTCAGGATCCCACTGGATCTAGATGTTCTTCCCTCTCAGAGTTGATTTCACTGAGAGTAAGGTTTAAGTAATTCCACTTCACGCTCTCTTCCTCTCCTTCTCATATGAGAGTTCTTCCCCTCCCCTTCCCATGTGTATCTTTATATGGGAAAGTTTATTCTATTGATTCCCCCCCTATTTCTTGAAGTTAATCTTAGTATTATCATGGTTCCCCCCTCCCTTTTCCTTTTTTTGCCCCAACTTTCCCCAAATCTTCTTAATTCCCCAGTCTTTCCCTATGCATGTTTCTTCTAACTACTCTTATGATGATACAATTTATGAGAGTTACACAAAACATTTTCCCCACATATTAATATATATAATTAGATGTAAATGTAGTCCTTATAGAAGAGAGTTTGACTTAAAGAGA
The DNA here is from genome assembly GCF_027887165.1 of Monodelphis domestica. Lineage (NCBI taxonomy): Eukaryota > Metazoa > Chordata > Mammalia > Didelphimorphia > Didelphidae > Monodelphis > Monodelphis domestica. Next base: position 219,781,828 of record NC_077228.1, on the reverse strand, counting down.
AAGATAAGATTTATCTCCTTTTCCCTTTCTTTCATATTTACCTTTTCATGTTTCTCTTGCTTTCTGTGCTTGGATATCGAACTTTCCACAGAGCTCTGGTCTTTTCTTAGCAGATGCTTGGAAATCTTCTATTTTGTTGAATGCCCATACTTTCCCCTGGAAGTATATAGTCAGTTTTGCTGGGTAGTTGATTCTTGGTTGGAGACCCAGCTCTCTTGCCTTTCTAAATATCGTGTTCCATGCTTTGCGGTCTCTTAGTGTGTTAGCCGCTAAGTCATGTGTGATCCTTATGGGAGCCCCCTTATATCTGAAGCTCTTCTTCTTGGCTTCTTGTAGGATTTTCTCCTTTACTTGGAAGCTCTTGAATTTGGCAATTACATTCCTAGGCGTTGTCTTTTGGGGATTTAGTATAGAAGGTGTTCTATGAATCCTTTCTATTTCTATTTTGCCCCCTTGCTCCAGAACGTGGGGGCAATTTTCTTTTATAATCTCCTCTAGAATAATATCCAATTTGTTGTTTACCTCTGGTTTTTCTGGGAGACCGATGATATGGAGATTTTCTCGTCTTCCTCTGTTCTCCAGGTCCGTGACCTTCTCAGTGAGATATTTTATGTTTTCTTCCAATTCATTAATTATTTGGGTTTGCTTTATTGATTCTTGCTGTTTTATCATCTCACTTTCTTCGAGGTGCTTAATTCTGGTCATTAGGGACTGGATTTGCTTTTCAGCCTTGTCTGCCCTTCTATTGGATGCTTCGAGTTCTTTTTCCAATTGAGCAGTCTTATCTGTCAGACAGCTGATCTCTTTCTCCCATTTTTCTTTCCAGAAGGTTTCCATCTTTTGGATAAGTTCCAGTTTGAGATCTTCCAGAGCTTGTTGATAGTTTCCATTTTGGGAGGCGTGTTCTGAATTTTTTGGGATTTCCTCCTCATTCTCCTCTTTTCCTTGGGTACTTCCACCATAAAAGTTTTCAATAGTCACTTTTTTCCCTTTCTTCCTGGAGGCTTGATTTTGGGCCATGTGAACCATCCCTTTGGTGGTTTTATTTCCCTTTCCTTTTTGGTCTGGGGTCTGGGTTATAAGAGCGGTTTTTCTGTGAATTTAGGTTGCTTCAGACTAGTTCTTCCCAGCCTCCGAGCCCAGGTATTCAGCTCTGCCCAGATAATCAGCGCGCGTTGTTCAGCGCAGCCCGCCCCAAGTCCAGGTCCGCTGGATTCTCCAGTGAAAGCGCCCTGAGACGTTTTTTCCTGGCAGTCCCCAGATCCCAAGGACCCTGGAGTGCCCCCCCAGACAGAGACGCTCCCCACTCACTCGCTGTCCCGGTGAGCGCTCAGGTAGCTCACTCTGGTTTAGTGGGGGAGGTGGGGTGGGGGAAGGGCGGCTCAGTTCACTTTTCTGTGCAAGCTTTTCCTTCTTATTTTAGTGTGGAAATGTTCAAGCCCCATGTACCTTTGCCTCTGTGGGGTACTGGGGAGTCCTTCTGTTCCTCCAAAGGTGATTTTATGCTCCTTTGATGTAGTCTATTTCGTTCGGTGCTGGGGAGAGGAAGCGTGCGGCGTCTAGATTGCAGCCATGATTACCCGGAAGTAATTTGCCTGAACCTTTATTTCTAATATAGTTATTTGTTAAATTCTCAAGGATGTTTAGATCCTTACCCAAATTCTTGAAGCTTCACTCTTGTATGTGTGTGGTCTTCTCCAAATATATTGTGAATTTTATTCTTTTCATTTGTAACCACTGCACTTAGGATAGTGCTTGACACATAGTAAGCACTTAGTAAAAGATTTTCCATTAATTAATTAATTCATGCATTTCTCAAATAATTCCCAGCTATTAAAAGTCTAAATCTCCTTAAAGGAAACTTGTAATTGTAAAAGAAATTGTAAAGAAAACTCTTGTTATTCGAATGACTATGATCTCATCTTAAAAATGTCTTCATAAAGCCATGTTCTACAAAAAAATCTGCATGATTCCCCTCATTCATTTGACACTTCCATGTTAACATATTAATTTTTGTATTCCTGTGAATGTCACTCTTGAACAGTCTATGATTCTATTCTTGAATATACTTGTATCATTCTTAGATCATAACCATTTTAGAGGCTCCACAAAGAGATCAACAATTTCTAGTTATATTTCAACAAAAACAGTGATATACAGCTATTTTCAATCTTTACTATTGTTTGGTCTTTCTGTAAGTTATTAATATGTTTATCATGTGATCTAAGAACCTCTATTCATATTTTTATTTATTTTTGAAAAGGAAATATTAATCTTTCTTTAGCTACCTCAGGAGGATAGATTTTATTTTCATTGATTCATTATGAGATTTCATTAGAATGCTTTCCAAATTTTTCATTTTCTAGTTTAGAGTTTAAAAAGTTTGCATTGCATCTTTGAACTTTTAAATTACTCCACCCTACTTAGATAAAGTTGTAATCTCCTGATTGAAAAATGAAGGCACTTAGTTCTCACCTTATAGTGAAGCTAGAACTTTAAGCAAGTCTATTTTTTAGATCTTAATACAAAAAGGTGTTAAGTAACTATAAAGGTTAAATTAATCACAAACAGGTCATGTATCTTAAAACCATAAGATTTTAAGTATTATAGAGGTAAAATTAATCACAAAAAGGTCAAGTAACTAACAAAAGGTGAACTTAACAAAGAAGTGTTAAGTAACTCAATAGATATAATCTAATCAAAGAAGATGAGAACTAAACATATGGGCAGTCCTGGAGAAAGCCTTTGATGTGATTGGTAGTTGTGAAAATTTAGATTAGGAGACACAAGGGTGAAAGGTATTTGGGATTTTTTGACTCTCCAGGACTCTATCCCTGATTGGCAGTGGAGAGTTAGCTGAGAGCAGCATAGTGTGGCTACAAACTATTGTCCATTTCAGTGGTGAGTTTCTGGCTGAGTTTCCTCCTTTACTATTCCAATTTTATCCCCTTAGAAGCCTTTAATCTTCTTCAGAGACCTAGAGGTGGGGATTTTAAAGCTCCCCGTGGCACAGGCCAGGCAGGAGAATCCTATATCCTCTTCCCACCTCCTCCTTAAATCCCCTCCCTCTATATTAATTAAGTTACCATAAATTTTCCAGACTGACTTGGGTATTTTATTTGGGATTTTCCCCAGTGACTAATTAACTCTAGATTTTAAGTCACAACCCTAAAATTATCTTTACACATATTTTATTTGACTTTAAGATGAGGCTAGATTCCTTGCCATACACAGACATACCTTTCTCAGTGATAGCACCATATCATATATCACTTGACTATAGGAAACTAAGGTATTTGAATGTATCTTTTTTCATTGGTTCAGTTTGATCTTAGTATTCAAGATTCAAATTGATAATTTTCAGTTCTCTGTCTCTGTCTCACTTCCAGGTAAACATGGCTGCAGTTTACATGTAGGAATCTACCTCTTCTCAATGCCTACCAATATAGACTACTTCAAAAGGACAAAAAAAAACCAAATTCATATGAACAAAGGGAATCCACAGTAAGGCACAGCATTGAAGGTACATGGGATTTGGACATTTCCACACTAAAAGGGGTGAAATAACTTCCATCAAAAGGAGAGTTGATCTACCCTCTCCCACCCCACCTATGGAGCCAATGCACTAGATTCAGAGCCAGCATGCACTAGAATAAGAGAGCGAGCCAAGGGAACCTCTATGTCCTTGGTAGCTGACTAAGACCACCAAAGGCCTACCCCTGAGAGCAACTAGGCTTGAGACCCCAACAGGTGGAAGAGCACAGACCTTGGGCGTGGAGATAGAACAGTGAAATGCTGCAAACAGTAGAAGCTATGGAGTCCTGAGAGGTGGCCTCAGGCAAAAACAGCCCTCCTTAGCTCCATTCACACAGAGAGACTACCTTCCTCACTCAGATTTCTGACTGGAAAGGGAAGGAAAAACCAGCATAGTGATGACAAAAAATCAACTTCCCAACACCAAGAAGAACTAGAAGAAGGCTTTGACCCTGGATAATTTATATGGAGGAAAAATCCAGTCTACAGAGGAAATAGCAGAAGAACAAATAAATGCATCCAAATCTTCCAAAAACAATGGAAATTGGCCACAAGCTTTTAAAGAATTTAAATCAGAGCTTATCAAAAAGATGGAAGAATACTGGCAAGAAAAGTGGAAAATAGTTTAAAAAGAAAATAACACTTTAAAAGACAGGAATTCCAAATGGGAAAAAGCAGCCCAGAAATCAAATGAAATGATTAGTAAATTAGAGACCAAAATTAAACAGCTGGAAGCCATGAAAAGCAGGATACACCAAACTGAAAAGGAAAACCAAAAGATGATAGTGGAAAATCAAATGATTATGGAAGAAAACCAGTCTTTAAAGACCAGAACTGAGCAATTAGAAGCCAATTATTTCACAAAACAGTAAGAATAATAAAGCAAAATCAAAAGATTGGCAAAATAAAAGGAAACATGAAATATCTCACAAGATGACTGGCCAAGAAAACAAGTCAAGAAGAGACAATTTGAGAATCATTGGTCTACCTGAAAATCCAGAAATAAGCAGAAACATTGACATCATACTACAAGAAATCATCCAAGAAAACTGCCCTGTTGTTCTTGAACAAGAGGGCAAAATAGACATTGAAAGAGTTCATAGAACACCCTCTACACTAAATCCTCAAAACCCCAAGGATGTAATTGCCAAATTTAAGAGCGTCCAAGCTAAGGAAAATATTTAACAGGATCCAAAAAGAGACAACTCATATATCAAGGAGCACCAATAAGGATCACACAAGACATGGCATCTTCCACACTAAATGACCACAAGGCTTGGAATATGATATTCAGAAAGGCAAGACAATTGGGTCTTCAACCAAGGACCACCTACCCATCAAAAATGACTATATTCTTCCATGGAAAAGTTTGGACATTCAACAAAATGGAAGATTTCCAAATATTTGTAAAGAAAAGACCAGAACTAAGTGGAAAGTTTGATATCTAAACACAAAGATCAAGGGAAACATGAAAAGTAAATAAGAGAGTGGAAAGGGGGAAAATGTTTTTGTTTAAATTTTCTTCTTTAAGGGCTTCAATAAGATCAAATTGTTTATATTAATATATGGAAAGATGTTATTTGTAACTCTCAAAACCACTATTATAATAATTAGAAGAATCATTCATAGGTAGAGTTTGGGGTAATAAGTGGTCTAAAATGATATGCAAAAAAAAAAGAAAAGGGGGAGGGGGATAGAAGATGGCACCAAGAGAAACTTAAAGGAATAAGATAAATAGGATAATCTATATTGCACAAAGAGATGCATGGGAAGGGGAGGTGAAGAATACTATTATAAGGAGAGGAAGAGAGTGCTATTAGGAAATACTTAAAACTTATTCTCAGTGAAATCAATTCTGAGAGGGAAGAATATCTAGATCCATTGTGGTATAAAATTCTGTCTTACCCTTCAGGGAAAGTGAGAAGGGAAAAACTAAGGGAGGCAGTAGGGCTGGGAGTACAAAATAGGAGGGAAAGGGAGGAAGGGAGGGAACTTAATAGACACTAAAAAAATAAGAAGGGAACTAAAAGGGAGGGAGCTGAAAGGGAAGTATAATAAGGGTAAGGATTAGGGGGACTGATTAAAAACAAACCACTGTTTTAAAAAGATATAGCAAAAGAAGAAAGGACAGAACTAGGAGAGATTATCAAAATTTGGGGGAATACAGAGGTGGTTATCTGTCTCTATCTCTGTCTCTGTCATTCTTTCTGTTTCTCTCTTTCTCTGAATATTATATTTATAGAGTCCAAATAATATTTTTTATGTCACTGGAGAAAGATTTCCTTAAGATGAAGAAGCTGATTAATGTATTTATCATTGTAGTCACATTATTTTATATCATGAATATAAATCCTGTTTAAAGCTTTCATTACTCCTCCCTTTTTAACTTGAGTAAAAAAATTTTTTCTGATGTTTTAAATTATTTTAAGTTTTTAAAATAACTTAGGTACATTATTTCAATTGTGGATCATGGAAATAAGGTGAAGTAGATACTAAAGGTATTATTAATTCCCTTATTATATACAAAGAAGTTGATGCTCAGAAAAGATAATTGACTTGCCCAGTTTCATAGGCTATAAGCATCAGAGATAAGATTTGAACTCAAATTTCTCTAATTCCATCCACTTTGCCAAACTTTAGGAAATAGGCACTGAACCTGTCTTCAAATTAAGTAATTTATCTCTTTTTTATCCTTTACCTTCCATCTTAGAATCATTACTGTTTATTGGTTCCAAGGCAGAAAAGCAATAACAGCTAGGCAGTAGCTCTTAAGTATTTTGCCCAGGGTAACACAGTTAGAAGTTGTCTGAAGCCTCATTTGCACCCAGGACCTCCCATCTCTAAACCTAGCTCTCAATTGACTGAGCCACCTAACTGCCTTCCTAATATGGCTGTTTTAATTACATTTCCCCATTAAAATAGCAAATCAAATAGTGACCTAACACTTAGATAAGATTCCATTGTCCTTTCTTTTTCAGTGTCTCCATGAGCTTTATTCATTTCTTTTTATTTGGTAAGTGATTTGACTCAGGCGAAAAGTGTACCTAGCAAGATGCATTACATTTAATAAATACATAATAAAAATGAAGGATCCACAAGCTTAGTGCCAGCTAAGGTTCAGACTTCATGCAATTAACATTGTCAAGTGTTTTCTACCTTAAGGCAGTAACCTCATATTACCTCAGAGCATGAAGCCATATATTCAAAGTAGAAAAGATTGCCATAGAATGGTTTTGCTAAAATCCTGACTTCTGGAAATCATTTTCAACCACAAACATGTTTCAGTAAGTCTGTGAAATAGCTTAAGAAAAGAGACCCTAAATGGTTATACTTTAGATCTCTCTCTTCCACATTCCCTTGTCTCAATTTAAGATCTAGAGTTGTTTCATTTATCAAAAAAGTTAAACTCCATATAATCCAGTTGTACTTTTAGATTTTGTCTTTTCATTTTGTTTTTTCCCTTTGATCTCCCCTTATATTATGTCAGCTACTGCAGATTTGGATTTGAGATTGACTTCTGAGGACAGAAGAAACAAGAGATTTCATTTGGATAGTTAATCTTTTGTGAAATTCAATGTTTAAGCCATTAATATCAATAATATCAATATTTCAAGTAGATAGGATGTTTAATTTGTTGTTTTTATTTAGCTTTATTCTGGGGCAACTGATTATGTAAATGAAAACCCAGTGGTGAAGTTCAATGACAACAATAACACCAAAATCATACATTCTGAGAACCATCAAATGATCCTTGTCTGGAAAACTCATGTCTCTTCAATTTTATGGTTATTGTACTGTAGAGTATATCCTGGTCCCTCCTAAACAAAGGTAATTAAGAAAGGTTAAGAGACATTAATATTTACAACTGCAAAAAAGATAACAAAAAGGAATGACAAGTGAAACTTTTATACCCAACGTGCTCTAAAAGTATATATTAAATTTAACAAGATAACATTAATACCCCCCCTACTTTCTTTGCCCTTATCTGAACTTTCTTCTACTCTGTTTGATGTATTTGGAAAATCACTATTCTTCAAACACATTTTTAGCCAGTTTCAAATTCATCTAACTTTTTGTCAAGTCCTAATCTCTCTTTTCCTTTTTTTTAATTTTTCATTTATACATATTTTTTTTCAATTTAAACTTAAACTAACAACTAAAAATTTATGTATCTAAAATAATAAAAGAAAAAGAGGATTATAAGGATAAGAATTGATTATGTATGGCCTATTTAAAAATGTTATAATATTATACTACATCTTCCTGTTTATTTTTGTACCCTTCTCAAATCCCTTCTTTTATTCTGTTTGTTTGTTTGTGTGTGTGTGTGTGTATAAAAGGTTTCATTTGAAGTTCTTTTCCTTTTTTGTGGGGCCTCTTTATCAGTACCCTCCATAATTCTTTCACCAAAAGTAAAATCCTTCCCTTGTTAAATAAGAGTCAAGCAAAACAAATCCCTATGCTAAATGTTTTTGAAAATGTAATTCTCATTCCAAACTTTTAATCTTTTACTTCTGTGTCAAGAGATGGGAAACATGACTGATCTGAGCTACAGTTTTTCCAATTGTATTACATTACAGTCATCTTGGGGCAGCTAGGTGGTACAGAGAGAAGGAGTGCTAAGCCTGGAGTCAGGAAGACTCATCATTTTCCTGAGTTTAAATCTGGCATTCAATACCTACTAGTTGTGAATCCCTGGGCAAGTCACCCATTTACCTCCCTTACCGCATTTGTAAAATGTGCTTGGAGAAGGAAATAGCAATGTACTCTAGTGTCTTTGCCAAGAAAACCTCAAATGGTGTTATGGAGAATTGTTCACACTAAAAAATGACTGGAGAAAACAATAAAAAGCATCTTATAACTAGTTCTCTGGGTTTTTCTCATTTGGCTCTGCCTCAATTCAAACACCTTTCCAAAAGTTTTATTAATTTTCTTTCCCTTTCAGCATTTTCCCCTTTAACCACGATTATAAAACAATTATATTAATACAAAAATGTTGTTTATCCTCTCTATCCAGGATAGGCATGTATAGTCCCCCATCCCTGTCCCTGTTCTTTTACAACTAAATGCATTCGTTTTGTAAACATGGATCTTTTCCCTCTGATGTATTTGCAGTATATGCCTAATATTTGTGTTCCTGAATCAAAAGGTATACACATTTTAGTAATCTGTAGAATGTATTTCTGAATTGACTTCCAATTCACAGGTCCATAACGATTCATTTCCTTCACCAAATCAAGAATTCAGTGGACAAAATTACAAATGTCATCTGATAAGGTAGTTATGAGAAGTAATAACTACACTTTGTATTTGTTTCTTCCTTGGATGGGGAACAACTAACATTTTACTGTATATGTGCCTTTCTATGAGATGTGTCTTTGGTAAACTACTTTACTTGAGGTTCTAAGAATAGCAAGCTATGATATTGTGTTGCTGCAATATGGTATTGTCATATTACAAATATATTAATAAACAGAAAGTTTCACATTCTTGAAGCTTGGATAAAATTAAACACTTAAAAACTGATTGCATGTAATAATAACAGTCTAATAATCTACTATCTATAATATAATAATAAAACATAATAATAATAAATAATAATCTTATATATTATATACATAATATATACATGTGTATATTAGACCATGGCCTGAATTTATTTTCTCTGATACCTTAAGGAGGAAGAAGAAGAAGAGGAAGAAGAACAAGAATGAGAACTAGGAGGAAGAAAAAGAGGAGAAAAGTAAGAATTGAAGAGGAACAGGCATTTATATATTGATGTGATGATTAAGTCGTTAAGCTCCCTTATACTTCACTTTCCTTTTCTCTAAAGAGAGATTAGTTTAAATGACTCCTGAAACCTCTTCCAATTATGGAGCTAGGATCATATAATCTTTTCATTCTACATTGGCAAGGACTATTTTGTATTTTATCTTTATCTAACCAGAATCCACCATATATCCACATATAGTACCTGTTTAATAAATATTTAGAAATGAACCTAGCCAAATATAAGGCAGCCCTATCTCTTTATGAGGAAATGTTAGAAGTAAATGAGGTGGTTGCTTACTCAAGTCTTCTTCTCCTAGTGTTCCTCCACAGTTTTATTTTGTAGCCTACTGTTGTCAAACTCAAATAGAAACAAGTCATTAAATCAAAATTTATTTAAGTCTTTGCAAGCACATATAGGCTCAAAAATTCTTTTATATTACTTAGAATTCATTGTATTTTCATTTGTTTATTAAAAATTTCCCAATTATATTTGAATCTGGTTGCACCAGCACTCACGAATGTTATGGTCCCAATGCAGACTATAAGTTATATGTTTGTCATCGCCTATCATCAGAAGGCAATTCTTAGGAAGTCTTCCCATTTTTTTACAGAAGAGTTCCTTCTGACATTACAGGTGAAAGAAATTGTGAAAATGTGGATTCAAATTCTGCCTCTGAAAAGGAGTAGCTATATGGTAATGGCTAAAGCACTGTAAAACACTTTGAACCTCATATTCATTATGAAAATGATAGCTATTGTATTTACTTGACTAAATTGTTTGGAGGCCTAAATGTGATAATATACTGAAATAAATTGTGTACTTTAAACAACTTTTTATTAAATATCTATTATGTGCCAGGCACTGGGATAATAAAAAAATTACAATCCTCAAGAAGTCAAGATTGTTATGAAGGATGCACAGATTTCAGAAATTAATATGTATAGCATAAATATAAAAATAAATGAAAAAATTTAAATTACAACAGAGTAGTTAGGGATTATAGGCTTAATTAGGCTTTATTAGGATAGACATCATGTGAAAGGTAGAACTGAATTTTAAAGTATCTCTCGGTTTACATGTAACCAAGGTGAAGAAGAAATGTGTTTCAAGCATTGTACATGATTGATATAAAAGCTTTTTACAAATTCAGTTATTTTTATTATTATATCTATTTCTATTAATGATGAAAATTCTAAGTCAAAATTATGATATTTTTAATTGTACTATATCTGTTACAGGTATCCCCAGAGCTGTCACCAGACAACCCTTATTCCCTTCTTATTGATTACATAGTTTGAAGAGATACATCAGCTTTGAAAGTAGGTGCATACATTACCCATATTTGTCTGATATATATCCTACTTGGTTTCATGGCTTTTTGATAAATTCTAGGCAAAGAGCCATTGAGACAGGCTCCATTTCTCCATACCCAATGCCCAATGCTGTCAATTTGGCTTTAGACTAATTTATTTCATATTTTGCCCTAGCCAAAGAAAATATCTGCATGTCCTGTGGCACAAATGCTCTGATAGAAATATACTGTGTTTTAAATTATATCCTGAGCAAAGTTTACCTGAGATCATATACTTTAGAATCTACAGAAACACGGCAAAGTAATATATCAAAGATGAACTTTATCACTTTGTATGGCTGGAAAAATCAATTTGCTTTGTAAGTTAAATCTACTTCTACCAAATCTAATGTTATAAGAAGTGATAACAATGTTGACTGGACCTATAATTTAATTGGTATAGGGAACTTCCAGATGGAAAAAAAAAATCTCCCTTTACCAATGAGGTTGTAACCTTCACTGAAACTTAATAGTCTCAGAGAGTTGAGTAGACCTCTGAGGAGTTAGTTGATTTGTCCTGGGTAGCAGATGTAGGACTAGAACACAGCCCTTTCTGACTCTAAGGCCAGATCTCTATCTACATCATGTTGTCTCTGCAATAAGTAATGCCTTGTTATTTGAATATCGAAGGTAACAAATATCTCAAAGTTGGAGCCCAGCTTCTAAATGGAAAAAAAAGACTCTTTTAAGAAAGAAATGGAAAGAAATGTTCCTTACACAGAACATGAATATATAGGAAAAATATAAGCACACCAAGATTTCTTGGTTTGATTCCTTACACATTGAGTGGAAAAATTTGTTCTCTATTTGTTTATTATTATTATTATTTGAAATGCCATTTTGGAAAAAAAATCCATCTGATACCTACCTTGCTAAGTAAAGACTGAAGAAAAATAAATGTTGAAAATGTGCTTAGTTGGAAATAGTGTTAGTTGAATTAATGTCAACTTTTCAACTGTATTTTTCCATATGGGATATCCTAACAACCAGAAATTTATCTAAATTTGGGTTCTTTCTGAATCTATGTAAGCATTCTCTTCATAAGATAATCTTTGGCTCTCATCTTTCATTTATGGAAGGAGTGACAGTTTGGGTGGTAGAAAACCTAGTTTCTATAGAAATATAGCACTAAAGTCAAAATATGTCTATCTTCCAAAAGAAGGAAAATAGTCCAATAGACTTTGCATCAAATTTGATCAACATAATTTATATTCATGCTGAGAGTCCATAAATGAGTGAGATATTAAAACTTGGACTATAAAAGGTAAGAATATAAAAGTGACTATTCTCTTTATGATGTTCTATCTTTTCCAGTGTTCTTAAAAAAAGAAAAACATAGCTACAATAATCTAAATGATTCCCATTTATCAGTAACAAACTAATTTAAGTATAAATTGTTTCCCTAATGTAATCAGGAATCAGTGAAAAGAATACTAGACTCTCAGATTTCAAATTTGAAGTTCTATGTTTGAGTCAGGATTCTGAGGCTGGCATTGTTGAGGTAGCTACATCATAATTATTGTAACATGCAATTAAATATTCAATTAAAATAGAGAACAATATTTTCAACCTGTGTCATATGACACAGATCTTTAAGAAAAGCTTTGAAAACAACATGGAAGCAAAATAAAAAGGATTCAGACTTACAACAGAAAATTATAATTAAGGTCTAATGTTTGACTGAATTTCCTAATCCTTTAGTAAGTTGCACAGTGAATAGGGGACTGGGTTTGGAATCAAGAAGACTTAAGTTCAAATACAATCTAAGAAACATCTTAGTTATGTGATCTTCAGCAAGTCATTTAACCTCAGTTTTCCAAATGGCATACCACTACAGTATTTTTGCAAGAAAACTTCATGGACAGAGGTCTTCAGGGTTATAAAGAGTTAGATGTGGCTGAAAACATTTGAATAACAACAGTTTTGCAAATATTAGCATCTAACAAATTATCAAAAACTTATTGAACACTTAATTTTGCTTTTTTTAGAATAAACCCTAAAACTCAAATGGTTTTAGAAACATTTTTTGTGGGGTTGTTTGGCAGAGAAGAAGGAATCTAAAAAGGTATGTGTTGTACCTTTCCTCCAGGCCCTGGAAGGATCTTGACAACATTACTTACAAAGGAATAAGTATACAATTTAGAAATCTTGTTAAGAGGACAACTGGTAAACATGATATATCTCATATGAATATAGTAAAATGTAAACAGTCAACAAAATATTTGCTAAATCATAATACAAAGGGAGGGGCAGCAAGGTTCTCAGTGGATAGAGCACCAGATCTAGAGTTGGGACAACCTGGATTCAAATCTAGACACTTCCTAGCTGTATGTCAAGTCACTTAACTCTGTTTACCTAGCTCTTGCCCCTCTGTCTTAGAGTTGTTACTAAAACAGAAAGTAAGGATAAAAATAAATTAAATTTAAAAAAAGGGAAATCCAAAATTCAAAGCCTGGGTAGACCCAAAACAAGACCTGGGTGTGGAAACACAAAACATTAGTATTTTGTGGGATTCCAAGATGTGAGAGAATGCAACATTCCTAGTAGCTGTCTCTAACAATTATAGAGTTAATGAAATTATAATGGCATTCTTGGTTCAAACAATTTCTAATCACAAAAATTAGTTTTAAACACTATTATAATAATTTTCCTGAACAATATGATGAAGCACTTTCCACATATACTTTGTGCCATGTCTTGCCCTAAATGCAAGGAATACAAATAGAAATAAAAAGAGAGACAGTTCTTTCTCAAGGAGATTATATGTCAAAAGAGAAAGTGAATGATGCAAGGAAATTCTACCAAATATTCAAGGAACTACTAACTCCAGGATTTTCTAAACTATCTAGAAAAATAGGGAAAGAGAGAATCCTTCCAAATTATTTTTATGATACAAATATAATATTGATACCTAAATCAAGAAGAACTAAAACAGAGAAAGAAAACTATAGGCCAATTACCCTGATGAACATTGATGCAAAAATTTTAAATAAAAAACTAGCAGAGATTGCAACATTATATTGCAAGAATCATACACCACAATCAGTTCAGTTTTATATGAGGAATGTAGGGACAGTTCAATATTAGGAAAGTCATCAGCATAATTGACCATATCAATTAACAAACCAATATAAAGCACATAATTTTTTAATAGATACAGAAAAAGAATCTGATGAAATTCAACACCCATTCCTTATGTGTGTGTGTGTGTGTGTGTGTGTGTGTGTGTGTGTGTAAACAGCATTAAGAATACATTAGAATAAATGGAACCTTCCCTAAAGTGATAAATGTCATACATCTAAGACTATCAGTGAGCATTATCTGTAATAGGATAAACTAGGACCCTTTTCAATTAGATGAGGTATAAAGCAAGGGTGCTCATTATCACCACTATTATTTAATATTATATTAGAAATGGTCACTATAACAATAAGAGCAGAGAAACAAATTAAAGGAAGTAAAACAGGCAATGAAAAAACACAGTTATCACTCTTTTCAGATATGATAGTGTATCTAGAGAATCCTAGAAAATAAAGCAAAAAAAAACCTAATAGGAATAATGAACAACTTCAGCAGTGACTCAGAATACAAAATAAACCCATATAAATCATCAGCATTTCTATTTATCACCAACAAAATCCAATAGCAAGAGAAGAAAATTCCAATCAAAAATAAATAAACCCAGCATCTATATCAAAATAATTACTAAACAGTATTCATACAAATAAAGTGAGACCTAAACAATTGGAAAAACATTAATTGCTCATGGAAATACTTAGCCAATATAATAAAAGTGACAATCCTACTTAAATTAATTTACCTATTCAATGATATACCAATAAAACTACTCAAAAATTATTTCATAGAACTAGAAAAATAACAACAAAATTTATCTGGAAGAAAAAAGCCAAGAATATGAAGGGAATTTATATATTTATATATTATAAATTTATGTATATAGACGGATAGATGCGAAAGTATACTATGAAGTGGTAATCATCAAAACAATCTGGTACTGCCTGGGAAATATAATAGTGGTTCAATGGAATAGATAAGATAATCAACACCTGACAGTTCATGTCCACAGCAACTTAGTGTTTGATAAACCCAAGTTTTTGAGGAAAGAACTCACTACTTGACAAAAACTGATGGGAAAACTAGAAAGTAGTATGGCAGAGATTAGACCTGGACCAACATCTCACAACATACAACTTTACAAAATCAAAGTAGATGCTTGATCTAGAAATAAAGAGTGATATCCTAAACAAATTAGGGGAATATTGAAAAGTTTATCTTAGACTTATGGATAAGAGAAAAAAATATGACCAATCAAGACACACACCAAAAAAAATTCCCCCAAAAAGAAATGGGTAATTTTGATAACATTAAATTAAAAATATGTTGTACAAATAAAACCAGGCAATCATGATTAGAAGGAAAACAAGACATATGGGGAATTAGAGCAACTGTCATTATCAAAATCCTAATTTCTCACTGTAGATAACTGAGTTTAAATTTATAAAGTTATAAAACATTTCCCAATTGAAAATAGCCAAAAGATATGAACAGGTAGTTCTCAGAGAAAAAAATTAAAACTATTTATAGTCATATGACAAAATGCTACAAATCCCTATTGATTCAAGAAATGCAAATTGAAACAGCTCTGAAACACCAACCTACACTTACCATATTGCCTAACTTACACAAAAAGGAAAATGTTAAATGTTGGAGATGTAGGGATATTGGGAAACTTATACACTATTGGTAGCATTGTGAACTGATACAACCATTCTGGAGTCTAATATGGATTAAGTCTCAAAGGGCCACAGATCTATGACCTAACAATACTGCTACTGGGTCTAAATCTCAAAAAGAAAAAGATTGGATACAAGGGAAAAGACTTACAAAAAGTATATTTTTACAAGCCCTTGTTATTGTAGCAAAGAATTGGACACAGGGATTGTCTATCACTTGGGGAACTGATGAACAAGTTATGTGGTATATGTTTGTAATGGAATTGTGCAATAAGAACAATGAATGAGATAAGTTCAGAAGAACCAGGAAATAATTCTATAAACCAATGCAAAATGAAGTGAGCAGAACCAGGTGAACAAGATTTATAGTTACAGAAATATCATTCAATGATTAACTGTGAAGGAATAAACCATTATCAACAAATCAACAAAAGGGACTCACAATGAACATTTTATACACAGCCAAAGTTTAAGAAACTGTAATAATCTGAAAACAGGTCAAAGAATTTCAACTTTCACTGTATTTCTTTCATGAGATTTCTATTGGATGTGTCAAATGTGTTTTCCATCATGACATGAACAATCATAGGGAGGGATAAGATCTGAATTTTAAATGTCAGAAAATTATTAAAAATGTTTTATATGTAAATGAAAAAATACACAAATATGGATAGTGGATCAAAGGCTAAATGGACCATCATGCAAAGACTATGTAGTGGAGAACAATTTCAGCATAAAATAATTTCTGGGCCATAATGGTATTATTCCAGGGCAAGGAGATTAATGGCCCATAAAGGAGAAGTAAGTTCTGAGAATCAGGAACATATTGAGAAATATTGGCTTCTTTTTATAATTCATTAATCTTTGAACCTTCTGATGTAAAATACTTTGTTTTCATTATGAAGCTCTTGAAGGTATGTGCTATGATTATGATTGAACATCTTAAAATGTGTCTTTTACTTGTTTTCTCATTCTATTTTGTCAGTACTCTGTCCTCGATCTGTAACTTTAAATATAAACCTTAGAATATGAACTAACTTCCTTAAAACTTCCAAAAAACTTTCACAAGTTATTTCAACTCTTAGTTTATGAGCCTGGGACACTTGGCTTAAAGTAAAGCATGTGTTTATAAAAACTAAATAAATAAACAAACAAAAAACCCTCTAGGCATCCTCTAAGCATCTTCTTGACATAAGTGAGATAGATAGATAGATAGATAGATATACAGACAGACAGACAGACAGAAAGACAGATAGATAGATAGATAGATAGATAGAGAGAGAGAGAGAGAGAGAGAGAGAGAGAGATGGATAGATAGATGATAGATAAATAGGGATAAGGATAAATATATCAATCTGTTAAGCAAAATGCTTTATGACTCAGATTATTTGCTCTCACCACCTTAAAGAATTATATAAATGCAAACATAATTTTGGGAAGAGTATAAGGTTTGTAATACATTGGCCCAGTTCCTATACTCAGATTTGTCACCAACTCACTATGTGATCATAAACAATCCATGTGTTCCTCTGGGCCTCACTATCCCCTCCAAAAAGGGGCTTGGGGGAAGTCATGTCTGGCTATCTACCCCAAAAGGGATATTATAATGATATTCTCATGAAAAGGTATGTAGAAGCTAATTACCTTATAGTCTAGCTTTAAAAACTTGATAATACAATTGATATGGAAGCTTTGGAATAGGGAAAGCCTGGATAAAAACACATATTGATTGTTTGAAATTTGCTCATTAGTGCTAAAGAAATCAAAGGCAAATATGAAACACATCCACATAAAAAGGCAAAGAAGAGTATACCTTCTCTTTTACACTAGAATATTTTGTAACAAATTTATAATAATTATATGAACAGATTTGCTCTTGTAATTATTTTTTTTCCTTAGGATAAAATTGAAAATAGTTTGCAAATTTGCATGCAGAAAAGGCTTTATAAGTATTCATCCATTAAACTATTTTATATTACATGAGCTGATACCTACTTGGGAGTCAAAGAAAGCTTCTTTGGTTCTAAATAAAAACAGTACAAGATTAAACATTTGGTAAAGAGTATTTACAAAAACCTTACCTGCATCATCATTTTGGAAGTAAGTTCACAGACATATGATTCTATTTTAGTTTGTCAGTTATAAATAGAAATATTCTGTGGTAACAATACCACCTACACTAGACTTCACCAGATCCCCAGAGCTGCTAATATCTTTCTGCTCCATAATTATCTTGTATTTATATTGTATATGTTTAAATCATGTTTTTTCCATGTTCAAGTTGTCCATCTCTGAAAATGTACCTTTTTTATGGTATTGTTTCTTGTGTAACATATGCTTATTTCATAGTCAGTGAATGTCTCCTTTGTGAATCCTCCATTACTGTAAAAAATAGACTCGAATACAGGACTACAATCCCCATGAGCCTTTGCTCCACTTCCCCAGAATGCCTTGTAATCTCACCTGGGCCGAGATCGAGAAGATATTTAAGTGGATTCCAAGGCTTTTCAAGGGCTTTTTGGACTTCCGTTTTGGAGCAGAGGCTTCTCTTCCATGATGTGAGGTTATTTTGTCTAGGCCTCTGGCCTAGGCACATGTTTCTTACTTGTATATTCTTAATCTTTAACCTTTAATAAACCTCTAAAAAATATAATACTCCTTGCAGAGAGAAACTAATTTCTGCCTCAGATGCCTCAGTCTCCCCATCTCCCCTAAATTTTAATCTTTACAGTTGGCGACCTAATGGAAAAAAGAACTTTCAGTCTTCTGATTTCTTTTCTGATCTTAAATTCAGTTTTAATATCTAGTACCTAAAAAAAAAAAAAAATTTTTTTTTGAGCCATATCTCTCTGGCCAAGGTTTTCTACCCTCACAAAGCTGCTACAGGCTCCGGACCTGCCCCGCCGCTTCCTGCCTGCAACCTGCAGCCCTGATCGTCCTCACCTGGTACCTGGTCCCGGCCTTGCCCACCCCCGCAGCCGCTCCAGCTCCTGGCCTCTCACCGGCCCGCTGCCCGCCTATTTCTGCGCCCCAGACCCATGAGCGTGACCCCAGCCGGCTCATCACCCAGATCCTTGGAGCAGATTGATGAGGACTCATTGCGACCAGCTGGTAACAGTATTGGCCACGTGGGCGGAGGGGAGAGACCAGAGGGAAAGGAGATTTTCCCTTAGGCTAAGCCTCCACGTGGCTGGGGGTATTGGCCACAGGGTGATCAGAGGGGAAAGAGAGAAAAGACTAGAGAGAAGAAACAGACTTTTCAAACAGAAACTTAATAGCAATGGGCTGTTTAAAAGGATTTTTGACTCTTCTGGCAATTTCATTGATTTTGCCTGCCTATCTGGGAGCAGACTCAGCCCAAAGATTCAACTTTAACTTTGGGGAGGAAAATGGGTGGCCCAGCGAACTGGAAGCCAGGCCCAGAGACGGGAGGTCTCTAGTTAAAATCTGGCTTCCGATGCTTCCCAGCTATGGGGCCCTGGACGGATCTCTTGAACCCCATAGCCTAGCCTTTACTACTCTACCTTCGGACAATAGACATTTAAATGGATAATTAAAAACAAACAAACAAAAAAAAAAACCAAGGAACTTTGAAGAGACTAAAGGCTATATTCTAAGGCATTTCAGACTCCAATGGTTTATAAAAAAATCTCTGTATTCTATTGCATTGTTTTGTTTAAGATATAACTTTGTGATTTTAAGTTCATATATTACTGGATTGAATATTATTCTGTGAACTGAAGGTTGATTGAATTTATTTTGAATGTACTGAGTTTTAAAATTCTGTTGTTTTTCCCCTATAACTGTGTTGAACAAATATTATTGGGAATAAGCCCATATATGAAAAAACAGCCTTTTTCTATTTTGCTGAGGATAGATGGACTTCAGAACTGGTTATAATTGTATTAACAACCTTTGGAATTTTAATGTGCTAAATACCTCAAATGATTTGATTTTAAGGGTTTTTTAAATATGATTTTGGGAATTTTTTTTAACAATCTGGTTATTTTTGCCTGCCCCTACCACGATGTAAGGCCCATTCTAGTAGCTGAAGTGAAATGTATTTTATAACCCCCAACCTTCCCACATGTGAATGGAAGTTGGGCAGTTAATTTCAGGGCATTTGTACCCTTAAAAAGCCTCCAAAAAGGAGCACCCCTTTATTTATACTCTTTAGCTCACTACTTTACTTGCACCAGAATGATATATATAGATTTCTTGATTATGTTCTTAACCCTAGATGAGTTTTACTTTGTTTAAAAAAATATATGTTTATTACCGAGGTTTAAAGATTGCTATGTTTGTAAAAATTGTGACAAATGTCCATCAATTCATAGGTTTTTTTTTTTTAAATGTCATACAGCAACTTATGTGAAATATGAAAGTGTGTTTGTTTGCTATTGTAATTAATTGGGCTATTGAGAATTTTGGGGATTTTGATATCTACATATTTGTACTACTGTATTTTTAAAGATGAAAAAATTGTTAACCTTGTTCAATTCATTTGCCTTCTACTCACAGTGATCATGGCCAGATACAAAGAGGAAATGGATCTCATTTTTGGTGAGAAAGCCTTGCATTTTATATTTTCTTAACTGACACAGAGTGTCAATGGTTATAAGCTATATTTTTGAATTTTTAAAAGCTCTTTTATTATTATATTTTTCTGGTATGTGCAATATACTTTTTCAGTTTTTTAATTATTTTTTCTCTCCTTTTTATATTTGAAGCACATGTCACCAGTATTAAGATTTTCTTTAACCTTTTGATTTTCAGTGCTACAAGTTTAAGATACATTTGCTAATACATGCCCTAAAAGGCTTGTGACTATAATATGATGCCACTAATTATTTAAATAAATTATGGGACTTTGCTTAATGATTCTGTCTGATTCCAGGACAAGATATACACATAAGAGCCATTTCATAGGGCCAAAGAAAGGCCAATCTAGGATGGATTGATGCACTTCTAGGCCAATACAAAGGTCCTGAACCTAGTGTGAAGACTCGAGGTTACTATGTTTAACATGTGTTAAGACATAGGCTTTCCTTGTATCTACACTCACTCTGAAGATACTCACAGATGAGTAACCCCGAAACCTTGGCTCCTACTTGGCTTCTATAATCTGGTCCCCTTTTCTGCCTCTCATAGTGTGGTACCTTTCTGTAGTCCTGGCACTGACTGGGTAAATGCATCATTACTTAGATCATTTTGATTGGGCCCTGATTGAAGGACCTGTTATAGATTTATTTTTCTTCTACTTGGAATTTTTACACATAAGACTTTGATAGTCTATATTTTCATCCAGAAATTTTTCTTTTCTTTTGGATTTTCTGATGTCTTTTTAATATCTCTTGCCAATTGATTCATATACCTCATACCTCAGCCATGCATCACTAAGTGATCCCTTTTTTTTTTTTTTATATATCACCCTCTTAACGGGGGGAATGTAAAAAATTATCATTATTTAAATTGCTAAGTTTAAATTTCTTTTGAGAAGAATTTTAGGTAAAGAAGATGCTACTTCCCTGAATTCAGAAACTGAACTGTTGGAGAAGCCATTATGAAGAAGCCTCCAGACCACAAACTGCACAAAATGAACTTTGGGTGTGGTTAATGAACATTTATTTGCATGCATACTTTCATGCCAAAGGGGACTGCCCCCTAACTGGCTTTCTGTCAACGCGTCCAGTAATTATTGGTTTTATTCTTTTCTTTCTCTTATCCTCAATTATTGTAATCTTTAAATTGATTATGTTTTCATGATCCTTTGAAAAAAAAATTAATTTTTTTGCAAATGATCAAAGGGGGGAATGTAAAAAATAGACTCGAATACAGGACTACAATCCCCATGAGCCTTTGCTCCACTTCCCCAGAATGCCTTGTAATCTCACCTGGGCCGAGATCGAGAAGATATTTAAGTGGATTCCAAGGCTTTTCAAGGGCTTTTTGGACTTCCGTTTAGGAGCAGAGGCTTCTCTTCCATGATGTGAGGTTATTTTGTCTAGGCCTCTGGCCTAGGCACATGTTTCTTACTTGTATATTCTTAATCTTTAACCTTTAATAAACCTCTAAAAAATATAATACTCCTTGCAGAGAGAAACTAATTTCTGCCTCAGATGCCTCAGTCTCCCCATCTCCCCTAAATTTTAATCTTTACATTACTCAATGGAGGATGGAAAATTCACCTTCGTTCATGCAGTCCCTTTCTAACCCATGGTACCCAATATAACCATAAACAAAGTATAAATTCTGTGAAGGCAGGTTCTGTTTTTCCTTTTCTTTTTTGTTTTCTTGGAAGCTTAGCACTTGGAATGGTCATAGTTCCTTATTTGTAGTTTGTTTGATGAGATATTTCTTTTTCTTTAGCCTAAATTATTCTCAGCCATTTAACATTTCATTATAGGTCAATTGAATTTAATTCCATAAGCACTTATTGTTCATTGGGGTTATAACCAAGATTCCGCTTTATCTGCTTGGACTTCTGGGACTTATAGCACAAAGAGAAAAAAATAAAGGAAATATTGGTAAAACTAGTGAAGAATATCATGGAATCAAAGATGTGAGCATGAAGTTCAGCTAAAGTTTGTAGTAGAATTAGCACAGCCAGAGTGATAATGGCCTTAGTGTGAAAGAAGGACAAAGGTAGACACATCAAAGAGTTAAAAATGGATTGAGGGAAAAAAACACAGAAAAACAAAAAAGGGGAGAGAAACACTGACAGACAGAGAGGCAGAGAGAGAGAGACCCTAAAAGGCATCTTGTGATGTTAGTTTCTTAGAGAATGGATTCTGGGTGGTGCAGGCTGCCAACCAATAGCTATGTATTCCACTAAAAAAGAAATAATTTCTAAAATTCTAAGAGGTATAACTAAAATGAACTGATGCTACTAGCTTTGTCCTTGAGCTTCTTGAGATCAGTGAAAGTATAGTGATATTTTAATTCTCCACTTCACCTTCTCTAAATGGTTGAGTAGGCATTTTCTATATGATTTTCCATACTGTTTTTCATTCCTGATTTTGTTTCATATGAACTCTAACTGGTTATAAAGATCTGTAACTTATGCATATTAATTAATTGCAAACAAAGAGATTTCAATAAAGAAAGCCAGTGAATAGTTAGAAATTCACAGAATGTTAACAGTTGAGAATGTGAATCTTACTCTAAAATAACTAGAATTTCAATACTGTGACCCACATAGTTTGAAATTATCTCATTTGGGGATCAATTGAAGTAACCAGAAATATTTAGCCTGAAAAAAGAAATTTACAAAGAATCATGGAAATTGTTTTCAAATGCTTTAAAGCCTGTCACATGAAAGGGGCATTAGATGAATTGGGCTCAGTTCCAGAGGGCAAAGTTTGTACTTTGTAGAAGTACTTTGTACAAACCTTGTGGAAGAAGTTATAAAGACACAACTTTAGGCTTGATGTGAATAAGTTCTTCCTAAGAATTAAATCTGTTCAAAAGATAATTATACTGCCTTGGGAGATAATCAGTTTTCCCTGTAGATTTTTGAACATAGTAATTAATCAGTCAGCAAACTTGTTAAACTTATTAAAACTTATTAAACAATGATGATACATGCCAAGCACTAAGGATACATAATTAGGAAAAAGACAGTCCCTGACTTCAAGGAGCTTAGTCTAAAGGGGGACACAACATGCAAAAAACTGTGCATAAACAAGATATTTACAGTTTAAATAGGAAATAATTCAGAGTAACCAGTAGAATTGAAAGGGATTAGGAAGGTTTCTTGTAGAATATGGGATTTTAGTTGGAATTATAGAAAGTTAAGGAAGCCAGGAAGCAGAAATGAAGGGGGGAAACATTTAAGACCTGGGTGACAGCCAGGGAAAATGCAGCATTTAGAGATGGAACATCTTGTTCATAGTCAGCCAGTAGACTGTTGTCATTGAATCAAATAGTTCATGGTGTGGAATATGGTATAAGAAGCCTGGAAAGGGAGGAAAGGGCTAGGTTATATGAAACAGAAAGTTTTTATTTTATCTTTGAGGCTATAGTAAACCAATGGAGTTTATTTAAAGTGTATGTGGGGGAAAGGAGATGGAGGTGAAGATTGATGATAGAGTCAGATCTGTGTTTTAGGAAAATCACTTTGGTGTCTGAATGGAGGATGGATGTGAGTGGGGAAAGACTTGAAGCAGGCAGGCCAAAAATCAGGCTATTGAAAAAAAAATAGATGACTGTTGGATGTGTAGTAGAACAGAAACTTTTCATGCTTTGGATTTTACTTCTAAAATCTCATCTAAGACCAAGACTCTGAGATTCTGTGATGTGACATAAGTTGCTGAGACATTTATAAAAGTGGGTTGCATGTATATGTGTATATGAGTATGTGTGTGTGTGTGTAAGAAAGAGAGAGGGAGAAAAGCAGAGAGAGAGAGAGAGAGATTATGTTTATTTTGGAAATAAAGTTTAGTGGACTCCCACACCATTTGCATATAATTGTTAGGAAGGAATGGTAAACCTACACTGAAGGAGAAAATTAGAGAATTCACTGTGCTTGAAAGATAAATCACAATTAAGGCTTTGGTACTGCTCTCAAAGAATAGGAAAGTAGATATTAAAACTGACTGATAATTTACAAAGACTTATTTATTATAACTGTCTGGACTAGGACTCCAAAAATATGCTAGTTCAATTTGAAAATTACTTGGCCAGTTCTAAATCTCACCTTAATTCTCCTGTCTGTATTATGCACATGGAATTTTGTCTACTTTGGAGTGATTATTTTGGAAATGTGCATGTTTATACCAATGATGAATTCAGTAACATGTCCTCTGAATATAATTGTTTATTTAACTGTTGGTTTTGTTATGGCATTTATAACCCTGGATCCTTGACAAGCCAGAAGAGCATCCTCTTCAGTAGCCTGTTGGTCTGACCTCAGAAAAGAAATGCCATTAAAACAAAACTTTTATAATCTTTCATTTAATGATAAATTTAAGCAGTAATGTATTGAATACATTAAAAAGATATCATTTGAGAATTAAATGGAGTAAAATTACCTATTTTCTAGAAGGACATCTAAAGATGTAAGACAGTTTCAATAAATTTTGGTTTTAAAAGTTGAATTCAGTGAAAAAAAAATTGAGTGTCACATGATTCCAAAGAATGATTTCTCTGGGTTGGGCTTTTTTGTTCCTTTCCCTTTTTCCCCTTCTAGCCAATTGTTTTGGCAAAATTTAGTTATAGACTTAGACTTGCTTTCAAATTGTAAAATCCCCAAATTTTTATATTTGGGTTTTTTCATAGCTCTGATAGCATTATGGTTACTGTTGGAGATTCTACTCTTTCACTAAGTTAGCGGTAAATTTCCTTTTTGAGCCAGATTAATTTATTTAAGTATGTAAAAGAGTTTAGGAAATTATTTGATCAGGTCTTGAAAACAAACATACAAATGGCCACAAGATTGTGAATAGAATGGATGAAACTGTCATATTTTCATATTTTCAAATAATTAAGTGTTGAACAGGACTTCAATCTAATTCAACACAAAGTGGAAATTCTCCCAGTATAACATACTCAAAACTATACTGATTTTGGTTAAAGACGTTCAATTATGTAAAACCTACCTCTTGATGTAGCCCCTTTCCTTCTGTAGGGTTTTATTTGTTAGGAATGCTTTTTTTTTTGAGGGAGGTTGGTTCCTCCTCCTCCTGAAACCTGGAGTTTTAATTGGATATTATGCAACTTCTACACATTGCTTCTTGTTCTGCCTTCTCAGGGTAAATAGTAAAAGATTAATCCCCTTTCCATCTGTCAGAATTTCAAACACTTGAAAAAGGATAAAAAGGCCACCCCAAGTATTTTTTTCAGGCCATTTCTAATCCCTTCAACTAGTCTTCTTATCAAATGTATTCAAACCTCTTCACCATCCTGCTTCTCCCTCTTTGGACAGTCTTCTGCTTATCTATGACCTTCCTACCCTTTTGGGCCTAGCACTAAAAACAATTCTTCAGATGTGTTCTGGCAAGGGCATTTATTTTGGCACCCATTATTAAAATGACACCAATTTATTCCTGAGAATGATGCCTCTTTTAATGCAATCCAAATGTATTAGGTCCTATGGTAGCCATTTCACACTGTTTACTAATATTCAGCTTTAATTTAACTAAAAATCCTTTTTAGGTCAAATTACTTTTTAAGTATGCCTTCCCCATACTGGAATTACAAAGCTTCAGAATGGGTTTGCCATACTGCTGTATTTCCATTAGCAGTATTATTTCAAACTATAAGAATAGATGCTACTGACAACAGAGAGGATAACACAGGATCTAGCTGCATCTACAATGAAGGACTGAAAGGCATGGAATATGATATGCTGGAAAGCAAGGGAACTAGGTCTACAACCAAGAATCAACTACCCAGCAAAACTGACTATATTCTTACAAGGGAAAGTATGGTCATTTAGCAAAATAGAAGAATTCCAAGCATTTGTAAAGAAAAGACCAGACCTGAACAGAAAATTTGATGCCCAAGCACAGAACTGAAGAGAATCATCAAAAGGTAATTTAAAAAGAGTGAAAAAAGAAAAACAAAACAAAACAAAAACAAGAAAAACTTTTTTTAAGAGACCCAATAAGAATACCAAAAAACAATAGGTTATTGCAGTATACTTATTTCCAAGAAAGCTCATTACTATTAAATTGATTAATTATTAATAAATATTTAATTTAAATTAAAAAAGGGACCCAATAACTTAAAATGATATGTACCTGTATCAGAAAAGAGGTCATTGGTAACTCTTAAAAATTGTTATTATCACTTAGGCAGCAGAAGAAGTACCCTTAGAGGGAACAGTGACAAACTGTATAGGATGAAATGACAAGACATAAATATGTATATAGATATACATACATATGTGCATAAATACATAAATAGATGTATATATGCATAAATACACACACATATATATATATAAATACAGCCCAAAATGAGGTTAATACTAAAGGAAATGGGAAAAGGAACAGAAGGGGGTAAATTTATATGTCTCCAAGAAGAAAAAGGAAGGGGGGGGGGAGAACATCAATACACTGGAAGGGTAAAGAGGTTGAAGAGAGGAAATACTCAAATCTTATGTGCATTGAAATTTATATAAAGAGGGAAGAACAATCCAATCCATTGGGGTAGAGAATAGATTTGTGCCCTATAGGGAAGTAGAAGGGTAAAAAACGGACTGGTGGGGAGGTGTAAATTTATTCAAGATAGATCTTCAGAGAAGAAGCTTGCTAACTCCTTAATCCAGAGACTTTTGCAGAAAGATGCCAAAAAACCTACATTACATCAAGAAGATGAATGAAACTTGGGGTGTGGTTGATTGAACTGAAGTTTGATTGAATTTATTTTGAATGTACACTCTTCTGCCAAAGGGGACTGCCCCCTAATTGGCTTTTGTCAATGTGCCCAGCAAAACATTGGTTTTGCTGTCTCTCTCTCCATCTCTCCTATTTTTTCCTTTATCTCTAAATATTGTAATTTCGTAGCTGGTATGCTTACAAGATCCATCGGAGAGACTAGTCTTCCTTGGGCCTCAGGGGGGATGTGAATTTCAAAACTACTCCACCCTGTTCAGACTATTCTTTGGAGGATGGGATTTAGCTATTTCCTGATCAATGACAATGAAGATACTTGGAGTAACAGAGTCAGGTCTTAGAAACTGCAGTCTCCACCCTACTCAGGTATAGATTAGGAAGGGCTGCAGCAAAACTCAAGATTTAATTATTTGAGAATATGGCCCTCAACAGACATGTGCAAAAAAAGGACAGACCTCTGGGTGGTCCTAGGTAAAGCTAGAGCCACCATTGGAACTTGTGAGGCACAGGAAGTGAGGTAGGGAACAGCCTCTGGAATTCGCTCACTTCCTGTGAGTATCCCCAAACTTGGCTCCTACTTGGCTTCTATAATCTGGTCCCTTCCTTTTCTGCCTCTCATAGTGTGGTACCTTTTTTGTAGTCCTGGCTACTGACTGGGTAAATGCATCATTGCTTAAATCATTTTGATTGGGCCCTGATTCAAGGACCTGTTATAGATTTATTTTTCTTTTTACTTAGAATTTTTTTCACCTAAGACTTTGATAGTCTATATTTTCATCCAGAGTTTTTTCTTTTTTTCTTTGGATTTTTCTGATATCCTTTTAATATCTCTTGCCAATTGATTCATATACCTCATACCTCAGCCATGCATCCCTTAGTGATCCTTTTTTTTTTTAATCACTCTCTTAATGGGGGGAATGTAAAAATATCATTATTTAAATTGCAAAATTTAAATTCCTTTTGAGAAGAATTTTAGGTAAAGAAGATGCTACCTCTCTGAATCCAGAACTGAACTGTTGGAGAAGCCACCATGAAGAAGCCTCCAGACCACAAGCACAAAAATGAACTTTGTGTGTAGTTGATTGAACATTTATTTGTATGTATACTTTCATGCCAAAGGGGACTTCCCCCTAACTGGCTTTCTGTCAATGCGTCCAGCAATTATTGGTTTTGTTCTTTTTTTTTCTCTTATCCTCAAATTATTTTAATCTTTAAATTGATTATGTTTTTATGATCCTTTGGGGAAGGACTTCTTCCCAGAGGATCAAACAGGGAAGATGTAAAATTGAGATTTGAACTCTGGACTCCATTCCCCAGGAGTCCTTGCTAGCTCCCAGAATGCAATCTAATCTCACTGAATTCTCACCTGGGAAGAGAGCAAAATTTTATTTAAAGGGTCTTCCCCGTAGGTGGGTGGCTCTTTTGGACTTCCGTTTTGGAGCAGAGACGTGGCTCTTTCCATAATGTAGGTGAGGTCTTGTCTAGGCCTCTGTGGCCTAGGCATGTTTCCTTATCCTGTATTTTCTTTTAATCCTTAACTTTTAATAAACCTTTAAAAATATAATACTCCTTGCAGAGAGAAACTAATTTCTACCTGCCTCAGTCTCCCCTAAATTTTAACTGTTACAGAGGGAAGCAGTACAAGGGAGGGAGAGGTTGGGGGGTAGATTTAAAAGACTATAAAGAAAATAAGGGGGGAATAAAAAGTTAGGGGAATAGAAAGGGAAGTTAAATAAGGGTGGGAATTAGGGGAACTGATTAAAAACAAATATTTATGTAGAAGGAAATAGAGAAAGAAGAAAAGGCAAGTCTAGGAGTAGAAATCAAAATGTTGGCAAATGCACAGCTGTTAAACATAACTCTGAATGTGAATGGAATGAACTCACCCATAAAACACAAGTGAATAGCAGAGTGGATT
This sequence comes from Monodelphis domestica, assembly GCF_027887165.1. Taxonomy (NCBI): domain Eukaryota; kingdom Metazoa; phylum Chordata; class Mammalia; order Didelphimorphia; family Didelphidae; genus Monodelphis; species Monodelphis domestica. The sequence goes on along the minus strand of NC_077228.1, from coordinate 219,753,159 downwards.
CGAATCCAAAACACCACCATATGCTGTCTTCAAGAAACACACAGGAGGAAGGTTGACATAGGGTCAAAGTAAGAGGATGGAGCCAAATCTATTGGGCATCAACTGATAAAAAGAAGGCAGAAGTCACAATAATGATATCTGACAAAGCCAAAGTAAAAATAGATTAAGTTAAAAGAGATAGGGAAGGTAATTACATCCTGATAAAAGGCAGTATAGACAATGAGAAAATATCAGTACTCAATATATGTGCACCAAATGGCATAGAATACAAATTTCTAAAGGAGAAACTAGTGGAGCTCAAGGATGAAATAGATAGAAAAACTATACTAGTGGGGGTCCTGAAACTTCCTCTATCTGAACTAGATAAAACAAACCAAGAATATAAATAAGAAAGAAGTAAGAGAAGTGAATTAAATCATAGGAAAATTAGAGTTAGTAGATATGTGGAGAAAAATAAATAGGGGCAAAAAGAAATAAACATTTTCAGCAGCACCTGGTATATTTACAAACATTGACCATGTATTAGGGCATAAAAACATGGCAAACATGTGCAAAAGAGCAGAAATAATAAATGCAACCTCAGATCACAATGCAATGAAAATAATAATTAGTAAGGTACATGGAGAGGCAAATGAAAAATTAATTATAAATTAAAAATACAATTCTCCAAAACCAGTTAATTAAAGAACAAATCATAGAAATAATTAATAATTTCATTGAAGAAAATGAGAATGAAGAGACATCTTTTCAAAACCTATGGGATGCAGCCAAGGCAATATTCAGGGGGAAATTTATAGCCTTGAGTTCACATATCAACAAAATACAGAGGGCAGAAGGGAAATGAATTGGGCATGCAAATTAAAAAAAAAAACAAATTAGGAAGTGAACAAATTAAAAATGCTTAGGTGAAGACTAAATTAGAGATCCTAAAAAGCAAAGGAAAGCAAAATTGAAAGTCAAAGGACTAATAATTTAATAAATAAGACTGGAAGCTAGTACTTGGAAAAAAACAAATAAAATATACAAAGTACTGGTCAATCTAATTAAAAAAAAGGAAAGAAGAAAACCAGATTGACAGTATGCAAAATGAAAAAGGAGACCTCACCTCTAATGAAGAAGAAATTAAGGCAATCATTAAAAAGTATTATGCCCAATTAAGTGGCAAAAAATATGGCAATCTAGGTGATATGGATGAATATTTACAAAAATATAAATTGCCTAGACTAACAGAAGAAGAAATAGATTACCTAAAAAAGCCCATATCAGAAAAAGAAATTGAACAAGCCATCAAAGAACTTCCTAAGAAAAAATCCCCAGGTCCAGATGGACACACAAATAAATTTTATCAAACATTCAAAGAAAAACTAATCCCAACACTAAACAAACTATTTGGCAGAATAAGCAAAGAAGGAGTTCTACCAAATTCCTTTTATGACACAAATATGGTACTGAATCCAAAGGCAAGTATGTAATAAACAGAGAAAGAAAATTACAGACCAATCTCCTTAATGAATATGGATGCAAAAATCTTAAATTGGATACTAGCCAAAAGACTCCAGCAAGTCATCACAGGGGTTATCCACTATGATCAGGTAGGATTCATACCAGGAATGCAAGGATGGTTCAATTTTAGGAAAACCATCCACATAATTGACCATATTAACAAGCAAACTGACAAAAATTACTTGACTATCTCAATAGATGCAGTTAAAGCCTTTGACAAAATACAACACCCATTTTTATTGAAAACGCTAGAAAGCATAGGAAAAGAAAGGCCTTTCCTAAAGATAATAAACAGTATATATCTAAAACCATCACTAAACATCATCTACAATGGTGATAAACTAGAAGCATTCTCAATAAGATCAGGAGTGAAATTAGGTTGCCCATTATTACCTCTATTATTTAATATTGTAGTAGAGACTCTAGCTATAGCAATTAGAGAAGAAAAATAAATCAAAGTTATTAAAATAGGCAAAGAGGAGACCAAACTATCACTCTTTGCAGATGATATGATGGTCTATTTAAAGAGTCCTAGAGAATCAACTAAAAAGCTAGTCAAGATAACTAACAACTTTAGCAAAGTTGCAGGATACAAATAAACCCACACAAGTCATCAGCATTTCTATATTTTTCCAACACATCTCAGCAGCAAGAAATAGAGAGAGAAATTCCATTTAAAATCACCCTAGCCAATATAAAATACTTAAGAATCTATCTGCCTAGACAAACACAAGAACTATATGAATACAACTACAAGAATCTCCACACAATTGAAACTAGTTCTAAACAATTGGAAAAACATTGATTGCTAATGGGTAGGAAGAGCTAACACAATAAAAATCACAATCCTACCCAAATTAATTTATTTATTCAGTGCTATACCCATTGAACTACAAAAAACAACAACAACAACTTTTTTTACTGAATTAGAAAAAAAAAACATAACAAAGTTCATTTGAAAGAACAAAAGAACACAGATATCAGGGAAATCATCAAAAAAATGGGAAGGAAGGTGGCATTGCAGTAACAGATCTCAAACTATACTATAATGCAGTGGTCATCAAAACAATTTGGTACTGACTAAGAGACAGAGAAGAGGACCAGAGGAATAGACTTTGGATAAGTGACCTCAGCAAGACAGTCTATGATAAACTCAAAGATCCCAGATTTGGGGACTAAAATCCACTATTTAATAAAAACTGCTGGGAAAATTGGAAGAAAGTATGGGAGAGACTAGATTTGGATAAGCATCTCACACCCTACACCAAGAAAAACTCATAATGGCTGAATGAGTTGAATATAAAGAAGGAAACTATAAGCAAATTAGGTGAAAACAAAATAGTATACATCAGATCTTTGGGAAAGGAAAGAACTTAAAACCAAGCAAAACCTAGAAATAGCCAAAAATGTAAAATCTATAATTTCAACTACATCAAATTAAAAAGGTTTTGTACAAATAAAACAAATATAACCAAAATCAGAAGGGAAATAACAAACTGGGAAACAATCTTCATAACAAAAACCTCTGAGAAAGGTCTAATTACTCAAATTTAGAAAGAGCTAAACCAATTGTTCAAAAAATCAAGCAGGGACTTCTGGTCAAGATGGCGGCTTAGAGAAAGCTAAAGTTCAGATCTCTGGAAACCCTTCCTTCCCAATCTCAAACTGTATGCTCCTAGGGCACCGAAATTCAAAACGAACAACAGGATAGATCCCGGGAACCCTCCTCCTGGACTTGGATCAAAAGGTACGGCCCCCCAAAAGCCAGAACCTGAGATCACTTGGATCTAAGGGGTAGGCAGAAGGAAGGTCCCAAGACCCCTCAACCCAGAGCACTGAGTCTGAGGCAGCAGCGGAAACATCAGAGCCCACAAAAGGACCTCAGGGCCAGCTATTCTGAAGGCTGCATCCTGAAAACAACCTAAGCCAGACTCAGGGGCACCCAACAGAGACAGCAGGGAAACAGAGAGAGAAGTTGGGGGGAGCCTGTAGCCCCCTGGCTGGATCCTTCCATCTGAGTCTCACAGAAGGTCCCTGTGTCAGGGCATACTCAGTCCAACCCAGCTGAAGTTAATCCTATCAGGATCCCTCAGAGCTCCAGGAAGCCACTGCCCCTCCCCCCTCAGAGAGCAGGCTCTTCTGGCTCACTTCTGGCCGGCAAAGACACTGAAATACCTTGCAGACAGTGCCAAACCAGGCTCAGAGCTTAGAAGTAAGGCAATGAAGAAGCATCTGGAGGGAACTGAGAACAGTAACACTCCAAACCCCAGGCTTCCCCGGGAAGACAGAACAACAGCTGCATAGAACGGACAATTTGCCTGGGGCTAAAGCCTCTGAACACCAGACAGAGATAACAAGAGCTCATCCTCCCCACTCAGATAGAGATGGCAAACAGCACAGAAAAGCTTCAAAACGCCAAGAAAAGCAAGAAGAAGGGGGCGAATTTGGACACATTTTATGGAGGAAAAATACAAAATACAGAGGAAATACAAGAGGAAACACAAACAAATGCTTTGAAACCTTCCAAAGGAAATGGAAACTCTCCACAAACTCATGATGAATTGGAATCAGAAATGATAAAAAAGATGGAAAACTTCTGGCAAGAATAGTGGGAAATAATGCAAAAGAAATTCACGCATCTACAAAACCAGTTTGACCAAACTAAAAAGGAAAACCAGGCTTTAAAGGTCAGAATTAGGCAACTCGAAGACAACGAGCAGGTAAAAGAGCAAGAATTAATAAAGCAAAGCCAAAAGACCAAGAAATTAGAAGAGAACATAAAATATCTCGCTGACAAGGTAATAGACTTGGAAAATAGACGGAGAAGAGATAATTTAAGAATAATTGGTCTACCAGAAAATCCAGAAATAAACAGCAAACTCGACATCGTAATATAAGATATAATCAAAGAAAATTGCCTGGAGATCCTAGAACAAGAGGGAAATACAGGCACTGAAAGAGTTCGCAGAATCCCCAAAAGACAACTCCCAGGAATGTAGTTGCCAAATTCCAAAGCTTTCAAGCAAAAGAAAAAATCTTACAAGAAGCCAGAAAAAGACAATTTAGATATAAAGGAATGCCAATCATGGTCACACAAGACCTTTCAAGTGCCACTCTGAATGACCATAAGGCATGGAACATGATTTTCAGAAAGGCAAGAGAGCTGGGCCTTCAAATAAGAATCAGCTATCCATCAAAATTGACTATATAATTCCAAGGGAAAGTATGGGAATTCAACAAAATAGAAGATTACCAAGTTTTTGCAAAGAAAAGACCAGAGCTCTGTGGAAAGTTTGATATTGAAAAACAAAGAGCAAGGAATACCTGAAAAGGTAAATATGAAGAAAAGGGAAGAGGAGAAAAATATTATCTTTTTCTTTTATTCAAACTCTCTTCTACAAGTACTACATTTATATCAATCTATGAATATTAATATGTGGGGAAAATGTAATGTGTAAATAGGGAGAAAAGAAAAATCAAATAGAATAATCTCTCTCAAACAAAGATTCACACTGGAAGGGGACTGGAAGAAAACTCCTATAAGAAGGAGAGGAAGGGGGGGGGTTTACTTAAACCTCAATCTCAGGGAAATCAACTCTGAGAGGGAAAAACATCCAGACCCATTGGGATCTTGAATTCTATCTTACCCAACAAGGGTAAGGAGAAGGGAAAACCAAGGGGGGGAGGGGGAGAGGGAGAACAAAAAGGGAGGGAAAGAGAGGGGGGAGGGGGAGGGAAGAAAAAGGGAGGGACTAAAAAGGGAAACATCAAGGGAGGGGACAAGGGGCACTGATTCAAAGTAAATCACTGGACTAAAAGGTAGAGCCGAAGAAGAAAAGGTTAGAATTAGGGAAGGCAATCAAAATGCCAGGGAGTCCACAAATGACAATCATAACTTTGAACGTGAATGGGATGAACTCACCCATAAAACGTAGACGAATAGCAGAATGGATTAGAATCCAAAACCCTACCATATGTTGTCTTCAAGAAACACACATGAGGCGGGTAGAAAACTACAAGGTCAGAATTAAAGGATGGAGTAAGACCTTTTGGGACTAAAATGACGGAAAGAAGGCAGGAGTTGCAATCATGATATCTGAAAAAGGCAAAGCAATATTAGACCTCATTAAATGGGATAGGGAAGTTAAATATATTTTGTTAAAAAGGACTTTAGATAATGAGGAAATATTACTAATCAACATGTATGCACCAAATAATATAGCACCCAAATTTCTAATGGAGAGACTAGGAGAATCGAAGGAAGAAATAGACAGTAACACCATATTAGTGGGAGACTTGAACCAACCATTATCAAATTTAGATAAATCAAACCAAAAGATAAATAAGAGGTGAAAGAAGTGAATGAAATCTTAGAAAAATTAGAATTAATAGACATGGAGAAAAATAAATAGGGACAAAAAGGAATACACCTTCTTCTCAGCACCACATGGCACATTCACAAAGATTGGCCATACACTAGGACACAGAAAAATCGCATACAAATGCAGAAAAGCAGAAATAATAAATGCAGCTTTTTCAGATCACAAAGCAATAAAAATAATGATCAGTAATGGTATGTGGAAAACCAAAAAAAAAATTAATTGGAAATTAAACAATATGATACTGCAAAATCGGCTAGTTAGAGAAGAAATCATAGAAACAATTAATAATTTCATCGAGGAAAATGACAATGGCGGGACATCCTTTCAAACCTTTTGGGATGCAGCCAAAGCAGTAATCAGAGGTAAATTCATATCCCTGAGTGCATATATTAACAAACTAGGGAGAGCAGAGATCAATCAATTGGAAATGCAAATAAAAAAACTCGAAAGCAATCAAATTAAAACCCCCCAGCAGAAAACCAAACAAGAAATCCTAAAAATTAAGGGAGAAATTAATAAAATCCAAAGTGATAGAATTATTGATTTAATAAATAAGACAAGAATCTGTTACTTTGTAAAAACAAAGAAAATAGACAAATTACTGGTCAATCTAGTTTAAAAAAGGAAAGCAGAATAGCAAATTAACAGCATCAAAGATGAAAACAGGGACATCACCTCCAATGAAGAGGAAATCAAGGCAATCATTAAAAATTACTTTGCCCAATTATATGGCAATAAATACACCAATCTAGGTGATATGGATGGATATATACAAAAATTCAAGCTGCCTGGACTAACAGAAGAAGAAATAGAATTCTTAAATAATTCCATATCAGAAAACGAAATCCAACAGGCCAAAGAACTCCCTAAGAAAAAATCCCCAGGGCCTGATGGATTCACAAGTGAATTCTATCAAACATTCAGAGAACAGTTAATCCCAAAACTATACAAACTATTTGATATAATAAGCAAAGAGGGAGTTGTACCAAATTCCTTTTATGACACAAACATGGTACTGATTCCAAAACCAGGCAGTTCAAAAACAGAGAAAGAAAATTATAGACCAATCTCCCTAATGAATATAGATGTAAAAATCTTAAGTAGGATACTAGCAAAAAGACTCCAGCAAGTGATCAGAAGGGTCATCCAACATGATCAAGTAGGATTTATACCAGGGATGCAGGGCTGGTTCAATATTAGGAAAACCATCCACGTAATTGACGACATCAACAAGCAAACTAGCAAGAACCACATGATTATCTCAATAGATGCAGAAAAAGCCTTTGATAAAATACAACACCCATTCCTACTAAAAACACTAGAAATCATAGGAATAGAAGGGTCGTTCCTAAAAATAATAAACAGGATATATCTAAAACCATCAACTCAGTATTGACTCCAAGACGGAAGGTAAGGGTTTAAAAAAAAAAAAGTGTTCTAAATCACTTATAATCAGAGACATGCAAATCAAAACAACTCTGAGGTATCACCTCACACCTAGCAGATTGGCTAACATGACAGCAAAGGAAAGTATTGAATGCTGGAGGGGATGTGGCAAAGTAGGGACATTAATTCATTGCTGCTGGAGTTGTGAACTGATCCAACCATTCTGGAGGGCAATTTGGTACTATGTTGAAAGGGCAATAAAAGACTGTCTGCTCTTTGATCCAGCCATAGCACTGCTGGGTTTGTACCCCAAATAGATAATAAGGAAAAAGACTTGTACAAGAATATTTATAGCTGCGCTCTTTGTGGTGGCCAAAAAATTGGAAAACAAGGGGATGCCCATCAATTGGGGAATGACTGAACAAATTGTGGTATATGTTGGTGATGTAATACTATTGTGCTAAAAGGAAAAATCAGGTGGAGGAATTCCATGGAGACTGGAACAACCTCCAGGAAGTGATGCAGAGCGAGAGGAGCAGAACCAGGAGAACATTGTACACAGAAACTGACACACTGTGGTATAATCGAATGTAATGGACTTCTCCATTAGTGGCAGTGTAATGTCCCTGAATAATCTGCAGGGATCTAGGAGAAAAACACTATCCACAAGCAGTGGACAAACTGTGGGAGTGGAAACACTGAGAAGAGCAACTGCTTGACTACAGTGGTTGAGTGGACATGTCTGAGGAGAGACTCTAAATGAACACTCTGATGCAAATACTAACAACATGGCAATGTGTTAGAATCAAGAACACATGTGATACCCAGTGGATTCATGCGTAGGCTATGGGGGGGGGGGATTATCTTTATCTCTAATGAATAATTCTTGGAAATGATCAAATAAAATATTATTTTAAAAAATCAAGCCATTCTCCAATTTATAAATGGGCAAAGGACTTGAATAGGCAAATTTTAGTTAAATAAATCAAAACTCTTAATAAGCACATGATAAAGAGTTCTAAATCTCTTATAATCAGTGAGATGCAAATTAAAACAACTCTTAGGTATCATCTCACACCTAGCAGATTGGCTAACATGACAACAGAGGAAAGTAATGAATGCTGGTTGGGATGTGGCGAAGTTGGGACATTAATGTTGTGAATTGATCCAACCATTATGGGGGGCAATTTGGAACTATGCCCAAAAGGTGCTAAAAGACTGCCTGCCCTTTGATCCAGCCATAGTATTGCTGAGTTTGTACACTAATGAATTAATATGAAAAATATTTGTACAAGAATATTCATAGCTTCTCTCTTTTTGGTGGCAAAAAAAATTGGAAACTGAGGGGATGCCCTTCAATTGGGAAATGGATGAACAAATTTTGGTATAGGTTCATGATGGAATACTATTGTGCTCAATGGAATAATAAAATGGAGGAATTTCATGTGAACTGGAATGACCTCCACAAATTGATGCAGAGGGAAAGGAGCAGAATCAGGAGAACATTGTACACAGAGACAGTTACACTGTGGTACAATAGGATGTAATGGACTTCTCCATTAGTGGCAATGCAGTGATCCAAACAACTTGGAGTGATTTAAGGGAAAAAACACTATCCACATGCAGAGGAAAAACTGTGGGAGTAGAAACACAAAAGTAAAAACAACTGCTCCAATAAATGGGTTGAGGCGATATGGTTTGAAATGTAGACTCTAAATGAACATCCTAATGCAAACACCGACAACATGGAAATAGTTTTTGATCAAGGACACATGTAATACCCAATGAAATTACACGTCAGCTGCTGGAAGGGGAGGGGTAGGGAAGGGAAGGAAATAATATAATTCTTGTAACCAAGGAATAATGTTCTAAAATGACTAAACAAATTAACTTAAATTAAAAAAAATTACTTATGGAAAAAAGAATAAATGCTACCAGTCACTGAATGAAATGCAAATCAAAATAACCTCAACATTTCACTCCACACTCAGTTAATTGACAAAGATATCAAGAGATAGAAATAGTCCATGCTTGACAGATTATGGAGAGAAAGTCTCTTATAATCTTGTGGGAGCTGTGAATTTTCTCACACTTTCTGGAAAACAATTTTGAATTATATTTTTAAATAATTAGAATTTCCATGCTTTTTGACTATGAAGGAGCACTTGCAGTTATATACTTCAAGGTCAAAAATCAAAACCCAATATAGACATAGACACCAAACTAAATAGTCCTTTTAATAGTGGTAGACAACTGGAAATAATGTAGATGCCCAATGATTAAGGAATATACAAAAAAAAGTTGTGATACATAAATGTAATGGAATATTATTGAACTGTAAGGTAGAATGAATATAAAATGTACATATGTGATAGGGAAAGAGACCTTGTATTTCTCCTTTTATTGACATGAAAAATTATGATTTTAGAATAAGTTTCTATTTGAGGGAATTCTCAGCATTTAGCCTGTTATCTGACATATAGTGGCTAAGTCATTTTGGTTTTGTCTAACTCTTCCTGAGCCCATTTTGGGATTTTCTTGGTAAAGATGGTTGTATGATTTTCCATTTCTTTCTACAGCTCATTTTGTAGAACAGGAAACTAAGGCAAGACATATCTCTGAAGCTAACCTTGAAGAGAAGTCTTCCTGACTTCAAGTCTAGTACTTTATTCACTGTGGTTCCTAGCTCTCCTCCATTTGACTGCCTGTTACACTATGTTCTTAATAAATGCTGGGTGACTTGACTTTTCAGATTTAAGGAAAATATTCCTTTTAAATCTCTTTGAGAAATCAGACCAACACCAAGAAGTCCTAAATATTTTATTTAATTTCTTTTAACTCTCAAAATTTCTTATATGAATATTTTATGAGTCTGATGTTGAATAATTATATACATCTACATAGATCAAGACATTAAAACCTAATATAATCAATTATCCTCTCCCAGTAATACCCATGTTTTGACAGCATGTAAAACCCAACCCAATTGCTTGTCCTCTTGGAACTACTTAGAACTTCTCTACTATTTCTCAGTTTCTGTTGGCATACTACATTCCCTGAACTGCCACAATTCTATGGCAACAAGTGGTAGACCTGAATTCCTTTCAAAAGTAGCTCAATTTACCTAAAATCCTAGAGCACAGATAAATCAATAGAGAAGATAATAAAACAGAAGAGAAAGTGGCCACTGAGTTCTCTAAATAAGATCATACCAGTATAATCGATTATAAATTGTAAGACAAAGAAGATCAATCCAACACCTAATAAAAGAGAAAGCTGTGGTTTTTCCAAACAGCATGAAACCAAAATAGAATGTTCTCAAATAGTTTGAGAGTCATCCGAATCTTTAGAAAAAAAAGGTAAAAAGGAACACAGTGAAGAATTTATGGCCTTGACCACAAGCATAATTAGAAGTATAGAAAAACTTGAATCCAAAGAAGTGAATCTCTCTAGAGAAGTGAAAAAATGAACAACTTATGCTTTAAAATATACAGAAATGAAGAATAACTTGAGAAAAGAGAATTAAAATTTCTAAAAATGTCATTTCTAAAAGAAAGTCTTATTTCTTTGTGAACAAAAGACATTAGTCTTGAAGAGAGCATACACAGGAACAATATAAGAGTCATAGATCTCCTAGAAAAACACAAGAATACATTAGAAGGATACATGAATTACAAAAACATCTAAATACAGAAATACAAGAAAGTTACAAAAGTACAACAACCAAGTAATATATAAGTAAGGAAATAAATTACCCTCTCTTTAGATAGTATTAACAACAACAACAACAACAACAACAATACACAGAGACAAGCTTGGGGCTAAAAATAAAAAGATTAATTAGTAAGGGACTTATTTCTCACAATATACAAGAGGATAAATATGAAAGCTAAATAGAAAGAAATAATAGATTTGATAGTAGAGGAACCATCCATAAGCACCAGGGACTAAACTTCTTAGTCCACATAAAGGTAAATTAATATATATATATATATATTTTAATCTAAGCAACATGATACATTGGAGACAGTGCAGATCTATTGAACAATAAGAAATGATGAACAAAATGAGTTCAGAAAAACTGGGAAAGACATATGAACTGATTAAAAGGGAATTTAGCAGACTACAATAACAGAAATATTATAGTATGACCAACTTTGAATGACTAAAATATTTTATCAAAAGAAGGTTCCAAGATAACCCCACAGGACTCATGGTGAAAAATACTCCCAACAGAAAAAGAAAGAATTGTCTGAGTGTGACTCCATGTCAAATCATGACATTTTTCTCTTTATTTCTGTCATGAGCTTTTTATTTCATTGTGATATGTCTTCTGTCATGGCATGAGATATATGGAAATATGTATTGCATGAAAGTGCTGTTATAACTTATTGGACTATTTACCATCTTGGGAATTTGGTGGCAGGGCTGGGGAGGAGAGAATCTGAATGGCAAATTTCAGAAACCAATTGTCAAAAAATTGTTTCTACATGGAATTGAAAAAATATTCACAAGTTAAAAATGAAATAAAAATGGTCAAGAATTTCACTGAATGGTAAACAATGAATGATAAAGTGAATTCCTTTTGTCGTTCAGGGAAAAGGAAGATGAGTGAGGTGACAACCTCTTAAAGGTTAAAATAAGAGAATAATAAGAATAATAAGAAAATAAGAGAAAATAAGAGAGCTTAAAATAAGGGAAATGAAAAGCAGAGAAATCATAAAGAGAGGTCATGAAGAATATGACTATGGAATTTATAATGGGACTTATTATCTCTATGGTTTGGGCACTTAAAGAAACCACATCTTCTAAGAATATTGTGTCAATAGTGACAAAGTCTTAACTCAGAAGAAGGGAAATCAGAAATGCCAGGATAAAAACAAAGAGGTAGGAAGGCATTGAAATAGAAAGAATACAGCCTGATACATAGGAAAGAAAAGTAATCACAGGGCAGTGGTAGTCTCTCGGTGACAGAGAATAACAATTGTCTTTGTACATTATCATCTATTGATGTACCCTCATGTGGCTTTGAAGTCCAAAGACTGAGGCACAAAGTTTGTGGCATATGGGGCATGGGACGCCAGTTGTTATGGGAGGTGTGGTTGTGGCCTGGTGTCGGCGTTCACACACAGCGGCAAGACGTCGACGTCGCTCATCTTCAAAGGTGGTGGTGGCATGGTTAATGTCGGTTCGCCAGCTGATTCTCTCAGAGGCAGCAAGTTCTAGTTGCTTTGGTGTAATGCCAGCCCACTTCAAGTTTGACTTCAGCTGATCCTTGAATCTTTTCTTTGGTTGGTTGGCCTTGTTTACTGAGTCCAGCTGACAGTTCACCATAGAATACCTATCTTTGTATTCGCTGTGGGTCCATGTGGATGATGTGTCCAGACCATCGTAGCTGGGTTTTGAGGACCATTACTTCAATGCTGGTGGAGTTGGCTCTGTCAAGGACGTCCTGATTGGTGATTCGGTCCTGCCATCAGATCCTCATGATTGACCGGAGAGAGCATTGGTGGAATTGCTCCAGCTGTTTCATGTGCTTCCGGTACAGTGTCCATGTCTCACAACCGTACAGGAGCGAGCTGAGGACCACTGCATTATACACTTTGAGCTTCGTCGCATTGCTTACACCTCTGTGTTGGAGGACTTTGGAGCGCAGCCACCCGAGTGCCTGGCTGACCTTTTGGATCCTGGCATTAATTCCATGGTCTAGGGACCTGTCGTTGGCGATGGTGCTGCCCAGGTACTTGAAGGTGTTGATGTTAGAAAGCTGCGTGCCGTCTATTGTAATGCACGGCTAGTTAGTTGGCCTCCCTGGTGCAGGTTGGAACAGCACCTCTGTTTTGCTGAGGCTGATAGTCAGGCCAAACAATTTTGTTGCTGTAGAGAACCTGTCCACAATAGTTTGGAGACGATTTTCTTGGTGGGCCATGAGAGCACAGTCATCTGTGAAGAGAGCTTCCAGGATGAGTCTCTCTGTTGTCTTTGTTTTTGCAGTCAGGAGGCGAAGGTCAAATAGTGAGCCATCCAGTCGGTATTTGATGTAGACACCCAGGTCTAGATCCATCACAGCATGTCGTAATACTTGGGTGAAGTATAGGTTGTATAGTACTGGAGCAAGGACGGAGCCTTTTTTTATGCCATTGGAGATGTTGAAGCAATCAGAAGTCTCTCCACCAGATAGGACTTCCCCTGTCATGTCGACATGAAAGAGCTGGATCAGTTTGAGGAATTTTGCTGGGCAACTGAGCTTGCTAAGGATCACTCACAATGCATCCCTGTTCACTGTGTTGAATGTGTTTTTCAGGTCTATGAAGACAATATAGAGACTCGGGTTCTGCTCAAGGCATTTTTCCTGCATTTGCCTCACCATGAAGACCATGTTGATGGTGCTACGATCTGGTCGGAAGCCACATTGTGATTCAGGCAGGATCTGCTCTGAAACAGATGACAGAAGTCTGTTGAGTATAACATGGGCGAGGATCTTTCCAGCAGTGGAGAGTAGTGAGATGCCTCTGTAGTTGTCACAGGCTGCTCGTGTGCATTTGTTCATATATAGGGCTACGATGGAGGCATCTCTGAGTTCTGGGAGCATGTCTTCCTCTTCCCATATGCTGGTCAGCACTATGTGGAACGCCTGGAGCACCTTTCCATTTAAGGCCTTATACACCTCGGTTGGGATCCCATGTGCCTTGCCTGCACTCATTTGTTTAATGGCTTTTTGGACTTCCTCTATTGAAGGAGGGACATCAAGTTGTTCAATGGTGTGGTTTTGGGGGATCTGGTCAAGGGTGCCTTGGTCAATTGAAGAGGGTCGGTTGAGAAGCTGACTGAAGTGTTCTTTCCACCTGTTGCTGATGCCTTTTTTATCTTTTATGAGAGTGTCACCATCAGAGGATAGCAAGGGAGTGGTGGTAGGTTTTAATGGCCCATAGACAGTCTTGAGGACACTGAAAAATTTTTTTAGTTTTTCGTATCAGCAAAGTGCTGGATTTCTTCTGCCTTTTTTTCCCACCATCGGTCTTGCATCTTCCAAATCTCACACTGTGCCATGGCTTGGAGAGACTTGAATCTGTCCTTTTTAGGAGCAGAGTTTGGGTTATTTTGCCACTCCATAAAGGCTTTGTTCTTTTTGCTCTATAGGTCTTCAATAGCAGTGTTGTTCTCGTTGAACCAGTCCTGGTGGTTGCGTTGTTTGGGGCCTAGGACTGCCTTTGATGTTTCCTTCACTGAGTCTCTGAACTGGTTCCTTTTCTCGGTTGAGTTTCCAGTGAGTGGTCCCTTGGCAGACAGCTTGTCATCCAGGCAGGACTAGAATGTTTGCAAATAAGATGGATCTCTAAGATGACTCACGTTGTAAAATGCGCGAACTGTCTGAGCGCATTTTGGATGGCAAGGTGCAATGCGCATTTGAAGAGTCGCTCTAACCAATCGGTGGTCTGTCCAGCATTCAGCTCCTCTCATGGCTCTGGTGATCTGTACATCCTGTCTCACCGGCGTACAATGATGTAGTCAATGAGATGCCACTGTTTTGATCGTGGGTGCATCCATGTTGTTTTGTATTTGTTCGCCATTCTGAACACAGAGTTCTGAATACAGTGATTATGAACATAGATAAATTTGTAATGGGACAATCCTACATCCAATAGGAACTGAGACTTTTAGTAATGGGGAACAACAAGGGGCAAAAATGGAGAGAGGAAAAATCTATGAGGAAATAATATAAACATTATTTAGATAGGGAGCCCAAACTTGGCACTTTCAAAACTTCTATTTCATGAGGAACACGAATAGAAATAAATAAGGCTAAAACCATGAATCAAAAATTAAATGCATGGATTGCTCAGAAAAGGAACAAATTAATGGAGAGAAAAGGGTAAATGAAACATTTTTTATAAATAAAAGATGCAGACAACTAAAAAAAGACAATTTAAACAAAAACAGTTAAAGATAAGGACTAGAGGGGAATTTCTAATTTACCATTTATCTAAGAAAAGAGAAACAAAGAGAGTAGAATAGATAATTAAACAATAGAAAGGAAAGAAGAACAAACAAATAAAACTTCAAAAGCATGGAAAACCTTAATCAGTGAGGGTCATTATTTTTAAAATTTTATTTTTATTGTCATGCAAAACACATTTCCATATTGGTCTTTGTAAAAGCAAACTCACACATAAACAAAACTCTAGAACAAAGCTATAAATACAGTGATGTGAAAGACAACTTCAACACTTTTTTTTGTTTGTTTATTTATCCACCACCTGGTGGTGGATAACCTTTGCTAACATGTCTTTCAGGATTGTCCCAGTTCATTGCATTGATGAGAATAGCCAGGTTTTCATAGATAACTATTGTACAGTATTACTGTTATTGTGTACAATGTTCTCCCAGTTCTGTTTATTTCACTCTGCATTAGTTCCTGCAGATTTTTCTAGTTTTTTTTTTTTCCCTGAAATCATATTGCATACCATTTCCTATAGAACAATAGTATTACATCAATGGCATATACCACAATTTGATCAGCATTGCTATATCCCCTCCAATATTTACCACTTTTACTGCCATATTGACCAATCTGCTACGTGTAAGGTGGTAACTCCTCAGTGTTTTAATTTCTCTAATCAAAAGGGATTTAGAATATTGTTTTCATGTCATTATTAATTTCCTTGATTTCTTCATCTGAAAATTACTTGTTCATATCCTTTGACTCATTGTCATTGAAGGAATAGCTTTAATTCTTATTAATATGACACTTCTCTATACATTTGAGAAGCTAGATCTTTATCAGAGACATTTGTAATAATTTTTTCTCCATTTGTTGTTTTCCTTCTAATCTTGTTTACATTATTGTTGTTTGAACAAAAGCTTTTTTTAATTTAACATAATCAAAATGATTCATTTTATATCTTGTAATACTCTATCTTGTTTGTTTACAAATTTTTCCCTTCTCCAAAGATCTTCTACTTAAACTATTCTGTGTTCCCTTAATTTAATTATGGTATCAATCTCTATGTATAAATCATATATACATTTTGACTTAATACTTTTATACTGTGTGAGATGTTAGTCTATCCTAGCTTTTGCCATATTGTTTTCCAATTTTCCCAATAATTCTTATTCTAAAAGCTGGCATCTTTGGTTTTATAGAATGCTGGTTGATAAAGTCATTTACTCCTGTATATTGTATAACTCATCTGCTTCATTGATCTACCATTCTATTTCTTAGACAGTACCAGATTTTTTTTTTTTACTATTGTGGCTTTATAATTCAGTTTGATATCTGGTACTATTAGACCTCTTTCTTTTACATTTTATTTTCATTGGTTCTCTTGATATTCTTGCCATTTTCTTCCATATAAATTTTGTTATTTTTTTCTATTTCTGTAAAATAATTATTTGGTAGTTTGACTGGTATAACACTGAATAAGTAAATTAATTTAGGTAGAATTCTCATGTTTATTATAGTAGGTAGGCCTAATTCCAATTATTTATATCTGACTTTATTTCTGTGAAAAGGTGTTTTGTAATTGTGCTCATATCATTCCTGTGTTTGCCTTGGCAAGTAGATTCCCAGGTACTTTGTAGCGTTTAGAGTGATTTTAAATGAAATTTCTCTTTCAAACTCTTGTTGCTGGTCTTTGTTGAAAATATTTAGAAATTCTGATGATTTGTGTGAATTTATTTTGTATCCTGCAACTTTACTAAAATTATTATTTCTAGTAGTTTTTTAGTTGATTCTCTAGGATTCTCTAAGTATAGCATCATATCATCTGCAAGAGTGATAGTTTAGTTTCCTCATTGAGTACTTTAATTCCTTCAATTTATTTTTCTTTTCTTATTGTTAAAGCTATCATTTCTAATACAATATGAAATAATAGTGGCTATAATTGGCAACCTTGCTTCACTCCTAATCTTACTGGAAAGGCTTCTAACATTCCCATTGCAGATGATATTTGTAAAGGGTTTTAGGTAGGTACTACTTATCATTTTAGTGAATGAACCGTTTTCAGATAATTACTACTGGTTATAATAGAAAAGGGTTTTGTATTTTGTTGAAGGTTTTTTCTGTACTGATAGAGAAAACCATGTGATTTCTATTAGACTGATTATTGATATGGTAAATTATACTGATACTTTTCCTAATATTATACTATCCTTCCATTTCTGGTACAAATCCCCCTGGTCATAGTGAGTAATCCTGAAGATATCTGTATACACACACACACACACACACACACACACACACACACACATACATACCACAACAATATATTTTGCTGTGGTCTTCTTGATAGTATTTTATTGAAAAGTTTTGCATCTACATTCATTAATGAAACCAGCCTATAATTTTTCTTCTCTCTTTTTGTTCTTCCTGGCTTAGGTAAAAGTACCATATTTGTTTCATAAAAATAATTTGGTAGGATTTCTTCTCTACTGATTTCCCCAAATTTTTTGTGAAATATTAGGGTTAATTGCTCTTTAAATGGTTGATAGAATTTACTTGTGAATCCCTTTGGCAATGGAATTATTTTTCTTAGGGAGTTCATTGCTGACTCTTACAATTTCATTTTCTGATATGGGATTATTTAAAGATTCTATTTCCTCTTTTGCTAATTTGGATAATTTTTATTTTTGTAAATATTCATTCATTTTATTTATATTCTCAGATTTATTGGCATATTATTGGATAAAATAGGTCCTAATGATTGATTTAATATCCACTTCATTGGTGATGAGTTTATCCTTTTCATTTTTGATACAAATTCTTTGATTTTTTTCTTTTCTTTTTATAATCAAATTAACAAATACTATTTTATAATTTTCCCCTAAAACCAACTTCTTTTCTTATTTGTTAGTTCAATGGTTCTCTTTCAATTTTATTAATTTCTCCTTTGATTCTTAGGATTTCCAATTGAGTCTTTAAATGAGTATTTTTAATTTTACTTTTTTCTAGGGTTTTTGTTTTTGTTGTTTGCCGAATTCATTGATGAATGTTTTCTCTATTTTATTGATGTGAGCATTAAGACATATAAATTTTCCCCTAAGTCTTTATTTGACTGTATCCCACATATTTTGATATGTAGTCTCCTCATTGGAATTCTCATTAATAAAAGTATTGTTTCCATAGTTTATTCTTTGATCCACACTTTAACTATTAGATTATTTAGTCTCCAATTAATTTTATTTATCTTTCCATGGAGCTTTATTGATTATAATTGTTATTGTATTATGATTTGAAAAGGTTGCATTAATCATTTCTGCTTTTCTGCATTTGGATGTGGAGATTTTATGCCCTATTACATGGTCAATTTTTTCTTTAACATGGTCAATTTTTGTTTAGGAATCAGGTGCTGCTGAAAGGAAGGTATATTCCTTTCTATTCTTATTTAATTCTCTTCAAAGATCAATTAGTTCTAACTTTTCTAAGTTTTAAATCACTTTCTTTACTTCTCTCTTGATTATATTTTGGTTTGATTTATCTAGATCTGAAAGGGTGAAGTTAAAAATTAAGGTCCCATACCAGTATAGTTTTCCAATGTATTTCTTTATAACCTTCCATTTAATTAGTCCTTTAAAAATTGAGAGGCTATACAATTTGGTGCATATATGTTTAGTACTGATATTACTTCATTGTTTATAGTTATTTCCTTCCTTATCTCTTTTAATTGGTTCTATTTTTCCTTTAGCTTCATCAGAGATCAAGTTTGGTACTCTACTCTTGCTTTTTTTTTTACTTTAGATGATGTACAATAAATTCTACTGTAGCCCATTACCTTTATTCTGTGTGTATCACCCTACCTCAAATGTGTTTCTTGACATTCCACCTCTCCCTTCTCTTTTCTCTCAGTGCAATCCTCTTTTTCAACCCTTGATTTTTTTCTATCATATCATCTGAATCAACCTACTTCCCCACTCTCTATCTATGTATAGTATTTTATCTGCTCTACAAATAATAAGAATTTTTAAGAATTATAAATATTTTATTTTAATATACGAATGCATTCAGTTTGACCTTACCGATTCCCTTAAATTCTCTCTCTTATTTCCCTTTTCAGGCTTCTCTGGGGTCTTGTGTTTGGAATTCAAATTTTCTGCTTAGCTTTGTTCCATCAGGAATGCTTGGAAATCTTCTATTTTTTTTTTTAAATAACCATTTTCCCCTGAAGGAATGTACTCAGTTTTGCTGTATAGATGATTCTGGGTTGTTAATCTAAATCTTTTACCTTCTGGAATATCATATTCCATGGCTTCCTTTCCTTTAAAGTGGAGGCTGCTAAGTCCTGTGTAATACTGACTGCATCTCCATAGTATTTTTTTTCTGGCTGTTTGCGGTATTTTCTCCTTGGATTGAAGGGCTCTTGAATTCAGCTCTTATGTTCTTGGGAGTTCATATTTGAGGATTTCTTTCTGGGGGTGATCTGTAGATTCTTTCAATTTCTATTTTATTCTCTTGGTCAAGAATATCTGAGAAGTTTTCTTTGATAAATTTTTGTATTATAAGGTTCATGACTTTTTTTGTCCATGAAGTTTCAGATAATCCAATAATTCTTAATTTATTTCTCCTTCATCTATTTTCCAGGTTAGTTGTTTTTTTAAATGAGATATTTAACATTTTCTTCTGTTGGTTTTATTGTTGTTGTTTTATTGTTGTTCTTTTGATTTTGTTTTGTTGTTTCTTAATGTATTAAAATGTCATTAGTTTCTAGTTGCACAACTGTAAATTTTAGGCATTATTTTCTTCTGTCAGCTTTTGATCCTCCTTTTTTTTTCATTTAACCCATTTCTTCTTGCATTCCTTTCATTTCTCTTCCACATTTTTCCTCTGTCTCTCTCAGTTGATTTTTTGAAATATTTTTCAAGTTCTTCCAGAGTATGAGTCAAATTCAAATTTTTCCTTTGGATTTTGTGTGTGTTAGTTTGCTTTCACTGTCCCCTTCTGTATCTGTACCTTACTCTTTGTCTCTATAAAAGTTTTTTTATGGTTAGGTGTTTTTCTTTGATATTTGTCATTTTCCCAGCTTTTTTCTTGACTTTCACTTTTATTTTAAAGCTAGGCTCTGTTCTTTGGGAGGATAGGGCATTGTTTCAAACTTGATTCTACTGTTAGCCTTATTTCTGGTTTTCTGCAGGTTTCAATTCTTCCAAGATGGTATGATGGCCTGTGGGCTGGAAATGCTGAGAGCCGCATCTCACTGCTGATTCAATTACACCTTGAGATTGCTGATGGCTCAAATTCTAGCCTCAGACATGGATGCAAACTTTTGGTCTCACTCTAAGCTTGATCTCATCAGGCATGCCACATATTACAGGCTTCCATGCCCTGGGTTTCTGTCTTAAGCTTTGGCAAAGGGTACCTAGGCTCCCACAAGGCAACACACCCTAAGTACTGCAGCTTTCAGGGATTGGGGCCCAGCTCTGGGTCCACTGACTGCACCAAACTGGGATGCATATCCTCACCACAAGCCTGGGCTGGGAGTCTTGGCTTTGCTTTGTGTCCACATAAATCAGACTGTAAAGCACAACCTGTCCTGAGCTGGAAATCTGGACCTCATGTCAGGTTAGCTTAGAAGTTTAAAGAGTGTACATTGGGTTGGAATACTATTTGACTAGGCAGGGACTTAGGATCTGTATGTTGGCTTGGGCCGAGGTTCAGAACCTAGGACAGGAGATGTGGATTGAGGGGACTTGCTTCTGGCTTGACCCTTACCCCTTTCAGTAGTTTCCTATTGACTGTTCTTCCCTCTCACATTAGTGCCCCAGATTCTCTTTACCTACTTTTCAAGATGTTATCTTCATGAAAATTGTTTCATTCCCTATCCTTGTTGAATCTTGCATTTCTTTATTTGTTTTGTGGTGTTATTTTAAGATTGCTTGGAAATGATTCCAATGATGGTTTCACATTTTCCTGTTTCTATGCACCATCTTGGCTCAGCTTCTCATTAGCGTCATTAATGAAGGAGAAAAGAACTTGTTGGAAGAGGGTTGTCTTGAAGTCCTAAAGTATGCCAAAATTATTATCTGAAAAGTACTTTATTAAAAGAGAATAATAAATATACTATTTATGAGAAAAAACTTTACTAGAGGAACAATTGGAGGAAAATTTGAATCTAATTTATGGATTTAAATGTGAATAGATTAAACAGCCCAACAAAGTAGGAAGAAGAGATTGAATAAGAAAATAAAACATCACAATCTTTTGCTTTCTAAAAACGAAACTCTTCTGATATATCATTGTCTTTAAAAATTTTAAAAAAAGAGGAAACAAAGATAATTGCCCATAATTAAATCTTTTCCATGAGGAGGAAAAAGTAGGATCAGAGAAATTAGAATGACTGGAGTCAGATTTACAAAAAGTATGAAATATTTGTAGTAATGTGTATATTGGACATAAGTATATATGTCTATAAACTTACTCACATATTTTTATGTGTATGTTCATGCATTTTTTCATTCCATTAAAGGGATTTTCTTAATCTTTCTCTCTTTAAGAGCAGAAGAATTTCTAAGTAGAAGTGAACTGACAGGCTTCTGTGAGAAAGAGCTAAAGATTCTATTAACCAGGAGAAGAGCTATATAAGGAAGATAAGTTGTCAGTTGAAGGGTCTTTTGCCTCTGGATCCCTAGAGAGCAGGAATTGAGTCTATCTTTGTATCTGTGACTGGCAGTTTTTACTACTAAAAGTTGGGATAAAGAAATGGATTTAAGGAGTTCATAGGTGATGAATGTTTAATTATTAGTTTAGGTAGTTAGTTAATAAATTTCTAGGTAGGCAGTGTAGATAGTTAGGCCTGGATTTGGCCAGGAAGAAGAAGAAAAATTGTCCTCGAAGACATTTATAGTAGTGCTTTTTAGAAATATTAGGTAGGGTTAGGAATTTAGGTAGAGTTATAAGGTACTAAGGGAATTAATAATTTTCCTCTTTCCTCTTTTCTTTTTTTTTAACATTATTTTATTTGGTCATTTCCAAACATTATTCATTGGACACAAAGATCATTTTCTTTTCCTCCCCCCCTCCCACCACCTCTCCCATAGCCGACACATGATTCCACTGGGTATCACATGTGTTCTTGATTCGAATCCATTTCCATGTTGTTGCTATTTGCACTAAAGTGTTCATTTAGAGTCTCTCCTCAGTCATATCTCCTCCACCCCTGTAGTCAAGCAGTTGCTTTTCATCGGTGTTTTTATTCCCAGTTTATCCTCTGCTTGGGGATAGTGTTTTTTTAGATCCCTGCAGATTGTTCAGGGACATTGCATTGTCACTAATGGAGAAGTCCATTACCTTCGATTGTACCACAGTGTATGAGTTTCTGTGTATAATGTTTTCCTAGTACTGCTCCTTTCGCTCTGCATCACTTCCTGGAGTTTGTTCCAGTCTCCATTGAATTCCTCCACTTTATTATTCATTTTAGCACAATAGTATTACATCACCAACATATAACATAATTTGTTCAGCCATTCCCCAATTGAAGGGCATCCTCTCATTTTCAAATTTTTGGCCACCACAAAGAGTGCAGCTATGAATTTTTTATACAAGTCTTTTTCCTTATTATCTCTTTGGGGTACAAACCCAGCAGTGCTATGGCTGGATCAAAGGGCAGACAGTCTTTTATCGCCCTTTCGGCATAGTACCAAATTGCCCTCCAGAATGGTTGGATCAATTCACAACTCCACCAGCAATGAAATAGTGTCCCTACATTGCCATATCCCCTACAGCATTCATTATTTCCATAGCTGTCATGTTAGCCAATCTGCTAGGTGTGAGGTGATACCTCAGAGTTGTTTTGATTTGCATCACTCTGATTATAAGAGATGGAGAACACTTTCTCATGTGCTTATTAATCATTTTGATTTCTTTATCTGAAAACTGCCTGTTCATGTCCCTTGCCCATTTGTCAATTGGAGAATGGCTTGATTTTTTGTACAATTGATTTAGCTCTTTGTAAATTTGAGTAATTAAACTTTTGTCAGAGGTTTTTATGAAGATTTTTTCCCAATTTGTTGCTTCCCTTCTGATTTTAGTTACATTGGTTTTGTTTGTACAAAAACTTTTTTAATTTGATGTATTACAAATTATTTATTTTGCATTTTGTGACACTTTCTAAGTCTTGCTTGGTTTTAAAAACTTTCCCTTCCCAAAGGTCTTACATGTTTACTATTCTATGTTCACCTAATTTTCTTATAGTTTCCTTCTTTATGTTCAAGTCATTCACCTATTTTGAATTTATCTTGCTGTAGGGTGTGAGGTGTTGATCTAAACCTAATATTTCCCACACTGTCCTCCATTTTTTCCAGCAGAATTTGTGAAATAGTTGATTTTTGTCCCAAAAGCTGGGATCTATGGGTTTGTCATATACTGTCTTGCTGAGGTCACTAACCCCAAGTTTATTCCACTGATCCACCTTTCTGTCTCTTAGCCAGTACCAAATTGTTTTGATGACTGCTGCTTTATAATATAGTCTGAGATCTGGGACTGCAAGACCCCCTTCCTTTGTATTTTTTTTTTCATTATTTCCCTGGATATCCTTGATCCTTTGTTCTTCCAAATGAACTTTGTTATGTTTTTTTCTAAAATAGTAAAAAAAAAAATTGGAAGTTCAATGGGTATGGCACTAAATAGATTTTGGGTAGGATGTTCATTTTTATTATATTGGCTCTTCCTACCCATGAGTAGTTAATGCTTTTCCAATTGTTCAAGTCTAGTTTTAGTTGTGTGGAGAGTGTTTTGTAGTTGTGTTCATAAAGTTCCTGTGTTTGTCTCGGGAGATCGATTTCTAAGTATTTTATTTTGTCTAAAGTGATTTTGAATGGGATTTCTCTTTCTTGTTCTTGCTGCTGAGCTGTGTTGGAAATATATGGAAATGCTGATGACTTATGTGGGCTTTTTTTGCATCATGCAACTTTGCTAAAGTTGTTGATTATTTCAATTAGCTTTTTGGTTGAATCTCTAGGATGCTTTAAATAGACCATCATGTCATCCGCAAAGAGTGATAACTTGGTCTTCTCCTTGCCTATTTTAATGCCTTCAATTTATTTTTATTCTCTAATTTCTACTGCTAGTGTTTCTAGTACAATGTCAAATAATAGAGGTAATAATGTGCATCCTTGTTTCACTCCTGATCTTTTTGGGAATGCATCCAGTTTATCCCCATTGCAGATGATATTAGTTGATGATTTTAGATATATACTGTTTATTATTTTAAGGAACGACCCTTCTATTCCTATGCTTTCTAGTGTTTTTAATAGGAATGGGTGTTGTATTTTATCAAAGGCTTTTTCTACGTCTATTGAAATAGTAATGTGACTTTTTTTGGTTTGCTTTTTGATGTGGTCAATTATGTGGATGGTTTTCCTAATATTGAACTAGCCCTTTATCACTGGTATAAATCCTACTTGATCATGGTGGATGACCTTTATGATCACTTGCTGGAATCTTTTTGCTAGTATCCTATTTAAGATTTTTGCATCTATATTCATTAGGGAGATTGGTCTATAATTTTCTTTCTCTGTTTTTGACCTGCCTGGTTTTGGAATCAGTACCATTTTTATGTCATAAAAGGAGTTTGGTAGAACTCCCTCTTTGCTTATTATGTCACATAGTTTGTATAGTATTGGGATTAACTGTTCTCTGAATGTTTGATAGAATTCACTGGTGAATCCATCAGGCCCTGGGGATTTATTCTTAGGAAGTTCTTTGATGGCTTGTTGGATTTCATTTTCTGATATGGGATTATTAAAGAATTCTATTTCTTCTTCTGTTAGTCTAGGCAGTTTGTATTTTTGTAAATATTCATCTATATCACCTTGGTTAGTATATTTATTGCTATATAATTGGACAAAGTAGTTTTTAATGATTGCCTTAATTTCCTCTTCATTGGAGGTGAGGTACACCTTTTCATCCTTGATGCTGTTAATTTGCCTTTCTTCTTTCCTTTATTTAATTAGATTGACCAGTACTTTGTCTATTTTGTCTTTTTTCAAAGTACCAGCTTCTAGTCTTGTTTATTAGTTCAATAGTTCTATCACTTTCAATATTATTAATTTCTCCCTTAATTTTTAGGATTTCTAGTTTGGTTTTCTGCTGGGGGGGGTTTAATTTGTTCCTTCTCAAGTTTTTTGATTTGCATTTCCAATTGATTGATCTCTGCCCTCCCTAATTTGTTAATATATGCACTCAAGGATATGAATTTTCCTCTAAGTACTGCTTTGGCTGCATCCCATAAGGTTTGAAAGGATGTCTCACCATTGTCATTTTACTCAATGAAATTATTAATTGTTTCTATGATTTCTTCTCTAACTAAGCGATTTTGGAGTATCATATTATTTAATTTCCAATTAATTTTTGATTTGGCTCTCCATTTACTCTTACTGATCAATATTTTTATTGACTTACGATCTGAAAATTTTGCATTTATTATTTCTGTTTTTCTGCATTTGAGTGCCATGTTTCTGTGACCTAATGTATGATCTATTTTTGTGAATGTGCCATGTGGTGCTGAGAAGAAGGTTTATTCCTTTTTGTCCCTATTTATTTTTCTCCATATGTCTATTAACTCTAATTTTTCTAAGATTTCATTCACCTCTTTTACCTCTTTCTTATTTATTTTTTGTTTTGATTCATCTAAATTTGATAGTGGTTGGTTCAAGTCTCCCACTAATATGATTTTATTGTCTATTACCTCCTTCAATACTCCTAGTTTCCCCATTAGAAATTTGGATGCTATACCATTTGGTGCATACATGTTGATTAGTGATAATTCCTCATTGTCTATACTCCCTTTTAACAGAATATATTTACCTTCCCTATCCATTTTGATCAGGTCTATTTTTGCTTTGGCTTTGTCAGATATCATGATTGCAACTTCTGCCTTCTTTCTATCAGTAGAGGTCCAAAAGGTCTTACTGCATCCTTTAATTCTAACCTTGTTAGTATCAACCTGCCTCATATGTGTTTCTTGAAGACAACATGTGGTAGGGTTTGGGCTTCTAATCCAATCTGCTATTTGTCTACATTTTATGGGTGAGTTCTTCCCATTCACATTCAAAGTTATGATTGTCACTTGTGGATTCCCTGGCATCTTGATATCTTCCCCTAGTTCTGACCTTTCTTCCCTAGCTATATCCTTTTGAACCAGTGATTTACTTTAGGTCAGTCCCCCTAGTCCCCTGCCTTGGTATGCTTCCCTTTCTAGCCCCTCCCTTTTTATGCTCCCTTCTCCTCCCCCTGTCCTTCCTTCCCTTTTTATACCCCCTCCCTCTCCTTAATTTTTCTTTCTTTCTTACTCTGTTGGATAATATAGAATTCAGGATCCCACTGGATCTAGATGTTCTTCCCTCTCAGAGTTGATTTCACTGAGAGTAAGGTTTAAGTAATACCACTTCACACTCTCTTCCTCTCCTTCTCATATGAGAGTTCTTCCCCTCCCCTTCCCATGTGTATCTTTGTATGGGAAAGATTATTCTATTTAGTTCCCCCCCATTTCGTGAAGTAAATCTTAGTATCATCGATATTTCCCCCCTACCTTTTTCTTTTTTGCCTCCCCTTCACCAAATCTTCATGATGCCCCAATCTTTCCCTATGAATTATTCTTGTAACTACTCTTATGATGCATACAATTTTTGAGAGTTATACAGTACATTTTCCCCATATATTAATATATATAATTTGATGTAAATGTAGTCCTTAAAGAAGAGAGTTTGACTTAAAGAAAAAGATAAGATTCATCTCCTTTTCACTTTCTTTCATATTTACCTTTTCATGTTTCTCTTGCTTTCTGTGATTGGATATCAATTTTTCCACTAAGTTCTGACCTTTTCTTAGCAAATGCTTGGAAATCTTCTATTTTGTTGAATGCCCATACTTTCTCCTGGAAGTATATAGTCAGTTTTGATGGGTAGTTGATTCTTGGTTCGAGACCCAACTTTCTTGCCTTTCTAAATATCATGTAACATTGCAGATGATATGATGGTCTTAAATAATCCTAGATAATCCACTTAAAAGCTAATGGAAATAACCAGCAACTTTAGCAAAGTTGCAGGATAAAAATAAACCCACAGAAATCATAAGCATGTCTATCTATTTCCAATACATCTCAACAGTAAGAGTTAGAAAGATAAATTCCATTTAAAATCACCCTAGACAATATAAAATACTTAGGGATATATCTGCCAAGACAAACACAGGAACAATTTGAACATAATTACAAAACACTTTCCTCACAATTAAAACTAGATCTAAATAATTGGAAAAACATTAATTGCTCATGGGTTGGATGAGCTAACATAATAAAACTGACAATCCTACAGAAATTAATTTACTTATTTAGTGCCATAACCATTAAACTATCAAGAAACTTTTTTACTTAATTAGAAAAAAAACTATAATGAAGTTCATTGGGAAGAACAAAAGAAAAAAATATCAAGGGAAACAATGGGAAAAAAGTGAAGGAAGGTGGCCTAGCAATATTAGACCTCAAAATATAATATAAAGCAGTGGTCATCAAAACAATATGGTACTGACTAAGAGACAGAAGAGAGGATCAGTTGAATAGACTTGGGGTATGTGACCTCAGCAAGACAGTCTATGATAAACACAGAGATCCCAGCTGCTGTGACAAAAATACAGTATTTGACAAAAACTGCTGGGAGAATTGGAAAATGGTATGGGAGAGATTAGGTTTAGATCAATATCTCACACCCTCCACCAAGATGTAAACTCAGAATGGGTGAATGACTTAAATATAAAGCATTCAACTATAAGTAAATTAGGTGAACGTAGAATAATATACTTGTTAGATCTTTGAGAAAGGAAAGATTTTAATACCAAGGAAAAGTGAGGAAAAAATACCAAATATAAAATAAATAATTTTGATTACATTAAAATTAAAAGGTTTTGTACAAAAAAAAAACAATGCAATCAAAGCTAGAAGGGAAGCAAGAAACTGGGAAAAATGTTCATAACAAAAAACTCTGACAGAGGTCTAATTACTCAAATGTGGAAAGAGCTAAATCAATTGTACAATAAATCAAGCCATTCTCCAATTGATAAATGGGCAAGAGACCTGAATGGGCAATTTTCAGTTAAAGAAATCAAAACTATCAATAAATATGAAAAAATGTCCTAAATCTCTTATAATCAGAAATGCAAATCAAAACAACTCTGAGGTACCACCTCACTCCTAGCAGATTAGCTAACATGGCAGCAAAGGAAAGTATTAAATGTTGGAGAGGATATGGCAAAATTGGGACATTAATGCATTGCTGGTGGAGTTGTGAATTTATTCAATCATTCTTGAAGGCAATTTGGAACACATGTCCAAAGGGCCCTAAAAGACTACTTACTCTTTGATCCAGCCATAACACTGCTGTGTCTATACCCCAAAGAGATAATTAGAAAAAAGAACTTTACAAGAATATTCATAGCCATGCTGTTTGTGGTGGCAAAAAATTGGAAAATGAGGGGATGCCCCTCAATTGGGAATTGGCTGAACAAATGATGGTACCTGTTGTTGATGTTGAGCATCTTTTGTGTTCAAAGGAATAATGAATGGGAGGAATTCTGTGTGAACTGGAATGATCTCCAAGAATTGATGCAGAGTGAGAGGAGCAGAACCAGGAGAACAATGTACACAGAGACTGAAACACTGTGGTACAACCGAATGTTGTATGACTTCTCTACTAGCAGCAATGCAATGATCCAGGACAATTCTGAGGGACTTATGAGAAAGAACACTATCTACAATCAGAGGAAGAACTGTGGCAATAGAGACACAGAAGAAAAACAACTGCTCAGTCACAAGGGTCAATGGGGATATGATTGGGGATATAGACTCTAAATGATCACCCAAGTGCAAATATTAATGGTATAGAAATGGGTCTTGACCAATGACACATGTAAAACTTCCAGAGGAAGTGCATTTCAGGTATAGGAGGAGGTTTGGAGGAGGGCAAGGAAAAATATGAATCTTGTAAGAGTGGAAAACATTCTAAATGAAAATTTCAAAAATATAAAATGCCCTAAAAAATAAAATAAAGAATGAAGGAAGAGCTGGAAAGATCTTCATGGACTGATGATGAGCGAAATAAGCAGAAAAAAATTGTACTCAGTAATAGCAATACTGTGCAATGTTCAATTGGATAGATTTAGTTATTATTGGCAACTCAATGATTCAGGACATTTCTAAGGGACTTATGACTAAGAATAGTATATCTACCTCCAGAGCAAAAACAGCTGAAGTTAGAATGCAGGTTAGAATGCATATAATTTTTAAATTATATATTTGGGGTTATGTTTTGTGCCTCTGATTTTATAAGATTATTCACAAAAATAAACAATATGGAAATATTTTGCAATATAATACATGTATAGCCCAGATCAAAAAGCCTGCCAGCACTGGGAGAAGAAGGAAAGGGAGAGGAGGCCGATAACTTAAATTATATAACTTGGGAAAACCTGCATGGAAATTTGTTAATATATGTAAATGTAAATATATACATATATACCTATGTAAAATAAGGAGATTTTAAATAGAAATAGTACCAAAATTAGAAGATCAAGCAGGATTCAGAAGTATATACACAAAAAATAATAAAGAAAAAGAAGCAGACATAGATTCTGACTTGCCTAGGGTCATATACTAGTAAGTATCTAAGGCCATATTTGAACTAAAATATGGATCAATGGGCCCAATTTCAACTTTCAATACTTTTTATTCTGTTGCAACTTTTTCTTATAATTTTTTATTGGGGATTGTTTCTATTTATTTGCTCTTCCCTTTCTTCAATTTCCTTTTTTTTTTAAACTAAGCAATTATAATGACCCATATATCACTGTTTGCTTCTTAGATATTTTATCTAACACTGACTTCCACGATCTTGACCCCATCTGAACAAACTTGTATTTCTTTTTTGTCCATTCTCTGCTTCAACGTTGAGGTCCTAGTTTCCATTAAAAAAAAAATATGACATTTTACCCAATTTCAGTGAATTAATA
The DNA here is from genome assembly GCF_027887165.1 of Monodelphis domestica. NCBI lineage: Eukaryota > Metazoa > Chordata > Mammalia > Didelphimorphia > Didelphidae > Monodelphis > Monodelphis domestica. The sequence continues at coordinate 219,722,898 of NC_077228.1, read as the reverse complement.
GTTTAATACTGGTAGGGGAAGTTGTTTGAGAAACCATAATTGCAAGAATATTCTAGAAGAAAAATTAACTGGGTCCTGAAATAAAGCTTATTTGTGTTTGCTCTTAGCAGTGAAAAAATAATAAATAATTAATTATTTATAAGCTGATTAGATATACTGCTTGTGCTTACAAAATACCTTCAGTTTATATAATTGAAGTGAAACTCATATGTGAACTTCTCTTCAGGGCCAAGTGCAAGGATGCTAAAAAAATTCTTGTTATATAAAAATAAACTATTTATTGAGAATATAAGGATATAAAAAAAGGATTTCTAACTCTAAGACGTTCCAATTCCACTCAAATAAAAATTGCTGGTTTCCGAAAGGAACAATTTCTCCTGTTTGCATAGACTACACTGATCCCTCCTGATCTGACTAACTCAATTTTTCCCTATCTCTACAATAAATTAAACACTATTATTCTTATAAGATGTATATAATTCTTAACTTTGTCTCCAAGTTATAAAAATAATAAAGGCCAGCTTACTGAACCTCAGCAAGAACCAAGAACCACTGAGCCTTAACAGATGTAGAGCCCAAACCAAAGATCAGGTCTTTCTTTGGTCTTCACAGATATAAAAAAAATTTATGTAATATCAATACAATCACTAGTGTTTCCCAAGTTGGAAAAGGAAAATTGCTTAGCTCCTTCAAGTTTTTCTCTTCTTTCTTTTTACCTCAGACAGTGAGGAGAGAGAGAAAAGAAGATATCACCAGCTCCCAGAACTCTGAGAGAGTGTAACTGTCACCAAACTGTAACCCCTCCCCCACATGCTCTGAATTTTTGAAACTGACACTCTATCTCATATCTGTTTCAAACTCCAAATCTTTCTCAAGCCAGCTTCTCTACTTCTTATCTCTAAACTAATGTAACAAGACCCAATTTCTAATATCCTTATAGTAGATGCTATGTTCTGTTTTCTTCCAAACATAATTGACTAGGGAGCAGAGCCAAGATGGAGGTTTAGAAGCAGTGAAAGCCTGAAATTGCTCTTAGTAGTCTTCCAAACCAATCTTCAAAAGATGACTTCAAAAACACAGGAGTCAAAGCAGGATAAGAGGAGGTGGGGGGGGGGGGGAAGATCTCTCCCACTGAGTACAAAGTGAAAGGTAGGTAGAGAAAGTGCACTTCCATAATATAAGGGGGACATGGAAACAAAACTGCAAACAGAAAAGGGCAGGCTGACCACCCCAGCACCTACTCATCCAGACTCAGAACCAAGGTATAGGCAACTCCAAACATCATTAACAATTTCTCTCCACATCAATGACAAACTTAATTAAGAAGGGTGAAAATAAAAATTTTATTCTGTCTTCACATGTAGACTCTTTTCTTTATCTTAAAAAAGGTAATTAAAAACTATGATATAATTCTATAAAGTTTTGAATCTGAATTAGAAGTGACATGAAATTATATATTTAAAATTGAAAACTTGTCACTTAATTACTCATTCATTTTTAAAATTTTTAACAATTCACCATTTTGTCTTAAATTTAATTTAAGTAATTGTCACTTATAAATATGAATATGGTGCTCTAAATATTTTATGCATGTAATCTCAACTGATTCTCCCCCCAACTTTTTTAAATAGGTGGTTTAAGTATTTTTTACTATTTTAAACATAGGTAAATTGATTTGTTCAAAGTTATACACACCTATTAAATGAAAAAATCATGATTAGAACTTGGGACTATTGAATCAGGCATATCTGAGTTGAAATCTGACCATAGGTACTTACTCTGTGACCCTAGGCAAATCATAATTTCTATTCACCTCATTTTCCTCAGTTATAAAATGGAAAAAAAAAATTACTAATAATATCTATCTTCCAGTTTTGTTGAAAAGGTCAAATTAGATACTATTTGAAAAGTCCTTGTAACAGTGCCTCATAAACTTGATTATGGAACAGTCTTATTTTCTTTCCTTTCTCTCCTTGATACCAAATAGGTGTGGAGCTTTTTCCACTCTATCTTTGTGTTTTTCTGATGTTTTTGTTTCCTCCCCACGAATTTAAATACATGTTTTGTGTGATGTTGCATAGTCAAAGGAGGTTAAGATTACCATTGCCAATAAGAAAGCTTGTAAAGATTTCTTCAATGACCTTTTACTAGTAGTACTAGGCACTCCCCCATATCTGATAGTTGTTATTACAGACACCGAAGTTCCAGAAAAGGAACTACCATTGCTATTTTTTAAATAACAAATCTTCTAATGATTAAACTCCATCTTTCATTTCCAGGCTTGATAAATATCAGGGTGGGGGGAACCCATGGGAGCAAACTGAAACAACATAATTTGCATATTCTGAATGCTTCCTGTGGTGTGCTGCAATTGGAGAACACTGAGTTCCTTTGACTAAGTAAAAGAAACGGAAATCACCACGGATGTTAATTTGAAACAGAATGAGATAGCCACTCAGCAATGCCTTTTGAAAGCATACAAAGAAGGTCTTTTCTTCCAAGTAAGGTGCTGACAGTATCAGTGAGAGGCCATCCTGTGCAGCTGATGTGAGGAATGGCATATCAGCACCTGGATAGAGCTTGGGAAATTTCTAAAGAAAATAGAAAAGCATTTCTCATCATGACACTCTAAAAATTTCCTCAAGTTTTCTATAGATAGCTCTCTCAGGAGCAATTTTTTTTTTCTTTTCATGAACTTCTGATGTCTACAAAAGCTCATTTATCAATACAAACAAGATTAAGTGGTTTAATAAATCTTTTTTCCTATTTTTTAATAAATATAGGTTCACATGCCTGCTATTTCTAGAGATACCCATATTACAGGTTGCCACACTTAATGTGATCCATTGGACTCTGGTCTTCATTATTTTCAAGGAAGAGAGAAGTATCCAGTCAATTTTAATATCATTGGAGGTTTTTCATAGTGCTTCATTTTCTATTTACTTTTTCTATTAAAATATTATTTCCAGTGGTAGAATAGGGAAATTATGCAAAAATAACATATAATCAAGACAGATACAAATGATTTTTAGAAGACATATCAGGAATCATAGATATGGATTGTCAGAAATCCAATTATTAAGATCTTCAATACAATCTTGGCTAACATCCAAGATAATGCACTCCAATTTATTAGTTTCTCTGTTAGAAAGTTCCTCAAAGTTTATCATTAATACAATGATAATGAGAAGAGTAGCTTTAAAAGACACAAACTGGTTACAAAGCAATATCCCTAAGCTGAATAGTATAAACATAATATTTCAATGTACCTACAAAAAAATTAAAAGCAAATAAGATGAAAAAAAGTAAAAAGTATTTTTGCAAAATGTATGTCTTGTACAATAATCTTCCTTTTATGAGTTTTTCTTACTATGGAAATATATATATATGTTGTTTCTATTGTATAAGTGTTTTACAAAGGTCTATCACTATATGAAGATAAACTGAACAGATAATCTTTATTTTTAAAGTTTTTACATTTTAGTTTTATATAATAAATAATGTTCATACCTGAAACATTGAAAAAATGACGCAAGATGTTAATGGTCTAATGCTATATGTAGAGTACCAGCTACAAGTGCTATAGAAATTCAAACAAAGTAAAGATTGAGTAATTGAGAAGCAGACAGCATGGTGTAATAGGAAATATGAAAGGGTACTAGATTCAGAGTAAGAAAATTTATGCTTCAGCTGTAATTCTTCTATGTAGTATCTATGTGACAATCAACTTCCCTTTTTTAACCTGAGTGTTCTTATCTATAAAATGAGATAATTGATCTACATAATCTCTATATGTTTTAAAAATATGATTATAAATCTATGATTCCATGTCGATATTGTATACTCATTGAAAGGGCTCCAGCTGAGTTAAAGTATGGAAGGAAGTCTGATACAGGATGTATAGAAGTTGGATTAATAGAGTGGATATGAGGGAAGGGTTCAAAGAGTAGAGAATCACATCAAGCAAGATAGGGAAAATGAATAAATAGGTGTAAGTTGAAAGGTTTGTAATTCCTGAATGTGGCATTAAAAAAATTCTCTAGAAATAAACAGAAACATTGGAATGGAGGCAGTTGTTTTAAGCTTTTCATTTTAGAAAACCATTTTGTCCCAAAAAGTTAAGAAGTAATAGTTATTTTTTTAATTCCATTTTTTTTCTATTATAGGGAAATTTGGAATATAAGCAATGGAAGGAAGAATCAGGTTTATGATAATGTTAATGAATCAATCACTAATTAGTGTACACTAGATGCTTAGTTCTAAGCTAGTTACCTGTAGGGATAATTTAGAAGCATGGCATAGCCTGTAGACTCCAGAAATGTAATATTGTCTTTTTAAAAATTATTTATGATTTTAGCTTTTATATTACCTATTTTTTCAATGTATCCCTTGTCTCTCCTCCTGTCAGAGAACTATCCCTTAAAATAAAGAATTGAAATGGGAAAAAATAATTCAATGAATATATTTTAAAGTATATTATTTATAGTTTTCAACTCTTACATGTTCATTTCTTTGTTTAAAAAAAAAGAAGATGCTATTTCATATATTTTATTTGGGGCCATACTGTGCCATTGTAATTCATAGAATTCAGTTCCTATTTTTTCTATTTTTATTGTTTTAGTTGCTGTTTATATTATACTCCTAGTTCCTCAGTTTATTTCACATTTCATCAGTTCATACAAATTCTGTCTTTCTTTTCCATATCCATTTTATAAACACACACAAATATATACACTATATATATATACACAAAATATTCATATTGCATTATATTTGTATGCTATAGATTATTTACCAATTATTTTTTTAAACCCTTACCTTCCATCTTGTAATCAATACTATGTATTGGTCCCAAGGCTGAAGAATGGTGAGGCCTAGGCAAAAGGGGTTAAATGACTTGCCCAGGATCACACAGCTAGGAAATGTCTGAGGTCAGATTTGAACCTAGGATCTCCCATCTCTAAAGAAGTAGAGGGGAAAAAAAAGGGAAGAGGGAGGTAATTGGAGGGAGAGGGAAGTGGAGAGAAGTGTGTGAGGGTAACAAAAAGCAAAATACTGGTGAGGAAGAACAGAGAGAAAGTAACTAGAACAGGATTTAAAGGGGATAATATGATGGAGGGCAATACACAGTAATCATAACTCTGTATGTGACTGAGAAGAATTCTCTCATTTTTTTGTTTACTTATTTGTTTGTTTGTTTGTTTGTTTTAAGGTCAAAATAGATATATGATTAATTTTTTTTGGAAAATTCCATTTAGTCAATTTAGAACATAATTCCTTGGTTACAAGAATCATATACTTTCCCTCTCTCCCCTACCCCCAACCCTTCCTGTAGCCAATGAGCAATTCTACTGGGTATTACATAAGTCCTTGATCAGAACCTATTTGCACTAGAATGATCATTTAGAGTCTCCATCCCCAATCATATCACCCTTGACCCATGTAATCAAGCAGTTGTTTTTCTTTGGTGTTTCTACTCCCACAGTATTTCCTCTGAATGTGGCTAGTGTTTTTTTTCTCATAGATCCCTCTGGGTTGTTGAGGATCACTATGGATAAGTCCATTACATTCAGTTGTACCACAGTGTATCACTCTCTGTGTATAATGTTCTCCTGCTTCTGCTCCTCTCACTCTGCATCAATTTCTGGAGGCTGTTCCAGTTCCCATGGAATGACTCCACTTTATTATTCCTTAGAGCTTAATAGTATTCCATCACCAACATATACCACAATGTGTTCAGTCATTCCCGAATTGAAGGGCATCCCCTCATTTTCTAATTTTTTGCCATCACAAAGAGCAGAGCTATAAATATTCTTGCCATATAGTTGGGTAGAATAGTTTTTAATGATTGCCTTAATTTCCTCTTAATTAGAAGTGAGGTCTCTCTTTTCATTTTGGATACTGTCAATTTGGTTTTCTTCTTTCCTTTTTTAAATTAGATTGACCAGCACTTTGTCTATTTTTTTTGTTTTTTTCAAAGTACCAGCTTCTAGTCTTATTTATTAGTTCAATAGTTCTTTGACTTTCAATTTTATTAATTTCTCCTTTCATTTTTAGGATCTTTCATTTAGTCTTCATCTGAGAATTTTTAATTTGTTCACTTTTTAGTTTTTTAATTTTCATGCCAAATTCATTGACCTCTGCCCTCTCTAATTTCTTAATGTATGAACTCAAGGATATTAATTTCTCCCATAGTACTAGTCTGGCTGCATCCCATAGATTTTGAAAAGATGTCTCATGATTGTCATTTTCTTCAATAAAGTTATTAATTGTTTCTATTATTTGTTCTTCAAATAACCATTTCTTGAGAATCCTATTGTTTAATTTAATTTCCAATTAATTTTTCGTTTGCTACTCCATGTGCCCTTACTAATTTATTATTTTTATTGAATTGTAATCTGAGAAAGTTGCATTCATTATTTCTGTTCTTTTGCACTTGTTTGCAATGTGTTTATGCCCTAGTACATGGTCAATGTTTGTAAATATACCAGGTGCTGCTGAAAAGAAGGTGTATTTTTTATTCCTATTTATTTTTCTCCACATATCTACTAACTCTAATTTTCCTAAAATTTCATTCACTTCCCTTGTATCTTTCTTATTTATTTATTGGTTTGATTTATCTAATTCTGATAAAAAAAAAGGTTCGAGTCTCCCACTAGTATAGCTTTTCTCTCTATTTCATCCTTGAGCTCCATTAGTTTCTCCTTTAGAAATTTGGATGCTATGCCATTTGGTGCATACATGTTGAATACCGATATTTCCTCATTTTATATACTGCCTTTTATCAGGATGTAATTACCTTCCCTATGTCTTTTGACTAGATCTATTTTTACTTTGGCTTTTTTAGATATCATGATTGTGACTTTTGCCTTCTTTTTCTCAATTGATACCCAGTAGATTTGGCTCCATCTGCCTACTTTTATCATATGTGTGTCTACCTTCTTCATGTGTCTTTCTTGTAGATAGCATGTTGTGGAATTTTGGTTTCTAATCCATTCTGCTATTTGCTTGTGTTTTGTGGGTGAAGAGCTTTCCCATTTAAAGGAAGCAGATAGCAGAGTGGATAAAAAACAGAATTTTACTATATACTGTTTATAAGAAACAGATTTGAAGTAAGGTGACATACACAGATTAAAGATAAAAGACTGGAGGAGAATTTATTATGTATCATCTAATTAAAAAAAAGCAGGAGTAGCAATCATGATTTCAGAGAAAGCTAAAATAGAAATTGATCTGATTAAAAGAAATAAGGAAGGAAATTATATTTTTTAAATATTTCTATGTGAATTAATATCATTACTAACCATTTATGCACCAAAAGGCATAGCATTTAGATTTCTAAAGGAAAAAATTAAGGAGTTCAAGGAGGAAATAGATAATAAGAACATTCTAGTGAGGGATCTCAATCTTCCCCTTTCAGAACTAGATAAATTGAACTGAAAAAGAAATAAGAAAGATGTAAGGGAAGTGAACGAAATCTTAGAAAAAAGTAGTTAATAGATATCTGGAGGGGACTGAAGAGTGATAAAAAAGAATATACCTTCTTCTTAGCAGTACATAGTGTACAAAGATCAACCATGTACTAGGGCATAGAATTATTGCAAATAGATGCAGAAAAGCAGAAATAATAAATGCAACTTTTTTAGATCATAATGAGACAAAAAATATACTTATGGCCCAAAGAAAGGCAAATTTAAAATTAATTGACAACCAAATAATCTAATTCTTCAAAACTGGTAGGTCAAAAAAGAAATCATAGAAACAATTATGGACTTTATTAAAGAGAATGACAATGAGGAGACATAATATCAAAACCTATGGGATATAGACAAAAAAAGCACTCAAGAGAAAATTTATGTCTCTAAGTGCCCATAGTAACAAAATTGAGAGGGAAGAGTTCAATGAATTGAGCTTGCAACTAAAAAAGAAATTGGAAAAAAAGAACAAATTAAAAATCACCAGATAAAAACTAAATTGGAAATCCTAAAAATTAAAGGAGAATTTAATTAAATGGAAAGTAAAAGAACTATTGAACTATTTTGAATTCATTTAATTGGAATATATTGGAATGTGCCCAATTATATAGCAATAAATATGATAATCTAGGTAAAATGGGTGAATATTTACAAAAATATAAATTGCCTAGATTAACAAAAGAGGAAATTGAATACTTAAATAATCCCATCTCAAAAAAGAAAACTGAAAAAGTTATCAAGGAACTTCATAAGAAAAATCCCTAGGGCCAAATGGATTCACAAGTGAATTCTATCAAACATTCAATCCCAATACTATACAAACTATTTGACAGAATAAGCAAAGGAGGAATCTTAGTAAATTCTTTTCATGACACAAATATGGTATTTATTACAAAGTCAGGCCGACCAAATATAGAGAAAGAAAACTACAGAGCAATCTCCTTAATGAATATAGATGCCAAAAATCTTAAATGAAGTACTAGAAAAAATACTCCAGCAAGTTATCACAAGGATTATTCAATATGATCACATGGGATTTATACCAGGAATCCAAAGATGGTTTAATATTAGGAAAACCATCCACATAATTGACCATATCAACAACCAAACCAACAGAAATCACATGATTATCTCAATAGAAGCAGAAAAAGCCTTTGACAAAATACAACACTCATTCCTATTGAAAACCCTAGAAAGTATAGGAATAGAAGGGTCTTTCCTAAAAATAGTAAACAGTATATATTTAAAAGCATCTGCAAGGATCATCTGCAATGGGAATAAATTAGAAGCCTTCCTGATAAGATCAGGAGTGAATCAAGGATACCCATTATCACCTCTATTATTTAACATTTTACTAGAAACACTAGCATCAGGATTAGAGAAGAAAAAGAAATTGAAGGTATTAAAATAGGCAATGAGGAGACTAAACTATCACTCTTTGCAGATGATATGATGGTCTCCTTAAAGAATCCAAGAAAATCAATTAAAAGGCTAGTGGAAATAATTAAAAACTTCAGCAAAGTGGAAGAGTACAAGATAAACTCAAATAAATCATCAGTATTTCTATACATTTTCAACAAAATTCAGCAGCAGGAGTTAGAAAGAAACTCCATTTAAAATAACTTTAGACAATATGAAATTTTTTAGGAATTTATCTATCAAGACAAACACAGGAATTATATGAATGAACACAACCACAAAACACTTTTCATATAATTAAAACTATATCTAAATGATTGGGAAAACATTAATTGTTCATGGGTAGGATGAGCTAACATAATAAAAATGACAGTCCTACTCAAATTAATCTACTTAATCAATGCCATAACTGTAAAATTGCCAATTTTTAATAAAATTAGAAAAAATATAGCAAATTTCATCTGAAAGAGAAAGAACAAGAATATTAATGGAATTTTTTTTTTAATCTGAAGGGGGCCTAACAGTACCAGATCTTAAATTGTAGTATAAAGCAGTAGTCATCAAAACAAAATGGTAGTGACTAAGATACAGAAGGGTGGATGAATGCAATAGATTATGTATAAATGACCTCAGTGATCTAGTGTTTGATAAACTTTAAGATCCCAGCTTTTTGGGGATAAGATCTCACTATTTGACAAAAACGTCTAGGAAAATTGGGGAAAAAAAGTATGCAAAAATAATTTTAGAACAATATCTCACACCCTATACCAGTGCTGAAGTACTGGTATGTGTGCTCAGCTGGCACAAGGGCAGAGAGGGGGTAGCTGTTCTTTTCCTTCTCTTCCCAGGACCTGAGGATATTTTTGTGCGTGCCCAACCCCTCTGTCCAGCCACCCAAAATGAACACTTTCTCTCTTTGCTCTCTCGTGATAATGTGTGTGTGTGTGTGGGGGGGGGGCGCTACAGACATTTTGAAGTTGCAGTTCAGTCATAAAAACTTGAAAACCTTTACCAACACTGCCCTGTATGAAAATAAGGTAAAAATAGGAATAAGATTTAAACATAAAGAGTGATAATATAAATAAATTAGGGATATATAGATTAGTTTACCTGTCAGATCGATGGATTAGGGAGGAATTTATGACTAAAGAAGAGATAGAGAACATTTCAAGTTGTAAAAATATAAAATTTTGATTATATTAAATTAAAAAGATTTTGTACAGACAAAACCAATGCAACCAAGAGTAGAAGGGTAGGAACAATTTAGGGAAATATCATGATAAATTTCTCTGATAAAGGTATAATTTCTCATTATATATTCAGAACTAAGATTTAAAGGAATTCAAGCTAATCCCTAATAGATAAATGTTTAAAGGGTATTAGTAGTCAGTTTTCAGAAGAAATCAATTAATAATCATATTGTAATGAAGAACTGTCCTAGAGGGATGTGAGATGATACAACCCATCTAGGAACTCCCCAGGGTCAGTCAAGCTCAAACCCCTTACTTTCTAAAAAATAAAGTTTATTTTTAAAAGGGAATAAGGGAAACTGGTAGGTAGGACCCTAACACTCTTAAAATGAAACCCACCCAACTTCTAAGTCTCCTGAGAAAGGAGAGCCTTTTGTTTCTTCTCTGGGTTCTGCTTACAGCTCCCTGTTCTACCTAAAACCCTTCTGCATGCTATCTGACTGTATCCTAATCTTCCCACTAGTGATTAGCAAAAGAAAGGGAAAGCCTGGGTTTGACTGCACTAAGTAACCCAAAGTTAACAGATGAAAATCTTTGGATTAATTTAGACCAAGAGGATTTCTGACAAATGGACCACTGGCATATGATCTCTGGACTCAGGGAAAAATGATTTCCTTCAAAAAAATTCTCTGACAAGAAGTCCAAAATTTCTCCACAAAATTTTGACTCTCTTGGGAAAATCTCTCAGAACAAAACCCTTCAGCTTGGTGGAAATTCAGGCAGAGTCCAACCTATTTCTGACTCAGAGGAAATTCAAGAAAGTAAGGTCTGTTACTTTCAGTTCAAATTCCCACAATCACTCTCTCCTTCCCAGAATCTTTTCCCAGGGCTTGTATCAAAATTCCCTTCTTTTAACTAATCCTTGAAACCAGTCTATCCCTAACTTATATTCCTACAAAATGAAAATATGCTCTATATTCTTCTTGATTAGAGAAATGCAAATTAAAACAACTCTGAGGTATCACCTCACACCTATCAGATTGACTAATATGACAGTAAAGGAAATTAATAAATACTGGAGGGAATGTGGCAAAATTGGAACACTAATGCTTTGTTGGTCTAGTTGTGAATTTATCCAACCTTTCTGGAAGGCAATTTTGAATCATGCTCAAAGGGCTATAAAAGAGTCGGTACCCTTTGATTCAGTAACATCACTACTAGGTCTGTATTCCAAAGAGATTTTTAAAAATGATAAATAACCAGCTTGTTCAAAAATATTTATAGCTGCCTTTTTTGTGGTGGAAAAGAATTGGAAACTAAAATGATGTCCCTCAATTGGGGAATGGTTGAACAAACTGTTGTATATGATGGTGATGTAATACTATTATGCTGTAAGAAATGATGATCATGATGGTTTCAAAAAGAACTGGAAAAAACTATGTGAATCGATGCATAGAGAAATAAGCAGAATGATAGCATTATAAACAAGAACTCAAATGATATGGAATTATCAAATGTGATCGACTTTGCTACTAGCAGCAAAACAATGATTCAAGACAATTTTCAGGGACTTATGAAAAAGAATGCTATCTACTTTCAGAGAAAGAACTTTTGGAGTAGAAATACAAATGAAATCATATGATTTAGCACCTAGTTATTTGGGGATATCATTTGGAGTTTTATTTACAAAAATTAATTATATGGAAATATGTTTTGCATTTAATTGAAAAAATAAAGATGAAAAGAAGTAATCAAGTCTGAATTCAGACCAAAGAAGACTTTTTTTACTTTCTCTATCAATATTTTTCCAGTTTCCTTACACAAAAGGATCAATATAGGAAAAATGATTTACATTGTTGCACACATAATATCTGTATTAAATAGCTTATCATCTCAGGGGAAGGTAGGTAGAAAATCCAAGATAAAACATTCTATTTAAAATATTGGGAACTGTGTTTAATTGTTATTGGGGGAAAATAAAATTAAATTTAAAAATGAAAAAGAAGACACATGCATATCATTTAATAAAGAAAAAACAAAAGAAATAAAGTGAAAATGGCATGCTCCAATCCATAGTCAGACTCCATCAGTTCCTTTTATGGGGGTTCATAGCTTTTTTTGTCATGAATCTCTTGGAGTTGTCTTAGATGCTTGCATTGCTGAAAGTAACAATTCAAATCTAATCATCAGTGTGACATGTACCTCAGAATTGTTTTTATTTGAATTAATTTAATTAAATTATTTGGAATATTTTTAATAAATGTTTTTCAATTAAATGTAAAAGAAATGTAGAGATTACTAATAGTAGAAGAAGCAGTAAACATTTTATTTTGACCTAAAGAGCAAACTAGGAATGATATGCGGGAGTTACAATGAGGCAGATTATGACTCAGTGTGATGAGGGAAGAACTTTTGTTAAGTGTAAACCTTAAAATTTCTTAGACTTGGACGTTATAAATTTTGTCTAGTAATTGTAGATCAACTAACCAGATGGCCGGAAGCATTTCCTACAACCCGAGCCACAGCAGATTTTGTTGCAAAGATACTTTTAAAAGAAATTATTCCTCGTTTTGGCCTGCCAGCACGTATTGACTCCGATAGAGGGAGTCATTTTACCGATTCTGTCTTAAACCAAATATATTCTTGCTTGGGGATAACTCCAAAATTCCATGTTCCATATCACTCCCAGAGCTCAGGCCAAGTGGAGAGGATGAATAAAGAATTTAAGACTATGATTGGCAAATTATGCACTGAGACCCATTTAAAATGGCCTGAAATTCTCCCTCTGGCCCTATTTTATCTTAGAAGCAGACCTAGAGGAGACTTACATATTTCACCATTTGAGATGCTTTTTGGACATCCGCCTATACAGGCTAAGCCTTTCTCCCCAGCTTATACATCGCTATTAGGGGGAGATATTACTATTGCTTCCTATATACAGGAGTTACAGCACAAACTACGTGAACTTCATGAATCCGGAGCTGCAGTACAAGCCGGACCATTAGACTTTTCTCTGCATGACCTGAACCCAGGAGATAAAGTTTATATCAAGAATTTCAAGCGAACTGGAGCAACTCAACCTTCATGGGAAGGACCATTCCAAATATTATTAACTACTCCAAAATCTATAAAGATTGGAGAAAGGGACTCTTGGATTCACTGCTCACATGTGAAGAAAGCATCTTCTGCTGAGACTGATTGACTCTATCCTATCATATGAATTGTGACTCTATCTTATCATATGAATTGGAGATAATAATCCATAGACAAATGGATGCTGTTTTTTCAAGAATATATTGAATTACTGATTTTTTTCCTTATTTTCCTTATTTCTTTTCTTTTCTTTTTTGATCAGAATATTTTATTTTTTCTCATTTTTTGTACTGAAGGTACACATAATTAATATTAATATTATTTTTCCCTGCAGTAATACAAGTTAATATATATATACTCTTGCTATAATATCAATATATGCCTAAAAGCTTTAAACTATGGGAACCTGCCATTTATTGATAAAATATTATAGAACTGTGATTAATGCTTGTGTCTGATTCCAGGAAAAGGGATAAAAACAAGGAGCACAGACTAAACCTGAATAGTGCCAATAGAGCACACAAGAAATATTAAAGTGAGACTCGAGGTTGCGATGCTTAACTTATGTTTAAGTCGTAGGACTTCCTTGTATCTACACTCTTTGTGAAGTACTCAAACAAGTACAAAGTTTGACTATCATGCTGGCTCCCTATATCTCTGAAAAAAAAATCAGACGAGGGAATGACATTTCCCCATCAAAATAGAATTCTAATTCTTTTGTTCTTATATTATGGCAACTCTCTGTAGTCTTGGCTACAAATGGCTAAGTAAAATATTACTGCATTCTGTCCTACATACTTGTGGGATAGAAATTACTTTAAACTGGACCTATACAAGGCCTATTTTGAATTTTTCTTATGTTTTTGATTATTTTTCTATTCTTTTGATAATTGACACATACACCCCCATAACTGAACATTGCATTTTGAGCTAAACTTGATATTTTTTTAATACTTACTTCAGGGGGGATTGTATTTTAATTTAAAATCTAATAATTTTTTTTATTTTTGAATTTTTTTTGTTTGAGATTGTATTTTTATAAAAATCCAAGAATTTTGTTTAAGATTTTACTGTTATAAAAAAATCAAAGATTTTGATTTGTTCGAGAAAAGATCTTCAAGAAAGAAGCTTGAAATTTTTATATTCAGAGAATGAACTGTTGCAGAAAGATGCCGAAAACTTACACTTCATCAAGAAGATCAAGAATGAACTTTGGATGTGATTGATTGGACTGAACTTTTGATTGAACATTTATTGTAACTGTACACATTTATGCCAAAAGGGACTGCCCCTAATTTGGCTTTCTGTCAATGAGCCTAGCAAAACATTGGTTTTGCTTTCTTTTCTTTTCTATTTCCTCTCTCACTATTCTAATTTCTTTTAGAAAATTGAATATTGTGTATATCTTTAGTTAGAAGTGAATTTAGAACTACAAAATGATTATGTTAAATGATCAATGGGGAGACTAGTCTCCCAATGATCATCAGGGGGGATTGTAAACCTTAAAATTTCTTAGACTTATAAATGTTAGAAATTTCACCATTGGGAAATTTCATACTTGGAAAATTTCTTACTGATAGTCTATTGGAATGTGAACCCCATTGGCATGGGAGGTTCCTCCTCCTCCCTTCTTAGGATTACTTTAGGACAGAAACCTTTTGCTGAACAATGAAAAGGGCTTTGACCTACGCTTAAGCATAGAACAGGAATTTCTTTGAGTCATGATTGATTTTAGAATTGATACAATAGAGATACTTGGAATGACAGAACCAGGTCTTGGAAAATACAATTTCCACCCCACTCAGTACTAACAGGATTTAGGAAGGGCTGCAGCATAGATCAAAATTTAATTATTTGAGAATATGACCTTCAACAGACATGTGCAAAGCCACAGACCTCTGGGCGGTCCTGGGTTCAGCTAGAGCCACCATTGGCACAGGGAAGACATGGACAGTGATTGGTAGATGTGAGAATGGAGGGGAGGGAAATTGGATGGTTTGCTTAAAGAGAGAGGGGTCTGAGGACTGAGAGGGGTGGGTTGGAGAGTTTTGGCTCTGAGTGATTGGAGAGGTGCTCGGAGAAGCTTGCTCTGAAGGAAGCTGGAGGTGGAGGCCGCTGAGACTGTTTCTCCATTTTGGTCACGTGAGTAATAGGGACTGATCTCTTTTCTTTGCCTCAGCTATCTAAGGGCTTGGGCCTTTTGGCCCAGCCTAAACAGAAGGGGTATTTAAGCCCTATTCCCTTCTCTCCCCTTTTCTCTCTCCCTCTCTCTCTCTATCTCTAATACCTTTCTTCATCCTGTTTGTAATTAAACTCCATAAAAGGTTGACTGCTGACTTAAGTTTTCATTTAGGAATTACATAGCTGAATTCCTTGGCGACCTTAAATTAATATATATCAGTCTTTTAAAGTGATTTCCTTGTCACATAAGGATGGCTCAATAAAGGCGTGAGTCTTATACCTCTAGAGTTCTTGAAGTAGCTAAGATTACTAAAAGCCAAGAATATTATAAATAGGATTACTTCTCAATTATGAGCTGTCCTACATGCCTTTTGGATTTCCTTTAAATAATTAGTCTGATAACTAGAATGACTTGAAATACTGTAAAAAGGGTGAGCAGGAAATAAAGTTTGAAGATAGCTTGGAACCATATTATAGAGAAAGTTGTAGGTCAGATTAAAGAATTAGTCTTCTTTCTTTACAGGCAAAGGGATTCACTGATCCATACACCATGGAAGCTATAGTTTGCATTGAATTATATTAACATCTATAAGAAGATAAATTAGGGAAGGGAAACATTTATGGAAAAAGATGTGTTACAGAAGCCAAAGTAACAGAAACCATGTGGAGTTGTGGAAATGGAACTGGATTTAGAGTCAGAAAAGAGAGAAACTTTAACTCTTCCTCTTACTACTTCTGTGGTTCATGACAAGAAAAATGGTTTTTGTTTTTGTTTTTGGGGAGTACACAGTTTGTTGCTAATAAAATTAGGAAATTGGACTAAAGGCTTCAAATTCCCTTTTAACTCTAAATTTTATTACTTCAGAAATGTTTAATTAATATTACTACTTTATTTTTTAAAAATCTTTACCTTCCATTTTAGAATCAATCAATATTGTGTATTGGTTTCCAAAGCAGAAAAGTGCTAAGGCCTAGCAATATGGGATAAGTCAGTTCCCCAGGTTCACACAGCTAGGAAGTGCCTGTGGCCAGAACTTCCCATCTTTAGACCTTGCTCTTAATCCCTCAAATCAATACCACCACCACCTCCATTCTTTCATTCATTTTTAAAGCAAAATGGAATTTTTCTACTTCAGAAACAAGACATCCATGTCTTGGCTACTGGCATTTTTATCTAGCTGTCTTCAATACCTGTACTTTTCTTCCTCCTCTTCTTTACCTGCTGGCTACCTGCTTTACCTAAATTCCTTTAAGCCTGACTAAAATCTTATCTTCTATGGGATACTTTCTCCTAACCATTTTAATTCCAAAATCTTCCTTCATTTAGTTTTATATTTATATATCCTTTCTTTAGCTTGTTTGTTTATCTGGTGTTATCACATTCCGTCCTCCCCTCAATAAAATCCAGTGGCTTTCTGTTGCCTTCAGATAAAATATTTTGTATTTGAAAAAAATAAACTTGTATTTGATGTTCTGTTTGGCACTTGGATTCATTAAAAACATAGCCCCCTCCTACCTTCCCAGTAGATTTACTGCCTCATTGGGTGTTATATGGCTCCTTCAAGGAAGACTAGTATATCAGGGGTGAAAGTTTGCCAAAACACTTATCAATGCTGCTTCCTTCCTTTAGTGTCTGCCTATCACCCCAGATTTTACCTGTGGCTTCAAGAAGCTGTGTCATGTTCAGTTGCCACACTCTAGTACACTTTCTTCATCGGCAGACTAATAGAGGTTGGTGGTAACTGATAGTCTTAAATCCAGTGGTGATTCAGGGAATCTTTATATCCTAAGCATGTGAAGATTTCCCCAGTCAGTATGGAAGGAAGAGAATTATTCATTCCAGTGACTATAAAGGCAGATGAAGCAGGACATGTGGAGCACATAGAGCTTCCTCACTCTTCAAAAAACCAAGGTCATCCACTGCATCTTTAACCATTTCCAGTTATCTTGACTTTTGTCTTTCCACTGGATTACAATGACCAAGACAGAATTAAGCTAACAACAGTGTGCAACTCTGTCTCATTTAAATCCAATTGACTCGTAAGTCACTATCCCAATGCACAATTTATATTTTATTATTTTTTGGTCCAACACTCTCTACATTGATGCAACATAGTGATGTAATTTTGGTTCTCTTCCATTAGAAAGGACAATCAAGAAATTGTCTTTTTTTTTGTTGTTGTTTTGCAAATAAGATACTCTCTCAGTTTCTGGAATTTTCTCTGGCTGTCCCTCATGCCTGGAACCTTTTTCCTTTTCTTCTCTGACTAGTGTCCTCCCTGACTTCCTTTATTTCAGAAGTAAAACCTCACTTTCTATAGGAAACCTTTCTCTTTTAGGAGTTGTGCTCCTAAATGACCTAAAGTCTTTTATAACTGGCCCTTTGGTAATGAAAAAAGCACAAATTCCCTTAGAGTCTTTAGGTGTTGTTACAAGGGAAATAATCCTTTCTGGTGTGTTACTCAAAGAGGAAGGATTGTTAAGAATATTATAAAATCATTACTCTTTCTATATCTGGTTAAGACAATGGCTTTGTGAATGTTAGAAGAAACAAAAGCCTGAAATTAAAATAAATTCCTGTCTCAAATTAAATCTATAAGACTCAAACAGTCTCTATTATGTAGTGAAAATACCTAGACAGAAAAGGTAATAAAATCCTGAATCCTTGGAATAAAGATACTAAATATTATAAAGTAATTATTTCAGGTAATAGGAATAGAAATATTAAAAAGAAAAAGAATTGCAAAATATCAGAAAATTAATATTAAGAAATTGTATTCCCATACAAAAATTTAAAGGAAAATAGTCATGATTTGTATACAGTTCAAATTCATGTTTTGCTTTTTCTATATAAATATAAAAAACAATTGTATCTGACAACATGATTAAGAAAAAAGAAAAGAGAAACAATAACAATCTTGATGCAATGTAGAATAAGAAGATTTCAGGAAATGTGAATGAAGATAGACACTGTTAAGTTTCCTGAATGCCTTGTATGGAGTCCAGCAGCTTTCAAATTGTTTAAATTGTGAATAAGGTGATTGCAATGTTTATCAGCAGATGACATAAAATCAGAATTAATTATAATTGCTTAAATAATTTTAAAAAGGGATCATTGGGACTAAGGTTTATTATGAACTGTCAGGATAATGGAATTTTAATCAGCCTGTTTATTTTAGGAAGGATAAAATTGTATGCCACAATCCAGAAAATATGATAATATACTTTGGAAACTGTCTTGCTGCATGAATTTTATAAAAGGGAATCAGTTGTATATTAATTTCTTTTGACAACTTTATGTAGTCATTGGTTTTATCAGGATACTTTAATGTATGTTATAATGCCTGAAATGAAACAAGCTTTATGAGATCTTTTTTAACAACCTCAACTGCTGTCATTTTTCATGGTGCCTCCTATCCTTTCCTATTCTCTCCTCACATCTTCCATTTTCTCATTTTCATTGGAGTAACTCATTATTTGTGGATTCATTTTAAATTATGAAGTGATGAGTGATGTTACAGTTAACTACATGTCCCTGGGAATTTTCAAAGATTGGTAGAGAAGTCTTCTATTTGCTAATTGACTTTTAACCTTTCCTAGGAGAAGAGGGTATGTGAGGGGGAGCATGAATATGAGCAGCATTTTTTCATGCAAAATTTGAATACAATTTGCCTTTTAGACCATAGTCTAATTGAGAAAATTCTGCTGAAAAGTTACCATTGTGTAAGTTTGCAGCACAGAATTTAGATATGTGTTTGCCATTAACAGACCTCTTATGCCCCAGTATCATAAATGAGGACACCTAGTGCTTTTTAATTTCAAAGCCAGATGATTCCCAGATTCATTACTTTCTGTCCTATGCACACATTATACATTGTACAGATATAGTTTTATTTGTTAGTGTAATCCAGCAACCTCAGAAGTTGACACATGTCAGTGGTTGAATAGCTAGCTTACATACTTTTCTTTATAGATAACCATAAAGTGTGAATGAGATAGGTAAGAGGACCTTTACTTTACTAAAGCTGAAATCCAGACAGGCTTAAAGCAGTCACTCAAATTGAAATGTAGGCAGTTAATCAGCAGGTATTTATTGAAGGCCTCCCATGCACTCAGCACTGCACTAGGGAGTATCTTGGCTAGATACCCAGACTTCTTAGAAAGAGATAAAAATAAGCTCAAAGGATTCTTTTCAATTCATCTGTCCAGGGGGCAGTCTGCTTATTTCCTTAGATACAGAAATAGCTACTCAAGGTTGAAGGGGATTATAGAAGAGAGAATCTGTACTAGGACTTAAAGTTTGAGCAAAACTTCAACAGGGGCCTGGGAATAGTGTTCTAGGCTTGTGAGCTGAAACAGGGGAGATGTTCATGGATAAGTAAAAAGCAGTTAAAGGAATATTATAAAAAATACATTTCAAACGGGTAAACTAAATAAATATTTCTAAAGCAGCTTAAAAAGAAAAAAAAAGCAGAGTTCTGTTGTTTGAAAATAACTGAACCTAAAGACTCTAGGTTAACTCAGGTTAGGACCTGAATTAATCATGAAAAAGGAAGGAGGCTGAAATACCTTTGGAAAATGGCAAAGCTTTTAAAAAGACTTCAAGTATCTCATATAAACAAAAGTCTACCTTTCTATAAAAACCTTTTTTTTTTTTTGTTATATGGCAATAAAACATAAGAACCAATGGTTTCTGAAGAAATGTAAATTAATACATTTTCTGAGTAACATGATCAACAAGATGGAAACTAGCTCTTTTCTCTGATCTTCATGACCACTCAAACCTCTCCAAAACAAAAATATGGACAAAGATGAGGCAATTTTAGTTGTTACCATAGTATACTATGTGAAGGAAAAAAAAATAAAAACTCTATAAACTAATAGCGAATTCAGTCTAACTTAGCATGGTGTCTCCCACTAATCAGTAAATAAACATTTATTAACTGGCTACTATGTACTAGGCATGTTAAATAATAAGAATATAGAAAAGAAGCAAAAGACAGTTCTTGCCCTCAAAAGCTCATAATTTAGTGGAGAAGACAGCAAGAAAATCAGAGGAAAAACATTTTAGTAGCTATGAGAATAGGTTGGAGAAATCAGAGATAGGGAAACCAATAAGGAGGCTATTGTTGAATAGTATTATAGGGTGGCACTTACATAAGTTAAATAAGTTTCCCAATGAACAATGACTATATGGAGAGACTGATTTTGCATTTGAAAAAAGATAGAAGGAAGGTTAAAGAATGATTTGAGGTCATAAAGCTGAATGTGTGTGTGACAAGAGTGAACTTGTCTGAACAGACTGAACAAAATATGAAAGACAGGAAGTGGGACTGGTTTGGGAAGAGGTTGAGTTTCAGATAATTCTACTTTTAAAAATATTATAGGGGGCAGCTAGGTAGTACATTGGAGAATCTAGAAGACCAGAGTTCAAATATGAACTCAAATACTTCCTAGATATGTGACTCTAGGGAAGTCAATTAAAGCCCCATTACTAAGTTTTTACTGCTCTTCAGCCTTGTAAATGATCATTAAAATCAATTGCAAGATAGAAGATAATGTTTTTAAAAATATTTGACATGTTGGAATTTCTTAGAAAAAGTTTCAAACCATTTCCAAAAATGTTTGTATATACTTGTAACACACAACATAGACTTTTGTAAAAAATTTAGATTCAGTAATGATTCACCCCACTAGAGAAAAAAGTGACATCTTTATACACAATTGGTATCTTTAATAAGGCCACATTTCCATTAGATTCTGTATGCATTGATATGACCTAAATTAAGTACCATATATTAATAATCATCCAATAAATTTAATACAAATGTGAAAATACAACCATTCAAAAGTATAGTTGAAATTGTTCTTTTTGTTATCTATGATATTAATGTAAAAAAAGTATTTAGGATTTTGTACTATATCTTTTAAATCAGTTTTTTTTACTTCAATTCTCTACTTTTTTGCATAGAATCATGGAATCATGACTCAGTGGGTCTTAAGAAGTTCTCACAAACATTCTGGTGAGTTAGGAGTAATTGAATCAAAACAACATGTTATATTTTAGAAACAAAAATTTAAAAAATGGACTGGGTATGATGCCTCCTTTACTGTTCCAAATTAGAAATATTTTACCAGATTTGTTTGCCAAACCTCTAATACCACAGTGTCCCCTAACTCTTTTAAAAATGGAACACAGCTGCAGTCATTCAAATGTCACAACCACATTTTATGAACCATTTCTAGAGGCAGGTTGTAGTGGGCAGCATTCTTCACTGCCCAGGCAAGTATGGCAAAGAAAGGTGTTTGGGGTTCAATGACACCATTTCAAGATACCACATTTGACTTCCTTCTTCCCCAAAGTTGCCTCAGAAAGAACAAAAGCTAGAAGCCTAGTGCCCAAGGGCTGAATCAGTATTTAATTTTCAAAGACTAAATGGAGAATAAGATTTCCAATGAAGCCCTCTGCAGGTAACTTTTTCCCATTTAGCTAAAGAGATGAACTCTTTGAAAGAAGGAGCATTGGTAGATCAACAGTTTTAAATTAATTATTATTGGTTGTTCAGTAGGGTTATAAAATTGACAAGTTGATGAAGTTATTTACTCTGGATTACTCCAATCTAAGACATAAAAAAGAGGACAACAACAACAATAACAACAACCAAAAAAATCAAAACCAAAAACAACTCAAAGGATAGGAAATATATAAAAGAATTAAGAGTAATTAAAGGTAACTTCCCCACCTCCTCCTCCACCCAAAAGAAAAAGAGTCCACAGATCATAAATAATAATTAAATTATTCCTTTTTCAAGCTCTAATTATATGTATCTTTTTTCTAGTCCATGTTCTGAACCATGTATATCCAATATAAACAAACTTCCAAATTTGTACTTCGAAGTCTATCTATATAAGCCCTAGTCAGATTACTCTACATATTAGACTGTTAATCCACTTTAAGAAACAAAGAGTGGATTGGAGAATGACAATGGAGGAGGATGAATGTTGCATTTAAGGAATAGAATAGAATATTTGGAAAAAAAGTTACAACTCTATATAATTCATTCTAAAAACTGAACTTAGTCACCAGTGGAAAAGATAGGCTCTCAATAAGAGACACTTTTAAGACATTCCTGAAAAAAAGAACAATTTAAAAAACAATAAACTGTACAGAATATTTGACTTGCAAACACTCTAGACAAGACAAAATAAAAAAAGGTTAATATGTGTAATATAAGGTAAATAAAACTAATTTCTCATATTTTATATAATTTTATATAATTTTATATATTTTTTTATATAATTTTATATAATTTTTATATAATTTTTATATAATTTTATATATATATATATTTTATATAATTCTCATATTTACAATGTTTTATTAAAAATTGTACAAAGTAAATAAATTGACTGAAAAGGTAAAATTTTAAAGGAGGATCAAAGGACAGAGTTCATTTTAGATGCTAAATATTTAATGGCATCCTCAAGGATCAGGAGGCAAGAAAGAACATCTGGATTATTCACTGCATATCTTCTATAAATGAATCAATATCTTTTTTTGTAGAAAAGAACAGGAAATTAGAGGTGAGAGAAGATTAGACTTAAATTCCTACACAATTGAGGGTCAAGGTCATCAAAATTTTTAGTCTTTCAACAAGAGAAGGAGTAATAAATGAAATTAGGAAAAAGGATGAAGGGTTAGTAGGTAGATTCTATCAGAGATTGGAAATGAATGGATGCAATTAGAATAAACATACTTTAATTGTAAGAGTTGAGAGGAAGGAACAAAAGTCATTAACCTTTTTAGTTTTGTTTGGAGAGATGGGCACAGGAGACTACATTCTATAAATAAAGTTATTTTCTGGGATAGCATCTTAATTTAGCAGTAGGATTATGGGAGGAACTTAGAAGCAAAAGTAAAGTATATCAGTTGTGATGAATCACAATAAGGGCAGGGATATAACTCAGGATATATAATGACTCCCATTATTACTTTACTTCCTTCATTATTTAGTGTTCATTTCCTTTAAATTTCTAGATTTTTAAAATCAACTATTTATATATATATACTGAAAATATAAAGTATCCAAATAGAGAAAGAAAGGATTATTGAACTGTGTAAGTATTCTAAGAGACCAGAGGATAAAAAAAGTAAAGCCAAATAAGCACAAAAGTCCAGAATTTTAAAGGAAAGGAGATGAAAGGGTTAAAAAAGAACTCTAGAAATGAGAAATAAACCTGAAATATGGTTCTTTGAAAAGGCAAGCAAAACCCATGAACCTTTATGTAATCTAAGAAAAAAAAGGAAGGGAAAATCAAATGACCAAAATAATGAAAAAAAAGTGAATTCACAACAGAGAAAAAATTAAGAATTAGCAGACCATAATGTACATAGTTAATTGGTTTAAAAATCTGGAAATAAAGTTCATATATGATTACAAAAAAATTTAATGTTCAAGTCAATATAACATAAAATATACATTTTAGGCAACTTGTTTTTGTAAAGTAATAGCAATATACTTCATTCATTTCTACTTTAAAAACCTGTGAACACCCTTCCACACCAATCAAAAACAAAGTTCTTCATAGGGGACAGAAAACCAAATTCAACAAGACATAGCTACAGGACCCTACTGCTAGATTCAACTTAAAAGGTACACAGAGAATGTTGAATTCTTGGGTATTAAGGAAGAGAAGGAAAGAATGTCCCAATGTCCCCCATCTACTGTGCTGAGACTCAGGCAGATGGTGAGATCTCAGATCAAGGACACTAATCAGGACAGAGTACCTTGCTACCATAACTACAAGTAGCTCAGGCCTCTGACCACAGCTAATAAGGAGGCAGCTGGTGGTGAGGACCAGAAAAGAGGGCAGGCTGGTCTGAATCTTCAGTCACCACACCTCCATCTTAGATCTCAATCACGGGAAATTTTGGCCTCAGAGCTCAGTCAGCTATGCAGATCAGCTCAACTGGCCTAAACCAGAATACCAGTAGTGCAGAGAAGAAGCCTTTACAGGGAAGAAAAGCTTAAACTCACAGAGCCAGGAAACAACTAAGGAGCAACACCCACAAGGAGGGGAAGGAAAAACAAAAACAAAAACAAACAAAAACAACAACAGCAATGAACAGATGGAACTGAGGCAGATCAGGGAACATTAAGCACAAAATTGGAAACTCCAGAGAACTGAATTCACATTCTGGAAAAGCTTAAAAAAGAATTCAAAAACAAAAAAAAAAAAACACAAAAAAGAAAAAAGAAGAAAACAGGGGAAAGCAAATAGGTAATCTATAAACAGAGTCACATTAAATAAAATAAGAAAATAGTATCTTAAAAGCCAGAATTGACCAGCTATAAAATGAGGCAAAATTTTTAAAAGACCAAGAGAATGAGTTACAGAAAAAAAAAATAGTTCAAAGGTAAAAAGGAGGATCAAGAAGTCATAGACAAAACCCAGCCTTTAAAAATTAGAATTGAGCATTATATGATATATAAAAAAAGTGCTGGTGGTGGGGAGGTAGTGAAACCAATACAATGGAAGGAAAGAAAAGGGTGGTGATAAGTAATATTTAAAGTGTACTCTCATTGGAATTGGTTCAGAGAGAGAAGAACAGCCAGACTCATTCGTGTATAGAATTGTATTGTACCCTATAGGAAAGCAGAAGGGGAATAACAAACAGGGTGATGGGAAGAGGAGAAATACAAGGGAAGGAGAATTTCGATGATGGTATCCAAAAAATGCTATAGTAAGAGGGAGATAAGAAGGGAGGGAAGGATAAGGGGAGAAATATAATGGGAGGAGAGAAGGGGCAGACTGACTAAAAGCAAAACTAAAAACAAGAACTATAGAGTGAAGGGAAAGAATAGAAGGAGTAAGGTTAGGATTAAAGAAGGAATTTAAAATGGAGGGGAATACACAGATGGCAATCATAAATGTGAATGTGATTGGGATGAATTCAACCATGAAATGAAAATAGATAGCAGAGAGGATTAAACACCAGAATTCCAGTATATGTTGTCTACAAGAACACGCATAAGGCAGATAGACACACACACAGGAAAAAAGTAAACAGCTGGAGCAGAATCTATTAGGCTGCAACTAAGACAAAGAAGGCAGGAGTAGCAATTATGATCTCAGACAAAGCTGAAGTAAAAATAGATTCAATTAAAAGAGACAAGTAAGGAAACTACATCTTGATAAAAGTTAATATAAATAATGAAGAAAAATCAGTACTCAACATATATGCACCACATGTTATAGTTTCTAGATTTTTAAAGGAGAAATTGAAGGAGCTCAAAGAGGAAATAGATAGTAAAACCATACTAGTGGGGGACCTCAAACTTCCCCTATCAGAACTAGGCAAATTAAAGAAAAAAAAATAAAAAAGAAGTAAGGGAACTGAATGAAATGTTAGAAAAATTATAGCTAATAGATGTCTGGAAAAAACTGAATAAGGATAAAAAGGAATGTACCTTCTTTCCTACAGCATATGGTACATAAATAAAGATTGATCATGTACTAGGGCATAAAAACATAACAAACAAATGCAGAAAAGCAGAAATAATGAACAAATTTCTCATCTCATAATGTGATAAAATCATAATGAATGTCTTCATGGAGAGGAAAATTTAAAATTAATTGGAAATTAAATAATCTAATTCTTCAAATCTGGTGGGTAAAAGAACAAATCAAAGAACAATTATTGATTTCATTGAAGAGAATGATAATGAGGAGAAAACATATTAAAATCTATAGAATATAGCCAAAGCAGTACACAGAGAAATTTTATAACCTTGAGTGCCTACATAAACAAAATAGAAAGGGAGGAGATTAATGTATTGGGAATTCAACTTTAAAAAATAGAAAAAGATAAAAAATTAAAATCCAAGATAAAAACTAAATTGGAAATCAAAAAAATTAAAGGAGAAATTAATAAAATTAAAAATTAAAGTACCACTGAACTAATAAATAAGACTAGGAACTGGTTCTTTGAAAAATAAGTAAAAAATGATAAGGTTTTGTTTGACCTAATTTAGAAAAAGGAAGAAGAGAATCAAATTATCAGTATTAAAAATGAAAAGGGTAATATCACCTCCAAGGAAGAGGAAAGTAGGACAATTATAAAGATCTATTTTGCCAAATTATATGATAAGAAATCTGACAATCTAGGAGGAGTGAAAGAGTATTCACAAAAATATAAACTGCTTAGATTAACAAAAGAGGAAATACTATACTTAAATAATCCTATATCAGAAAAAGGAATTCTAAAAGAAAAAAATTCCCAGGGCCAAATGGATTCATTAGTGAATTCTATCAAAATTTTAAAGAACAATTAATCCAAAAACTATAAAGACTATTTGACAAAATAATCAAAGTAAGAGTCTAATCAAATTATTTTTATGACACAAATATGGTACTGATTCCCTTGCCAGGAAGACCAAAAATGGAGAAAGAAAACTTGAAACCAATCTCCCTAATGAACGTAGATGCAAAAATCTTAAATAAAATGTTAGCAAATAGAGTGCAGCAAGATATTACAGGAATCATTCTGTATGATCAGGTGGGATTTATACCAGGAATGGATGGCTGGTTTAACATTGGGAAAACCATGTGTATAACTAACTATATCAACAACCAAACTAATAAAAATCATATGATTATTTCAATAGATTTAGAAAAAGCCTTTGTCAAAATAGAGCACCCATTTCTTTTGAAAACCCTAGAAAGTTTAAGAACAGAAGGACCTTTCCTCAAAATAATGGGCAGCATATATTTAAAACTATCTATAAGCATCATCTATAATGGAGACAAGTCAGAAGTCGTCCCAGTGAAATCAGGGGTGAAGAAAGAATGTCCATTATCACCTCTGTTATTTAATATTGAATTAGAAATGCTAGTAGTAGCAATTAGAGAAGGAAATAAACATTGAAAGGATTAAAGTAGGTAATGAAGAAACTAAACTTTCACTCTTTGCAGATAGTATGATGGTATACTTAAAGAATCCTAGAAAATCAACTAAAAAGCTGTTGGAAATAGTTAAATACTTTGGTAAAGTTGCAAGTAACAAGTAAACCCACATAAATAATCAGCATTTCTTTATATTTTCAACAAAATTTAACAGAAAAAATTTAGAAAAAGAAATACTATTTAAAATCACTCTAGACAATATAAAATCTTTAGGAATCTATTTGCCAAGACAAACATAGGAACAATAAGAACACAACTACAAAACACTTTTCATACAATTAAAACTAAATCTAAAGGAAATGGGATGAATAATATGGAAATAGGTTTTGAACAATGACATATGTATAATGCAGTGGAATTGCTTGTCAGCTCCCAGAGGGAAAGGTTAAAGGGGAGGGAAAGAACATGAAACTTGTAAGCCTGGAAAAATATTCTAAATAAACTTAAAAAAGGAAAAAAATAAGTATATTACCTTTTAATTTCATTATTTGATAACATCCCAATAGTTCTAGTGATAGTAGTGATGAAATAAGACATTAAGAAAGGACAAAGAAGATATTATAATATCTAACTGGTAGACAATATAAAAACTTACTTCGAAACCCCCTCTCCAAAATCCATAAAATACACTAAAGATTTCAGGAAAATAGCATAAAAAATCCTTTAAAATATTTATGTTGCTATAGAGTAAGAGCCAAAACTGGAAAGAAACAATAGGGCAATCATTTTCAATATAGTTTTAAATTCAATGAAATATCTGGAACCAATCTTCCAGTGGGCACTTTAGTCAAATGCTTATATTTACTTGTTTATAATTATGTAAGGAATATTGCTGTGACTAGTCTAAGCAAAGAAACTGCAAAGTTGAAGAAAAAAGTCTGTAACCTTATATTTCTGATGAAGTTCTAATATCAAAGCTATATTGAATTTTACAAATAAAATAGGAATGACCACTACTCAGTAGCTAGTCAAAGAAAAGGAAGCTACTTTCCCAAAGGAATTAAAAATGATTAATAACAGTATCAAAGTCTGCACCAGATCACTAACAGTAAAAGAAATGGAAAACAAAAACAATTTTGAGAATTCTTTTCACAGATATAGGATTTAAATTAATGTCCAATATTTCAAGTATCATTTTTGTAAAGTTCATTATCTAATAGAACCACGTGACTGGGACTTCCGGGTAATCATGGCTGCAATCTAGACACCGCACGCTTCCTCTCCCCAGCACCGAACGAAATAGACTACATCAAAGGAGCATAAAATCACCTTTGGAGGAACAGAAGGACTCCCCAGTACCCCACAGTGGCAAAGGTACATGGGGCTTGAACATTTCCACACTAAAATAAGAAGGAAAAGCTTGCACAGAAAAGTGAACTGAGCCACCCTTCCCCCACCCCACCTACCCCACTAAACCAGAGTGAGCTACCTGAGCGCTCACCGGGACAGCGAGTGAGTGGGGAGCGTCTCTGTCTGGGGGGGCACTCCAGGGTCCTTGGTATCTGGGGACTGCCAGGAAAAAACGTCTCAGGGCGCTTTCACTGGAGAATCCAGCGGACCTGGACTTGGGGCGGGCTGCGCTGAACAACGGGCGCTGATTATCTGGGCGGAGCTGAATACCTGGGCTCGGAGGCTGGGAAGAACTAGTCTGAAGCAACCTAAATTCACAGAAAAACCGCTCTTATAACCCAGACCCCAGACCAAAAAGGAAAGGGAAATAAAACCACCAAAGGGATGGCTCACATGGCCCAAAATCAAGCCTCCAGGAAGAAAGGGAAAAAAGTGACTATTGAAAACTTTTATGGTGGAAGTACCCAAGGAAAAGAGGAGAATGAGGAGGAAATCCAAAAAAATTCAGAACACGCCTCCCAAAATGGAAACTATCAGCAAGCTCTGGAAGATCTCAAACTGGAACTTATCCAAAAGATGGAAACCTTCTGGAAAGAAAAATGGGAGAAAGAGATCAGCTGTCTGACAGATAAGACTGCTCAATTGGAAAAAGAACTCGAAGCATCCAATAGAAGGGCAGACAAGGCTGAAAAGCAAATCCAGTCCCTAATGACCAGAATTAAGCACCTCGAAGAAAGTGAGATGATAAAACAGCAAGAATCAATAAAGCAAACCCAAATAATTAATGAATTGGAAGAAAACATAAAATATCTCACTGAGAAGGTCACGGACCTGGAGAACAGAGGAAGACGAGAAAATCTCCGTATCATCGGTCTCCCAGAAAAACCAGAGGTAAACAACAAATTGGATATTATTCTAGAGGAGATTATAAAAGAAAATTGCCCCCACGTTCTGGAGCAAGGGGGCAAAATAGAAATAGAAAGGATTCATAGAACACCTTCTATACTAAATCCCCAAAAGACAACGCCTAGGAATGTAATTGCCAAATTCAAGAGCTTCCAAGTAAAGGAGAAAATCCTACAAGAAGCCAAGAAGAAGAGCTTCAGATATAAGGGGGCTCCCATAAGGATCACACACGACTTAGCGGCTAATACACTAAGAGACCGCAAAGCATGGAACACGATATTTAGAAAGGCAAGAGAGCTGGGTCTCCAACCAAGAATCAACTACCCAGCAAAACTGACTATATACTTCCAGGGGAAAGTATGGGCATTCAACAAAATAGAAGATTTCCAAGCATTTGCTAAGAAAAGACCAGAGCTCTGTGGAAAGTTCGATATCCAAGCACAGAAACCAAGAGAAACATGAAAAGGTAAATATGAAAGAAAGGGAAAAGGAGATAAATCTTATCTTTCTCTTTAAGTCAAACTCTCTTCTATAAGGACTACATTTACATCTAATTATATATATTAATATGTGGGGAAAATGTTTTCTGTAACTCTCATAAATTGTATCATCATAAGAGTAGTTAGAAGAAACATGCATAGGGAAAGATTGGGGAATTAAGAAGATTTGGGGAAAGTTGGGGCAAAAAAAGGAAAAGGGAGGGGGGAACCATGATAATACTAAGATTAACTTCAAGAAATAGGGGGGGGGATCAATAGAATAAACTTTCCCATATAAAGATACACATGGGAAGGGGAGGGGAAGAACTCTCATATGAGAAGGAGAGGAAGAGAGCTTGAAGTGGAATTACTTAAACCTTACTCTCAGTGAAATCAAATCTGAGAGGGAAGAACATCTAGATCCAGTGGGATCCTGAATTCTATCTTATCCATTAGGGCAAGAAAGAAAGGAAAATTAAGGAGGGGGGGGAGGGAGTACAAAAATGGAGGGAAGGAGAGGGGGGAGGGGAAGGGAGCATAAAAAGGGAGGGGCTAGAAAGGGAAGCATCTCAAGGGAGGGGACTAGGGGGACTGACCTAAAGTAAATCACTGGTTCAAAAGGAGAAAGCTAAAGAAGAAAGGTCAGAACTAGGGGAAGACATCAAAATGCCAGCGAATCCACAAATAACAATCATAACTTTGAACGTGAATGGGATGAACTCACCCATAAAACGCAGACAAATAGCAGATTGGATTAGAACCCAAAACCCTACCATATGTTGTCTTCAAGAAACACATATGAGACGGGTTGACACTCACAAGGTCAGAATTAAAGGTTGGAGTAAGACCTTTTGGGCCTCAACCGATAGAAAGAAGGCAGGAGTTGCAATCATGATATCTGACAAAGCCAAAGTACAAATAGACCTGATCAAAAGGGACAGGGAAGGTAAATATATTCTGCTAAAAGGAAGTATAGACAATGAGGAAATATCACTAATCAACATGTATGCACCAAATGGTATAGCATCCAAATTTTTAATAGAGAAACTAGGAGAATTGAAGGAGGAATTAGACAGTAAAACCATATTAGTGGGAGACTTGAACCAACCACTATCAAATTTAGATAAATCAAATCAAAAAATAAATAAGAAAGAGGTAAAAGAGGTGAATGAAATCTTAGAAAAATTAGAATTAATAGACATATGGAGAAAAATAAATAGGGACAAAAAAGAATACACCTTCTTTTCAGCACCAATGGCACATTCACAAAAATAGATCATACACTAGGTCATAGAAACATGGCACTTAAATGCAGAAAAGCAGAAATATTAACTGCAGCCTTTTCAGATCACAAGGCAATTAAAATATTGATCGGCAAGGGTACATGGAGACCCAAATCAAAAATTAATTGGAAATTAAATAACATGATACTCCAAAATCGGATAGTTAGAGAAGAAATCATAGAAACAATTAACAATTTCGTTGAAGAAAATGACAACGGCGAAACATCCTTTCAAACCTTATGGGATGCAGCCAAGGCAGTACTTAGAGGAAAATTCATATCCCTGAGTGCATATATTAACAAATTAGGGAGGACAGAGACCAAGGAATTGGAAATGCAAATCAAAAAACTTGAGAATGAACAAATTAAAAACCCCCAGACGAAAACCATACTAGAGATCCTAAAAATTAAGGGAGAAATTAATAAAATAGAAAGTGACAGAACTATTGAGCTAATAAACAAGACTAGAAGCTGGTACTTTGAAAAAACAGACAAAATAGACAAAGTACTGGTTAATTTAATTAAAAAAAGGAAAGAAGAAAGGCAAATTAATAGCATCAAGGATGAAAAGGGGGATCTCACCTCAAATGAAGAGGAAATTAAGGCAATCATTAAAAAATACTTTGCCCAACTATATGGCAATAAATATACCAACCTAGGTGATATGGATGAATATTTACAAAAATATAAATTGCCTAGACTAACAGAAGAAGAAATAGTTTTCTTAAATAATCCCATATCAGAAATTGAAATCCATCAAGCCATCAAAGAACTGCCTAAGAAAAAATCCCCAGGGCCTGATGGATTCACCAGTGAATTCAGAGAACAGTTAACCCAGTTAACCCCAATATTATACAAACTATTTGACATAATAAGCAAAGAGGGAGTCCTACCAAACTCCTTTTATTACACAAGCATGGTACTAATTCCAAAGCCAGGCAGGCCAAAAACAGAGAAAGAAAACTATAGGCCAATCTCCCTAATGAATATAGATGCAAAAATCTTAAATAGGATACTAGCAAAAAGACTCCAGCAAGTGATTAGAAGGGTCATCCACCATGATCAAGTAGGATTCATACCAGGGATGCAGGGCTGGTTCAACATTAGGAAAACTATCCACATAATTGACCACATCAACAAGCAAACCAACAAGAATCACATGATTATCTCAATAGATGCAGAAACAGCCTTTGATAAAATACAACACCCATTCCTACTAAAAACACTAGAAAGCATAGGAATAGAAGGGTCATTCCTAAAAATAATAAACAGTATATATCTAAAACCATCAGCTAATATCATCTGCAATGGGGATAAACTAAATCCATTCCCATTAAGATCAGGAGTGAAACAAGGATGCCCATTATCACCTCTATTATTTGACATTGTATTAGAAACACTAGCAGTAGCAATTAGAGAAGAAAAAGAAATTGAAGGCATCAAAATAGGCAAGGAGGAGACCAAATTATCACTCTTTGCAGATGACATGATGGTCTACTTAAAGAATCCTAGAGACTCAACCAAAAAGCTAATTGAAATAATCAACAACTTTAGCAAAGTTGCAGGATACAAAATAAACCCACATAAGTCATCAGCATTTCTATATAATTCCAACACAGCTCAGCAGCAAGAACTAGAAAGAGAAATCCCATTCAAAATTACCCAAGACAAAATAAAATACTTAGGAATCTATCTGCCAAGACAAACACAGGATCTATATGAACACAACTACAAAACACTTTCCACACAACTAAAACTAGACTTGAACAATTGGAAGAACATTAACTGCTCATGGGTAGGACGAGCCAATATAATAAAAATGACCATCCTACCCAAACTCATCTATCTATTTAGTGCCATACCCATGGAACTTCCAAAAATTTTTTTTACTGATTTAGAAAAAAACATAACAAAGTTCATTTGGAAGAACAAAAGATCAAGGATATCCAGGGAATTAATGAAAAAAAATACAAAGGAAGGGGGTCTTGCAGTCCCAGATCTCAGACTATATTATAAAGCAGCGGTCATCAAAACAATTTGGTACTGGCTAAGAGACAGAAGGAGGATCAGTGGAATGGACTGGGGGCAAGCAACCTCAGCAAGACAGTATATGACAAACCCAAAGATCCCAGCTTTTGGGACAAAAATCCACTATTTCATAAAAACTGTTGGGAAAATTGGAGGACAGTGTGGGAAAGATTAGGCTTAGATCAACACCTCACACCCTACACCAAGATAAATTCAAAATGGATGAATGACTTGAACATAAAGAAGGAAACTATAAGAAAATTAGGCGAACACAGAATAGTATACATGTCAGACCTTTGGGAAGGGAAATACTTCAAAACCAAGCAAGAATTAGAAAGAATTACAAAATGCAAAATAAATAATCTGGATTACATCAAATTAAAAAGTTTTTGTACAAACAAAACCAATGTAACCAAAATCAGAAGGGTAGCAACAAATTGGGAAACAATCTTCATAAAAACCTCTGACAAGGGTTTAATTACTAAAATTTATAAAGAACTAAATCAATTGTACAAAAAATCAAGCCATTCTCCAATTGACAAATGGGCAAGGGACATGAACAGGCAATTCTCAGCCAAAGAAATCAAAACTATTAATAAGCACATGAAAAAGTGCTCTACATCTCTTATAATCAGAGAGATGCAAATCAAAACAACTCTGAGGTATCACCTCACACCTAGCAGATTGGCTAACATGACAGCTATGCAAAGTAATGAATGCTGGAGGGGATGTGGCAAAGTGGGGACATTAATTCATTGCTGGTGGAGTTGTGAATTGATCCAACCATTCTGGAGGGCAATTTGGAACTATGTCCAAAGGGCGATAAAAGACTGTCTGCCCTTTGATCCAGCCATAGCACTGCTGGGCTTGTACCCCAAAGAGATAATGGACAAAAAGACTTGTACAAAAATATTCATAGCTGCGCTCTTTGTGGTGGCCAAAAATTGGAAAATGAGGGGATGCCCCTCAATTGGGGAATGGCTGAACAAATTGTGGTATATGTTGGTGATGGAATACTATTGTGCTAAAAGGAATAATAAAGTGGAGAAGTTCCATGGAGACTGGAACAACCTCCAGGAAGTAATGCAGAGCGAGAGGAGCAGAACCAGGAAAACATTGTACACAGAGACTGATACATTGTGGTACAATCGAAGGTGATGGACTTCTCCATTAGTATCAATGCAATCCCTGAACAATCTGCAGGGATCTAAAAAAAAATACTACCCACAAGCAGAGGATAAACTGTGGGAGTAAAAACACCGCTGAAAAGCAACTGCTTGACTACAGGGTTGGAGGAGATAAGACTGAGTAGAGACTCTAAATGAACACTATAATGCAAACTCCAACAACAGGGAAATGGGTTCGAGTCAAGAACACATGTGATAACCAGTGGAATCATGCGTCGGCTATGGGAGAGGGAAAGGCGGGGGGGGGGGAGGGGAGGGGAGGAAAAGAAAACGATCTTTGTTTCCAGTGAATAATGTATGAAAACGACCAAATAAAATAATATTAAAATTAAAAAACAAAAAAGAACCACGTGACTAAGTTATTCTGTCTTCTCAAAAAGCCCACTCCACCAAAACCTCAACAGAGAGAGAGAGAGAGAGAGAGAGTGAAAGAGAGAGAGAGAGAGAGAGAGAGAGAGAGAGAGAGAGAGAGAGAGAGAGAGAGAGAGATACCCAGTTTATGTCCTGTCTATGTCAGCATGTAACCACAGGAAGTGAGTGGAATTCTGGGAATTATAGTTTTGCTATGGATCATTTGTTTGGTGGGAATCATACTTTTTAGCATAACAGATTCTAATTATATACTGGCAACAAATGAGTAAGCTTTGAATAGAAAAAAAGATGGAAATATCCACGTAGGAGTATCTTTGAAAAGGATAGACATGCTAATTCAGTATTGACATGGTCCTGAAATCTTCTAACTATGTTGGATAACAATTTGGAATTATGTGAAGGGTTAAAATTTGGGGGGTAGGAGTTTGAATAAAAGTCATGAGAGCAGTTTCTTAAACACAGAATGCTTAGTTCATTTTGAGGAAAGTTCAAATAGGAAATAGGAGGAAAGTGAGAGAACTCTTATACCTATACCTAAGATCCCAATCCTAACTAAAATTTTCTAAACACCCCTCCCCCCAAATCCACCTGCTGTTGAGGGGAGTTTCTTCTTCCAGGGCTAGGCCCAGACCTAGACTTCTCTATACTGACTATCTAATAATTTATTTACCATCTAACTGCCTATCTACCCAAGCTAATCAATAATCAATAAGACTGTTAAGGCCTTAATTGTATTTCTCTGCCTCCAATTGTCAGTTAGAAAAAACTCCCAATCCAATAGAGAGTGAGCTACACACTCCTCTCCCCAGGGGACCCAGAGACAAAAGCCCCTTTCCAACTTCCTGCAACTTACTAAGCAACTATCAGGCAGACCTTTCTAACTGTCACCAACTGATAACATGCATAGCAGGGAGCTCTTACTCAGAAATCTTTTTGCTCCCTTGCCTCTTAAAGAGAAAAAGAGGGAAATTAAGAAAACTCTCTTAACATAGGCAACAAATGAACAAACTTCTAAAAGAAAAAAGATGGGAATAATACATGTAGGAGAAGCTATGGGAAATACAGACATGCTAATTCAGTGTTGACATAGTCCTGAAGTCTATTAACTATGTTGGATAACAATTTGGAATTATGTAAAAATAATTATGAAAACACCTGCATCAAGTGACCTAGAAATCCCATTGCCAGAAGTCCCATTCTACAAGAAATTAAAAAAAAAAACATAAGGAAAAATATAATATATCCCAAAATGTTCATAACAGATTTCTTGTTATTTTTTGTTGTTGCCTATTTGTGTTTTTGTTGTTGTGGTTAGCAACAAACAACTGGAGAATGCCTAAACAAAGTGTGGTACCAGTTTATAATGGGATATTATTACTCAATTTAAAAAAATATAAATATGAGCAATTCAGAGAAATAGGATGATAAACAAACTTATGCAAAACTTCAAAGACAGATACATAATTATTACAATTATATACATTAACATCTTACTTTTGTTCATCATCTTGGAAATCAAGTTTAAGCTGAAGTTCCTTCTTAATGCAAGAAGTCCTTCCCAGGCTTCCTTATTGATCCTACATATACACATAACTATTTGTGCATTTGCAATACTTCCTACTTGGCTACCTTTCTAAGTTTCTATCTATCTATCTATCTATCTATCTATCTATCTATCTATCTATCTATCTATCTATCTATCTATCTATCTGCCTGCCTGTCTATAGTTGTTTGCATCTTATCTCCTTGATTAGATTATAAACTCTTTGAAATTAGGTATTTTATGTTGGCTGTTTATCTTTTCTTTCTTTTTTCTTTCTTTCTTCCTTCCTTTCTTTCTTTTTCTTCTCTCTTTCTTTTTTTTTCTTTCTTTCTTTCTTAAGTTGCCTTTTTTTGTATACTCAGCACTTAGTATAGGGCCTGGCCCCAGTACACACTTAATAAATGCTTATTGATTTGAGCTTTTGATAAAAAAGGTAAATTAATGCTTTGTAAAATAATAAGATAATTAATTTCTTACTAAGTAAAAATATTTATATTCCTGCATTTGGAATATTGGATATGATTTCAAACATATTTTGTTGTTTTTGTCCTGTGTATGTTGTTAAAAATTCACTGAGCAAGAGAAGGGCAACACACACACACACACACACACACACACATATACAAACACATATATGAGAACATAACCATGGAAGAAATTCTGGTTTTTATGTACCAGGAGCCTAGCATCTATATCTGTTAGAAAGCAAAACAAAGCAATGCAGGTTGACCTTCTGCAGAAAATGGCTAGTGTTCTTGAATTAATTCAATTACAACTGTATTCTTTAAAAGCAGAAATCAATGCCTTTATAGAGAAACCACAAATATATGCACATATATCATTCAGGATCATGTATTTAGAATTTTAAAGTGAATGAGAAGGGATAGTAAGATAGGACACTAGATAGAACACCAAAGACTGAATCAGGGTTTCATAGGTTCAAATCAGGCCTCAAAACCTCCTATTCATATGAATTTGGGACAGTTACTACCATGACTGCCTAGCTTTTGCTGTTCTTCTGCCTTAGAATTGATACTAAGACAGAAGATAAAGGTTTAATTTTTTCTAAGTGAAGGTGTTTTTGAGATTATGATGAATATTACTTTAGAAAGGAAAGAAACCAAAATCCTTTACATTTAGGATGTGACTATAAGAGAACAATAAGGTTATGGAAAGAGATTAAGAAGTATGTATATAAAAGGAAGCAACACAAAACATGAAAGATTTTAAATTGGACTGAAAAATGTCCAAAAAGCTAAACTTATTTTACTCACTTATTTATCCAGCTATCCAACAAACATTACTCATTTGACCTGACCCTCACAACAATCCTGAGAGAAAGATGCTATTATTATTCACATTTTTCAGAAGAGGCAACTGAGGCAAATAGAAGTTAAGTTACTTGCACAGAGACACACTGCTAACAAGTATCTGAGGCTGGATTTAAACTTAGATCCTCCTGTCTCCAGGCCCAGTGGTCTCGACTTTTTTTTAAATTTTATTTATTTAATTAATTAATTTAGAATATTTTTTCCATGGTTACATGATTTGTGTTCTTTCCCTCCCCTCTTTCCTCCTCCCTCCCAGAGCCAACAAGTAATTCTACTGC
The DNA here is from genome assembly GCF_027887165.1 of Monodelphis domestica. Lineage (NCBI taxonomy): Eukaryota > Metazoa > Chordata > Mammalia > Didelphimorphia > Didelphidae > Monodelphis > Monodelphis domestica. The sequence goes on along the minus strand of NC_077228.1, from coordinate 219,684,817 downwards.
ATTGTTCAAATATTGTCACTTGATGCCTGTTTCCATATTATTCATTTTTGCTATATAGTGATCTTTTAAAGCCAAAAACCCAAGTCACATACCCATTATATTCCAATCCTGTCTTTGGCACTTACTTTCTTTGGAAATAGAGGCAAATAATTTGATCAGTTTCAAACAATTTTCTAGTTTCACACATCAAAAATGGTATATTTGAAAGATCTTAGTGGGCCTTCAATGAAAATATTACTACGGTAGTTATTACCTGTGTAACTTTATATGGTCATTTCATGTCTTGAAGAATGATTTCTTAATTTATTAAATAAAGGATTTTGGATTAGACTACTACTAAAGATTGTTTTTTCCCCAAAAATCTTAATATCTGATCTTTATGAAAGGAAAAACAGTTACTTCAGAAATCATAAGTGGTTGATGTATCAATGCATGTGTTACTCTGCTGGCCTAAGAAGGATATAAAGATGAATAAGATACATTTCCTACTTTGGATGAGTTTACATCCTAATAGAGAGGAAAAACACACACGAATAAATAATATCAAGTTGATGTAAAGCAGCAAGGCATAGCAAATAGCCCGAAAGCTGGGAAGTATCTCCAGTCTCAATAATGCATTTCTCAGTACTGTAAGCACCTTTTGGTGAACATGAGTGTTAGAGAAGCTACCACTGCATTGTTAGAAGGAATTTCCTATATCAATAAACCAAGAGCCTCTTACTGATTACTATACCTGAAATATAAATGCCTAAGAAACATCTATGAGGCAGCTAGGTGGCAGTGGCTAGAGTGCTGGGCCTCAAGTCAGGAAGTCCAAATATAGCCCCACATTCTTACTGGCTCTGAGACCATGGTCATTTCACCTTGTTTTCCTCAGTTTATTCTACTGTAAAATGACCTGGAGAAGGAAATGGCAAGCCAATCCATTCTCTTTTGCCAAGAAAATATCAAATGGGGTCATAAAGAGCTGGCCACAACTAAAATGACAGAAGAGTGACAGAGAACTATCTAAGTAAAATGAGTCTCCTGGGGGAAAGGAGGGGGACCAGAAACTTGAAGGCATTTCCTCAGACTTTAAAACTTATAGTCTTTCCTATAGCATCAGTCTACATTGGAGGACTGGGGGGTGGGGGTGGTGGGGGAAATTAAAAAAAAAAACAACAACCCAAATGCCCACCTAGTTGCCACCTGAAGTTCTCTAAACTTGCAAATGTGATTTCCTTTTAGGAATAATAGATTCTAAGTAAATACTATACTTTTTGCCTAAAAAAATTTAAAAAGTTGGTGATGGGAGAGTGGGAGTAGATTGGACATGGATGAGTATGTGTTCTCTTCATATTCTCAAACATATGCCTAGTATATAAAGTGAATCTGTTTTCAACAATTGACTAATGACTAACATTCCCTGGAGTCCAGCGGTTGAAAGGGAGTAAGTTGCTGGTGCCCAGCGACATTAGGAGCAGTGGAGGAGAGATGTTAAGTGTTCCTCTGATACACAATCTGTGGTTTTCTCTCATTGGATGGTGTCCACAGAATGGCAGTTACCTGCAGAAATAGCCAGGCACCACTCTGAGCACAAGGCTGTCTCCCCAAGTCCTACATAGCCAAATGGAGCCAGAGGGTTGATCCCCTGGCCCCCATACACCACTTTCCTTTCACCACCTTCAGTTTATACAAAGACTGGATTATCTGAGGTTTTTTTTTTTTTTTCCCCTGTAGCCTTTGCAATGAAAAGCTCTCCACGAGAAGCCTAATAAAGTCATATGCCTGCTCTTTCCCTGCCTCCCTTATCCCAAGAATCCCTGCCAAAAATAAGAGGGAGTGTTTGGGGGTGGAGGGTAGGGAGGAACTTTTAAACCTGGAACTCATTTAGCTAAAGGGACCTTAGTTAACAAGAAAGTTACCCATCATGAACTGCAGGTAACACCTCCAGTGATCCTAAATCCATTACGGAGAGACTTTGCCTGGACTGAGTTTGATTTTATGAACTGTGAGGCTGCTATGTGGAGAGTCTGCAAATTGGACATAAATTGGACTGCAAAAAGACGAGGGGAGCCAAATGGTTTTCCTTCTAATGATATATCAGACTTTGACTTTTACCAAAGATTCACATAATCTTGAAGAGAGGCTAGAAAGGACTGCCTCTATATCTCCTTTAATCTACCATTTCCCCACTTCTAACAGTTCTGTCTCTGCCTCAGAAGTTGCTAAAATACAGAATACAACCTAGAATTTACCTCCTGAGGGATTTGCAATGCTTACATTAGAGGGCTCTGTTGATTCACTTAAAACAGTTTGATAAAATTAAGCAAAAGGATGACTGGCCATTACAATATTATGTAGACAATAACGACAGATGTTTACATCCTAAAATCCTAGAAAGATTAAGCATAAGTGATGATCTGGAGCTCAAGATTTTATAGAAAGTTCTCTATAAGAAGTCTCTTTTCCAATTCCCTCCTAAGTCTCTCTCTGCTTCCTATTTATCTAGTATCCTGCTTCTTTGTATGCATTTATTTGCTTGTTGTCTCCTCCATTACACTGTGAGCTCCTTGAGGGTAAAAGCTCTCTGTTTTTTTTTTTTTTAAACCCTCCTATTTTGTCTTAGAATTGATACTGAGTATCAGTTTCAAGGCAAAGAGCAGTATGGGCTAGGCAATTATGGTTAAGTGACTTGTCCAGGGTCTCACAGCTAGGAAGTATCTGAGGTCAGATTTTAAAACAGGATCTCCTATCTCAAGCTTGGCTTTCTATCTACTGAGACATCTAGCTGTCACTAAAGACAGTTCTTTGCCTCTTTTTGTATCTCCAGCCCTTAGTGACCACTTAATAAATGCTTATTGACTGACCAGACTCAAAGATGTGCTGGAAAATGTTTAATGGTCAATATATATATAGATGATATAGATATAGATATAGATATAGATATATAGATACATATGTGTATTTGTAATATAAACAATATATATGCATGGCATAGTTTAATTTTTATCTGCATTATTCTCATTTGCTGAAGTACTGAAAACTACTGAACTTGAAGTGTAAGGAACTAGAGGAAATAGTTTGAATTTTAACTCACTACTTGTGTGAATTTAAACAGTGTTTTACTATTATGGGCTTCAATTTCTTCAGAGATTTGGAACAAATTATTTGTTCTAATTAGTCAAAACCTATTTTATCCTCTTTTTTTACTTCATCTCATTGAGATAAAACATAAAAAAATTTAAAAATATCCCTTATAACTATGCAACATCAAACAAAATAAATTTCTGAGTTGATTCTGTCTAAAAGAGACATTTATCTCTTCTGTGCCCTGAATCCCTCACCTCTTTGTCAAATGGTGGGTAGTAATTTTCAGCATACGTCCTCTAAAATTATGTTTGGTCCTTGTGTTTAGTTCTTGGGGGATAACAAACTTCCTGGTTTTATGATGAGATTCTATCCAGGTCTGGTCTATGTAGTGAAGAGTGTGGGTGCCTTGAAATGATAAAATAGGCCCTTGTTGAGCAAGATGAGGCAAGGTATTTTTTAACTTTTAGAAAAGAGAGATACACAGAGAGAGACAGAGGCAGGAACAGAAAGAGAGGCATCGAGAGATAAAAGACAGAGATTGGGGGACTGGGGGAGAGAGAGAAATAGAGAGAGAGAGAGAGAGAGAGAGAGAGAGAGAGAGAGAGAGAGAGAGAGAAGAGAGAGAGACAGAGAGAGAGATAGAGACAGAGAGACAGAGAGAGACAGAGAGAGACAGAGAGAGAGAGAAAGTTTCTGACTGTCTTCCAGCTACTATCAGAAAACTGCAAGAGGAATGGGTCTAAAAGTTCTGGAGGTCTGGGGCAGCTGAGTAGCTCACTGGATTCAGAGCCAGGCCCTGAGATGAAAGATTCTAGGTTCAAATCTGGCCTCAGACACTTCCTAGCTGGGTGACCCTGGGCAAGTTACTGAAACCCCTTTATCTAGCTCTTATCGTTTCTCTGCCTTAGAACCAATACAGAGTATTGATTCTAAAATGGAAGGTAAGGGTTTAAAAAAATAGTTCTGAAGGTCAACCTACCTACAAAGAGTAAAGGGTGTTTCTTCATTGGAAAGGCTGAGCAAAACATCAAGAAGAGGTTTTAGATTTGATTAGATAATGTGGAACGGAGGTGAAATGTGAACCTTTCTATTCAGTGGTACTGTAAATTATTTCATGTTCTGATGTTTGTAATGAAAATTTCCTGCAGAGTAAAAAAGTAATTATATGCCATAAATCACTGATTATTTCTGCACAGTCAAATGTAAGTTTTAAATAATGTCTTTCTTTTGAATTCTTTTGTGTATAGTAATTAAATAACAGACTCATTATCTGATTCACACAGTACATCAAATCTATTCTCTGCTTTAGGGAGGACTAGATTTGAGCCAACATGTAGATTCTAATTTGTCCCCAGGGTATCATTCTGAGGGGAATTAGCCAAAGAATAACAGAAATGGGAACCTAACTACTTTCATTAGAAGTCAGGCACCAGTACTGAACCTTGTATGAATCACCTGGTAGAAAGTTGAGGGGTGGGGGTGGATGCAAACTTTGGGCTAAGAAGCAGTTCTTAATGTTAGAATAAGAAGAGAGACTGGCCATTAGAAAGGTAAAAATATTATAATTAACATTTGAGAACTTTAATATAGAGAGATAATGCTCAGCAGTCCTCATCTTCCTCCACTATAGAAAGACTCTCAAAGTTGTAATCATTCTGCCCAAATCCTAGAAATACATTGAAGGGATGGGAACAGAGAAGAAATAAGCATTTATTAAATGACTACTACATTTAAAGCTCTGTGCTAAATATTTTAGAAATATCATTTTAGTCTCACAATAGCCTTCAAAGTAGGTGCTAGTACTATCCCCATTTTACAGTTGAGGAAACTGAGGGGTACAGGTTAAACAACTTGATTAGGATAATTTAGCTAGTAGTATCTGAGGCTAGGTTTAGACTCAGGATTTCCTCACTACAGGCCTAGTACTCTATCTACTGTGACATTTTTATAAAAATTGGTTAAAGAATAATTAGCTACTATATAATGCTTTATGGTTTAAAAATGTTTTACAAATATTATCTCATTTATCTTTGCAGTATCACTAGTTGATGCTAACACTAGGTACTATTATTGTCCTAATTTTATGTATAAGGAATTTGAGGCAGAGAAATAATAAATGATTTGCCCAAAGACATAAAGGAAGTAAATGCTTGAGGCTGAATTAGAACTCAAATCCTTGAAAAGTGGCTATAAAAAGGGTATAACTTGTTATTTCAAGGTCCCTTTAAATTTCCACTTCACACACAGCTAAATGAAACAGCAAAAGACTTCTAACCATGTTAGCCTACTAGAACCAGTCATAATATTTATGGATATTCCAATGTCTTTCCACGGAACTATCAGGACTCTTCTCAGAATCAGGTTTCATAGCTACTACATAGAGAGAGCTATCTGAAGAGTTCTGCACTTGAATCCAACCATATTATTCAAAGTTTGTTGTATATCAGTATATTTAATTATTTTACTTCATCCCAGTTTAATTGTTATACTACATTAACATGTATTCAGCATTTATTAAGTACTTAATATTGAATGAAGTAAAATGAAAATAGAAATCACAGGCTATAAAAGAGAAAGGACGCCTCATTCTGCCAAAGATAAAGTTTAGTTTAACAAACATAAGGAATCTATGCAGTTTGCTCTAGTTAATGCCCTTGTCTAGAATGGAAGACTCCAATAATTAGTTTAAAAATAAAAGAGATTCATTAATTTGTATGTAAGTCAAATGGTTAAGTCAAATGAGATGGATGAGGGAGTCGAAGCAGGTGGAATGCTACTTTTTAAAAGAGCTGTGTTCTGGGCTTTTTATATCCTTTTGAAAACAGGACCTATATGACTAGAGTTAGGATAATAATAGAATTTTACTGGGTCTCTGGAAGTCGAGATGGGTTATGTCCTATGCCTCAAAGTCAAAAGGGGGTGAACTGTTCAGTTTAGAGGATAATCAGGTAGCTGGGATTTAAAAATAGATGCTTATCAAGAGCAAGCTTGGAGGTGCCTATCTGGGCTTATCAAGAATGAAGGGAGAGGCTAGAGGGGATCCTCTTCTTAGCTTGAAGGATCCTCTCCTTTAGCTCTGTAGGAATACAAGTTAAAAAGGAGTCTCCTATGTACTCAAACATGGGACTCAATCTGCGATTTGGGATTATCTAGGGGAAATTTGTACCCCCATATCAAACTGAATAAAATAGTTAATGCTTCAGAGGCAGTACTTGATCCTGAATTTGATTCATCTGACTCAGTTTCCTTTTGTTCCAGACCCAGAAAGAATTGTATAACGATTTTAAGTATTATAGAACATCCATTGTTTAGAACAGGGAAAGTGTTTAGCTAAAAAAGAATAATCTATCATTAGGAAGGATTTTCCTATATACAAGTTTAAATTAACTCACAATGGAAAGCTAGAATAGCATAAAACTCAAATCCCACTGCTGGCTTTCATGATATCACCTAGAGAAAGAGGAGCAATTTATGTTTGTTTGGTTGGTTGGTTGGGTTTTCCCCTGGGGCAAGAAATAGACAATTTATATTATTTTCTTTGGAAAATATGAGATTCTCCTATGAGAAGTAAAAGACAGCAGAATGTTTTTGAAATAATTCTAGTATCTTCTTTATGTTAATATTAAGAATAGGCTTAGTTAGCATCTTTCTTATCATTATCCTCTGGCGTTTAATACAACAAGAATGTATTAATTTCCCACTTAATGTGCAAGGCGTACAAAAATATTAACAATCTACCCTCAATAATTTTATGTTACATGTTGAATTGCAGCAGCATTGGATTAGTGGGGTTTGTCTATATCAGGATAGCATTCATTTAAAAAATAAAACAAAAAATACAAGATTAAAATGCAATAAACGTGAAAAATAAAAAATGTGTGGTAGTCCGAGAATCTAACACTTAGCTGAGAAAGACCTAAATGAAATTAGGAAAATTGGACCAGTACAGTTTTATTTTGTCCTGGTAAAACTTCTGTAACTCTAATGTCAGTAGAAGCTGGAGCATATGACCACTGCTGCCACAAAATGAAACCATGATAAAATTATGTTTTATCCAAAATAATTTGTATATTACATTGTTTATACTGCTGTTAGATAAAGCTTCTTAAATCATTTTTCTATCAATTAGTTCTGTTCAACACAGTTTAAATCTGCCAAACATAATTCGTACTTTTAATCCTGAAATTAAAATTTTTCACTGTATGCTTCTATCCTTGTTCCTTCTATATTCTATGTCTGGAGAATTCTCCTCTTCATCATAATAGTGAGTATTTATTAATCAACTACTATACTTTTTGCTTTGGAGATTAAAAGAAAGATAAAAGGAAATTGCTCCTGCCCTCAATGAGCATACATGTAATTATGGAAATGTAACTTGTACATATACAAGTGAATTAAGGGAGTATAGAGATGAGAGAGGAGAAAAATTAGTATCTGGGGTATTGTGCAAAGATTTTATATAATGTTAGAAAGAATGAGAGACCAGAGATCACTTAAAGGAGTTATGTTAATTAGAACAGATTAATCAACTGCAACATTCTGATGATGACTACTACCTTAAAAATGGGGATATGGAAGTTGGAGGAGATCAACCTAAATTTTAATTAAAAATATAGTTACACAGAAGAGTTTGATAAAAATACATATAGCTAGCAATATATTTTCCAGGCACGTTCCAAATAGACCAGCCCTCAGTAAATCATATTCTTTCATTATTTGAGCTGATTCTAAGGAGTTAATTATAAGGTCAAATCTACAAATAAATTATCATATTTTGTAAGAGAATTGAACAATTGTTTTAGCTATAATAATTTCTACAACCATATCAGCTAAAACAAAGATGCAAGCAAAATAAAAACTAATTTTTCATAGGATGAAAGGAAGAAATTTCCCTAGATTATTTATTTATAATTTTTATTGGATATACCCATTGCAAAAAAAAATAAGGCACAGTGATAAGTAATGAATTGCAGGGGCAAAGAATGTCTTTTTCTTTTCTCCTTTTTTCTGAATCTTAGAAAAGATGTAAACACATTAACCAGAGAAGGAATTCTTGAGTTTTAAAGGTGTCTCATGAATTTTTGTGGTTTGCACAGTGGTACAAGTGTTTGTCAAAATGCTGTGACTGTTGAATATCATTGCAATCTACATAGAGACAGATTCAGGGAAGGGTTTCCAAAATCTCAAATACATTTCAATATTAATTTTGAGGCTTTAGTCCTCATAGAATAAACATGACCTTCTTAGCTGAATGAATTAAAGAAAAACAAGGAACATAAAATCTTAGGACGTGGAAAATAAGAGTAAGTAAAACTGTACTGAATTCAAAAGAACCACTCCTTGTTACTTTCTGAAGTCCTTTATTGGAGAACAGGTTATTCTAATGCCCTTTCACCTGATAAGATCACATGAAAAGGATAAAAATTGATGAAGTATGCCAGAGTGGACAGAAAATCAGCCTTGAAGCTAGAAGACTTTAATACAAGTTTTGCCTTTGATTCATACTGAAGAAGTCACTTTATGTACCAGTGAACTGGGAAACTATGAAAGACTAAATTTCCAAGAAAATGCCATCTTGGCATTGGTAGAGAAAATGCCATTACTTTAGAGACACTTTTACAAATGATGTAAGCAATGTAAGTAATGACACCTCTATATTACAGATAAATAAAAATGATTGAGAAATGCTTTTCCAGGTTACCCCAGTTCAAAAACCCATTGATTTGAGACTCTATTGATGGAGATAAATGACCTGCTAAATATGAAGGGAGACAGACTTGGTAAGGTATTGATAGTTGTAGCCTTTATCAATCCCCCTTTGGGAACTTTTGAAGCAGGAGTTCCCCTTTGGGGGCTCATCATTCTGGCACATCTGATTTACCACTTAGAAAGAAAAAATGAAAGCAGTCAACTCCATTTTAGGTTTCTGAAGAAAAAGACCTTGTGAAAATGTATTGGGACAGACGTCATAATATCCCTACTGATAATTTACTATTCTAGAGACTCTGGGAAGTTACCCCTTGGATGATATCAAGGATATTTTTTTTGACGGAGTTGAGTTGTCTTACAACTAAGAGGTCCTTTACTCTGTATTGTCTGGTATATATTTTCCTATGTATGCCTTCTCACATTTCTGTTTTGCAACAATTTTGATAGTTTCTTTGCTATTCTCTCTGTGAGTTCATTGTAGAACTGGTATTAGGTGGTAAAGGAGTCAAACCTTGAATATAGAGATCAGGATCCCTCTTCCCCATAAAATGGCAAAGCTTAGTTAGATGAAACCTTATATATCTCTTAGGTGAATAATATTTAAGAGAACAGATAGTTATGCTTCTAGTTTGGTATTACCTCTCTCTGAGGAGAGCAGAGTGATGGTATCCAGCCCCAACCTCCTGTTTCACATTCCTGATAGGAATGAAAGTATCCCTTGAAAAAGAATGTTGAGAGAAGAGGCTGGAGATGTCTATTCTTCCTCCTTTTGAGTCACACACAAGGCCAGCCATCCTTATCACACATGGGCCCCTATAAAGCCATGAGATTCATCAGAACATATCACTATACAAGCAAAATTAGGAGCTAGGTAATCCTGATTTCAATCTGAAGATATACCTAGAAAAAAAGGCTCTCGAGCTTCATGTTATCTTCATTTGATAAGGGTTTTTAATCCTTCTATTTAGTGTTCTTATAATTTGGGTAGTTTACTTTTATGTAGATAATTCTTTATTTCTTTTAAATAATCAGATTATCAGATTTGTTGGCATAATTAGATCTGAGAATTACATTTATTATGTCCCTGTTTTAATTTTATCTTGTTTACTTTTATGTTTATTTAATTTCCTTCCATTTTATTTTCAATTGAGGTAGCTAAAATTTTTATCAGTGTTTGACTTGAATTCTATAGTCTTCTTGGTTATATAATGGAGGAGATGGGAGGAAAGAGGGAGAAAAGAGAGGAGAAAGGAGGCTGAAGGGACTGGGTTTCTCCTCTGTTACTTATGGGGAAAGATAAGCCAGGTCTTGTCTCCTTGAAAAAGGGTATGGCTCCACAGCGGTGTTATGTATGACATGGAGGACAGAAGACTAAAGAGGAGTTTGATCAATGAGGTGGCACTATGCCTTCCTCAGGAGAGTTAAGGCCCTTGAGGTTAGAATTGTTCTGGTGGGACAAAGTGATCCTTTTATGATCTCCACTTCGCAGGGGGCATCAAAAGTCACCCTCAAGGGTTTGGATATGGCTAACTAACAAGGAAAGAGTGATGGCTTCCTTGAGCAGAAATGCTGAGTCTCAGAGGTTGGACTCAACCTCTCTGTGAGAGCCTAGTCTCCCTGCTTGATCCCTAAGACAAACCCAAGCCTAGACTCTAAAGATCATCAAACAGTTTATTGAGGGTGCTTGGGGCAAGTGATGGTAAAGTCATGAGGGGAAAGGAAAGTGGGTGAAAAGGGGAGCCCTCAAAGTTACCCCCTTTGCAGATTGGCTTTCAAAGTATGGAGGCCAAAGGTTTTTGTGCCTTGGCCTCTTCCCTTGCCAACTGCTTCTTAATCTTATATTTTTTAATTAGGTCAATATCGAACATTATTCACTGGTAACAAAAATCATATTCTATTCCTCCCTCTCCTCCTCCCCCATCCACCTCCTGTTGCTTTCGCACAATTCCACTGAGTATTACATATGTCCTTGCCAAAATCCATTTACATATTGTTGGTATTTGCACTAGGATGTTCATTCAGAGTCTACAAGCCCAATCATATCCCCCTCGACCCATGTAATCAAACAGTTGTTTTTCTTTGGTGTTTTTACTCCCAAAGTTATTCCTCTGAATGTGGATAGTCTCTTTCTCATACATCCCTCCGGGTTGTTCAGGGACATTGCATTGCCACTAATGGAGAAGTCCATTACATTCGATTGTACCACAGTGTATCAGTTTCTGTGTATAATGTTCTCCTGGCTCTGCTTTTTTCACTCTGCATCACTTCCTGGAAGTTGTTCCAGTCTCCATGGAATTCCTCCACTTTATTATTCCTTTTAGCACAATAGTATTCCATCACCAAAATATACCACAGTTTGTTCAGCCATTCCCCAATTAAGGGGCATCCTCTCATTTTCCAATTTTTGGCCACCACAAAGAGTTCAGCTATGAATATTCGTGTACATATATTTTTCCTCATTATCTCTTTGGGATACAAACCCAGCGATGCTATGGCTGGATAAAAGGGCAGACAGTCTTTTAGCGCCCTTTGGGCATAGTTCCCAATTGCCCTCCAATTCACAACTCCACCAGCAATGAATTGATGTTGCCACATCCGGTCCAGCATTCATTACTTTCTTCTGCTGTCCTGTTAGCAAATCTGCTAGGTATGAGGTGATAACTCAGAAATGTTTTGATTTGCATCTCTCTGATTATAAGAGATTTGGAGCATTTTTCATTTGCTTATTAATGGTTTTGATTTCTTTGACTGAAAATTACCTATTTATGTCCCTTCTCCAAATGGCTTGATTTTTTTGTACAATTGATTTAGCTATTTGTAAATTTGAGTAATTAGACCTTTGTCAGAGGTTTTTGTTATGAAGATTGTTTCCCAGCTTGTTATTTCACTTCTGATTTTGGTTACATTGTTGGTTCTTTTTTGTAAAAAATCTATTTAATTTGATGTAGTCAAAATTATTTATTTTACGTTTTGTGACTTTTTCTAAGTCTTCTTTGGTTTTAAAACTTTTCCCTTCCCAAAGATCTGCCATGTATACAATTTGGTGTTCCCATAATTTACTTATAGTTTCCTTCTTTATGTTCAAATCGTTCACCCATTCTGAGTTTATCTAGGTGTAGGGTGTGAGGTGTTGATCCAAGACTAATCTCTCCCACACTGTCTTCCAATTTTCCCAGCAATTTTTATCAAATAGTGGATTTTTGTCCCAAAAGTGGGGATCTTTGGGCTTGTCATAGACTGTCTCGTTGAGGTCTCTTACCCGAAGTCTATTCCACTGATCCTCATTTCTGTCTCTTAGCCAGTACTAAATTGCTTTGATGACCACTGCTTTATAGTATAATTTGAGATCTGGTACTTCAAGGCTACCTTCCTTTTTATTTATTTTTTCATTATTTCTCTGGATATCCTTGATCTTTTGTTCTTCCAAATGAACTCTGTTATGTTTTTTTTTTTTTCTAATTCAGTAAAAAAGTTTTTTGGAAGATCGATAGGTAAGGCACTAAATAAATAGATAAGTTTGGGTAGGATGGTCATTTTTCTTATATTCAGTCGTCCTACCCTTGAGCAGTTAATGTTTTTTTTTTCCAATTATTCAGATCTAGTTTTAGTTGTGTGGAAAGTGTTTTGTAGTTGTGTTCATATAGTTCTTGTGTTTGTCTTGGCAGATAGATTCCTAAGAGTTTTATATTGTCTAGGGTGATATTGAATGGAATTTCTCTTTCTAATTCCAGCTGCTGAGATGTGTTGTGGATAAATAGAAATGTTGATGACTTATATGTTTTTTTTTTTGTATCCTGCAACTTTGCTAAAGTTGTTGATTATTTCCACTAGCTTTTTAGTTGATTCTCCAGGATTCTTTAAGTAAACCATCACGTCATCTGCAAAGAGTGATAGTTTCGTCTCTTCATTGCCAATTTTAATACCTTCAATTTCTTTTTCTTCTCTAATTGCTACTGCTAGTGTTTCTAGTACAATGTTAAATAATGAAGGTGATAATGGGCATCCTTGTTTCACTCCTGATCTTATTGGGAATGCATCTAGTTTATCCCCATTGCAGATGATGTTGGCTGATGGTTTTAGATAGATACTGTTTATTATTTTTAGAATTTAGAATTTCTATTCCTATACTTTCTAATATTTTTAATAGGAATGAGTGTTGTATTTTGTCAAAGGCTTTTTCTGTGTCTATTGAGATAATCATGTGATTTTTGTTGGTTTGCTTGTTGATATGGTCAGTTATGTGGATGGTTTTTCTGATATTGAACCATCCTTGCATTTCTGGTATAAATCCTACCTGATCATAGTGAATAACCCTCCTGATCACTTGCTGGAGTCTTTTTGCTAGTATCCTATTTAAGATTTTTGCATCTATGTTCATTAAGGAGATTGGTCTGTAGTTTTCTTTCTCTGTTTTTGATCTTCCTGTCTTTGGAATCAGTGCCATATTTGTGTCATAAAAGGAATTCGGTAGAACTCCCTCTTTGCTTATTATGTCGAATAGTTTGTATAGTATTGGGATTAGCTGTTTTTGAATGTTTGATAGAATTCACTTGGCATATTCAGTTTCTTTTTCTGATATGGGATTATTTAAGAATTCTATTTCTTTTTCTGTTAATCTAGGCAATTTGTGTTTTTGTAAATATTCATCCATATCACCTAGATTGGCATGTTTATTGCCATATATTTGGGCATATATTTTTTAACGATTGCTTTAATTTCTTCTTCATTGGAGTTAAGTTCTCCCTTTTCATCGATGATACTGTTAATTTGATTTTCTTCTTTCCTTTTTTAATTAGATTGACTAGTACTTTGTATATTTTATGTGCTTTTTCAAAATACCAGCTTCTAGTCTTATTTATTAGTTCAATAGTTCTATCATGTTCGATTTTGTTAATTTCTCCTTTAATTTTTAGGATCTCTAATTTGATTTTCTTCTGGGGATTTTTAATATGTTTTCTTTCAAGTTTTTTGATTTGCATGTCCAAATCATTGACCTCTGACCTCCCTAATTTGTTAACATATGTCATGGATATAAATTTTCTTTGGCTGCATCCCATAGATTTTGAAACAATGTCTCATCATTGTAATTTTCTTCAATATAATTATTAATTATTTCTATGATTTGTTCTCTAACAAACCAATTTTGGAGAATCATATTGTTTAATTTCCAATTAATTTTTAATTTGGCTCTCCATGTACCCTTCCTGATCATTATTTTTATTGCCTTATTATATGAAAAGGTTGCATTAATTATTTCTTTTATGCATTTATATGCCATGTTTTCATGACCTAGTATATGGTCAATCTTTTTGAATGTACCATGTGCTGCTGAAAAGAAAGTGTTTTCCTTTTTGTCTCTATTTATTTTTCTCCATATACGTATTTCCTCTAATTTTTCTAAGATTTAATTCCCCTCTTTTACCCCTTTCTTATTTATTTTTTATTTGATTCATCTAAATTTGATAGTGGCATGTTTAGGTCTCCCACTAGTATAATTTTACTATCTATTTCTTCTTCAATTTTCCTAGTTTTTTTTCCCATTAGAAATTTGGGTTCTATACCATTAGGTGCATGTTGATTAGTGATATTTCCTCATTGTCTATACTCCCTTCTTTCAGGGTGTATTTACCTTCCCTATCCCTTTTGATGAGGTCTATTTTTATTTTGGCTTTGTCAGATATCATGATTGCAACTTCTACTTCTTTCTAGCAGTTGAGGCCCATGCTCCAACATTTAATTCTGACCTTGTGAGTATCAACCCATCTCAGGTGTGTTTCTTGTAGACAACATATGGTAGGGTTTTGGATTCTAATCCCGTCTCCTATTTGTCTACATTTTATGGGTTTGTTCATCCCATTAACTTTCAAAGTTATGATTGTCACTTGTGAATTCCCTAGCATTTTGATATTCTCTCTTAGTTCTGTCCTTTCTTCTTTTGCTATATCCTTTTAAACCAGTGGTTTACTTTTCATCAATCCTCCTAATCCCCTCCCTTGATGTGCTTCTCTTTCTGGTCCCTCCCTTTTTGTTCCCTTATTGCATTTTTAGGGTCTATAAAGTTCCATCCCCCCTTTCCTTCCCTACCTTTTTGTACTCCCTCCCCCAAACCCCTTTAGTTTTACCTTCTCCCTTACCCTGTAGGATAAGATAGAATTCAAGGTCCCAATGTATCTAGATGCTCTTCCCTCTCAGAGTTGATTTCACTGAGAGTAAGGTTTAAGTATTATCTATTAGTACTCTCTTCCTCTCCTTTTTATAGGAGTATTCTTCCCCTCCCCTTCCCATGTGTGTCTTTGTGTGAAAAAGATTATTCTATTTATTTTATTTCTTCAAGTATCTCTTGGTACCCTCTTCAATTCCCCCTACCCTTTTTTTTTGCATAACATCTTATATCCCTTAATACCCCAATCTTTTCCCAGGAGTCATTCTTCTAATTACTATTATAATGAATACAGTTTTTGAGAGTTACAAATAACATTTTCCCCATATATATGTATATGTATAATTGTAGCCCTTAAAGAAGAGAGTTTGAATACCAAGAAAACCATTTTTCTCCTTTTCCCTCTTTTTCTTATTTACCTTTTCATGTTTCTCTTGCTCTTTGTGTTTAGATATCAAACTTTCCACTTAGTTCTGGTCTTTTCTTCATGAATATTTGGAAATCTTCTATTTTGTTGAATGCCCATACTTTCCCCTGGAAGTATATATTCAGTTTTGATGGATAGGTGATTCTTGGTTGAAGACCCAGTTCTCTTGCTTTTATGAATATAATGTTCCAGGCCTTGCAGTCCTTTAGTGTGGAAGCTGCCAGTTCTTTTGCGATCCTAATTGGTTCTCCTTCATATCTGAATTGTCTCTTTTTGGTTTCTTGTAGAATTTTCTCCTTAGCTTGAAAGCTCTAGAATTTGGCAATTACATTTCTGGGAGTTGTCTTTTGGGGATTTAGTATAGAGGGTGTTCTTTGAACTCTTTAAATGTCTATTTTGCCCCCTTGTTCAAGAACATCAGGGCAATTTACTTGGATGATTTATTGCAGTATGATGTCAATATTTCTGTTTATTTCTGGTTTTTCAGGTAGATCAATGATTCTCAAATTGTCTCTCTTTCCTCTATTTTCCTGATCTGTCACCTTGTCAGTGAGATATTTTATGTTTTCTTCTATTTTTTCAGTCTTTTGACTTTGCTTTATTAAATTAATTCTTACTGTTTTTCAAAATCATTGTTTTCCAGTCAGTTGTTCAGGCCTGGTTTTCTGCTTTAACCTTTTGATTTTCAGCTATAATTTTTTGGTTTTGTGCTATGTTTTTTATTTCCTTTTTAACCATTTCCCATTTGTCTTGCCAGAAGGCTTCCATCTTTTTTATAAGCTCCAATTTAAATTCTTCCAGAGCTTGTGGACAATTTCCATTTCTTTTGGAAGGTTTTGGAACATTTATTTGGATTTCCTCTTCTGCTATTTCCTCTCTAGTCTCTATTATTCCTCCATAAAAATTATTCAAAGTCAACCCATTCTTCTTGCTTTTCTTGGTGTTAGGAAGTTGTTCCTGGGCACTGTTTGCCATCACTATGGTTGTTTTTCCTTCCTTTTCCAGTCAGAAAACTGAGTGAGGAGGGCAGGATCTCTGTGAATGGAGCTAAGAAGCAAGGCTTTTGACTGAGGCAAGCTCTCAAATCTCCACAGTTGTGATACCTTCCTGGGGGTGCCCAAGGTCTGAGCTCCACTGCCCACCTGCCAGTGTTTCGAGTTTTAACTTGTCTCAGTGGTAGGTCCTTGGTGGTCTTAGTCAGCTCCCAAGACCCAGAGGTGCCCCTTGCTCTCTCCAGAGGTGCCTTTCGCTCACTTGCTGATTCTGGCATGCTGGCTCTGAGAGCCCAAGGTCTGCACTCCCCCACCCACCTAACTGTGTTTCGAGTGTAACTTGTCTCAGGGGTAGGTCCTTGATGGTCTTAGTCAGCTCCCAAGAGCTGCCACCTTGCCCATTCCAGAGGTGCCCCTTGCTCACTCATTGATTTTGCCAAGGGCTGGCTCTGGCTCTGTAGGTGGGGTGGGAGAGGGTAGATCAGTTCAAGTTTGGGTGGGAGGTTTTACACTCCATTATAGTGTGGAAATGCCCAAATCCCACGTACCTTCAATGCTGCACCCTACTGTAGTATCCCTTCATTCTTCTGAGAATGGTTTTTTGGGGTCTTTTCAGGTTCTCTATATCAGTGGGTATGAGGAGGGGAAGTGTCCCGCATCTAGACTGCCGCCATGCTTACCCATGCTTACGCCATGCTTGCTTCTCAGGCTGGAAGTAATCCTGTCAGTTGAGTTCTGTAAGGAGGGGGAGGGAAGGGGTTAATTTATATAAAGTTTCAATTGGATTATTTAAGAGTGTGGTCACCAGGAATTTAATTTATTCCAAAGATATTTATTTATAATATGTAGAAAGAGTGAAGTAAGAAAAATCAGAGAAAGGATAGGGTAAGACATCTAGCCTAAACACTAAGTAATTTACTCTTGGCTCTACTGGGCAGGGAGAGTTAGGTTCAGTCAGCCTCAGCAAAGCTAAGACCCGGGGAATTCTCTCAAGAGGATAGGTCTTTCCTGAGACCAGTCTCTTCAGAAAAAATTAGTATTTAAGAGCCAACTTTTCACTCACCACGTGTCAGTCCAGTCAGCAGATTCTCCCAGTAGAACTCTCTTTCACAGGAGGTTCTACTCCAAGTGAGAGTTCCAAGTCGAACTGAAATTGGGCAGTTGTTACTCCCTTTTAAAGGCATTTTCCTTTGTATCACTTTCCCTAGTTTTTAAGGCTACCAATCACAGTTGGCCCTTTTTCTTTTAGGACTGCCCAGGGGCAGACAGTTGATTTTGATTCATCACCCACTATTTCACAAGTGGGTCACAGACCTCCCACTTAATGTGTGAAATGGCATATTTACATCTTTGGTGATTAATTTTAAAAATAGGCAGGGATTAAAATTTAATCTTCACAATCAGGGGAGAGTTAATTATTTTCATTTTCACCATCAGGGGAGAGTTAAATTTAATCTTCACAGTTTCGAGTGCTATCCCCCTTCAGAACTCCCAATATCCTCTTCACCCCTCCTCCACAGCTACTTAGCTAATCTTTCCATGAGACTGGTTTCTCTACTAAATGCAGAATCTCTCTTCCCTTATTTTACAATAAACAAATAAATTAACTATTTCCTTTCTAATATTCAGTATTTCATACTTTGTGCTACTTTGTGGTTTGCTAGTTTTCTAATTTGTTACATATCTACTTAGTGATATCTTTTATCCTCTGAGTATTAATTTAACTCTGATATGGGGGTATAGGCTACTCCCTAGATACCCCCAAACCCAAGATTGTGTCCCCAGTCAGAGAGTACATAAAAGACTCCCTTTCCCTTGTATTCCTGCAGTGCTAAGGGAAGGTGACTTTGAGCTAAGAGGAAGATCCCTTCTGACCTCTCCCCTCATTCTTGATGAGCACAGATATGCATCTCCCAGCTTGATCCTGATGAGCATCTATTTTATGTTCCAGCTATTCTCTAAACTGAACCGTTCACCTCCTTTGATCATATGACCCATCTTGAGTTTGAGAGACCCAGTAACATGCTAGCATCATCCCATCCCTAGTCATTTAGTCCTTGTGGTTGAAAGGGTATATAAAAATCAGAACACACCTCTTCTAGCAGGAAGCATTCCATCCATTCTTCCTCCCTCAGCCATCTCATTTGACTTAACCATTTGACTTACATTCAAATTAAAAAATATCTTTTATTTTATTTTTTAAACACTTACCTTCTGTCTTGGAATCAGTGCTGTGTATTGGTTCCAAGGCAGAAGAGTGGTAATGGCTAGGCAATGGGGGTTAAGTGACTTGCCCAGGGTCACACAGCTGGGAAGTGTCTGAGACCAGATTTGAACCTAGGACCTCCTGTCTCTAGGCCTGGCTCTCAATCCACTGACTACCCAGTTGCCCCCAATGAAAGGCATTCCTAATCTTTCTTTGTGATTTAGACTTCTTCCATAGTCTGTCAAAGCCTATTGCCCTCTTCTCACTATATACACATATTCATACATATTCTCAGTTTCCTCACTCCCCACAAAAAAGGGTGTGGGGGAGGAGGATAGGGTTATTTCTTAAAGCCAATAATTCAATCCTTATGTAGAAGTGGGTTTTTTTTAGGTTTATTGAGTTGTGTTTGATCATTATATTGTTCAGAGTCCTTAAGTCTTCCAATGTCATTTTCCTTTCATCATTATAGTTATTTTGCAAATTGTTATACTGTTTCTGCTTACTTCACATCATCCATGTTCCCCCAAAATCCAACTTGATTCCCAACTTCTCTATTTTTTAAAGGCCCCTACTTTTTAATTATCCACATTTTCAACCTCAAGGTTATCTTCAGCTCCTCACTTATCTTTCCCCAAAAGATCTAAGCAGTTGCCCAGTCTTGTCATTTTGATTCTTTGACTTGTAGATGCCTCCCTTCACTCAAGACACAAAACCTGTACCCCAATTCAGTCCCTCATTACTTCTATACATAGTCTCCTTTTCATGTCAATACCTTAAGTTACTGCCTTTTCCAATTTATCCTCGATGCAACTATAAAACTAATTTTTCCCAGAGTGTAGGTCTGACAATGTTACTCACTTTGTCCAATTAATTCATGTCTTCCTATTGACTATTCACATATTTTTCATCTTTTGTCTCAATCTGTTTTAATTTTGATTTTATAAATGTTTTATAATGTTCATAATCATTAATATAGTAATACATGTGTAGATTTTATAACTAATTAAATATCCATATATTGGGATTCAGGCTAAATATTTTAACTTATAAAATATGTGGTCAAAAGCATTTGGAGCATACTACTTTATTTATAATGTGTAGTATACCTATAAATCATTTGATAATTCTTGCTGATTTCTGAATACAATGATCTTTTGAAGGAGAGAAAAGGGGAAATATTTGAAAAAAGAGAGATTACATGTAAGAAAATAATAGAAAAAAAACATTGAATCTTTCCTCACTTTGGTGAGAGCAAATAAATTGAATCTTTTGTCAGAAAAAAAAAAAATTAGTGTTGTCTAGGAGGCTAGTCATCTCATGATTAGGAAAGAAAAACATAAATGCCAAGGTTTTCAGCTTTCTTTTGCACATAAGATCAACATTTTCATAAATAATTTCAACCAATAATTAGTTAATAGCCAATGGAAAATAGGAAACATTGATTTGAGCCATCCCAGTTAGACTTCTCATAGTATTTCCAAAGTAAATGCTGCTCTACAAATATATGTCTAAAACCCCCCTGGCACATTCCCTTGAGTTTCCAACATCCTCTGAAGGAACTCTTCATGAGACCACATAGGTACTTCCTTAGTATCACACCATGGTCCTGGCTATTTTCCAGAGAACTATATGAGGATATTCAAGTATTTTATATTAGCCAGAGGACATCTGGAATAATATATTCAGTATATATTTCTTTGTATGTTTTATTCCTCTTTTCCTACTCTGCTCATTTCTTCTTAGAATCTCTTTCCTTCCTAATCAGGATCTTCAAGAGAAAGTGTCTTCTCCATGTGAGGACTTTCAGTAAAGGTTTTTTCTTTGTTTGTTTTTAAATGACATTCATTGTCTGAGCTTATTTCTCAATACTGTCCCTACTATAGTCATATACTTTGATTCTTGAATTTGTGAGATCTCTTATTAGAAAATGGGATTTAATGGGATTCATTGGTGACAGTAAAGGCATAAAATAGATGTTGAAAATGTAATGAAATTTTCAAATCACTCATTTTGCAAGATGGAAAAAATTAAAAGTGACTCTACCAAGTAAGGATTTACTTTCCTGTCTCATTATGTTCTTTTTATTTGAGTTATGTATGTAAGTAAGTAGGTATATAGATATATGCATAGATAGATAAAGCATTGATTAAAGCTTATCATGTGCCTGACATTGTATTAAACTCTGGAACAAAAACAAGCAAAAAAAAATAAATAAAAGTCTTAAGTTTCAGAAGATTTTATCCTAATGGGGGAAGATAATATATAATTGGTATTTGTTTTAGATGTATAATATATGTAATTTTGTATTCTTAGTATGCTTATATATTTACATGTACATATTTTAATATATGTTGTGTACATCTACATATTTTGTATATTTATTGGAATGTGATAGACCTAACTAAAAGACTTGGGTTGATCACCTTGAAAAAGAGGGATTTTAAGTCAATAAAAAAGTCATTTCTTTCCCTCATGAGAATAGAATTAACTAATGTGAGATCAGGATTGCAGGGCATAGATTTACCCTTTTAGCTTTAGTTTGGAGGATCTCTTAAGATAGGAAAAGAAGAAAGGAGGAAGGTAGTGGTATTCTTCTTTCTTCCTTTTACACCTGTTCTGCTGCTCTAACCTACACATCCATATATCCCACCTACATGTGAAGGATAAGTAAAAAGGAAATATGGTTTTGTGTTTGCAGTATGTGTGTGCATGTGTGTGTGTGTGTGTGTGTGTGTCTGGCTGTCCTTTCCATCTCCCCATCCCCTGGTCCTTTCTGGTTACAATGTGTCTGACTAATTTTATCTTGGTTCTCACAAATACACAAGAATGAGAATTCCCCATGTACTTCTTCATGTCCTGTTGTTAGCAGAAAGAAAACATAGGACCTCTCTGGGAGTCCCATAGGAAAGAGTGATCTTTCCTTAGATGGGCCTGGGATCCTACTCCTTGAACTCTCACATTGTAAGAGAATGCAAGTTCCTCAAGATCAGTGATATCTTTACCTTAGTTTTGTATCTCCTGAAGTTAGCATATTCAGTAAGTGTTTAATAAATGTGTATTGATTGATTGATTTTAAATTATTGTTGCCTTAAAAGCTGACAATGTCTTCAACAAAAATAAAAAAAATATAGAAGAGTGCCAGTTTTTCTTTTCCCTAGTGGTGCTGATGATGGGGAAGAGATGAGAACACTTTTGGACATACTGAGTTTTAATTTTTCTAGTTATGGATATTAGCAGGGAATTATGGATATGATATTAAAATCAGATGAGAAATTGAGGTTTAATATAAAGATTTTTTTATTAGTTACATAAAGATGATACCCAAACCCATGCATGTTAATGATATCACTAGAAGAATGGAACAGAAAAGGACCAAGTTAGATCTTAGGGGACAACTACCCTTACTGAGTAGGAGATATATGAAGAACTGTGAAAGATAACTGAGGGAAAATAGACAAATAGGAGCTAGACAATAAGAAAATAAAGCCCCAGAAACCAAATAAAAAGGAAGATGGGAACAAATTAATAGTTTCAAAAGCCACAGAGAGATAAAAAACAAAGAACAGATAAGTACTTTTAAGAGTGGGCTTAATGTCAGCATCCTTATTTGGTTCAGTATTGGGACAAAATGAGACATTCGAAAATCCTCAAACAATTAATAAAAGATTTATTTTGTCCTAAAACAGAAAAAAGATTCAACAAGTAATGGGTGGCTCCACTCCTCATTCCCATATGAAAAAGCACCTTCTCAACATTGTAGGATATAGTGACACATGATTTTCAGGAATCCCCCGAGTTAGAAGGCCTCTACTCTACATGAATT
The DNA here is from genome assembly GCF_027887165.1 of Monodelphis domestica. Classification (NCBI taxonomy): domain Eukaryota; kingdom Metazoa; phylum Chordata; class Mammalia; order Didelphimorphia; family Didelphidae; genus Monodelphis; species Monodelphis domestica. Next base: position 219,662,425 of record NC_077228.1, on the reverse strand, counting down.
GGATTCTTTTTATAGACTTAGATGGCTAGGAAACTACATCAAGATGGGTAATATCATTTGAGTCCCAGGGACAGTTTTGTTACCTTTTAGAAAAAAATAATCTTTATTAGAGAAAATGGGAGAATATTGGTCCTACCACATACCACCTGACCATGGTGGCAAAGTTTTAAGTACCTCCCATTATTTAATGATTTTCATGTCTTTTACTGGAAAATCCTTCTGCCATAAGGAGTAGTAAGAAAAAACAAAACATCCCTCTCCCTAAAAGAGTCATCAAGGTAAATAGATAAAAGAATAAAGAGAAATAAAATGTGAAAGAGGAAAAAAAGTCTGAAATCTTTCACTTTTTCTCTCAAATCAGAATTTCCGAGTCAGATCTGTCATCTAATGACTGTTTTGGGTAATAACACATCTTTGTGGTTCACAGTGGGTCTCCTAATCAATGTAATAATGACAAGTCAATAAGTCAGAGTAGGATCAGGAATAACAGAGAAACAGCAGAGAAAATAATAGCTATGGGATTGATCTTTAGCTATGAGAGCCCAGTTGAATTTTAGATAATGATTATTTGATGATGTTTTAGAGATTACCTAGATGATTTAAGACAGTATTCCCCCATAGGGAAGATACTGAAAAACCTGTTTCCAGAAGATAAGAGGACTGAGGTAGACATAGAAATTCTACAGTGGAAGCCTCGTTTATCTAATGGCTGGGCATCTGGAATTGTTGGTACTTTGAGAGTGAATTATTATTTCATTTACATCATCTGAGGGCTGCCTTTCCTTTCCATTCCTCCCTTCTCTTTCTTTCTTAGATTGTGCAACCTTAAAAAATGGTTTTTGGGTTCTGGCCCTTTCCTTCTTCCTTTTCCATTCCATGTGCAGAAAGCAGAGTCTCTAATCTGGCCCAGAACTCCATATTGTGCTAGAAGTTCAAGAAAATACGCCAGATAGTTTCATCTAGTCTATCACTGAAGCCCTTGGGGACAAAAGACTAACTGGGCTTTGTTCTTAAATTTGCTCAAACTAATGCTATGTAGGAACTAACTAAACTGTGAGCCCAATCCTTTCCATTCAGCATCCCAGAAACAGAGAAGGATTATGCCCCCAGAGTTTTGGATAAACTATATAAATGTTTTTTTTTTTGTCATATCATTGATCTAAGTATGTCTTTTGAAAAATCTATTCTAGTGTTAAGTAGCTAAATAGAAATGACAGGGGACAGCTAGGTGGCTCAGTGGATTGAGAGTCAGGTCTAGAGATGAGAGGACCTGGGTTCAAATCTGACCTCAGGAACTTCCTATTTGGGTGACCCTGGGTAAGTCACTTGACTCCCATTGCCTATCCCTCACCAGTCTTCTGCCTAAGAACCAATATATAGTATTGATTCTAAGATGGAAGGAAAGGGTTTAATTAAAAAAAATAGAAATGACACGAATCACTGGGCTCCTCAAAATAGGTGGCAGAAGAGGAGAAAGTTTGTTGCTGATAGTGGCAAACATTCAGGGCACTGGAAAATCTTGGAAAGGAGAAAAATGTATCAGACCTGGCCCTGAGAGAATAGAACCAGAGTCAAACAAATTAGTTAGTTAACAAAAGATGAGAAGAATTAGCTCCCTAATTGTTCATAGCCCACAAACTGAGTTCGGAGACTGGTGTCAGGAGAGGGGAAAGAATAACAGGTTTCTTGGACCAAAGATCTCTTTAACCTCCTGTGCGTTTCTTTCCTTCCTGTGTCCTACCCCAACACACACACACACACACAGGCACAAAGGCACATGGGAAAAATTACTGAAAAAGTCCAGAAGTTATTGCCAGAATTAAATCTCTTAGGCTCCAAGCCACAGACAAACTGTCAAGCACAGTGCATTCCTTTTGGTTATCCGTAAAGCCCCCTCATCAGCTTAGTTTATGTTTATTTACAAAGCAAGGCACATCATTTCACAGTTTATCTACAGCTACATATATCCTGGCCCCACAGCAATCTATGTAGGACTTTTCCAGGATAATTACCCACTTCAAAAGTCTAAACTTCTGTGGGAAAAATGATTTGTCTAATTGTCTTGATTTAGAATCAATAATTTTAGTTTCTATCAATTCTGACATATCCTTGGTGCAAGATGCTGGTAACTTTAGTTTCTCAGTTCTCTATGCAGCTTTCTAAAACTCTAGCTGCTGAGAAGGTACAAATCTGCACTGACAGAGGGAGTTTCCTCATTTGAGAGTTCCCTATTTTAGTGGAAAAAAAATAGATCCAGTCCTTATCCTTAATGATAGTTTACTTTAATAATTTAATATAATAATAAATGACTAAAGACTAGGCTAGGTGGGACTAAGCAGTCTTTCAATAAGTACTATACTGCCAAAGTTCCCAACTTTTAATTTAGAAGAAAAATAAAATTACAGTTCTCGTATTTAGCTATAATAAAAATTTATGACATTGGTTAGTTTCCAGTACTCTCAATCCTGCTGGGTACTGCTCTGATGAGGTATTACAGCAGCATGTCACCAGCACAATGGGGCTCTGATGATCCATTGCAGCAACAAGTCATTTGCTATACATCAACCCAACAGCTGCCACCAATCAAGACTCTGTCCTATACAGAGTCTGGGTCAAAACTTTAACTCAACACAGTAGTTTCCCAGCCCTCTCCCCACTGTATTGATGTCTTTTCATTTCTTTTCTTTTTAATTTTTAATTTTCTTTTTCTGATTAGGTGAAGAGAGGGAACTACCAAGAAAAAAAGTGGTTAAAATCAAATAAGAATACAGACTTATTAAGCCTTTAAATATAAGTAACCCAATTCCTTTGCAGCTCTAAACCATAAATATGCTGGTAACAAATTAGGAAGATGACTTAATTATTTTTGGACAGAGTATAAATCAATGTATTTGATGATAGGGATGTGCTTGGCTGATTGTTTTTCATATGCCATATATATTTTAGCATTTATTAAAGGTTAGTTTTATATTATGTAATACCATATTCATTCTGGACAAAGTTAAACATGTTCCAGGTTCTCTGAAATTAAACATACTAAGGTCATTTTTGTTGGCTAACCAACTGAAGAGGGTTTCCTAAACATCATTCTTCTCAGAGAAGATCAACCAATAACATTACAATTCTGCTGCTATATATAGGATGTGGTTGGACATCACATTAAATACTGTGATAATTTACTTCAATTACTCATAACATAGAGGTTCAAGGTCAAAATGAAATACCTGTTTAGGAGTTCCATAAAGAAACTTTACTGTTTTTAGGAGTATGATGGTTTATTTGAGGGTTTAAAAATATTTTGCATTTGTTTATTTGTATTTTGCATTATGAAGTTTTGGTATTTTTGGAAGAAATAAACAACTGTCCTATGCTTTCAAGTTATTTGTGTTGTCTGAATGTAGAAGAGATGTTTAGGAGTTTTCCTAAATATCTCAGCAAGAGAATTTAATTAAGTTTTCTAAAACACCTGAGAAAAATGTGTGCAAAGTTTATTCACTCAATTCAGCCAGTGGAATTTTATCATTCTATCCATTGAATAATGACAACTTATGGGATACAGAAAACTTCTAGAGACTGGTTTTCTGAAGGATCAGCCATTTATTTGGTTGATCATGTCATTTTTTAAAAGTCAGTTCAAAGATAAGTATAATGGGGAAATTTGTTGTTAAAATAAAAATTAACTAATCAATCAAAAGATAAGAGTTCACTTTACCTTTTTCCTTTGTGCCTTTTGGACAATGGAAAGAAGACAGAGATATTTGTGACCACACATTTCCTCTTTCCCCCATGAACCACACAGGATCTAATAGAGACATATAACAGTATACAGTGGATAAAATCTGAAACTATGTTTGAGTCACATTGCTGAGAGGAAGTGGAGCTGGGATACTCCTTGGAACAAGGTAGGCCTCAGAGCTGAGAACCTGTTAATCCTATATTATATATTATAATTCTTTCTGAATGAATATATTGATACCTAGGGGTTAGGAATTCACATGAACCTGAAGCTGGAGTTAACAGCAGTTAACAGTCAAGTTTCAGCCATTCACTCTCCTATACTTGGGAGAATCAACAGAATGACATATTGGAGATAACACACTTTTAAGAGAACCCTGTGAGTTACATAACAAGGACTGGGATCTGCAATGCTAGAGGTGTAATTTGCTTTTGCCACATGTATGCCTTCCCATTTTTAAACTCTTAAGTATTTCCACTTTTCTCACTAATGCTGTGTATCTGTGGGACATCATATGCAATATTTTCAAGAGATTTCCTTTTGATACTACTGTTATTACCATACTATTTCAGTAATTAATTTTGCATTGAGCTAATTAGGTCTTCTGGCATTAAAGGATATTGGTACTCCAGGTCAAGATCTTGGTTGTGTTTTGTGAAAGAAGAAAAAGACAAAAGGAATAAGGGCCAAATTCCATGTTGGGTCACCAGGAATCAGATCTAGTCAAAAGTAGAGCATCCCTTAACATCTAATCAAATATTGAAGTGGTAACAGTATATACACTACCTACAGGAATGACCAAAAAGTATAGGAGGAGGAAAGAATACTGTAGGTACTTAGCAACAAATCCCTATCTACAAAGTTCCACAGGACAGTAGGAAACAGAACAAAATCTCAAACTTAATGAAGAAATATTATGCATTCAACCAAGCCAATTAGACTCCATAAAAAAAGAAAGTGACTTTATATTAAATACAAGTAAAAGTTCTGACTTCACTACAATGATTCCAAGAGTAGTGGGAAGAAATGAAACATGAGATAAAGTAGAAATTATAAGTGAAAAATTTGTTTATGTGAATAAATTATAAGGGGAATAAAAAGGTCAGAATAAAAGGAGAAATCTTACTCAGAAAATTAATTAGAAACTAAAGGATCTAATCCTAAAAAGTGAGGCTTAGAACAAATTAGAGAAACAGTAAATAATTTTATTAACAAGAGTGACAATGTTGAAACAACAATTATGAAATGCAGCCATAGCAGTATTTGGGAGAAAATTCATATAATATATTTCTATATCTATGTACAGATGTACATATAAATATAGATATAAATAGCAATAAAATAGAGAGAATAGATCAATCAATTATACCACAAATAAAAAGGTAATTAAAGAAAATATTAGGAGGTATTTCCTCCAATTATAGGCCAATAATTATGATAATCTAAGAGAAAAGGATAACTTTTTACAAAATATCAATTGTCCAAGTTAAAAGAAGAGGAAATAGACTACTTAATAACTTTTAATTAGAAAGTGAACTGAAAAAACCATCAATGAGCTCTCTAAGAAAAAAATCCTGAGGAAAAAATGAATTTGTAAGTGCATTATACCAAACATTTAAAGGACAATCATTTCCAATACTATAAAAAATTGGGAAAATAGGTAAAAAAAGAATCTTGCCAAATTATTTTTATATTCAATTATGGTACTGATTGATACCTAAACCAGGAAAAGCAAAAATAGAGAAAGAGAACTATAGGTCAAATTCCCTAACGAATATTGCTGCAAAAATAAAGACTAGTGAGGGAAATATAGGAAAAGCTACTGGTATAGTGGATGGAGGTTGGGGCCTATATTCAGGAAGATCTGAGTTCAAATCCAACCTCAGACACTTAATAGCTGTGTGACCATGAATTAACCTTGTTTAACCATTTAACTTTGTTTACCTCAGTTTCTTAAATGTAAAATGAGCTGGAGAAGGAAATGCCAAACCACTCCAGTATCTTTGTCAAGGAAAGCACAAATGGAGTCACAAATAATTGAGATTATAGTAATATATTACAAAGATGTATATTGTGACCAGATATGTAGGTTTGGTTATATATTAGGAAATATATCAGCATAATTGACTGTGGGAACCAACAAAAAGCATATGATGATCTCAATACATGCGAAAAATATTTTGACAGAATATATGTATTTCTCATCTATTAGAACCTGAAGATAATGGGAAAAGAGAAAATAATCAGTCCCTCAAAGAAATTTTACATCAACATCCAGAAATAGACAAAAAATAAACAATCAAACAAAAACAACAAAGCTTTCAAGTCAAAAGAAAAATACTACGTGTCCAGAAGTATAAAAGTTCAAGTATCAAAGGACTACAAATTTGTATAATACAATTCTGCAACTGCCTTAAAGAAGAGCAAGAAATTAGAATGTTATTCCAAAGAGATAAAAATATTCCAAAAGATGAAGTTTTACCACTAAGAGTAACATAGCCTGCCCAACAGACATAAAATGTAGAAGACTTTGTAACATTCTTATTTAAAAGATCAGTTGAGTGAGATTTTTGGAACAAAAATAAAGGTTAATGAAGAAATTGAGAATGGTTAAAAATGTCAAGTATTTGCATTCTAATAAAGGAAAAAGGATACATCACTATTCAGAATCCCATTGCCTTCTAGAGTCATGGAGGGAATAACTTTAGAAAATCACAAGATCTGGAGATTGGTTTTGTTCAGTATTATAGGTTTTAAGTTACAAAATAAGGAGAAGGAAGTGAAAGTAATTGGGAATGAATGATCAAGAAGAGAGAAGAATTTATTCTTTTTTGCATATTTTTGGAATGGGAGGAAATTTCAAAATAGAAAAAGGGGTATATTTTGATGTTCTCATGAACCACACAATTACCTGAACTGGAGAAAGGAGGGTTGAATATACAGACCTCCATTAAATTAAACAGAGAAATTAAAGGAAGAAGGAGAATGAAATGATTTAAGAAGGTAGGTAAAGAGATGGAAGAATCATGATAAAAATAAATGCAAAGCAGTTAAAAATTTTTTTTAACAATCAAAAGGACTCCCTGTTGGCCTGCTGTATCTCACTGAAAGATTCCTTAACTTCCAAAGAAAGAAGTAGCCTAATTTACACAGCAGGGGACCCAGATAGATATTTTTCCCATTGTAAACTGTAATGAAAAAATGCTAAAAGCTTTTTCAGTATTATTGAGGATTGTCCATCGTACTATTATTAAATATAGCTCTAGAAATCCTAGCTATTACAACAATAAATAGTACTCGAAGTATTAAGCATAGGCAAAAAACTCAAAAGCAAAAACAACTTCTACACATGGTAAGAATGGTCTACTTAGAGGACCCTAGAGATTGAACTAGAATTCATATGAGCACAATATAGAAAAGATAATGTACATAAAAACCTATTAATGAATAAATTCAATGACTCTGGCCAGTGGAATACCATCTTCACATAGCTCTATGTTTATTTCTTCTTTCATTATTTCCTCTTATTTTTCTAGTTTTATTAGTAAATCTAAAATTTCTCAAACTATATTAAAAATAGTGGTTATTTTCTTTTTCTTTCCCTATTCTACCTTTTTGGTAAACTACCTCGATATTACACTATCCTCAAATCTTGAATTTCTTTCCCTCTTCTGCTATCCACTGATCATATTATAATAGACTTTAATCCTTCTGCTATTCATCTCCTTTGCTCCTGTTTACATGCTTCTGAATAGAGTTGGTAAAAAAAAAAATCAGAACAAAATAAAACCAAACAACATGCTAACTGCAGCATGACAACTACTACTTCTTCAGTTTTCAATCCCACTCTTCACAAGTTATTCCATTTTTTTAAAATAAAACATCCTGAAACTTTGTAAGGTGTCCATATTTCCCACTTTCTTATCTGAGGATTCATACTTCACTAAACAAACTGAGAACAGTTGTGAGGGTTGTCTCTTTTCTCATTTAAACCATTAAGTCATCTTCCCTAATTACTTCTCTCATCACTGTTTCACACGACTTTCTCCTTGTCAAGGCTACTATCTGTATAAGAACTTTTGATTCCATTGCCTTTTTTTCTTCTCAAGCTAATTGTCTTTACTATTAATCCTATTCTCATGTTCAATATTTTCACTCTGTCTCGGTCCCTTTCTGTTACCTACAAAAAGCCTCCCCCAATAAAAACAAAAAACAGAACTAAAAAATTAAAATTCTCACACAGTCCAATCAGCTCCATAAGCTATGTACACAGAATCAGACACACATAATTCCATCTGTCCTCCACTTTTCTGCTTGATGACTGGAGATAGTCATTTAGAATAGATGACTCCACTTCCTTTCCTTTCATTATTTTTATAAATATTGCCCAGTTTGCCTTCAACTTTATCATTCAACTGAAATGATCCTCTCCAAATTTACCAGTTATCATTTAATTGAGAAATCAAATTGCCTTTTCTCAGTCATCCTTCCTGACTTCTCTGTAGCCTTTGACACTTTTTATCACCCTATTTATTCTGTTGGATACTCTCTCTTCTAGATTATTCCAACATTGCTATGCTTTAATTCTCCTATCTGAATTTTCCTCAGTCCTTGTCATTAATTCTTCATCCTTGTTATGCCACTAATCATGTGTCTTCCTTATGACTCTTAGATTGAGTTGTGTTGTCTTTTCATTCTATATAACCTCAATTGGTAAACTCATAAACTCACATGGATCTGTTTTTCATGGAATGCTGATGATTCTCAGATATAAACATCAAATCCCAATTTCTCTTTAAAGATCCAGGCCCCTATTTCCAAATGCCTTTTGGAAATTTCTGTCTAGATATGCCGTAGGCACCTGAAACTCAATATACTTAAAACAGAATTTATTCCCCTGGTCTTAAACATGTTCCTCTTTCTAACATTCCTATTATAGTCAATGACATCATCATACCCAAGTTATTCAAGTCTAGGACCTCAATGTCATCCACATGTCCTTTCTTACTTGGAACTTAAAGTGTTTCATAATCTAATCCCTTCCTACTTTTTCCAGGATTCATATACTTTACTTCTCTCCACACTCTACAATCCAATTATCCTGACCTGCTTACTTTTCCTTAAAATTGACACTTTGTCCAATCTGAATGCCTTTCTATTGGTTGTTCACTGTGCCTAGAATGCTCTCACCTTTATCTCTTAGTTTTCTTAGTTTCTTTCAATAATAAACTCACATCTCACCATCTGTAGGAATCTCCTCCTGGAGACCACATATAAATTTCTAAAATTAAAAAGATCAATGTGAGATCACAATAGAGAACAAATCTGACTCTAAATAAATAGTTCTATGATCCTGAAAAATGAGTGTTCAGAAACTACTATAAACAATTTTATACTAGTAAAACTAAGAATGTAACAAACGTGGATGACTGCTTTCAGACATGTAGAATGTCTAAATTAGATTAGGAAATAGAGATCATAACCTAATATAAAATGAAATGGACTTAATCATAAAAGCAGTACTAAGTGGAAAATACAATCCAGATAGATTTACAGGTGAATCTATAAGATGTTTAAAGAGTGCCCAAAAACTTAACCTTAAAGGAAACTAAAAAACAAAAATTAGTGCAAAGTTAAAGGCATTCACTAATGCCATTTTTTTTTGTTTTGTATATGAGGAGGGGGAAAGTAGCTTCAAAATATTTCCTCTTCTATAAAATTGGGACATATTCAAATATTTCACAACATTCATGGACAGAATAGTCATACATTTAGATCATTGTGGAAATGAGTCACGTTATTTAAGTAACAGATATGTCCAAGATAGCTCCTGTCTCTAAATACTATAGGGCTCTGATGTCTCCTTTTTTTTTTTCAATCGTTACCTGCTGTCTTAGAATTGATACTATGTACTGATTACAAGGCAGAAAAATAAGCGCTAGGCAATGGGAGTTAAGTGACTTGCTCTGGTTTATACAGCTAGAACAAATTTGAACCCAAGACATTCTGTCTCTTGGCCTGGCTCTCAATCCACCGAGTCACCTCGCTGCCTCCTGTCCTTTTTATTCCTGTGTTTTTACCACTGTTTGTACCTAAATTTAACATCTCTGTTGTCAGATCACTTCCAGATCCTCTGGATCTGTTTCTCTCCCTAGGACAGTTTTCAAATGCAAGGGATAATTCTTCCTTAGTTCAGTGTCTTCTCTATTCCTTTGTAACTTGAACCTCTTCCTTATCCTGCTCCCTCTCCCTTTCTCTTTCTCTCTCCATCTTCTCCCTGTATTCAATGTTTAATAATGGACAAGTAAGTTAATTTTAAGTTACCATGGCAGAAGGAGGGAAAGACGAAAACAAATCTATATATGTTGCTGTCTTGTTGAGGTACAGAGAGACATAAATCTGTTTCCTACCTCTAACTCCTAAACATAGTTGAGGACGGGAAAAGTAGCTACAAAATATTTCCTCTTCTATAAAATTGGGACATATTCAAATATTTCACAACATACATGGAAAGAATAGTCATACATTTAGATTATTGTGGAAATGAGTTACATTATTTAAGTAACAGATATGTCCAAGATAGCTCCTGTTTCTAAATGCTATAGGGCTGTTCTACTTTTTTTTTTAAGGTCATAAGGAACATATCCAGTCTTATGCCAGTCAATTAAAAGCTGTTCTTTTAATCCTATCAGATACATTACCAAAGAAACACAAAGATATAGCTATTTGCAAAGGCACAATAGTTTACTTAAAAAAACATTAAACCAAAATATAGAATCTGATATTAAATAAATCTACCAAAATCATAGGGTTTCTGAAATAGCAATATGTAAAACCAAAAGGAAATAAGTGGGATTCCCTCTTAAAATAACTACTAAGTAGAAAAAATCCAGAAAAAAATCTGTCAAAACATATTAAAGATTTATAGAAATAGAATTACAAAATGTTTTAAAATAAATTAGTAATTAAAGGAACAATGATTGCTCATAGTTGTCCATGGCAATACATACATATATGTTTATGTGTATGCATATACACACATATAATACACATGTACACATAATTAGAGAGAGACAGACAAAGAGAGAGAATTTTGTTTAAATTCACTTACAGATGAATTCTAAGCCAATAAAACAAATCAGGGGTTTATTTTATGGAGCTAAATGACAACATAATTTATATGAAATTACAATAAGACTAAACTTTCAAATAAAATAATGAAAAAGTAGTATTGATGGGGAACATTGTTTTCAGATCTTAAATCTTATTATAGTTATCATTACACTGTTATTGTTTTAAAATATAAAAGGACATCACTGGAACAGACTTAGCTAAGAAAGAATCAGAAATAAAATAAAAATTCTTATGAAAACTCAAGACTATTTGATATTGCTTCATGTAAAGCAGATAATATGGAAGCTCAATTCTTCATGTAAAATTCAATTACTATGTCTTCATAAAGCTGTTCTAACATTAATTATTTCCAATACTTTATTATGTTTTCTGATTTTTTCAGTATGAACATATGTCTTAAAATTATATGAAGTCCTATTTCTGTTTTCATTATTGATTGTCATAATCTTTCATATGAATGCATTACTAATAGTTTTCTAATTCATTTGAGTTCTGTTGTTCATATGGGGGAAATTCATTTTGGGTGAAAATTATTTGTTCTGAATCAGAAAGTATTAAAAAAAAGTCTCACTACTCCATGTAGCCTATATGTAAGAATTTTTAAACCCCCAAACTCTGCTACATACACAATTTTATTTAGGAAAGTTCACGGATATTATTTATTTGCCCTCCTCTCTGAGAACCTTCCCAGAATAGAAGACCATTTTAACCTTTTGCAACATATAGAGTGTTCCTTCCATCTGAGCAGGGTCACAGTTCACTTTATACTATGCACTATTTTCTGTTTAAATGTCAGTATGTCTTAGAAAGTAATATCACATCTTCAATCCCAGACTTCCTGGGCTTCTGTGATAAGAGGAATAGTAGAGTCTCACTGTCTGTGCTTCCAAAGCCTTCAAAATAAGGAATTTTCCTACAGTGTTTCCTTAGTCTAGGCCATTTATTCCAGGTTATACAATGAAATCAGCCATCAATAAGTTAGTACTATATCTTCCTGACAGAGGAAACAACAGGTTGATACCAGTCAGTCTGATATTAGCATTTTTCCTGCCTTTGAACTCTTCAGTTAGCACTGTCTAAATTCACTGTGAGATTCATCCACAGCTCTGATACTAGAGCAGTCATGCTGATAATTCTTCCCATGGTCTAGTGTGGGTATTACACTTGAATGGGTGATGATCTTTCAAAGGCAATAGTTATATCCCTTCCTTGTCAATAGGAAACCTTTTAGTTGCAATTCAGTTAAAACAAGTCTAATTGAGTGATTCATTACTCCAAAAAACTTTAATGACAACTTTTAATAGTAAAGCATCCATTTCTGAACAAGTCTCTTTTTTGTAAGGACCAGAGATATTTTCAATTTTCAGACTTTTTAAAAAAGTATTTGCCTATTTTGGTAATGATTTTAGTTATGTATCTATGTATTTATGTAACTTAATTATGCAATCATATGTAACTTAATTATGAAAAACATACAAATTCAAATGAGTATGAAAATGAATCTAATGCAGCTCATTCCACATTATCTATTGTTTGCGGACAATTCACCTATGAAAGAGGTGGCCACCTGGAGTTAAGAAATATGACAGCCAGTTTCAGCTCCAATTCAATGAAATGATCTCAGGGATATGTAATGTTTTACTGAGTTTCTTTTCATGTGAAATGAAGAGTGAAAACTAACTATATCAATGGGTCTCATAATTCTGTTTCTAACTAGGGCAGAACAATTATTAATTATATATAATCTCAAAGTTGAGTTTAGATGAAATAGGAGATAATCAAGGAAGTAATAAAATGTGAGGGAAAGGTTGATGAAACTCAGGTTCGTGAAATAATTTTCCTCATAGAAATTATACCTAATAAATGTTTGAGTGTCAAAAAATGCAGTTACCAGAAATTATTTTGAAATGGAGATGAGCATATTCAAAATGGAATTTTGAAAAGGCCCTTTGAAGACAGAAAGTATAAACAAATGAAATTATTGTACTGATTTTACTAAAATATAATTTAAAAATATTTTTTATCTCTATTTAAGTATCAGGCACTAATGCAATGCACTCTTCCATAATTTTTAACAAAAATGAGAAAAAAATAGTACCCATACATAGTAATATATGGCAACTGTTGTCATAGTAAAAATTCTAGGTGAAGAAATAAACCTCTCAAAGTATAACATTAAGGAAAAGCAGGGGCAGCTAATTGGTGATATGAATAAGAGTCAGAAAGACCAGAATTCAAATTTGAACCTGTGTAACCCTAGGAAAGACTCTTAACCACTGCCTCCGTAATATTGGAGAAGAAAATGGTAAAACCCTCCAGCATCATTGCCACCCCCCCAAAAAAAAAATCCCACCATGGACAGCTGATCTATGGCTGTGATGGAGAACCTATAACAAGCCTGCCAAAGATGATACAAAGACAGCTCTCTGTGGGCAAGTGTGCTGTGGCCCTCCAGAGTTAGTTACTAGATAGGCAGAAGGATTTGGGTGGAGCTGCTTCTTTCCCCATCTCCAGCATGCCTCCCAACCTCTCTGCCCAGAAGCCCAATGAAAGCATTTACTCCCTCCCCTGAGATGAGTGCTCAGGCCACTCCCCTCTCCCTTTTCAAGTGTACCTCTCCCTCCCATGAACTGAGTGCTTGGGTCACTGCTCTCCTTTTCTCCCTCACCTGCCCCATAAGATTGGAGGAGGGGGTGCAACACTCAATCTCTGGGGGACAGGCACCACATGTATCCTGTGCAGGATGGGGCATGGTACAAGGTCCCTAAAAGGTTCACCATCAGTGGTCTTTAGGGTTACAGATCAACCATGACTAAAAGGATGAGTAACAATAATAAAAAGGCAAGCATCAATGATCACCATAGGAAAAATAAGCTGAGAGAATTATGGAAGACCCAAGGAAAGTTCTGGAAGATTATATCACACTTAGCTTGGCACATAGGAGATGACTTGATCATCATATTGCTTACTTAAATAAAACAAAAAAGGAAAATTTATAATCAAATATGAACAACAAAAGAGATCAGAAATTTTAGATGGTCCAAATTAATAAAACAAACAAGTAAATATCAATCCAAAGCTTTATAAGAGAGATAGGAGATATAAATAAATCAAAGGAAAGAGCCATAAAGAAGAGTGAAAACTCTCTGCTTATTTAAACAGTTACAAAAAAATCCAAACAAATGAATGAACAAGTTAGAGCAAACAAGAATAGGAAAAAAATCACATCTTTAATATGGATAATGACAGAACCGTTATGTCAAGAGCAATGACTGAAAATTTAGTTTGTGCTCCTTTTAAGCTTCTGGAGAGTGGAGACATTCTCCTTGTATTTTTATTCCCAGTGTTTAGCATGGTGTCTGGCACATAGTAAAAGTTATATAAGCCTCAGTTGTTATTGTTGTTGTTCTTATATTTGTATTCACAGTGCTTAGCTCTGTGCCTGGCAAATATGAAGTGCTTAGTTAGTTGAGTTGATGTGATTAATTTCCCTACAAAACTGGAAAAAATATCAAAGCAAATCAGAGAAACTGATAAGATCTGTAGTTATCGACTCAAATGTTTCATCATGATGGATTATTAATAAGGTATTGAGGAACTACTCTTACGTAAGATAGTCCCACTTTTCTTAAGAGATGTCACAGATATATACCAAAATAAGGCTATCTACCATTAGAGAAAAAGCAGAGTCCAAGTACAAATGGAAAGATATCATTGTTTACTTTTTCCTCCATGAATTTGTCAAGTATAAGCAACATGTCTTTTTTTGCAACATGACGAACATAGAAATATATATTATATTACAATATTTGTACAATCTATACCATATAATCTGTCTTTGTGGGAGAGAGAATAGATTACAATATATATAAGGAGACAAATATTAGGAAATTGTACTGACATGTACTGTGGAAAAAATAAAATTTATAAATAAAAAGATGCCACATATCTCTTACCAGTCTACTAACATGATTATGAACTCTATATAATTTATTGACAACCTTTGTACTCTCAATTTAATAAATAATCTGTAAATACAAGTAAGCAGCATATTAACTGAAGAGCAAAATATATGAAAAAATTACTAGGAATATCTACATCTATATCTCTATATATTTATGTGCATATGCACACACACATATATATGTGTGTATATATAAAACAAAAACTAAAAAAATCTTATCAATTCAATGATTGATAATTTACAACTTTCTGACAGGACCACATTATTTTATAATGCTTTCAGAGATCATCAAAGTCCTTGATTCAACTCTTCATTAATTTATTTTTATGTTATGTATAATATAGAATCATTATGTATTAAATATTATATTTGTATAGCAAATAACATAATATACATGTATGTATTAATGTGGTATTACAAAAGTGAAATTTTAGCAAAAACTGAAAAACTATGAAGACTAAAAAATCATTGAATTTTAAAGGGAAAAACTTCAGTTGGAAAATAGAAATTCTCTACTTTGGGAAGGTTCAGAGGATTGAATACTTCAATTGTTTATCAAGTTGCTTGAGAGATGATAAACTTACCTCTAAAGCAGAGATTGTATACATACTTTTTTCCCTTAGCTCTATATAAGGTACCCAAAGGAATGTGGAAGATTGAACTGACTTAATTGAAACTGATCACCTTAAGGCAGTGATGGCAAACCTTTCAGATCCTTATAAAGTTCACATGCCATGCCCCATTCCCCACCCCCAGACTGCATGTAGCAACCCCCCAGACCAAGTGCCCCTGCCATGTTCAGGCTAGGGGAGGTAGCTCCTTATTACAATGTGGGATGCATGTCCTTGTCAAGTCTAATTCAAATGGAGCCCCACATGGTCTGTGCTTGGCTCTGTCACAGAGATGCAATCTGGGTGCCTTTTAGACTACTTATATTTACATAACAATGTTGCATCCCTGATATGACCACTTTGCTGGGAGTGGAGCTGCCCATTGGACTGTGACCCATGTGAGGGTAGAAACTGGAGGTAGAGAGAGTGCAATTAGGCATGGGGGGTGGCAAGTCACCCCCCTCAGACTGGTGGCTGGCAGGGAAAGAAGAAACAAAAATGGAGATCATTTAGGGGATGAGACTAAACTTGGTGGTGGGAGAGGAGATTCCTCCTCCTCCTGCTCCCCTGAAAACAGGGAAGGGAGAAAAAGAGGGGAATTGGTTAAGTGTTCCATTCAGGGGAGGGATTAAACACTGAGGGATGGAAAAGGAGGAAGGGATAAGCTCTGCTGGAGTCTCTCTGCCTTTCCTGTAACTAATTTTGCCAGGGATGGCACATGTACCAACAGAGAAATGTCTGCATGCCATCTTTGGCACATATGCCATAAGTTCTCCATCATGGCCCTAAGGAAATATGGAGTGGGATTATGGGAAGGGACTTTTGAACTAGATAAAGATTTGTAGAATGGAAAGTATAAGACTACTATTACCTTCTCTGTAGAGAACAAACCCCTATAGTGTCAAGGTTTGCTGAGCCCTTTTCGTGGCTACTTATCCACTTTTGTTTATTCCCCATCATCAAACTCTCACCTGTGCCTCCATGAAGCTATTGCATGTATAGTAGCCACATCCTGACAAACCATCTCAGGAGATGAATAAACCAGGTTGAAGGTAACGTAGAGGCATCAGACTGGTCAGTGACTAAGGGGGATGTCTAGCAGGATAAGCATACAAGTACAATTTTTCCAATGGCCATGTAGGCAACTGAAAGAGGTGCTATGAAGTACCTAGAGCTTGGTCATTTATCAAAAATGCCAAGCTCAGCTACTAAATCCCAGGCCATTCTCAGAAATTCTAATTTTTGTCTTACTCCTGGACTGTAATGTTTATGGATGACAGTGAATCTAATGTCATAGAATAATTATCCTTCATTTAAATCCATTTTACATTCAAATCAAGATATCACCTTGTGATTCCTTGGTCTTCTTAAAAAATGAAGGACGAATAATATTCTGGAGCTAAGGAAGAGTTCTATGGTTGAGACTCCAAAACAGTTAAACAGAAATTGGTTTCTGCCGATCTTCAACCATAAGTCCTTGCCCTACTGAAGACAACTCTGTAGCACTCGAGAAAGCACAATACCACCCACCAAAACCAGCAGATTAATATGGAAAAGACTTCAGCTGACCAACAAAGAGCACAAACAGAGAGAAAATCTGCCCAGCTATCCTTGCATTAGTTCTGTAGCAACACAATCATTATTCTATTTTGTCTGATAGCCATTATTCAAATGCAATTAAACCTTTCTGAACCAATTTAGTAGGAGCTAACTCTGATCAGGAGATTTAATAGCAGATTGTCCCACTCAGCTAAGACATAGAAGCATAGGAGAAGCATGTCCAGCTGATGATCCAGACCTTTGGAGAATTCGTGCAATATGAAAACATGCCAATCCAATCCATATATCACATCCCTCAGACAATAGTGAGAGAATCTTTGGAAAGAGAAAAGACATTAAGGATCTATAATTACTGAATTGTATGTTTAGATTACAAAATGAATAGAGGATTGAAAAAATATATTATTACTTAATGTAAATAGATGATGTCCAAATATAAGCCCTAACACATACGAAAGAAAACAACAACAGCAAAATGGTGGAACACCTATATCCTCTGAAAATTGTAACCAATGATGTCAACATGTCATTTGGATTTGTTAAGTATAAAATTCTTTAGGTACTACCAGAAGAAATTGAGAATGAAAGCATTCTATGAAAATATTTAGTACTTATTGAATAAGTAGCAAAACATGACTGTAGCTAGAATTACCACATGAAGCCAGTTGTTCCTCATGCATCAGCTGATGACAAATGTGCATATTTAAAATACAGACCTCAGCGAGGCAGACTCAAGATGGCAGCATAGAGGCAGCAAAAGATCAAACCTCTGAAAACCCTTCCTTATGGATCACTAACTAAATGCTCCTAGGGGACTGAAAATCAAACCTAACAGCAAGACAGAGACAAGGAACACACCTGCTAGACTCAATTTAAAAGGTATGCCTCCCAAAAGCTGGAATTTGAGAACACTCCTTGATTTAAGGGGAAGGGAAAAGGAAAGTCCCAGAATCCCTCCCCCACCTAGAGTTCTAAGCCTCCAGTGGCAGCTGGAAACTCTGGGTGGGAAAAGGCACTGGTCTGGAGAGAGTACCTTATGTGGAAAGCTGTGCCAGACTCAGAGAGTCGAACATAGGTGGTGGGGAAGGAGTTAGGAAAAAAAACACAGAGCAGGCAACCTAGTTGTAGCAGCAGAGACCCTCCCTACTGCACCCCCCTTCCAGGAGGTTGGCCTCAGGGCACATCAAACTAAACCCAGCTGGACTTAATCCCAACAAAGTCTTCAGAGGGAAGGGAAGCTCAAGCTTCAACATCCCTCTCCCACAGACTGATGGACTTTCATCCAATCAAAGCCTCCAGAGGACTATGAAGTTAAAGCTCCAATACCCCTCCCCAAAGACTGCACTGAGAGACTTGCTAACAAAACCCCAAGAGGGAAGACTGACAGAAAAAAAAAAACGAGACAAAAAAATCCAAAACAAAAAATGAGAGAAACAAGAGTATAGACAACTGCAGAGAGTAAAGAAGGGGTAAATATGAGCAAACAACAGAAAAATAAAAAAAAATAAATTACAATCTACAGCTTCTATACAGGCAATGAACAAAGAGCAAACAGAACAGAAAAGGAGGAGGAAACACAAAGCAATAAAACAGAAAACCCAGCGAATTGGATACAGGATTTGGAAGAACTCAAAATACAATTCAAAACACAATTAAGTGAGGGTGAAAACAATTGGGAAAAGAAATTAAATACTAAGATAAGTCATCTAGAAACAGAGGCAATTGAACAAAAATGAGAAAATAGTATCTTGAAAGCCAAAATCAAACAGATTTAAAATGAGGCAAAGAAGATGACAGATCAGGCAAAGAAGATGAAAGATGAGGAAAAGGAAATGAAAGATGACCTCCAAAGAAAATCAGACCAGAAAGAGGAGGATTACCAAAAAGCAAGGGATGAAATCCAGGCTTTAAGAACCAGAATACAACAACTAGAATCAAGTGACTTCACAAGGCAGCAGGACACTATAAAACAAAATCAAGAGAATGAAAAAATTGAAGAACATATGAAGCATGTCATTTACAAAACAGAAGATTTAGAAAATCATTCCAGGAGAGAAAACTTAAGAATCATTGGTCTACCAGAAGATCAAGGCAAAAGAAAAAGCCTGGACATAATACTACAGGAAATTATCCAAGACAACTGTCCCAATGTTCTAAAACAAGAGGGAAAAGTGGAGATTGAAAGAATCCACAGATCACCTACTATACTTAATCCCCAACTGACTACACCCAGGAATGTTATAGGATAAAATGACAAGACATAAATAGGTATATAGATATATGGATGCATAAATGCATATATATATATACATACATATATATATATATACAACTAGAGCTAAAAAAGAGTTTAATATTAAAACAAATGGGAAATGAAACTGAAGGGAATAAATTTATACATCACAAAGAAGCACATGGTGGGAGTGGGGAGAACATCAATACACTGGAAGGGTAAAGAGGTTTGAGATAGGAAATACTCAACTCTCACATGCATTGAAATTGACTCAAAGAGGGAAGAACAATGCAATCCATTAGGACAGAGAATTGATTTGCACCCCATAGGGAAGGAGAAGGGTAAAAAATGGACTGGTGGGTAGGAAGACAATACAAGGGAGGGAGAGGGTAGGGGGGGAGTTTAAAAAGACTGTAAAGAAAATAAGAGGGGAATAAGAAGAAAGGGGGAGTAGAAAGGGAAATAAAATAAGGGTGGAAATTAGGGGGACTAATTAAAAACAAACCTTGGTGTAGAAGTAAATAGTGAAAGAAGGAAAGGCAGGACCAGCAGTAGAAATCAAGATGCTTGGAAATACACAGCCAGTAATCATAATTCTGAATGTGAATGGAATAAACTCACTAATTAAATGCAAGCCAATATCAGAGTGGCTTAGAATCCAAAAACCTACCATATACTGTGTACAAGAAACACACAGGAAGGTAGATACACATAGGTTAAAAGTAAGAGGAAGGAGCCAAATCTATTGGGCATCAACTGATAAAAAGAAGACAGGAGTCACAATCATGATATCAGACAAAGCAAAAATAAAAATATATCTAGTTAAAAGAGATGGGGAAGGTAATTACATCCTGATAAAAGGCAGTATAGACAATGAAGAAATATCAGTACTCAACATGTATGCACCAAATGGCATAGCAATCAAATTTCTAAAGGAGACACTAGTGGAGCTCAAGGATGCAATAGATAGAAAAACTTGACAAATGGGAGATCTGAACATTCCTCTATGAGAACTAGATAAATCAAACAAAAAAAATAAGAAAGATGTAAGTGAAATCTTAGAAAAATTAGAGTTAGTAGATATGAGGAGAAAAATAAATAGGGGGAAAAAAGGAATACACCATCTCTTCAGCAGCACATGGTACATTCACAAAAATTGACCATATATTAGAACATAAAAACATTGCAAACAAGTGCAAAAGAACAGAAATAATAAATGCAACCTTCTGAGATCACAATGCAATGAAAATAATTATTAATGGTACATGGAGAGGCAAATAAAAAGTTAATTGGAAAATAAACAGTATGATTCTCCAAAATTGGTTAAAGATGAAATCCAAGAAAAAATTAATAATTTCATTGAAGAAAATTATGATGATGAGACATCCTTTCAAAACCTATGGGATGCAGCCAAAGCAGTACTCAGGAGGAATTTTATATCCTTGAGTTCATATATTAACAAACTAGAGAGGGCAGAGGTCAATGAATTGGGCATGCAAATTAAAAACTAGAAAGCGAACAAATTAAATCCACAGATAAAGACTAAATTAGAGATCCTAAAAATCAAAGGAGAAATTAATGAAATTGAAAGTCAAAGAACTATTGATTTCATAAATAAAAATGTAAGCTGGTACACTGAAAAAAAATAGACAAAGTACTGGTCAATCTAATTAAAAAAAAAGAAAGAAGAAAAAAAATTGACAGTATCCAAGATGAAAAGGGAGGCCTCACCTCTAATGAAGAGGAAATTAAGGCAATCATTAAAAACTATAACGCCCAGTTATATGGCAACAAATATGGCAATCTATTTGATATGGATGAATATTTACAAAAATATCAATTGCCTAGACTAATGGAGGAATAAATACATTACCTAAACAATCCCATTTAAGAATATGAACTTAAACAAGTCATCAAAGAACTCCCTAAGAAAAAATCCCTAGGTCCTGATGAATTCACAAATAATTCTATGAAACATTCAAAGAACAACTAATACCAATATTATTCAAACTAACAGAATAAGCAAATGAGAAGTTCTACCAAATTCCTTTTAATACACAAATATGGTACCAATTCTAAAGCCAGGTAGGTCAAAAGCAGAGAAAGAAAACTATAGACCGATCTCCTTAATGAATATAGATGGAAAAAACTTAAATAGGATGTATAAGCAAAAAGACTCCAGCAAGTGATCACGAGGGTTATTCACTATGACCAGGTAGGATTCATACCAGGAATGCAAGGATGGTTCAATATTAGGAAAACCATACACATAATTTACCGTATAGACAAGGAAACTGACAAAAATCACATGGTTATCTCAATAGATGCAGAAAAAGTCTTTGACAAAATACAACTCTCATTCTTATTGAAAACACTAGAAAGCATAGGAATAGAAGGGCCTTTCCTAAAATTAATAAATAGTATATATCTAAAACCATCAGCAAACATCATTTGAAATGGGGATAAACTAGAAGCCTTCCCAATAAGATCAGGAGTGAAAGAAGGATGCCCATTATCACCTCTACTATTTAACATTGTACTAGCAGTAGCAATTAGAGGAGAAAAAGAAATTGAAGGTATTAAAATGAGGAGCCAGTAGGAGACCACGTTATCACTTTGCAGATGATATGATGGTCTACTTAAAGAGTCACAGAAAATCAACTAAAAAGCTAGTTGAAATAATGAACTATCTTTAGCAAAGTGGTAGGATAAAAAATAAACCCACATAAATCATCAGCATTTATATATATATATACATACATATATATATACATATATATATGTATGTATATATATATATATATCTCCAAGACATCTCAGGGGCAAGAACTAGAAAGAGAAATTCCATTTACAATCACCCTAGACAATATAAAATACATAGGAATCTATCTGCTGAAACAAACATAGGAACTATATGAACACAACTACAAAATACTTTCCACACAATTAAAACTAGATCTAAACAATTGTAAAAACATTTATTGCTCACGGGTAGGACAAACTCACATAATAAAAATGACAATCCAACTCAAATTAATTTACTTATTTAGTGCCATACCCATTGAAGTACCAAAAAACTTTTTTAATGAATTAGAAAAAAAAAAAACATAGCAAAGTTCATTTGGAAGAACAAAAGATCAAGGATATCCAGTGAAATTATGAAAAAAAAAATGTGAATGGAAGGAGCACTTGCAGTCCCAAATCTCAAACTATACTATGAAGCAGTTGTCATCAAAATGATTTGGTGCTGACTAAGAGACAGAGAGGAGGACCAGTGGAATAGACTTGGGGTAAGTGACCTCAGCAAGACAGTCTATTATAAGCCCAATGATTCCAGCTTTTGGGTCCAAAATCCACTATTTGATAAAAACTGCTGAGAAAATTGGAACACAGTATTGGTGAGATCAGGTTAAAATCAACATCTCACAACCTACACCAAGATAAACTCAGAATGGGTGAATGACCTGAAGTAAAGAAGGAAACTATAAGCAAATTTGGTGAACACACAATATTATACATGTCAGATCTTTGCGAAAGGAAAGACTTTAAAACCACGCAAGAGCTAGAAAAAAAAAATCACAAAATGCAAAATCAATCATTTTTATTACATCAAATTTAAAAGGTTTTGTACACACAAAATCAAGGCAACCAGAATTAGAAGGAAAGCAACCAATTGGGAAACAATCTGCATAACAAAAACCTCTGACAAATTTCTAATTACTCAAATTTATAAAGAGCTAAAACAATTGTACAAAAAAGAAATCAAGCCATTCTCCAATTTAAAAATATAGGCAATTTTCAGTTAAAGAAATCAAAACAATTAATAAGCACATGAAAAAGTATTCTAAATCTCTTATAATCAGAGAGATACAAATTAAAACAACTCTGTGGTATCACCTAATGCCTAGCAGATTGGCTAACATGAAAGCCACTGAAAGTAATGAATGCTGGAGGGGATGTGGCAAAGTGGGGATATTAATGCATTGCTGGTGGAGTTGTGAATTAATCCAATCATTGTGGAGGGCAATTTGGAACTATGCCCAATGGGCACTAAAAGACTATCTGCCTTTTGATCCAGCCCTAGCACTGCTGGGAATGTACCCCAAAGAGATATTAAGGAAAAAGATTTGTACAAGAATACTGTGCTCTTTGTGGTGGCAAAAAAAAAAATGGAAAATGAGGGGCTGCCCTCCAATTGGGGAATGGCTGAACAAATTGTGGTATATGTTGGTGATGGAATACTATTGCGCTCAAAGGAATAATAAAGTGGCGGAATTCCAATTGAACTGGAATGACCTCCAGGAATTGATGCAGAGGGAAAGGAGCAGAACCAAGAAAACATTGTACACAGAGACCGAAATACTGTGGTACAATTGAATGTAATGGACTTCTCCATTAGTGGCAATGCAGTGATCTGAACAACTTGGATCGATCTAGGATATAGAACACTATTCACATTCAGAGGAAAAACTGTGGGAGTAGAAACACAAAATGAAAAACAACTGGTTCAATATATAGAAGCTAGATCAACATCCTAATGCAAACACCAAATACATGGAAATAGGTGTTGATTAAGGATACATTTAATACCCAATGAAATTTCATGTTGGCTGTGAGAAGGGTGGGGTAGGGGAGGGACGTAAAAAATATAATTCTTGTAACCAAGGAATAATGTTATAAATTGACTAAATAAATTAATTTAAATTAATTTAAATTAAACAAAATTAAATAAAATACAGACCTCAAAATATACTTGATAATTCTGTTATTACATTACTGGAGTTGGACCTCTTTCACATCCCCAATTGTTCTCCAAAACTGCCTTGGCATAACACTGATACATAAAATTAAGAGTTGTAATACAAGGATTTGAAAGGGCAACATGGGGAATGGAATGAGCAAGGTAGATGGGGAGAGAGGGAGAGAGAAGATTCTTCTTCTTCTCTCTTTTTCTGGTAGTGAGGTAGCCAAGTCTTGTCCCCCTGACAGAAGGAATATATCTCCTCAGCGAATAGTTCTAAGAGATGGAAGACACCCACTGTCACTTCCCTTCAGAAACGTGGTGTCAACCCACTATCAAGGAGAGATGTTGTTCTTTGGGTTAGGCAGCTCGGATCCCTGGGAATCTGAGCTAACTTTCCCCTTTTGGTGATTCTTGTGATTCTTCCCAAATCTTCTGTCCCCTTTCCTAGCATCAGAAACCAACCATACCTAATTTTAATGTAGTAAACAATTTATTTGAGTTCACACAGGGAAGGAGAGGTAGGGGTGTCTTGAACTATTGTTATCTTTTTTTTTACATTTATTTATTTATTTTTTTAACATATTTTTTTTTACATTTTTTTATTACATCTTTCTTCCCATTTTTCATCAGTCCTTATTTGGTTCTTGAACTCCTTTTTTTTTTTTTAGTTCCTCCAGAGCTTGTTACCAATTTCCATTATTTTTTTAATGTTTTGATGTGTTTGCATGCTTTTTACTCTTTGCTGTTTGCTTCTGTATTTTGTTCTTTTTCTCCATATAAATTATCTAGGGTCAAGAGCTGTTTCTACTGTTTCTTATTTCTTTTGCTACTAGTGTATTGGGGTTCCTATATGTTGATTGCTTTCTTAGCTACTGTCTTGTAGAGATTTACTTTGGTAGCATTGTTCCTTCCCAGTCAGAGGCCAGAATGAGCACTGGTAAATCTGTGATTTTCTTTGTGTAGCATGCATAATGTATTTTGTCCTGAAGCTATCTTTCCAGTATCTTCTGCCATGGCTGTAGCCAGCCTCAATTCTGCCCAAGCTCCATGCTCTGGTGCCCGAGCTCCACACTCTTTAGCCTTGGGTCTCAAGTCTTTCTGCCAAGGCTTTACAACATGCTCCAGAGTAAATCTATGGTGCTCTCAGCTAGCCTATGAAAATTTAGAGATTTCCCTGGCCCTCTTTCTGATTCTGACATGGTAGGTGGTGTGGGGGAGGGGTAATCAATTTGGGCTTTGATAAGTATAGTTTCACCCTCTAATAGCATGGGAATCCCCAAACAATGCCTACTTTAAGGATGAATGAACTGGGAAAGCCCCTTTATTCATCTGATTTTATTTCTGTCTTTTTGAGATACTTTGTAATGATCAGTTGGAAGAAGATTCAGAAGGCTCCTGCTACTATGCCGCCATCTTAACTCCAACCATTTAAATGAGTTTCTCATAGACAATATGTTGTAGGATTCTGGCTTTTTTTAAAACCCTTACCTTCCATCTTGGAATCAATACTGTGTTTTGGTTCCAAGACAGAAGAATGGTAAGGGCTAGGCAATGGGGGTTAAGTGACTTGACCAGGGTAACACAGCTGGGAAATATCTAAGGCAGGATTTGAACCTAGGACCTCCAGTCTCTAGGCCTAGCTCTAAAACCACTGAGCTACCCAGATTCCCCCAGGATGCTGGCTTTTATTCCATTCTTCTATTCTCTTATATTTTATAGGTAAGTTCATCCCATTCACATTCAAAGTTATGATTACAATATTATTCTCTCCAACTTATTTTTACCCTTTTTATTGATCTCTTTTTCTCCTTTTCAGACTTTTTTGTTTATAAATGTTTTTTGTTTTGCTTATCCACTTCCCTGAGTTAACTATCCCTTTGATCTGTCTCTCTCCCCTTCTTTGTTTCCCCTTCTCTTCTAACCTATTGGGTAAGATAGATTTCTATACCGGAATGATAATGTAATTCTCACTTTGTGTCAGTTCTGAAAAAAGTAAGATTCCAGCATTGACCACCTTCCCTTTAGTGATTCTTTCATGCTTCTTCATGTGAGATAATTGACCCCAAATTTCTCTTCTTTTCCTTAGATTATATCTATCTATATCTATCTATATATACATATATGTATATACATATATAATATTCTACTCACTCCCTTATATCAGTCTATATATGCTACTTGTTGCCCAAATAGTCATGAATTTCTTAAGTATCTTCAGTACTTTAAACATCTTAAATACTTTAAATATCACTATCTTAAGCATATTAGTTATTACATTCTTACTAGTAATGTAATTGGTATAATGTCTTTGTTTACCCTGACTATCTTAAAGTATCTTAAATGGTATATAATAACTTATAACTTCCATTTGAACAATTCTTATTTTTAGGTAACCATTTTCTTCTTTGAGGCTTTATACTTCCTTTCTGATGGAGATATTTTCCTGTTTGAGGCATTGTGTTTCATTTTATAGAGAACTGTTTTCTTCAATAGTATTTTCTTTTAATCAGTTGTATCAGTTTCTTTTCTAATTTTTCTTCCAAGTTAATTATTATTTGTTTTTTAATCTTCTTTTGGAGCTCTTCCAAGGCTCCAAGCATTTGGGGCTTGGTATCCTTTCACGTTTTTCTTTGAAGCTTCACACATATTCATTTCTATAGGACTTCTGAGCTTGTATTTAATTCATCTCTCTTGTTGAGATTTTTTTTCCCTAGTATCAGTATTTTTCCCTGTCTTTTACTTATATTGGGTTATTTCCCCCTAACATTTTAAAGTTTATTCTGAATTACCAGCATTTTCTATGTCTGTCTTTTCCTATGAGGTTATTTACCTTTCATACACTTCTAGAATAGAGTTTTGGACTTTCAGTTCATGTAATCAATATAATATAGGAGATTTTTCTCTTATCATTATCACTTCTCACACCTCTCCACAATTATGCTCAAGAGATAAAACAAGTTTTATTATCTCCACAATCCAATACCTAGAACCTTATAAAGGTAAAAACCCAGTGAAGTACTGTTTTTGTTTGTTTTTCAGTTATGTCCAACAACTCATGAACACCATTTAGAGTTTTCTTGACAAAAATGCTAAAGAAGTTTTCCATTTCCTCTTTCAGCTTATTTTACAAATGAAGACACTGAGGCCAATGGGTATAATTTATTTGTCCATTCAAATAGCTAGCAAGTTTTTGAGTCCTAATTTGAATTCAGGAGATGAGTGTTCCAGACTTCAGGTCCAGAACTCTATCTACTGTGCCACCTTGCTGCCAAAGCAATAGCAGAAAATACTAATTCCTCCCCTACTACATGTCCTTATGACACAGTCCCTTGCCAAACTTGTAATAGAATTCAGTTCTATGGTTCTCCCTTAACATCTATTCCTACTTCTTCCCAAGAATCAGGAAATGCCAAGAGGCAAAAGCTTACACGTGATAGGACTGCCTCTGTGCGCAGCCAAAGTACTCATGCAGAGAATTGAGGATGAGATATGTTGCACAGGCTTGCCACCATCTATGGTAATCTACTGAGTTTAAAGAGAAACTGACTTTGAGCTGGCGTCAGAAGTTACTGAAGATGGGATTAACTCTCCCCTGCCCATTTTTTTTTAATATTTAATCATTAGAAGCATATACATCCCACTTATCCTTAAGTGGGGGGGAGGTCTGTGACCGAAGTTTGTGAACATGGGTGATGAATCAGAACCCACTGACTTCCCCTCTGGGCAGTCCTAAGCAAAACTATAGACTATAATTGGTCCATGTAAAAGTAGAGGAAGGCACAGGAAGTGACACAAAGAAGCATCTTTAAAAGGAGTTAAAACTTCCTGAGTTCAGTTCTTTGTTCTTCAGAGTTCCAAATATGAGTTGGAGACTGATGGAAGAATTTACTTATTGGGCCTGAGACCTTAGACATGGTGAGACTGTTCTTAAATTTCTCCCTTTGAACTACCACGTGGGTGAGAGAAAAAAGGCTGATAACTTTCCCTGGCTTGTTCTGGAGACACTAGCGTCTGGAGAGACCCCTAGTCTTGAAGGCGGTCTCGTGGCTAAAACCCATGTTAAGTTTACCTCTGGAACCTCTTTGCTAGGGCCTCTTAAGACCTGCCTGGTTCAGACTAGACCAGAGTAAACATCTACTCTTTCTGATTTTCTTACTTTTACTCTTTCTCCTTTTGTAAATAAACTATGATAAAAAAATAATTTGGAATTAAATAATAATTCCTGGTGAACATATATTCAGTCCAAACATAATTTTACTCCTTACATTCCTTAAGTCAGAGATCAAGGTGAAGGCCTACTTCACTAGAGTGGGGAAAGGCTGATACAGTTTTAAGGTAATAATTACAACAAAAATAGCAATAATAATAATAATTATTATTAAAGTAGCTTTGAGTTAATAACAATAACAATAAAGGCTAGCATTTATATCACTTCAAATCATTTCATTTTATTCTCAAAATAACCCTAAAAAGTATATGATTACATCCATTTTACAAATGAGATAGACAGTGACAAAATTACTTTCCCAGGGGTACACAATTAGAAAGTGTCTGTGGAAGGATTTGAACTCTAGTCTTCCTGATCCAAGGCCTGCAGATCAAACCATTGTAACTTTTAGTGCTTTGAAGCTCAGATTTTAAATAAAATATCAGTCAAAGTGGAATGAGTAAGAAGGTAAGTTATTCAAACATGTAAAGGGGTGGGAGGATAAAATCATCAAAAAATCTCCAAAGGAAAGAAACTCAAAAACATTTATCAATTATATGAATAGAGAAAATAGTAATAATGAAATAAACTATTGCTTTCAGATCATAACAAGAAATCTAAACACCTTTGAATAAATTTTGCAAGGTAAAAGGGAAATGAAACAATATTCATATCTGATGAGGCAAAGAAACTTATGGATTCCCAAGAGAGCATGCCAGCAAAGCAGAATATTCTATAATATTTTAAAAAAGAAAAGAAATTTCAAAAAGGAGAATGAATTGCCTATAGAACAGAAATAATCAGTTAAATAGAAAAACTTGAATCCATAATGGAAAATCTCCCCAGTGAAACAAAAACCATACTATCTTATTAGGAAAATGAATATACAGATGTGAAGAATAATCTCAATAGTGCAACAAAATAATAAGAATTACAATGACAACAAAACAACAATAATGGTAGTAATAACTTTAAAAGAAAATATGATCTCCAAAAAACCAAAATATATTGATTTTTAAGAAAAAAATATGTAAAGGATTGTATCTTCCAAAAGTATATGGCAAGTAAACAAAAGAAAATGAACACTATGATATAAGAAATTATACAAGAAAATTATATAACTCCCAAGCCACCTAAAAAAACAACAACAGCAACAACAACAAAAAACAAATGACTGAGAGAATCCAAAGATACCCTTCAAAAATAAAAAACAAAACAAAATTACACAAAAACAAAGTATTCTTCAAAACCAAGACACAATATTGGTTAAATGTAATAATTTCAACAGGAAATAGTAAATTATGTGAGCAATAAGGAGACAGATTTTCAAGTAAAATGGGAAGGAATATAATCTTATTAAGAGTAGGAACTGTTTTTATGTATTTTTCCCCTTAGCATCATCATTGCTTACCACAGTATTTAACATGAAGCTAAAACTGAATAAATACTTGTTGAATGATTGAGGAATTGATGGGAAATGATCTTGTCCAACTCCTTCATTTTGGAGGTGAACAACTTAAGTCTCAGAGAAATTTATTGAACCAGAGTCCATATTCGAAATCTTCAACTTGCTGAAGCAATCACACAGGACTGGATTATCTATGTCTCCTGTCTCCCAATCTAAGGAATTTTTCAATGATTCATAGTCCATCCTTAACTATCACAAAAAGCCTAGCACTTTTCTTGCTATAAAATCCTTCAGCAGTCCACTGGCAAAATTGCTGTCAAGTTCAAAATGGGGATATCAGTTTGTGTGTGTGGCTTTGCTTTATTTGGCAGTGAATAACTTACTGTAACTTGAGGATTCATTAAGACAAAGGGCAGGTCTGTTGCTGCTCTCCCATGGCATCTTACCATTTTGCATTATAGTGCCAAATGTACCTTGGGACATCATTTTTAAATGACAGGAAAGCCCTAGAGAAAGAAAAAAATAAGAGTACAAAATCCAGGGAATCGTTTTTATTTTTTAATCCTTTTTGATGAATAACCCTGGATTCTCATTCCACTTTCCACTAATGTTGATAAAAGAAGAAGAAGAAAATACACCTTCTTAGACTCCTAAATCAATGCAAGCAATGGCTTAATCAGCTTTCTGCCTCCACCTACTGCCTCTCTGGATGGAAATCAGACTTCTGCTGAGCAGAAAAACATAAGATTCAGACAACACTGACAGGTCATTTATAGCTACCCAGTCTGGTATGGGGAGAGAGTATGAAGGGAGTAGAAATACAATAGAAGTAAGATTCATCTTAATTTATTACCTTTTGCTACTGACTCAGGACTGAGAAGGGGAAAAAAGAGGGAAAATAATCTTTTTCTGAGAAATAGGGAAGTTGGACTGCCAGATGGGACAAACATTTGGAGAAACATGTAAGTTCCTAAAAGAAGTCTTTTTATGTTTTGTTTTTCATTTTCCAAGAACATGTTGTCTATACTGTAGTAGGAAATAAACAAATATTCGGGTTAGAATTGAATTGGTATGATATGGATTGATTTAGATTATACTGGATTGAA
The DNA here is from genome assembly GCF_027887165.1 of Monodelphis domestica. Lineage (NCBI taxonomy): Eukaryota > Metazoa > Chordata > Mammalia > Didelphimorphia > Didelphidae > Monodelphis > Monodelphis domestica. The sequence continues at coordinate 219,631,722 of NC_077228.1, read as the reverse complement.
CTGAATTTGAATACACAATCCATGGTGATGGAAAGATTTAATAACATTAAAATTTACTTAGATAGATTCATGATTTTAGCAATGAAAGTGATTTTCCTACTGGTACAGATTTTAGTCCCTGTCCATTACATATTATTAAGATATTACTCCAAACTCAAACTTTCTTGGCCATCAAATCTATAGCCAAATGAATCAACTCACATCAACAAATATATATTAAACACTTAGTATGTAAAAGGAAAGACACTGTGCTAGGCACTGGGGAAATAGTCCCTGGCCAAAGGAATTAACATTCTATCTCAGTTTTGAATGGTGGTAATGCAATTCAAGTTATCTTTAATTCCTTTGAGGTAGATAATTTCCTGTTTGTTCTATGAGTTTTCATTTGTCTAAAAAGTTATATTTACCTTTATTTTTTTTTGTTTTTTTTCATTTCATTTAGTTTATTTAGTCAATTTAGAACATTATTCCTTGGTTAGACATTTTTTCCCTCCCTCCACCCACACTTTCTGCAGCCAAAGCGCAATTTCTTTGGGTATTGTGTCCTTGATCAGAGCCTATTTCCATGTTGTTGATGTTTGCACTAGGATGTTCATTTAGAATCTACATCCCCAACACTATGCCTTCAACTCAGGTATTCAAGCAATTGTTTTCCTTCAGTGTTTTTACTCCCACAATGTTTCCTCTGAATAGGGATAGTGGTTTTTCTAGTAGATTCCTCCAAGTTGTTCAGGATCACTGGATTGCCACTAATGGAGAAGTCTATTACATTCGATTGTACCACAGTGTATCAGTCTCTGTGTATAATATTTTCCTGGTTCTGCTCTGCATCACTTACTGGAGGTTGTTCCAGTCCCCATGGAATTCCTACACTTTATTATTCCTTTGAGCACAATAGTATTCCATCACCAAAAGTTACCACAATTTTGTCAGCCATTCCCCAATTGAAGAGCATCCCCTCATTTTCTAAATTTTGCCACCACAAAGAGCGCAGCTATGAATATTATTGTATAAGTCTTTTTTCCTTATTATCTCTTTGGAGCACAAACCCAGCAGTGCTATGGCTGGATCAAAGGTCAGACAGTCTTTTATCACCCTTTGGCCATAGTTCCAAATTGCCCTCCAGAATAGTTGGATCAATTCACAACTCCACCAGCAATGCATTAATGCCACATCCCCTCGAGCATTCATTATTTTCCTTTGCTGTCATGATAGCCAATATTTTAGGTGTGAGATGATACCTCAGAGTTGTTTTGATTTGCATTTCTCTGATTTTAAGATATTTAGAACACATTTTCATGTCATTTTTAATACTTTGATTTCTTTAACTGAAAATTACCTATTCATGTCCCTTGCCCATTTATCAATTGGAGAATGGCTTGATATTTTTTTTAGACTTGATTTAGCTCTTTATAAATTTGAGTAATCAGAACTTTGTTAGAGATTTTTGTAATGAAGATTGTTTCCCCATTGGTTACTTCCCTTATAAATTTGGATGCATTCGTTTTCTTTATACAAAACCTTTTTAATTTGATAAAATCAAAATTATTGATTTTATATTTTGTGATTTTTTTCCTAGCTCTTGTTTGGTGTTAAAGGCTTTTCTTCCCCATACATCTGACAACTATACTATTCTGTGTTCACCTAATTTGCTTATAGTTTCCTTCTTTATAGACAGGTTATTCACTTATTCTGAGTTTATATTGGTGTAGAGTTTGAGATATTGATTCAAACCTCATCTCTCCCATACTGACTTCCAATTTTCCCAGCAGTTTTTATCAAATAGTGGGTTTTGGTCCCCAAAACTATGATACTTGGGCTTATCACAGACTGTTTTTCTTAGCTCGTTTACCCAAAGACCATTCCACAGATCCTCCTTTCTGTCTCTTAGCCAATACCAAATTGTTTTGATGAGCACTGCTTTATAGTATAGTTTGAGATCTGGGACTGCAAGGCCTCCTTCCTTTGCATTTTTTTTTCATGATTTTCCTGCATATCCTTGATCTTTTGTTCTTCCAAATGAACTTTGTTATGCTTTTTTTCTAATTCAGTAAAAAAAAGATTTTGGTAGTTTAATGGGTATAGCCTAAATAAGTAAATTGATTTGGGTAGGATTGTCATTTTTATTATGTTAGCTCATCCCACCCATGAGCAATCATTGTTTTTCCAATTGTTTAGATCTAGTTTTAAATGTGTGGAGAATGTGTTGTAGTTTTGTTTATATAGTTCCTGTCTTTGTCTCGGCAGATAGATTCCTAAGTAATTTATATTGTCTAGGGCTATTTTAAATGACATTTCTCTTTCTAATTCTTGCTAATGGAATGGGTTGGAGATATATAGAAATGCTGAAGACTGAAGAGGGTTTATTTTGTATCCTGCAATTTTGCTAAAGTTTTTGATTATTTCAACTAATTTTTTGGTTGATTCTCAAGGATCATTTAAATAGATCATCATATCATCTACAAAGAATGATAGCTGTATCTCCTCATTGCCAATTTTAATACCTTCAATTGCTTTTTCTTCTCTAATTGCTACTGCTAGTGTTTCTAGTACACTGTTAAATAATAGAGGTGATAATGGGCATCTTTGTTTCACTCCTGATCTTATTGGGAAGGCTTCTAGTTTATCCCCATTGCAGATGATGTTTGCTGATGGTTTTAGATATATACTGTTTATTATTTTTAGGAAAGACCCTTCTATTTGTTTGCTTTCTAGTGTTTTTAAAAGGAATGGGTGTTGTATTTTATCAAAGGGGTTTTCTGCATCTATTGAGATAATCATTTGATTTTGGATGGATTGCTTGTTGATATGGTCAATTATGTGGATGGTTTTCCTAATATTGAACCATCCTTGCATTCCTGGTATGAATCCTACCTGGTCATAGTGAATGACCCTCCTGATAACATGCTGGAGTCTTTTTACTAGTATCCTGCTTAAGATTTTTGCATCTATGCTCATTAGGGAGATTTTAGTTTTCTTAGTTTTATTTCTCTGTTTTTGACCTGCCTGGCTTTGGAATCAGTACCATATTTGTATCATAAAAGGAATTTGGTAGAATTCCTTCTTTGTTTATTCTGTCAAATAGTTTGTATAATATTGGCATTAGTTGTTCTTTGAATGTTTCATAGAATTATTTGTGAATCCATTTGGAACTGGGGATTTTTTTCTTAGGGAGTTCTTCGATGGCATGTTCAGTTTCTTTTTCTGATATGGGGTGATTAGGTAATCTATTTCTTCCTCTGTTAGTCTAGGCAATTTATATTTTTATAAGTATTCATCCATATCACCTTGACTGTCATATTTGTTGCTGTAAAATTAGGCATAAGAGTTTTTAATGATTGCCTTAATTTCCTCTTCATTAGAGGTGAGGTCTCCCGTTTCATCTTGGATATTGTCAATTTGGTTTTCCTATTTCATTTTTTTGATTAAACTGACCAGTATTTGTCTATTTTATTTGTTTTTTTCAAAGTACCAGCTTCTAGTCTTATTTATTAGTTCAATATTTCTTTGACTTTCAATTTTATTAATTTCCTCTTTGATTTTTACTATCTCTAATTTAGTCTTCATCTAAGGATTTTTAATTCTTTCACTTTATAATTTTTTAATTTCCATGCACAATTTATTGACCGCTGTCCTCCGTAATTTGTTAATATATGAACTCAAGGATATAAATTTCTCCATGCATACTGATTTGGCTGCATTCCATACATTTAGAAAGGATGTCTCATCATTGCAATTTTCTTCAATGAAGTTATTAATTGTTTCTATAATTTATTCTTTAACTAACTGATTCTGGAGTATCATGTGGTTTAATTTCGTATTAAACCATATACCCTTACTAATTATTTTTTTCTTGCCTTGTGATCTCAGAAGGTTGCATTTATTATTTCTGCTCTTTTGCACTTTTTTGCAATGCTTTTATGGCCTATTACATGGTCAATTTTTGTGAATGTACCATGTGATGCTGAAAAGAAGGTGTATTCCTTTTTGTCCCTATTTATTTTCCCCCACATATCTAATTCTAATTTTTCTGTGATTTCATTCACTTCTCTTATCTCTTTCTTATTTATTTTTTGGTTTGATTTATTGGATTTATTCGGATAGAGTAACATTCAGGTCTCCCACTAGTATAGTTTTTCTATCTAGTTCATGCTTGAGCTCCACAAATTTCTCCTTTAGAAATTTGTATTCTATGTCATTTGGTATATACATGTTGAGTACTGATATTTCCTCATTGTCTATACTGCCTTTTATCAGGATGTAATTACCTTCTCTATCTCTTTTAATTAGATTTATTTTTACTTTGGTTTTGTCAGATATCATGTTTGCGACTACTGCCTTCTTTTTATCTTTTGGTGCTGAATAGATTTGACTCCATCCTCTTACCTTCACCCTATTTGTATCTACCTTCCTCATGTGTGTTTCTTATATACAACATATGGTGGGGTTTGGGATTCTAATCCACTCTGCTATTCACTTGCATTTTATGGGTGCGTTCATTCCATTCACATTCAGAGTTATGATTACTAGCTCTGTATTTCCCAGCATTTTGATTTCTACTCCTAGTCCTGCCTTTTCTTCTTTCACTATTCCTTCTACACCAATGTTTGTTTTTAATCAATCCCCCTAGTTCCCACCATTATTTGACTTCCCTTTCTCCCCCTCCCTTCTTATTACCCCCTTATTTTATTTCAGTCTTTCTAAATCAACCCCCCACCTTCTCCCTCCCTTGTACTGCTTCCCTCCCCACCAGTCTGTTTCTTACCCTTCTACTCCTCTATAGGTCACAAATCTATTCTCTGTCCCAATGGATTGGATTGTTTTTTCCCTCTTTGGGTCAATTTCAATGCACTTAAGAGTTGAGTATTTCCTATTTCCAACCTCTTTAACCTTCCAGTGTATTGGTTCGGTGCCGGGGAGAGGAAGCGTGTGGTGTCTAGATTGCAGCCATGATTACCCAGAAGTCCGATAATAACAGTTTTTAAGACTTACCAATGACCTCTTTTCTCATAGGGATACATATCATTTTAACTTATTGAGTCTCTTTAAAAAAGTTTCTTTTTATATTTTGTTTTGTTTTTCTTTATTCTTTCTTTTTTAATTACCTTTCGATGATTCTCTTAACTTCTGTGCTTGGGAATCAATTTTTTTTTTTCTGTTCAAGTCTGGTCTTTTCTTTACAAATGCTTGAAATTCTTCTATTTTGTTGAATGACCATACTTTCCCCTGTAACAATATAGTCAATTTTTCTGGGTAGTTGATTCTTGGCTATAGACCTAGTTTCCCTGCTTTCCAGAACATCATATTCCATGCCTTTCAGTCCTTCAGTGTAGATGCAGCCAGATCATGTGTTATCCTCATTGTGGTTCCATGGTATCTGAGTGACTTCTTCTTGGCAGCTTGTAATATCTTTTCTTTGGTCTGATATTTCTTGAATTTGGCTATAACATTACTGAGTTTTGTCAGTTGGGGATTAGGAACAGGAGGAGATCTGTGGATTCTTTCAATCCACACTTTTCCCACTTTTTCTATAATATTGGGGCAGTTTTCTTGGATAATTCTCTGTAGTATTATGTCCAGGCTTTTTCTTTTGTCATGGTCTTCTGTTAGACCAATGATTCTTAAATTGTCTATCCTCAAATGATTTTCTAAATCCTCTGTTTTGTGAATGAGATGCTTCATATTTTCCTCAATTTTTTCATTCTTTTGGTTTTGTTTTATAGTGTCTTGATGTCTTGTGAGGTCACTGCCCAGAGGTTCCCGCTGCTGCTGGAGGCTTAGTGCTCTGGGTGGGGTAATAGGGGTCCTGGAACCTTCCTTCTACCTTCCCCTTAAACCAGAGTGTTCTCAGATTCCAGATTTTGGGTGGTGTACCTTTTGAATTGAGCCAATCAGGAGGGTTCCTTGGCTCTGCCTTGTTGTTAGGTTTGATTTTAAGTCCCCTGGGATTGGATTGGATCCTAAGTGTGGGATTGGATTATATTCAGTGACTTGCAAATAAAATGCAAATTTTGGGTTTGATTCTGGACCAGCAATTTCATATGAGGAGAATTTCAGTGGAGAAACTCCTCTCAGAGATTAAGATCAAGAACTGACATACAATTTATAGTCTTAAGAGAGTTGCTTGATCAGCAAATATAATTCAAGTGACAGGTTTCCTTATTTTAAACCTCAATTTACAAACTAAGCTAGCAATAATCAATAAATTGATCATTAATGATTTCACTCAGTGACCAAAGACAAAGATGAAGGGCCTTGAATCATCTTAAATGCCCCACTTTCTTGCTGACTGCACATTATTGGGCCCTTCCCTAACCATGAAAAGGCAAATTTATCCAATAGATATTTCCTGAGGAGGTGGGCTAATCTCACAGCTACTCCCAATAATCACATCCTTGAGATGTAAAGGTCAACTATGAATGTGGCCTGGTCAGGAGCTTTCAGCAGCCTCCAGAAACTTGAGCAATGAAAACCATTTCTCTCTGATTAGGTTTCTCCTTCATTATGCAAGTTGCCCTAAACTTCAATAAAAAGAGTAAGGACAGAACCTAATTCTACCTAGGGAGGGATCTAACTCAAGCTGGGTCTTGTTTATAGAGTAAATAGAACTCATGTTCCCAATTAAGTGCAGCTGGGCCCCACCTAATTAACAAACAGATGGCTTAAGAGTGGGAATGTGATGATATTTGGAGAATTGGCCTCTGAGTATCTTCTCTTTACATTTCCATCAAATATGTCTTTATAACAGAGAAGGGAATATTACAAATTAATTTTAATAATCAAATGATATAGCATTAAAATTAAATTTCTTTACTTCAAATACCGAGAGTTTAAGTGATTTCTTCATGGTCACACCACTCTTATGTGTCAGAACTTGAATTTATATTTTCTTAAGTCTAGGGCTAGCTCTCTATTATCCAGAGAATAGGAACTCTCCAAATTTAATTTCAATCATAAAATCCAATTGCTGTGTCATATTATAGAGTAAAGGAATTAAAAAAATTCTAAAATCTATATTTTAAAAAAATTAGAAATATTTAAAAAGAAAAACAGAACAAAACACAGATTATACAATCTGTGTTTTGTTCTTTTAAAAAATATTTCTTCTATTACAGGACCCTCTAGATAGCAGGTGAAATTTATTTCCCTTCTAAATTAATGTTATTAAATACATAACATAAAATACATAGGCTTACAAATAAAATCAATAATATAAAGATGAAATAAAGATTCTTTTTCCCAAGTTCAACAAAGTTCATCATATTGAATTTATTTTGAGATCACAAAGGAGTCTATGAAGCTCATGTGAAAAACCCCTGATCTAGTTCATTAGAATTTTTGTATGAAATACAATTGACAGCAAGCAAACCATTCTCATCAATATAGATCCTATAGTCTTTTGTTATTCTTTTCTTATACTCTGATAAAAAATACTTCAGTGATAATTTTTTCTCTCAATTTATTTTATTTTCTTCTATTATTTTCAAACTTTGAGGATCTTTTATTTAATTCTAATATATTTCTAATATTTCTGTCTATCCCATGTAGTTATTTCTATTTGTTTTATTCTAATTTTTAGGATGCTTATTATTTGGATAATTTTTGCAAATTTCTTTTCTTAAGCCATTTATTCTCCTGCCAATTATTTAGAACTTATAAAAATCAAAACCTTATCCTTAATTTCTTCTAATTACTCATGTAGTTCATGTGGAATATAATTTTTATTCTTTAAATTCCTGCCTTATAGGTGTTATAAAATACTTATCTCCTTCCAGATTGGATTTTAGGGTATCTCTGTATCAAATATATATTATATATAAACCTCATGGGCACTGTGCTTCATGAAGTCATGAAAGGTTGGATATGACTGAACAACAAAAACTCTGGTGAAGTTGTTGTATCAAACAATTTGAATTCTCTAAGTAAACCCTCCTATTATCTAAATCTAAATCATTGCCTGGAGTCAATAGGCAGAACTAAGATGGCTGCTTAGTAGCAGCAAAAATTGAGAAACATTCTGGGCTAATCTTAAAAAAAAACCAAACATACAAACAAACAAATAAAGAAAACTAATAAAAAAACAAGCATTAAAACCCAACAATTAGAGAGGGAGGATTTTCCTGGGGAAAACAACTTCAAAGGTAGGTAGAGAAAGTAGATTTTCATGGGATAAAGGGGAACCTGAAGTAAAACTGCACACAGAGGAGTGCAGAATGACCAGCCCTCCACCAACTTTACCAGGTCCTGAGTCTGGGCAAAAGACAACTTAGGGTTCCTAGACCTTTCCTAAAACAACAAGAGAGCAACCCACACCCAACACCATCCCTTGAAGTGTGAAGCCCTGCTATTAGACCCAAGTGAGGACACAAAATCTGTAGCTCTTGTCCCTTTCAGGCAAGCTCTTCTATGAAGTCCCTAACCCCAAGGCAAAATAATTCACCGTGATCTAAGTTCTGCAAGCCATCAGCAGAGGAGACAGATTCAGCAGCTTTCAGAACTCTCAGTTTTCAGTCCAAAAAGACTTGAAAATGAGCTAACAGCAAAAGAAACACATAAAATTATAAAATTTCTAAGGAGACAAAGAGCAAGGCACAGATTCAGTAGGGGACAGTGAGATCCAAGCAACTAAAAGCAAAGCTTCAAGGAAACATGGGAAATAGTCCAGCCACTAGAAGAACTAGAGGAGGAATTCAAAAATCAAATAAGAAAAGTAGAAGAAAAATAGGGAAAAGAAATGAAAGTAATTTAAAAAGAAATAGTAGCTTAAAAAGCAAAATTGGTCAACAGGAAAAAGAGGAACAAAAATCCAATGAAGAAAAGAGTTCTGAAAAAATAAAATGATTGGCCTATTGGAAAAAGAGGTGAAAAAATCCAATGAAGAAAACTTACATGAAAAATAGAAAGGAACAAATGGAAAAGGAGGATCAAAAGGTCATTGAAGAAATTCTTTCTTTAAAAATTAGAATTGGGAGTCCTGAATGACCAGTATTGGGATGTGGAGTCAAAATGGATTAGCCAGGAAGCTCAAAAACACCATGAGAATCCTTTCAAACCAATCTTGAAAAAACACCACAAAATCAATACAGGAGTGAAAGAACCAATAAGGATTCACAGAGTGATATAACTTTCAAGAAGAGAAAAACATAAAAGGTAGGCAAAGAACTGCCCTCAGGAAACTGGGGTGAGAGGGAAGCAAGACAGCAAACTGAGAGTGAACCCCACCTCACCTAGCCCACCTCTGCTGTGCCAGATTTTGAACCAGAGCCCAAGCCAACATCTAGACCCTGAGACCTTTCCTGGGCAAAAAAATAAAAAGGTCCACGGCATTACACACCCCTTGAAATTCCAACCAAATCTAGAGTTAAGTCCAGAGTTCCAACCCATGATTGTCTGTGCTAAAGCAGCCTGATCTGTGTGGCCTTAGAGTAAAGCCAGAAGTCCCAGTCTTGTCCTGTGGTGAGGATATAGATACCATTTTGGGGTAGTTGGTCGACCAAAAAGCTGCAAAGTTGGAGCCCACAGATCATCATGCTGAAAACTCAGAGCAGAGCCCCAGAGCAAGGCAATATACTGTGTATCTGACTCGATCAAATCCAGAGTAAACAAAGGCCTACATACACTTAAGACTGAGGTAGGAATTTGAACAATCACCAGTCTCAAGGGTTAATTGAATTAGCAGTGGGTGGTGACCCCCCAAACTCCCAGGCCTCAGGCCATGATAGCATCTTAGAAGAACTGAAGCTGACAGAAACCCAGAAATAAAGATAAGGTTAACATGAAGGAGGAACTGAAGTTTAAGAGATACTCTAACTCTAACCTATAAAAAAGTTGGGAAAATGAGCAGACAACAAAAAAACATCTAACTATAGAGAAATTTTATGGCAACAAAGAACAAGGTATAGACTCAGAAGAGGACAGTGAAAACAAAGCAAACACATCAAAAGTCCATAAGAAAAATATGAATTGGAAAAGGATCCTGGAAGACTTCTAAAAGGACTTCAAAAATTAGAACTGGACAAATAGAAGTTAATGACTTCTTGAAAGATCAAAAAATAATAATACAAACCAAAAAGAATGGAAAAAATAGAAGAAAATATGAAATATCTCATTGAAACAATTATCATGATAGACATGAACATAAAGGAACTTGGTGAAGCAAAAAAAAAACAGTTTTCTTGTTGAATTTATACAGTTATTTGTTAAGAAATGCTTACTTCATAACCACTGAGCTGTAGGGAGTTTAAACACCTATAAAATTATAAAATTTAACAAGTTGGTAAGCATTATACCTCATGGATATTTCTGAAACTCAGTGTAAGTCATTGGAGAAGGTAATATAGATGAAGACAATATTAAAGCCTTCTCAGGTCTCTAGAAAACTATTCAGAATGGGCAATGTGGCCCAATTTACTGAAGTGTATATCTGTTTTAATTTTTTAAGTTTGTTTTTTACTTAACTTGCTAACCACCAAAATTTTAAATGAGGATAAAGTGTAGGGAAAAACTGATCAGAAAAACTCCCAGTCAACATGATGAGCATACTTCTTCTATATAATATAGATATGTTCATATATACTTTGCTTAGAGGGAAAAGCCTTTCTTGATTAGTTTTCCAAAGACTGGAACTGTCTCCAAGATGATTCATTCTTATTCATCCTTATGAGTCTCAGTCAGTCAGTCATCTTACTGGAAGGACACTTCTGATCTGGAAGCCAACCAGGATTTGTCATTTTCTTCTTAATGAAGTGGGCATTTTCAAACTATGGGAATTTATTTTTTAGTTTCTAGATGAGTATAATTATCTATAAGACAGGGAAAATGAGACTTGGAGAAGTCTAATTATTTGTCTAAATATTCTGTGGTAGAGGTACTCTTTTGTCTCTGGGCTCCCTGACATCATGTCTACCATTTCATCTACTACATTGTACTCTCTCCCAATAATGGCCATAAATCATATAGTTATTTTAAAGTTTTTAAGACTTCATTCCCAGCAATTGGGTGAATCAGGTAGTGATATATTATTATTCCTGTTTTTTGAGGTAAAAAAAATTGAGACAGTAAGATTTTAAGTATTATAAACTTGGAAATTGTTAAAGTAAAGAATCAATTTTGGTTTACTGCTTCTAAATATAGCAGTATCTACATTATACCACACAAACTAAAGTACTGTGTTAACTTTTTGAGGATTCAAGGAAAGATGAAACATAGTTTCTGACCTCAAGGAGTTTGTAATTTCATAGGTCCCTTATATATTTCAGTTTTGCTACATTGCATGTGTGACAATTGGCAACTCAGTCCTCAGTTTCTTTCTGTGTAAAATGAAGTGCTGGGAGCTTTAAGGTCCTGCCCATCTTTTTTTTTTTTCTGAAAATTTTATTTAATTAATTTAGAATATTTTTCCATGGTTACAAGATTCATGTTTTTCCCTTTCTCTCCCCTGAATCCTCTCCCATAGCCAACATACAATTCCACAGGGTTTTACACGTGTGATTGATCAAGACTTATTTTCATATTATTGATGTTTGCACTAGGTTGGTAATTTAGAGTCTACATCCCCAATCATATCCCCATCAAACTATGTGATCAAGCAGTTGTTTTTCTTCTGTGTTTCTACTCCCACAATTCTTTCTTGGGATGTGGATAGTGTTCTTTCTCATAAGTCCCTCAGAATTTTTCTGGATCATTGCATTGCTGCTAGTAGAGAAGTCCATTGCATTCAACTGTACCACAGTGTATCAATCTCTAGTGTATAATGTTCTCCTGGTTCTGCTCCTTTCACTCTGCATCACTTCCTTGAAGTTGTTCCAGTTCACATGGAATTCCTCCAGTTCATTATTCCTTCCAGCAAAATAGTATTCCATCACTAACAGATACCACAATTTGTTCAGCCATTTCCCAATCAAAGTACACTCCCTCAGTTTCCAATTTTTTGCCACCACAAAGACCTTCCCATCTTTTAATAGACACTAGTATAGCATGTTTTGGGGCCCACTCCCTCATTATGATACCTGATGTGTGCCTCTGATAGAGTTCTAGGGTTGCCCTGAGAGGTCTGGTATGTCTCTTTTTAATGCCATTGATTCTATTACTCACCAGTACTGAGAAGTAGCAACCCAGTTATTAATTAATTAACAACAATGAGATTTTGCAAGGGAGTAGTTTTAACGTAGTAAAAACAGAAATATTCATATTTCACTACAGTAACTTGTAGGGCATATTCTCCCCTATATTACCTAGGTCTCTGGAAAGGGAAGGATTAGACAACACATTTTCTATATAGTGTTAGATCCACCACATTTACATTCAGATGGGGAATCTATTCTGAATGGATGTTGTCTCAACTACTTATGGACTGGGTTGTGAAAGTCATTCCTTGTCCCTTCAAACAGATGCTGAGATGACTCTACAACCCAGTATGGACATATGCACCTATACTTCTAGAGGTTCATTCTCCTCTCTCAAAACTATCAAAACTATCAATGTCAATGTTTCCAAATGAGTCTTCATTTAAAATGGAAAAATAAAATTAAAGACAAAAGAGTCCTGTTTTTATAGGCTACCTCATAAGAAAGAAAGTTCAATTACTCTTGCAGTACTATCTCTCAAAAGAAACTTACAATAAGTCTTCAAATCAAGAAAGTAGCTGAAAAGAATGGACAAGGCAGAGGTTTCCTAATATGTTTTGTAGACATTCTCAGTTTTGCTTATGTGGCCAAGAGACTTCTAATGTGTTTACTAGACCAGAGCCAGTCATATATACATGTATACATATATATTTATAGATATGTATGTATACACACAATACTTCTATTATATGAAATCTTGATTTGCCTGGAAACCATCTTCCCTGCCTCATCTGTATGGGAAGAAACTGTTATAGGATCACATATTTAAAGCTGGAAGGGATCTCAAAGATCTTCTAATCCAATCTACTCATTTATAGGTGAGGAAATTGATGTCAATTTGTCATATCTTATATTACTATTTGATACATTATATTTTGTTATATTTGCTTACATATATTTATTTATGCACATATGAATACTATATATGCATGAATATGTCTATACCTATTCTATATCTCTCTCTCTCTCTATCTATCTGTCTGCCTGTCTATATATAGCTATCTATATAGCTGCCTAATTAACTGTAAGGATCTGGGATTTTATCTGTGTAAGGGATTCCTGTTAGGGGGTAAGGTAATTCACTACATGCTCAATAACTTCTAATCTTAATAAAATTAGGGATTAAGTAAATTCCTGTGGTCACAAAGCTAATGAGGAATAGCATTGATCCCAGAATTTCCTGACTCTGTGGTTACCCCTCTATCTATTTTTTCATAATGCCTTTAAAAAGAGTCTTGCCTATAGCATATAATATAATTTGGTAAGTGATCCAGATAACTTCAAATTACTATGCGAGATTCAGGCCAGAATGGATACAACTCAAAGCCATATCATCTACCAATAAATTAATTAGACAATATCTATTCAGATTCTAGTTTTTTCAGAAATTCAGAAATCTAGTCAATAGATTGATGACTTCAGAACCAGGAAGACCTGGGATTACATTCTGCTACTGAATTGAGATCCTGGACATGTAATTTAACCTCTCAAAGATCTAAACAACTCTCTAAGAACATAACTTGCCAGTATTCAATGTTAGAGGAAATCCCTGCATCTGGGAGTTCATATAAGATGAAATATTTTTCCAGTCTGATCATTTGTATGGGAGTGCTAATTATTTTCTGGAGTTAAAAATGATCCTCTGTAGTTCATTTCAGAATTCCCTAACTAATGATTTAGTTACCTTAAAATGACAGGACTTTCACAAACAAAACTTATTTTTATTCCTTTACAGAATGTACTTTACTTGGTACAAAGTACTCTGTGGCCATTTTGGAGATCTTTCAAAACACCCAAAAACTTGGTTTAAATCCAAAGTTCCTTTTTTGCTAGCTTTTTAATAAATCACCAAGTAAACAAATATTTGCTTTCTGCCCATTTCTGTAGGAGGGGAGAGAAATTATGGGTTTTTCTAGTAATAATTTTCAAATTCTCCAGTATTCATCCAGGCTTTCAGTTTTTCTCTGCAAACCCAGGAAACATGTTTAATTATGGACATAAAAGTTTCACTGGATCTTTTGAAAAAATATTTCCTCTGCAAAAAATAACACATCAAACATTATTTTTGAAACCTAAATATAGACAATTTTAAATTATCCAGGGGCATACCATCAAGAAACATAGTTTGCATATAATGGTCAAATCATATTAATGAACAAAATTAAAAAAACTATGGCATTTTGATCCTTAAAAATAAAGGATTTTTCATCTCAGATGAAGAAAAGATATTGGATTTGAAATTTAGACATTAACTGTATTCGTGAGACTTTTTTTTTGGTCAAGGAGTATGAATTCCTTAAGATTAGGGGGAATTCATAAGTGGAAAATTCCCTCCATGAAATCATATTAACAAATGATTTGCTGTTCATAATCTCACAATATTCTCTGAAAGCAATCAGTAGGCAAGTACCTTGCCTACTTGCCTACTGATTGCTACTTGCCTATGGTGAAAATCACTATCAGGGCTTGAATTCAAATCTTCCTTATTCTAAGACTGTTCTTCTAGCCACCAAAACCAGGAAGAGTCACTTCAATTGTCTTTGTTATAATAATAATTCATTGCATTTTTCATTTAATAATCAAATGGATTTGTGATTTTTTTTTTATTTGGATGTGCCTTCCACAACGTACACTGCTTCCAACCCATGACAAGACATAAATAAATAAAAATGACAAGACATAAATAGATATCATGATTGCGACTCCTGCCTTCTTTTTATCAGTTGATGCCCAATAGATTTGACTCCTTCTTACTTTTAACCTATGTGTATCTACCTTCCTCATGTGTGTTTCTTGTAGACAGCATATGGTAGAGTTTTGGATTCTAATCCACTCTGCTATTGGCTTGCATTTTATTGGTGAGTTTATTCCATTCACATTCAGAGTTATGATTACCAGCTGTATATTTCCAAGCATTTTGATTTCTACTCCTGGTCCTGCCTTTTCTTCTTTCACTATTTCCTTCTACACCAAGGTTTGTTTTTAATCAGTCCCCCTAATTCCCGCCCTTTTTTTACTTCCCTTTCTACTCCCCCTTCCTTCTTATTCCCCACTTATTTTCTTTACAGTCTTTTTATACTCCCCCCTACCCTCTCCCTCCCTTGTACTGCCTCCCTCCCCACAAGTCCATTTTTTACCCTTCTACTTCCCTATGGGGTGCAAATCAATTCTCTGTCCCAATGGATTGCATTGTTCTTCCCTCTTTGAGTCAGTTTCAATGCATGTAAGAGTTGAGTATTTCCTATCTCAAACCTCTTTACCCTTCCAGTGTATTGATGTTCTCCCCACTCCCACCATGTGCTTCTTTGTGATGTATAAATTTATCCCCTTCAGTTTCATTTCCCATTCGTTTTAGTATTAACCTCTTTTTTAGCTCTAGTTATATGTATATATATATATATATACATATATGTATATATGCATTTATGCATCCATATATCTATATACCTATATATGTCTTGTCATTTTATCCTATGCAGTTTGTCACTGTTCTCTCTAAGTTTACTTCTTCTAGCTGACTGGGTGATAATAGCAATTTTTAAGAGTTAATAATGACCTCATTTTATAGGGATACATATCATTTTAACTCATTGGGTCTCTTAAAAATTTGATTTTTCTTGTTTCTTTTTCCTTTTCTCCTCTTTTTCAATTACCTTTTGATGACTCTCTTCAGTTCTGTGATTGGAAATCAAATTTTCTGTTCAGGTCTTGTCTTTTCTTCATAAAAGCATGGGATTCTTCTATTTTGTTAAATGAGCATACTTTCCCCTGTAAGAATATAGTCAGTTTTGATGGGTAGTTGATTCTTGGTTGTAGACCTAGTTACCTTGCTTTCCAGAATATCATATACCATGCCTTTTGTTCCTTCAGTGTAGATTCAGCCAGGTCCTGTGTTATCCTCACTGTCATTCCATGGTATTTGAATGACTTCTTAGCAGCTTGTAATAATTTTTCCTTGGTCTAATAGTTCTTGAATTTGGCTATAACATTCCTGGGTGTTGTCAGTTGGGGATTAAGTATAGTAGGTGATCTGTAGATTCTTTCAATCCCCACTTTTCGCTCTTGTTCTAGAATATAAGGGCAATTTTCTTGGATAATTTCCTGCAGTATGATGTCCAGGCTTTTTTCTTTTGCAATGGTCTTCTGGTAGACTAATGATTCTTAAGTTTTCTCTCCTGGAACAATTTTCTAAATCTTCTGTTTTATGAATGAGGGGCTTCATATTTTTCTCAATTTTTTTCATTCTTTTGATTTTGTTTTAGAGTTTCCTGCTGCCTTGTGCAGTTGCTTGCTTTTAATTATTATATTCTGGTTTTTAAAACAGGATTTTATCTCTGGCTTTTTGGTCATCCTTCTCCTTCTGATCTTTCATCTCCTTTGTCTCATTTCAAGCTGATTAATTTGGCTTTCAAGACTCTATTTTCTTGCTTTAGTTCAAGTGCCTCTGTTTCCAGATGATTTATCTTGCTTTTTAATTTATTTTCCCAGCTGTCATCAGTCTCTCTTAATTGTGTTTTGAATTGTATTTTGAATTTTTCCAAAGCCTGTATCCAATTTGCTGGTGTTGATGTTTTTTTTTTTTTTTCTTGGAGTTCTTTCATCTTTCTCTGTTCTTTTTGCTCTTTGTTCATTGCCTGTATAGAAGCTGTAGATTGTAATTTCTTTTTCCTTTTTCTGTTGATGGTTCATATTTACCATTTCTTTATTCCCTGCAGTTGCCTGAGCCCATGTTCCTTTCATTTTTTTTTTGGTTGGATCTGTGGTTTTGGGCTTTCCTGTCAGCCTTCAACCTTGGAGCTTAGTCAGCAAATCTCTCAGAGTAGTCTGTGGGGGAGGAATGTTGGAGCTTATGCTTCCCTATCCTCTCAAGCTTTTCATGAGATCAAGTCAAACTTAGTTGAGCTGGATGTGCCCTGAGGCCAAAACCTGGGAAAAAGGGGGGCAATATGGTGTGCCACTGCTGCTACAATTAAGCTGCCCATTCTGTGCTCTGCACTTCTTCTCCAACTGCTTCCCCACAGCCTATGTTTGATGCTCTGAGCTTGGCACAGCTTTGCTTACAAGGTAGTCCCTCCAGACTAGCACCCTTGCCCACTCAGATGTTCCAGCTGCTGCTGGAGGCTTAGCACTCTAGGTGGGAGAGGGGCCTGGGACCTTCCTTGTTTCTTCCCCTTAAACTCAAGTCTTCTCAAATTCAGTCTTTTTTATTCAGGCATATCTTTTAAGTTGAGTTCAGCAGGAAGGTTCCTTGACTCTGTTTTGTTTTTAGGTTTGATTTTCAGTCCCCTAGGACTGATGGAGGATCATTTAGTTTGTAAAAGGTAAGGAAGGCTTTTCAGATGTCTGAACTTTCATTGCCTCTATATTTTGACTCCACCTCTAGATGGTTTTCTAATGACAATGTTCATTGCTTTTGTCTAAGGTTCTTTTATTTTTTATATGTTGCAGCCTCTTTTGACTCATCCCATATGACACTTCTTTATTTCTTTGAGACATTAATTCTTTAATTATTTGAAAATTGTTCTTTGTATTTTGGCCACACAGCTGCACATTATTGATTGGATTTGGTATTTTAAATATATGTTGTTCTGAGAGAAGATTGGAGTTACTAAATGAGTTTTGCAATTTTTTTTTGTAAAACCTCTTACATTCTTAGAATCAATACAGTGTCTAGGTTCCAAGGCAGAAGAGCAGTAAGGGCGAGGCAATGGAATTCAGTGTCTTGCCCAGTGTCACATAAATAGGAAGTATCTGAGGACAATTTTGACCTCAGGGTGTCCCATCTCTGGCTGACATTCAATCCATTAAACTTCATAGTTACCTCCTAGAGCTTTGCTATTTATTATATTTCCAGATTTTTCCCCCTTTTTACTTATGTGACTGATGTGTTCTTCATTTTTATTCCCTGTTCAAGATAAGAATACTTTTAGAAAGCTTTATAGGTAATCCATAAAATTGTATATTAATATATAATCTTTTTTTCATGTTTTTCTTTTTGGATATGAAGGCCAAACTATTATTTAAATTTAATTTATTTAGTCAATTTAGAAAATTATTTCTTTGTTACAAGAATCATATTATTACCCTCCTCGCCCTATTCCAACCCTTCCCATAGCTGACACACAATTTCACTGGGTATTACATGTGTCCTTGATCAAAACCTTTTTCCATATTTTTGGTGTTTGCATTAGGATGTTCATTTAGAGTCTATATCCCCAACCATATCCCCTCAACCCATGTATTCAAGCAGTTGATTTTCTTCTGTGTTTCTGCTCCCAAATTTTTCCTCTGAATGTGGTTAGTATTTTTTTACATATATCCCTCCAAGTTGTTCAGGATCACTGCATTGCCACTAATGGTGAAGTCCATTACATTTGATTGTACCACTGTGTATAAGTTTCTGTGTACAATGTTCTTCTGGTTCTGCTTCTTTCACTCTGCATCAATTCCTAGAGGTCATTGTAGTTCACTTGGAATTCCTTCACTTTATTATTCCTTTGAGCACAATAGTATTCCAACTCAAACAGATACCACAATTTGTTCAGCCATTCCCCAATTGAAGGGCATCCTCTCATTTTCCAATTCTTGCCACCACAAAGAGCACAGTTATGAATATTCTTGTACATGTCTTTTTCCTTAATATCTCTTTGGGGTACAAACCGAGCATGGCTATGGCTGGATCAAAGGGCCGATAGTCTTTTTGTGCCCTTTGGGCATAATTCCAAATTGCCCTCCAGAATGGTTGTATTAATTCACTAATCCACCAAGCAATGCATTAATGTCCCCTCTTTGCCACATCCCCTCCAGCATTCATTACTTTTGGTTGCTTTCATATTAGCCAATCTGCTAAGGTGTGAGGTGATACCTCAGAGTTGTTTTAATTTGTATCTCTTGGATTATAGGAGATTTAGAACAGTTTTTCATGTGCTTATTAATAGTTTTGATTTCTTTAACTGAAAATTGCCAATTCATGTCCCTTGTCCATTTATCAATTGGAGAATGGCTTGATTTTTTGCACAATTGGTTTAGCTCTTTATAAATTTGAGTAATTAGACCTTTGTCAGAGGTTTTTGTTATGAAGATTGTTTAACCATTGGTTGGTTCCCTTCTAATTTTGGTTGCCTTGCTTTTGTGTGTACAAAAATTTTTTAATCTGATATAATCAAAATTATTGATTTTACATTCTGCTGTTTTTTCTACCTCTTGCTTGATTTTAAAGTCCTTCCTTTCCCAAAGATCTGTCATGTATACTATTCTGTGTTCACCTACTTTGCTTATAGTTTCCTTCTTTATATTCAGATCATTCACCCATTCTGAGTTTATCTTGGTTGTAGAGTATGAGATATTGATCCAACCTTAAATTCTTCCATACTGTCTTCCAATTTTCCCAGCAGTTTTGATCAAATAGTGGGTTTTGGACCCAAAAGCTGGGATCTTTGGGCTTATCATAGACTGTCTTTCTGAGGTCACTTATGCCAGATCTATTCCACTGATCCTCCTTTCTGTCTTTTAGCCAGTACCACATTTTTTGATGACCACTGCTTCATAGTATAGTTTGAGATCTGAGACTGCAAGGCCTCCTTCCATTGCATTTGTTTTTTCATGATTTCCTGGGATAACCTTGATCTTTTGTTCTATCAAATGAACTTCGTTATGTTTTTTTTTTTCTAATTCAGTAAGAAAGTTTTTTGGTAGTTTAATGGATATGGCACTAAATAAGTAAATTAATTTGGGTAGAATTGTCATTTTTATTATGTTACTTCGTCCTACCCAGGAGCAATCGATTTTTTCCCCAATTGTTTAGATCTAGTTTTAATTGTGTTGAGAATGTTTTGTAGTTATGTTCATATAATTCCATTGTTTGTAATGGCAGATAGATTCCTAAATGTTTTATATTGTCTAGGGCAATGGTTCTCAACTTTTCTATGCCGTGACCCTGCAATATAGTTCCTCATGTTGCAGTGACACCAAACCAAAAAATTATTTTTCTGCCTACTTCAAAACTGTAATTTTGCTACAGTTATGATTTGGAATATAAATAGTTGACATGCATTATGTATTCTCATTGCTACAAATTGAGAGGTTGAGAACCGCTGGTCTAGGGTGATTCTAAATGGAATTTCTCTTTCTAATTCTTGTTGCTATGTGTTGACAATATGTAAAACTGCTGATGACTTATGTGAGTTTATTTTGTATCCTGCAACTTAGCTAAAATCGTTGATTATTTTGATTAGCTTTTTGGTTGATTCTCTAGGATTCTTTAAGTAGATCATTATATCATCTGCAAAAAGTGATAGCATGTTCTCCTCATTGCCCATTTTAATACCTTCAATTCCTTTTTCTTCTCTAATTGCTACAGCTAGTGTTTCTAGTACAATGTTAAAGAATAGAGCTTATAAAGGGCATTCTTGTTTTACTCTGACATTATTGAAAAGGCTTCTAGATTTTCCACATTGCAGATGATGTTTACTCATGGTTTTAGATATATACTGTTTATTATTTTTAGGAAAGGCCCTTCTATTCCTATACTTTTTAGTGTTTTCAATAGGAATGAGTGTTCTGTTTTGTCAAAGGATTTTTCTGCATTTAATGAGAAAATCATGTGATTTTTGTCAGTTTGCTTGTTAATGTGGTCAATTATGTGGATGGTTTTCCTAATATTGAACCATCCTTGCATTCCTGGTATGAATCCTACCTGGTCATACTGGATAACTCTCATGATTACTTTCTGGAGTCTTTTTTGCTAGTATCCTATTTAAGATTTTTGCTTCTATATTCATAAAGGAGATTGGTCTATACTTTTCTTTCTCTTTTTTGATCTGCCTGGCTTTGGAACCAGTACCATATTTGTGTTGTAAAAAGAATTTGGTAGAACTCCTTCTTTTCTTATTCTGTCAAATACATTGTATAATATTGGGCTCAGTTGTTCTTGAATGTTTGATAGAATTTATTTGTGAATCCATTTGGATCTGGGGACTTTTCTTAGGGAGTTTTTTGATGGCTTGTTCAATTTATTTTTCTGATATGAGGTTGTGTAGGTAGTCTATTTCTTCCTCTGTTAGTCTAGACAAGTCAGATTTTTGTCAATATTCATCTATATCACCTAGATATAGTTGAGCATCATAGTTTTTAATGATTTCCTTAATTTCCTCTTCATTATACATGAGGTCTCCCTTTTCATCTTGGATACTGTCAATTTGGTTTTCTTCTTTCCTTTCTTAAATTAGATTGACAAGTATTTGTCTATTTTATTTGTTTTTTTAAGTACCAGCTTCTAGTCTTATTTATTAGTTCAATATTTCTTTGACTTTCAATTTTATTAATTTCCTCTTTGATTTTTACTATCTCTAATTTAGTCTTCATCTGAGGATTTTTAATTTGTTCACTTTCTGTTTTTTTTTTAATTTCCATGTCCAATTTATTGACCTCTGCCCTCTCTAATTTATTAATATATGAACTCAAGGATATAACTTTCCCCCTGAGTACTGCTTTGGCTACATCCCATAGACTTTGAAAGGATGTCTCATCATTGCAATTTTCTTCAATGAAGTTATTAATTGTTTCTATCACTTGATCTTTAACTATTTGATTCTTTAGAATCAGATTGTTTAATTTACAATTAATTTGGTTGCATTTATTATCTCTGTTCTTTTGCACTTGTTTGCAATGTTTTTATGCCCTATTATATGGTCGGTCTTTGTGAATGTACCATGTGCTACTGAAAAGAAGATGTATTCCTTTTTGTCCCTATTTATTTTTCTCCACATATCTACTAACTCTAATTTTCCTAAGATTTCACTCACTTCTCTTATGTTTTTTCTTATTTATTTTTTGGTTTTATTTATCTAGTTCTTAAAGAGGAAGGTTCAGGTCTCCCTCTTGTCTAGTTTTTTCTATTTATTTCATCCTTGAGTTCCACTAGTTTGCCCTTTAGAAATTTGGATGATATGCCATTTGGTGCATACATGTTGAGTACTGATATTTCTTCATTGTCTATACTGCCTTTTATCAGGATGTAATTACTTTCCCTATCTCTTTTAACTAGGTCTATTTTTACTTTGGCTTTTTTAGATATCATGATTGCGACTCCTGCCTTCTTTTTCTCAGTTGATGCCCAGTAGATTTGGCTCCATCCTCTTACTTTTACCCTATGCATGTCTACCTTCCTCATGAGTGTTTCTTGTAGACAGCATGTGGTAGGGTTTTTTTCCTAATCCACTCTGCTATTCACTTGAGTTTTATGGGTGAGTTCATTACATTTCCATTCAGAGTTATGATTACCAGCTGTGTAGTTCCCAGCATTTTGATTTCTACTTCTATTCCTGCCTTTTCTTCTGTCCCTATTTCCTTCTACACCAATATTTTGTTTTTTACCAGTCCCCCTAATTCCCACCCTTATTTTACTTCCTTTTCTACCCCCCTCCCTTCTTATTCCCCTCTTATTTTCTTTACAGTCTTTTTTATACTACCCCCTACCCTTTCCTTCCCTTGTACTGCTTTCCTCCCCACCAGTCCTGGAACAATTTTCTAAATCTTCTGTTTTGTGAATGATGATCTTCATTTTTTCCTTAATTTTTTCATTCTTTTGATTTTGTTTCATAGTTTCCTGCTGGCTTGTGGAGTCGCTTGCTTCTAGTTGTTGTATTCTAGATATTAAAAACTGGATTTCTTCCCTGGATTTTTGGTCATCCTTCTCCTTCTGATCTGATTTTCCTTACAGGTCATCTTTCATCATCTCTGCCTCATCTTTCATTTTCTTTGCCTCATCTTTCATTTCCTTTGCCTCATTTTCAAGCTGATTAATTTTGGCTTTCAAGACATTGTTTTCTGTTTCCAGATGACCTAACTGGATTTTTAAGTTCTTTTCCCAATTGTCTTCAGCCTCTCTTAATTGTATTTTGAATTATATTTTGAGTTCTTCCAAAGCATGTATCCAGTTCGCTGGAGTTTCTGTGTTTTTGCTTCATGTTTCTTCATTCTTCTCTCTTCCATTTGCTCTTTGTTCATTGCCTTTATAGAAGGTAATTGTCTATTGTAATTTCTTTTTATTTTGTTTATTCATATTTACTCCTTCTTTACTCCCTATAGTTGCCTGCACATTTGCTTCTCTCATTTTTTTTGTGAGTTTGTGCATTTCTGTCAGCCTTCACCCTTGGAGTTCTGTCAGCAAATCTCTCAGCACAGTCTGTGGGGGAAGGGTGTTGGAGCTTGAGCTTCCCTGCCCTCTGAAGACTTTTGATGGGATTAAGTCCAGCTGAGTTGTTCTGGATGTGCCCTGAGGCCAAAACCTCCTGCAAAGGGGGGAGCAATATGGAGGGTCTCTGCTGCTGCCACTTGGCTGCCCACTCTGTGCTCTTTCCCCAACTCCTTCCCCACCGCCTATGTTCAACGCTCTGAGCCTGGCACAGCTTTGCCCATAAGGCACTCCCTCAAGACCATCTCCTTTGCCCATCCTGAGGTTCCAGCTACTGCTGGAGATTTAGCACTCTAGGTGAGGGAGGGGTCCTGGTATCTTTCTTTTTCCCTTCCCCTTAAATCTGAGTGTTCTCAAATTCTGGCTCTTGGGGGTCATACCTTTTAAATTGAGTCCAGCAGGAGGGTTCCTTGACTATGTCTTGTTTCTAGGTTTGATTTTCATTTCCCTAGGAGCATTTAGTTTGTAATTGGTAAGGAAGGGTTTTCAGAGGTCTGAACTTTTGCTGCCTCTACGCAGCCATCTTGACTCTGCTTCCAGATCAAACTGTTTTGAATGGATATGTATCTCTTCAAAGAGGATATGCCAGGTTTCAAGGATTAATAAAATCTTATTCAGCAATTAAACTAGAGAGAGATTCCTTTTCCCACACATGTGCAGTAGATCAAATCTTGGAGGTGTGTTGCAGGTGGACAGGAAGATTTGAGTATGTTCTAGCTTCAGTAATACTTCATCAGTGGGGAGAATGATTGACAAAAGTCTAGACCCTCTTTCAACAGAAGGGCTTTAAAGTCCTAATCAGTGTCCCTCAAGAAAAGTAAGGGAGTACCGTAGAACAGATACTTATTGCTTGAAATCCCTGAGAGAAATTCTATTGTCCTTACACATACCATGGAGCCTTAAATTACCATTTCAATTTTCTGAATTTCCACACATTTACTTTTCCTTTTTTAATTATGAAGCAAACTTATTAATTTTTACAGACTTTTCATAATAGACATAGTTATGGACAAACTCTATAGTTTGTCTTTCTGGTTGCATATCATATGGCAATAGTATTTTTTTATTGACTTGATTTTTTCCTTTGTGGATGGTCAGGTCAAACTCTTAAGAATCAGTTTGTATCTCTTCCAGGAGACTATGCAGTACACTCTGAAATGCAGTGTTTCAAATGAATCTTCTCATATTTCCTGTCCTCTTTTGTAATGGCTACAACAAATTACTACTGGGGATTTTGCTGTAAAGGATGAAGCTAATCTGGCCACTAGGGTACAAAGAGATGGAGTAATAGTCATAGTTCACACTAGCAAATGGAGACTTGTAGAAAGGATTCATCTTCTTGTTGAAGTCAAAATATAGGTATTAGCACTTAACAGCAAATATTACCACTATTTTTCATTTCCATCTATATAAATTACTAATAAGAGTAATTAAGTTCAAGAGAGAACTCATGGTTCCCAGAAGCTATTGGTTAATAGCATCTAGGTTTTGTTACTTTTATTTAAAGCTATATTCCACCTCTAGGAACAACCTCCAATTAAATTAGTCCATTTCTATAACCAAAAAATATTTCTTAGCTATCTAGCTCATATTCTTACCCACCTCACACTGGATCATTTATTTCCCTGAAGGATGTTGAACTACCCCCATCACTGCAAGTAACTATCAGTTTGTTGTAAGAGCTCAAATGGCAGGATAGATGCAGATTGGCGATCATCCCCTTGCATGAGAATTCATCTTTTTCTGTGAATTGAAGGACTCTCTAAACAAGGACATCATGGTAGGTTTTACCATGGATACAAAAACAGCCTGGTTGCAAATATCATGTTTGCAGAAGTAATGAAGGAAAAGCAGCTTGTTTACCTTTAGAGAGAAGATGTGTCCTAATCATTGCAACCAGCCCTCCCAGGCAGTTTAGCAAAGGAAAATTAAGCTAGATTATGTCACTACTAAGGACATGCCCCCAAAAAGTTTGAAAAAAAGTCTGTAGATGCAAAAATATTTATATCATTACTTTTAAAAATTATTTTAGAATAGAATTTAGAATAAAATTATTATCCAGAAATTAATGAATAACTTGTTAAATGAAAGCATATGAATTTAAGGTAAAAAGAAATGATATAAAGTAACTAAGGAAATCAGGATAGTGATCATTGAGCTGAATCATGTGAATAATGTTTATGACTATAACAGTGCAATGAAAAAAAGCCTTGAAAAATTCAAGAATTTTGAACAATGTAATGAACAACCATTATTCTTTTTTAAATTAAGACTATTTATTTAAGTAATTATTTTAGACTCTTTTCCCCATCCTTACATGATTCATGTTCTTTCCCTTCTCTCCTTCTATCTTCTCCCATAGCCAATGAGCAATTCCATTGGATTTTACATGTATCATTGATCAAGACCTATTTTCATTTTATTAATATTTACAATAGTGATCATTTACAGTCTATATACCCAATCATATTCCCATCAAATCATGTGATCAAGCAGTTGTTTTTCTTCTGTGTTTCTACTCCCACAGTTCATTCTCTTGATGTGGATAGCATTCTTTCTCATAAGTCCCTCAAATTGTCCTGGAACATAGTATTACTGCTAGTAAAGAAGTTCATTACATTAGATTGTGCCACAGTGTATCAGTCTCTGTGTAAAAGGTTCTCTTAATTCTGTTCCTTTTCCTCTGTATCATTTCCTGGAGGTCATTCCAGTTCACATGGAATTCCTACAGTTCATTTTTCCTTTCATCACAATAGTATTCTATCACGAATAGATACCACAATTTGTTCAGCAATTCCCCAATCAAAGGGAATCCCCTCATTTTCCAATTTTTTTGCACCACAAAGAGCACAGCTATAAATATTTTTGTACACATATTTTCCCTATTATCTCCTTGGAGTATATACCCAGCAGTTGTATGGCTAGATCAAAGAGAAGGAAATCTTTTAAAGCCCTTTGGGCATAGTTCCAAATTGCCTTCCAGAATGGAACAATCATGATTCTTTTATAATTTTTTTTTTAGAATTGAAAATTTTTATTTAATTATTTGCTTTAGAATATTTTTCTATGGTTACATGAATCATGTTTTTTTCCACCAAACCTCCCCCCACATACCATAGCCAATCAGTAGTTCCACTGGGTTTTACATATGTCATTGATCAAGACCTATTTCCATATTATTAATATTTGGATTAGGGTTTTCTCTTAGAATCTACATCCCCAAACATATCCCCATTGACCCATGTGATTGAGCAAAACAAACATGATTCTTGAAGATCAATTGTGACACATTCCACATCTTAAAAGAAGATATAAATGAACTAGAAATGACGAATGGGATATATATATTTTCATTCATTGTCAGTGTGTAGATTTTATTTTTTTTTACTTCTTGTTTAATAGACTGGAGGAATTTGGAAGAGATGGCATGGCATAAATTGTCTTATTTCAAAAAGTGAGAAAATCAGAGGGTGTATATATGTGTTATATAAAACATATAATGACCTATGGATTAAGGATTAGAAACCCAATATTATAGATCCCTATATTTATTCTCTTCCTTCCTTTCTAATTTTAAATGCTCATCTAACTGAGGGTGAGACAAGGAACTTATTACTCCATAGGAAACTTGTTAATATCATTAAAATTTTATACCTCATAATTTCATTTCATTTTGAAAGTACCTATTATATGCAATCAAAATGCAGACTAAAACATATTCTTTACTCCATTTTCTTCCATGCATTTCCTTTAGTTTAGGCAGTATATATCTTGCTTCACAACATGACAAATAGGGAAATATGTATTAACTAATAATATATGTACAACTATACCTGTCTTCTTGAGTAGGGGGGAGTTACGGTCCAAGGGAAGGAAAGAATATGTATATCAACATGTCAGAAAATGAATATTAAAATTTATGTCAACATGATATGTGGAAAAACTAAAAATTTTAAATAAAAAATAACCTAGGATTCTACAGAGTTGGCAGAATCTTCTGATTATATTTAATCTCTTTTTAGAAATGTAGAAATTGTGACTCAAGGGGTAAAGTAACTTGTTTAACTTTATATGGATCTGTCAAACTACTATCCTTTAAATAATACTGTTCCTTTTGTTTTTCATCCTATTTTCCAAAATAACATACAAATAGGGGTACATGTTCAAATGAAAATCTCCATAACAGACCTAAATGGTATGGAATAGATGGACATTTATAATAATCATTGCTTATTGTGAATGCATCACAGAGTAGCTAAATTCATAGAATTCATAGAATGCTGGGTCTGGAGAAATATCTAAATTCAAATCTGGCCTCAGATACTCATTAATTATGTGAACCTGGGCAAAGTAATTTTGTTTTGTTGACCACAGTTTCCTCTTCTGTAAAGTTGTCTGGAGAAGGAAATGACATCAAGACAATATATCTGCCAAAAACAAAAACAAAATTAAGGTGATAAAAAGTTGGACATGGCTAAAATGACTGAACAAATATTGAGTAAGCATACACAGTAGCATGTGTAGTATAATGTCAGTAACTAATAGTAGTAGAAATAATGATTTCTTTCAAGGCCTGGGTTCAAATCTCAGTTCTTGAACTAGCTATCTATTTGACTTTGGACAAATCATTTAACCTGTCTGGGTTTTAGAGTGCTAAAAAAATTTGGAATCTTCCACCACAAAGATTATATTTTTAAGACCTAGGTCTCAGACCTTCTAAAGAATTGATACCAAATTTGGGATAGGTAGTCTTTGTTTCCCTACAATTTTGTCATTATTTCAGATATCTATTGGTACTTGTGTTTTTATTTATTCATTTACTTTGTTAAATTTCCTTTTTAATTTTCCCTTCATTTTTCAGTGCTTTCAATATTCCTTTGTAAATGTTGTCTAATAATGATCTTAAGGCCATTTAAGTTGTGGGCATTCCTGTAGAAGATCCTTAGTGTGTTACCTCCTTTAGGATCTTTCCACTTCTTTAAAGTTAGAATTTTAGACTATATGATTAAAATATCTTCCTACAGTCAACCCTAAAATTATGAAATAAAGTGTTCTGTAATTTCTTTTTAAATTTTTATTTGGTCATTTCCAAACATTATTCATTGAAAACAAAGATCATTTTCCTTTCTTCCCTTCCCCCCTCCCACCACCTCTCCCACAGCCGACGCGCAATTCCACTGGGTATCACATGTGTTCTTGATTCAAACCCATTTCCATGTTGTTGGTATTTGCATTAGAGTGTTCATTTAGAGTCTCTCCTCAGTCATATCCCCTCCACCCCTGTAGTCAAACAGAAGCTTTTCATCGGTATTTTTACTCCCACAGTTTATCTTCTGTTTGTGGATAGTGTTTTTTAGGTCCCTGCAGATTGTTCAGGGACATTGCATTGTCACTAATGGAGAAGTCCATTACCTTCGATTGTACCAGAGTGTATCAGTCTCTGTGTACAATGTTTTCCTGGTTCTGCTCCTCTCGCTCTGCATCACTTCCTGGAGTTTGTTCCAGTCTCCATGGAATTCCTCCACTTTATTATTCCTTTTAGCACAACAGTATTCCATCACCAACATATACCACAATTTGTTCAGCCATTCCCCAATTGAAGGGCATCCCCTCATTTTCCAGTTTTTGGCCACCACAAAGAGTGCAGCTATGAATATTCTTGTACAAGTCTTTTTTCTTATTATCTCTTTGGGGTACAAGCCCAGTAGTGCTATGGCTGGATCAAAGGGCAGACAGTCTTTTATCACCCTATGGGCATAGTTCTAAATTGCCCTCCAGAATGTCTGGATTAAATCACAACTCCACCAGCAATGAATTGGTGTCCCTACTTTGCCACATCCCCTCCAGCATTCAATACTTTCCATAGCTGTTATGTTAGCCAATCTGCTAGGTGTGAGGTGATACCTCAGAGTTGTTTTGATTTGCATCTCTCTGATTATAAGAGATGTAGAACACTTTTTCATGTGCTTATTAATATTTTTGATTTCTTTGGCTGAGAACTGCCTGTTCATGTCCCTTGTCCATTTATCAATTGGAGAATGGTTTGGTTTTTTGTACAATTGATTTAGCTCTTTGTAAATTTGACTAATTAAACCTTCGTCAGAGGTTTTTATGAAGATTTTTTCCCCAATTTGTTGCTACCCTTCTGATTTTAGTTACATTGGTTTTGTTTGTACAAAACCTTTTTAATTTGATATATTCCAAATTATTTATATTGCATTTTGTGACTCTTTCTAAGTCTTGCTTGGTTTTAAAACTTTTCCCTTCCCAAAGGTCTAATAGGTATACTATTCTGTGTTCACCTAATTTACTTATAGTTTCCTTCTTTATGTTCAAGTCATTCACCCATTCTGAATTTATCTTGGTGTAGGGTGTGAGGAGTTGATCCAAACCTAATCTCTCCCACACTGTCTTCCAATTTTCCCAGCAGTTTTTATAAAATAATGGATTTTTGTCCCAAAAGCTGAGGTCTTTGAGTTTGTCATAAACTGTCTTGCTGAGATCATTTACGCCAAGTCTATTCCACTGATCCTCCTTTCTGTCTCTTAGCCAGTACCAAATTGTTTTGATAACAACTACTTTATAGTATAGTTTGAGTTCTGGGACTGCAAGTCCTCCTTCCTTTGCATTTTTTTTCATGATTTCCCTGGATATCCTTGATCTTTTGTTCTTCCAAATGAACTTAGTTATGGTTTTTTTTTTTTCTAATTCAGTAAATAACTTTTTTGGTAGTTCAATAGGTATGGCACTAAATAAGTAAATTAATTTGGGTAGGATTGTCATTTTTAATATGTAAGCTCATCCTACCCATGAGCAATCAATGTTTTTCCAATTGTTTAGATCTAGTTTTAGCTGTATGGAAAGTGTTTTATAGTTGTGTTCATATAGTTCCTGTGTTTGTCTTGGCAGATAGATTCCTAAGTATTTTATATTGTCTAGGGTGATTTTAAATGGAATTTCTCTATCTATTTCTTGCTGCTGAGATGTGTTGGAAATATATAGAAATGCTGATGACTTATGCGGGTTTATTTTGTATCCTGCAACTTTGCTAAAGTTGCTGATTATTTTGAGTAACTTTTTGGTTGATTCTCTAGGATTCCTTAAGTAAACCATCATATTGTCTGCAAAGAGTGATAGCTTGGTCTCCTCATTGCCAATTTTAATACCTTCAATTTCCTTTTCTTCTCTAATTGCTACTGCTAGTGTTTCTAGTACAATATTAAACAATAGAGGTGATAATGGGCATCCTTGTTTTACTCCTGATCTTATTGGAATGGCTTCTAGTTTATCCCCATTGCAGATGATGTTTGCTGATAGTTTTAGATATATACTGTTTATCATTTTTAGGAAAGGCCCTTCTATTCCTATGCTTTCTAGTGTTTTCAATAGGAATGGGTGTTGTATTTTATCAAAGGCTTTTTCTGTATCTATTGAGATAATCTTGTGATTTTTGTTGGTTTTCTTGTTAATATGGTCAATTATGTGGATGGTTTTCCTAATATTGAACCATCCTTGCATTCCTGGTATGAATCCTACCTGGTCATAGTGGATGACCCTTGTGAAGACTTGCTGAAGTCTTTTTGCTAGTATCCTATTTAAGATTTTTGCATCTATATTCATTAGGGAGATTGGTCTATAGTTTTCTTTCTCTGTTTTTGACCTGCCTGGCTTTGGGATCAGTACCATGTTTGTGTTGTAGAATTAATTTGTTAGAACTCCTTCTTGGCCTATTCTGTCAAATAGTTTGTTTAATATTGGGATTAGTTGTTCTTTGAATGTTTGATAGAATTTATTTGTGAATCCATCTGGACCTGGGGATTTTTTCTTAGGGAGTTCTTTGATGGCTTGTCCAATTTCTTTTTCTGAAATGGGGTTGTTATGGTAATGTATTTCTTTGTCTTTTAGTCTAGGCAATTTATATTTTTGTAAGTATTCATCCATATCACCTAGATTGCCATATTTGTTGCCATATAATTGGGCATAGTAGTTTTTAATGATTGCCTTAATTTCCTCTTCATTAGAGGTGAGACCTCCTTTTTCATCTTGGATACTGTCAATTTGGTTTATTTCTTTCCTTTTTTTAATTAGACTGACTAGTATTTTGTCTATTTTATTTGTTTTTTTAAAGTACCTGCTTCTAGTCTTATTTGTTAAATCAATAGTTCTTTGACTTTCAATTTTATTAATTTCTCCTTTGAGTTTTAGGAACTCTAATTTAGTCTTCATCTACGGATTTTTAATTTGTTTGATTTCTAATTTTTTAATTTGTATGCCCAATTCATTGACCTCTGCCCTTCTTAATTTGTTTATATATGAACTCAAGGATATAAATTTCCCCCTGAGTACTGCTTTGGCTGCATCCCATAGGTTTTGAAAGGTGTCTCACCATTGTCATTTTCTTCAATGAAGTTATTAATTATTTCTATGATTTGTTCTTTGACTAACTGGTTTTGGAGAATCATATTGTTTAATTTCCAATTAATTTTCGATTTACCTCTCCATGTTCCCTTACTAATTATTATTTTCATTGCATTCTGATCTGAGAATTTTGCATTAATAATTTCTGCTCTTTTGCACTTGTTTGCAATGTTTTTATGCCCTATTATATGGTCAGTATTTGTGAATGTACCATGTGCTACAGAAAAGAAGGTATATTCCTTTTTGTCCCTATTTATTTTTCTCCACATGTCTACTAACTCTAATTTTTCTAAGATTTCATTCACTTCTCTTACCTCTTTCTTATTTATTTTTTTGGTTTGATTTATCTAGTTCAGATAGCGGAAGGTTCAGATCTCCCACTAGTATAGTTTTTCTATCTATTTCATCCTTGAGCTCCTCTAGTTTCTCCTTTAAAAATTTGGATGCTCTGCCATTTGGTGCATACATATTGAGTACAGATATTTCCTCATTGTCTATACTGCCTTTTATCAGGATGTAATTACCTTCCCTATCTCTTTTAACTAGATTTATTTTTACTTTGTCTTTGTCAGATATCATTATTGCGATCCTGCCTTCTTTTTGTCAGTTGATGCCCAATAGATTTGGCTCCACTCTCTTACTTTCACCCTATGTGTGTCTACCTTTCTCATATGTTTTTCTTGTAGACAACATATGGTAGGGTTTTGGACTCTAATCCACTCTGTTATTTGCTTGCGTTTCATGGGTAAGTTCATTCCATTCACATCCAGAGTTATGATTATTAGCTCTGGATTTCCCAGCATTTTGATTTCTGCTCCTTTTCCTGCCTTTTCTTCTTTCACTATTTCCTTCTACACCAATGTTTGCTTTTGAACAGTCCCCCTTGTTCCCACCCTTATTTTACTTCCCTTTCTAGCCCCCTCCCTATTTATCCCCCCTTATTTTCCCTATAGTCTTTCTAAAATTAACCCCCCCCGCTCCCTCCCTCTCTTGTACTGCTTCCCTCCCCACCAGACCGTTTGTTACCCTTCTACTCCCCTATAGGGTGCAAATCTATTTTCTGCCTCCAATGGATTGGATTGTTTTTCCCTCTTTGAGTCACTTTCAAATCACGTAAAACTTGAGTATTTCCTGTCTCTGACCTCTTTACCCTTCCAGTGTATTGATGTTCTCCCCCATCCCACCATGAGCTTCTTTATGACATATACATTTACCCCCATTTGTTTCTTTTCCCATTTCTTTTAATATTAACCTATTTTAATCTCTAGTTATATATATATATGCATACTTATGCATATGTATTTTTGCATGCATATATATATATATATATATGCCTATTTATGTCTTGTCCTTTCATCCTATACAGTTTGTTGCTGTTCCCTATAAGTATACTTCTTTTTGCTGCCCAGGTAATAACAACAGTTTTTAAGAGGTATCAATGACCTCTTTTCTTATAGGGATACATATCATTTTAACTTATTGAGTCTTTTAAAAAATTTTTTTGTTTTTCTTTTTTCCCCCCTTTTTAATTACCTTTTGATGATTCTCTTGAGTTCTGTTTTCTGTTCAGGTATGGTCTTTTCTTTACAAATTCTTGGAATTCTTCTATTTTGTTGAATGACCATACTTTCCCCTGTTGTTCTGTAATTTGTATACAAGAAGGTAAAACATAGAAAGACCTTCAAGAATTCGTGCAGCGTGAGAGGAGCAGAACCAGGAGAACATTGTACACAGAGACTGATACACTGTGGTACAATCAAATGTAATAGAATTCTGTACTAGCAGCAATGCAATGATCCAGAACAATCCAGAGAAACTTATGAGAAAGAACTCTATCCACATCCAGAGAAAGAACTGTGGAAGCAGAAATGCAGATAAAGGGGGCAGCTGGGTAACTCAGTGGATTGAGAGTCAGGTCTAATGATGATTCTAATCTACCCTCAAACACTTCCCAGCCATGTGACCCTGGGCAAGTCACTTGATTCCCATTGCCTAGCCCTTACCACTCTTCTGCCTTGGAATCAATACCCACAGTATTGATTCTAAGACAGAAGGTAAGGGTTTAAAAAAAAGAAAGGAAAATAAATGCAGAAGAAAAAACATATGATTGAACACTTAGTTCTATAGGGATGTGATTAGGGTCTTGATGTTAAAGGATCACTCTATTGCAAATATGAATAATATGGAAATACATTTTGAAAAATGATACATGCTTGGTACCTTTGGGAGGGTAGAGGAGAGGAGGGTGGGAAAAATCATGAATCATGTAACCATGGGAAAATATTCTAAAGAAAAGAAAAGAAAAGAAAAGAAAAGAATACAAAACAAAGCTTAAACCTTTCTGACTGTCCTTCCAAACCAATCTATAAGAAGGCACCTCAAAATGACAAGTCAAAGCAGGATGAGTGAGGGGGCTCTCCCACTGAACACAAGCTGAAACATAGGCAATGAGTGTTGATTTTCATGAGATCAGGGGAAACCAGAAGCAAAACTTCAAACAGAGGAGTGCTATTGAACCACCCTCCCCATGAAGAACTGTGGCATGGGATGACTTTGAGAACCTGGGACATGGGCTGCACCAGCAAGGGAACACCTCAGATCTTCTCCTTGAAGTCCAGTATTGGTTAATTTGATTTAAAAAAACAGAAAGAAGGAAATCAAATTACCACCATCAATAATGAAGAAGTGATGTCACCTCTAATAAAGAGGAAATTAGGGCAATTATTATGAGGTGTTTTACACAATTATATGAGAATAAATCCAACAATCTAGGAGAAATGGATGAATATAATACTGTCTGGATTAACACCAGGCCAGCTCCATCTCAGCTGATTTCACCAGAGAGAGTTCCAGCCAGAGTCCTCCTTAAAGAGCCTTCCAGCCAGAGACTGTTCCAAAGGGCCTCTCTACAGAGCCTCCAGAGGGACAGAGTCCCCTCAGAGGAGCTCCAGAGAGACCTCCTTAGAGATTGTCCTCCAAGAGCTTCCCTTCTCCAGAACCTCTTTTAAGAGGTTCTTCCCAAGCGATCCTCATCAGAGATCCTCCAAAAGGATTTTATTTTCTCAAGAGATTCTGCTTTTACTTATATAGGTGTTTTTCTCCTATGTCACCTCCCCTAAGTCCTTATATCTACCAATCACTGTAGATGTTTTCCAAAGGACTGCCCATCTGAATTCCTGCTAAGTCGACTAATCTCCTCAGTAAGTCTGAACCAGAAAAATGCTGCTGTGTGAACTAATCTCCTCAGTAAGTCTGAACCAGTGAAAACACAGCTGAGTCAACTAATCTCATTAAGAGAAAACTTGCCCGACCCTTTTAGGTACCTAGCATCTCATTGTATCAATTCTAAAAAACAGGCATGGCTCAAAGAACTCCTTGCCTTATTATAAGCATGGGTCCAAGTACTTTCACTGTTTAGCAAGGAGTTTTCTCCCCTAAAGCAGTCTTAAGTATCGGTGGAGTAGAGGTCCTCCCATTTCTGATCCTGGCCAGATTTACAATGGGGAGCTTGGAAATGTGTATAATATCAAAATGTATGTACTTTCTATATCATTTTGTCTTTTTAGGGAAGGTGAGGGGCAGGAGGAAAGGTAAGGAAGATTGCAAAATGTAAAAAATGAGTATTAAAACTTTATCACCATAATATTGAAAAAGTTTTTATAAAAGATAACATCAGTTGTAGTTTGCTGAACAGCTATGAAAGACTTGAGAAATCTTATCACTACAATGAACAAATTAGACTAAAAATGAATCATGCTACCTAACTTTTGGTAGAGAGCTGATAGACTCAAAATGTAGATAGAAACTTTTTCTAATGACCAACATAAGATTTACTTTTGCTTAACTGAACAAACTTGTAACTCATGATTGATCTTTTGTGCTTTATTGTTATAGAGTAAGAGAATTAGGGAAGTGGACAAGAAAGAATAAGGATCAAAAATAAAATAAGAATGTTAAAAAATTTTGTGGAGGCAGTTGGATAGTTCAGTGGATTGAGAGTCAGACCCAGAGATGGGGAGGTCCTGGATTAAAATCTGACCTGAGACACTTCCCAGCTGTGTGACCCTGTGCAAGTCACTTAACCCCCATTGACTTTAAAAAGAATAAAAAAGAAAAAAATGTAGTTTGTGGAATCTGTATAATTTTCATATTTCATAATAATAATGATCTTCAAGATTGCTAACTGTGGAATGTCTGTCCCCCTCCTCTCCCTAGTTTTGGAATTATATAAGAACTGAGTTGAAAGAACGGCTTTGGATTCTTTTAAATGGAATTTGGGAAGCTACTAGAACTGTTCCTCATTTTTTATAGGGATTCTTTGGTGCAACACCCTGGCAGGGAAATTAAAAAGATAATTTTCAATCCTCCCCAGGAATCCAGAGACCTTTCAAGAATTAGAGACATAGGAAATATATATATAGGTGCATATATATATTTATAAATGCACCTTAGTTTGCTGAATGCTAAAAAGCATTGATGTAGGGGATGCATTTTGGTATGAAGGAAGAGAAAGCTAAACTACCCCTTCTGTAAACTATGATTCTCTCTCTTAGATATATTGGATATATATTTAGTAAAATATATGAGAGACTGAGGTCCTGGGTAAGTATCCTTTTTCATCCTGCAAGAAATGCCTTCTCCTATATGGAGATGCTGATGATTCAGCTTTGTATCTCTCTCTGAAACAGATGATTGACCCTGAGATAAACATTTCCAGGGCCAATCTGAGATATCAATATATCAAGAATCTCTCAATCACATGTGAATGGCCACAGAACAAGTTTCCTGCATCTAACAGAAATCCCACTTAACAGAGAAGGGACACAAACCCCAGCCTGGTTGGCTAAAACTCCCTGACAATATCTGAGCCATCCTGTATCACCATTCCTGACCTCATCAATTTGATGGAATAGTTACGGGGATACCCAGGCCTTTAGTACTAACAACAAATAGTTCAGTTGTAACTCAGAAGGGCAGTGTTTGGGCCCCAATAATGACAGTATTGCTTCACCTTCTATTCCAACACAAATAAAAGCATTGAAGACTTAGTAGTGGCAGTATCATTGGCCACATTAAGGCCCTGAGGGTGGGTGGGAGGATTATCACTAGTACATGGGAGCAATAGGAATACTTACAGCAAATCTAATCACCCAGAATAGAATGTAAGTGCTTAGCCTTGGGTCAACATTAGAGTCAACACTGTATCCCAGAACAGAAGATTATTTCCAGGCCATGTGTAAACCTCAAAATTTCTCAGACTTATGAATGTAAGGGGTTTCTCCCATTGGGGAATCTTCTCCTTAAAAAAATTCCCTAGCAGATAGTGAGAATTCTACTTGAATGTGAGGGCTCCTTGCCTTGGGAATATCCCTACTCCACCCTACTTAGGACTGCTTTAGGACAGAGAGCTCCTTGAGAACAATGAAAAGTGCTTTGACCCATGCTTATGGAAAGGACAGGAAGTTCTTTGAGTCATGATATTTTAGAATTGATACAATGGGATACTAAGTACCTATAAAGGTGGGGAAACTTGTAAACTACTTAAACCTAAAAGGGTGATAACTTATTCAGAGGTTTTTTCTTAATGAAATTTGTCTACACAGCAGCATTTTTTCTGACTTACTAAAGAGATTAAAACTACTCAGCTGTGAATTCAAAATGGGCAGTCCTTTAGAAACATCTACAGTGATTGGTAGATATAAGGACTTAGGGGAGGTGACATAGAAGATTTTGCCCTTAAAAATAAGAGCTCAGGGAAGAGCTGGGAAGTGATTCTGAAACATTCAGATTGGAGAGACTCATTCTGAGGAGACTGATTCTGAAACATTCAGATGGAGGAGGGAGCTGGTGAAAGCAGCTGAGATGCTGCTGGCCTGGTGTCATTTGAAATCCTTACTTACACAGATCTTATGGTGAGTTATAAAAAACTGACTGATTTCTCTTTTAAGACTCAGGTCTAGGCCATTTTGGCTTTGAGGCCCTTCATACTTATTCCTTTTTTTACTCTCTCTTTCTTAGATTACTCATTGTATTGTTAATTAAAATCTCTATAAAACCCAATTGACTTGGGTATTTGAATAATTGGGAATATTTCCCTGGTGACCACCTTATATTTGATTTTAAACCCAAGACACTGTAGTGAAACATATTTCTGAGGTCAAACTTACTCACCCTCTCTTATATCTATCACAATTTATATCTTCCACTATTTTAATCACTACAGTTTAAGACCTCAACCATTTTAAATCTCACACATGGAACTGGTCTTAGTTCTGAAAATGAGTATTCCTTAGACTTTGGCATGGGTAACCATATTAAATGGGTCTCCTTCTTGTAGAGTACTCAGGCCACGTTAAAATGGGGCAGTGGAATAATGGGCAAGTGTATTCCTGATCCAGAGATCTCTCATTTTCATTTATGTGTCACCAACATCATCCTCCCACTGCCCTTATTGTTGGCATAGTAGTCAAAATTTCAGTCCCCAAATGCAGGTATTTGGACCCCAGTGGAACCAGAATGGACTGTGATTCGGGCTCAAGGGCACCAAGAGCTGACTTGGGCACTATAGTATTTAGGACCAATAGAGCCCTTTATTTACTATATCTGAGATGACAAAGCCTCTAAATATTGCTGCCAATATGGTACCTAATGTTCAATAGACAAGTCCTTCTCAGAAAGGGCTTGTTTTGCAGTTGCTGGGAAGTACCTTGATTTCAAATGAAAGGAGGGAGGTAAAACTTTGTATATCATCTTCCTGGAAGGAATAAGGTTATCACTAAGTAGATATTTCTAGAAGGGTAAATATTTGATATCTCTCCTCCCTTCAATGGAATGCCTAGGGAAGTTAGAGTTCTTATTCATACTTGTAGGGGGAAACAAAAGAGATGAAGCTCATTTTATTATTTTTCATTAGATTTACTTTAATGATATGCTGAACTTGGAGTTAGAAAGACGGGGTTCAAGTTCCCTCTCTAGCATTTACCAACTGTAAATCTAGTATTGCCAGAGAGAGTTTCTATAGTGAGAGTGACTGGTGGATGACTACCAATAGAGAAATAAAGTGTGCAGATCCTCTAGGGTGAGTTTTGGCATTTCCCCCTCCCACCAAGACAGATGAAATGAAAAAAAGAAAAGAAAAAGATTATGATTACTTATTTACTTTATAACCCTGATTGATAAAGAGGATCAGTGACTGTAGAAGAAATGCCCTCTTCTGTGTTGAGGTCCTGATGTAGCTAGTACTGCTCTTGCTCAAATTAATTGCTTTATATTAGAAGACCATTTGAATTTCAGAGATGTTATATCATCCACAGCATGGAGCAAGTCATTGATATCTGGGCCTTGGTCCTTCTGAAAAGGGATAGCAAAATCTGGAATTTCTGGTCTTTATTCTTTTCCATACTCTGTGACTACTTCAATGGGACTTGTCTCAGGATATATTTTTTTTTGTTTATTTCCTCCTCTAGTTCTTCATTAATTCTATAGGTTAGTTGTTCAAAAGTGATCCCAAAGCCATAAAGTTATAAAAGATCTTTTATAAAGTCCTTCAAGTCCTGTTGACCAAGAAGTGAGATACAGTAGAAGTAATTTCTATCAAAGTGTGCTTATTGCATAGGGAATTGATCTCAAGATAATTGCCTGGGTGAACTAGGCTCGAGTCATTGATGTTGCCTCAATTATGTGATTTTGAGCTAGAAACAATTTTTCAGTACTTTATAAATGAGTTATGATCAATATTGGTAAAGGAGGCTCCCAAGTTGTGAGTTCCTCGTAATGACAATATCACAGGCCTTTAAGGTGTTCTCATTTTGTATAGACAAATATTCAAATGAGTGATATTCACAAGGGAACAAATATGCTGGAAAGGCTTGTTCAGAAGTGTGTTGTGCAAAAGAAGATAAGTAATTAATCTTTATAATAGATAATCCATAAATGAATCAACATGCATTATTTAGAGCCTAGATTGTACTATAGACACTGTGTTGTCATTAAAAAAACAAGTCTTTTATGCCATGCACTCTGTTAGGCACTAGTAATATGGATACAAAATCATCTTCTGCCCTCAAACAGCTTACATTCTACAGGTGGAGATAATACTTAAACTGTACATAAATGACTAATTTACCCATGATTAGTTGAGTTGATTGGATTCCTACAGGCAAAGTAATGAAGACTAAACAAAATAAATTTATATAATATGGACAGTACCAATGCTCATTTGAAGATACTGAAGAAACATGAATATT
Organism: Monodelphis domestica; assembly: GCF_027887165.1. Taxonomy (NCBI): domain Eukaryota; kingdom Metazoa; phylum Chordata; class Mammalia; order Didelphimorphia; family Didelphidae; genus Monodelphis; species Monodelphis domestica. The sequence continues at coordinate 219,591,739 of NC_077228.1, read as the reverse complement.
TCTCCATGTATATTTTAGAATAGTGCTAAGTAATATATACAATTCTGCAAAAATGGTTTGACCCTAACCATCCGTGAGTGTATGTTTAATAGAGTCCATAATTTAGATCTGTAATTAGTTTTGTACCATTTTGTCAGCAACTGGAGTATACTGATTATTCTATGAACAGAAAAAAAAAGATTTACTTAAAGCATTAATATGGATCAGTAATCTCACACTTTAATGATGCCAGCTCTTGGGAGGTGAGATTCCAGTAAGTAGTCAGACACTTCGGACTTATGGTTTTCACTTTATGACATATTCCAACCACTAAAACAACACACTGCCATGGAGTTCTTCCCTGTTAAACCGAAACACAAACTAACCATGGAAACTTACAGTTAAAAAAAAAAAAAAAACTATCTTTCTAGAGAACGTGCCAGTTTATCACATGAATTTTAATTCTCCATTTATCCAGATACTGTTATGAGGTGTGGTTAAGTCAGTAATACCTTAATTTGAAATGGACAAGTGAGTTTTGAAATTTGGAGATACAATTATTTGGATTCATGAGCTAAGGAGATTTTGAGCTATAGGGGATTATAAACAAGATCAATTTTTATGCTCTCATTTTGTGGAAAAGGATACGAGTCCCAGAAAAGTGAGAGGCTCATTATATAAGATTTATAGCAGAACTATGCTATAAGTTTATAGATGTTATACATATAGGAATTTGTATTGGGGATTTCTTTCAATTAAATAATAATTTATTAAGTGACTATAATGTGCCAAACATATTGCTTGTTGTTGAAGATCCAAAGATAACATAACCTAGCTATGGGAATTAGGTTTAGGATAACCATATGATAATGCTAATTCTAGCACAATAATAGAAACATGGAAGGGTTATTTACATTTTTTTTCTGTTTTGGTGTCTCTGGGGAATGCATCTCTTGCAATATTTTTCCCTTCGAGCCTTTCCTATCCTTTGCTCCTTCATTTTTCATATTAATGTAACCATGGAATGGTATTTTATTCTAAGCTTTATTTTCAAATAAAGTTCAAGGAAAGGTTTTTCTTTTCTACTGAGTTGCCTAATTACTATTCCCAGAGAATCAAAATCAGCAATGTCACAGAAGGAAAAGATTGTGATAGTCTTCATCCAAATCAACTGATTTTAGTGAGATACCTGTCCAAATGAATCTGTGGCATTCATTAGATATTTTAAGCTGGAGAGTAACATGAACTTATGGAGACTTAGTCAATGGAGTGAAGATTCTGACAATTTTAATTAATTTGGTAAGATTTCAAGTCCAGGATTTGGGAATTTTTTTTTTCATTGAAACACATTCCAACCAAATTTAGAGACATTCAGTTATGAAGTGATATGATATATAGATATACACATATAACCCTGTATATACATATACTATATAAAACTTGAATATAATTTTATACACATTGTTTAACTGACTGAGTTTCTCTCATTAAATATATATTTGTGCCCATATATGTATATACAGATAGAGTCAATTATTGAAATTAGTGAATTTAACTTTTGAGACATCAACCATTCATATAATTTTATTAGTAACTTCATTTTTACTTTCAAGCTGGCAACCAGGTACATTCATGACTATGCATAGTATAGGAAAACATGACAGGTAAAATGGGTACAGGTTCATAGAGAAGCTAGTATCTTAAGAGAAGCTTCACTGGTATTTGTTCCACCAACCATTGAAAAGTAAAGAGTTCCCCATATATTGGGTTTTGTTTTGTTTTCTTTTGTTTTTTCATTATTTGCCTTCAAAATTCAAGTTTCCTTTTTCAGTTAAGCTACCAAAGCCTTGTGTAAGTTTTTTTGGGGGTTCTACATCCAAACATGTAAAGTTAGTTATGCTACTTAGTGAAAAAATACATGGGTTTAAAAAAAAAATTATGCCAGTCTGCAGCTGTTGTCCAGGGGCTTTGAGTTTTTCTGTTAATCAATCAAACATTTGTTATATCTGCAAAAAACAAAAAAAAAAAATACTTACAGAAGTGTCTGTGAATTTGCTCCAGAAAGTTCTAAGGTAACCTCTCAAGTGTGAGATGAAAAATTTGAAAAAAAATGGAAAAGTGGCTGAGTTTATAAGTAAATGTGATGGTGGTCACTCTCACTCTTTTGCTGACACTCTTGATAGAAAGCATTCTGCCTTTCATGCTGTACTTGCTGCTGGGTTCCTGAGGAGAATAGTCCTAACTTACCCAAGGCAGTATTTTGGAGCTCAGACTGGAGTGGGGAACACTTCCAGAGGTATGTGTTTTTCTTGGGGAACATGGCAGAAGGTTCTCTAATATCCCCTTGCCCTTCCCCATCCTGTCTGGCACTGCCTAAAGAAATGTATGCAGAAAATGTATTGTCAGCAATCTCTGACAAAGCTAAGGATTAACTGTGTGTGTATGTATGTGTATATCTATATGCATATGTGCATATATATATACATGTGTATGTATATTTATCTATCATTATATAAATATATAAGTATACATGACTAATTTATTCTGCATAATAACAAACCCCATTATTTAATATGTATTTCTTTTACAAACAAATCCAGGCACTTTATGACTTTTCTATGGCTTTTCAGAGCTAGCAGCATCATTACTTTTGCATTTTGGGGCCATTATTAATAACTAAATGCCATTAAGGAAACAAAGAAAAACACTGTTCTGATCAGGACACAACTTTTTAACAAGCAAAAACTCTGGACAAAGGATGATATAGGAGCTAATATTTACTACAAAGTTATAAAATGATTCACATTAACACTTTTCAAAGCAAAAATGAGTGTGATTGGGCACTTGAGAAAATAGTGTGGATTTAGTCTGTAATTAAAAAATATATGTTATATATATTTTTCTGCTTTCTCCCCAATTATCTAGTGTGTATACCTGCATTCAGTTGTACTGAATTTTGTAACATGAAGTCCTACTGTACATATACATAGACAATCATAAATCTCTATCTATCTGTCTAACTAACATAAAGAGAAACCAAGATTGAGGAAAGAGGAACATTTTTAAGCCTCAATTTTCTAGCTTGGCTCATATTTGCCTAACAATCACTTCTCCAAAATGACAGTGATGAAATAGAACAACTTATTGAGCTGGAGACTCTCAGGACCTTACCATTACTAAATTGAATTGATTCATGTCCTTTATAAATATTATTTTCACAACATATATAAATATTTTAACAATGCATCAAGTTCAAGGAAGGTCAGTTTCATATTCATTTCTGGAATTTTCAGAAACAGGAAGATGTTAAGGATGTTAATGATGCATTAGATTGGTTGAGAAATAAAAGTATGAAAAGGGCCTGAATCCTAGTTACAAGACTAAGAATCCCTTAGTTCTGTTTCCTTGTCAAAGTAGGCTAAATGAAAAGTTGAAACACATGCTTTACATTACTTAGTTTATGACAAAAAAAAAAAAGATCTTTAAGTGATGAGAGGGAAAGGTGTGGTGGAAAGAGAAATGAGTTTAAAAACATTATTCCTTTTGAATTCCCAAATATTCATTCATTTTTTCTTTGTATTATAGAAATAAACTAAGAGGATATACATAATTGTTAAGTAAAGGATTCTAATCACCCCTACTCTTGACTGGAGAACTCAATTCTATGCTGGATTTTCTAAGAATATTACTCATCCCTCTGGTTCATGTTCTCTAAGAACCTCCAGCTGGGAAAAATTACTACAGTTGGCTTCATGTTAACACACACCTAGAGGTGTTAGACTCAATTCAGGGGGGAAAAAAAGTGTTCAAGGCTTTTCAACATAGGATTTTTTAGGACAGTCATAACCATGACAATGTTACTTCTTAGCAACACTTTTCTTGATTCACCTGTAATAATTCCATAGATGAGGGTAAGTATGTGTTTCAAGGTTAGAACAATACATTCCTGAAGCTAATGAGGACAAACATCCCAAATCCTGAAGCTTCAGTCTACTATTGGACTTATTTTAAATTCTTTCTTTTTCTAGTTTCAAAGGCAATCATGGATACATGCTCTTATCTCACAAATTATTAAATGTAAAGTATATTTTATGAATTAATTAAATGAAACGCTCACATTGATTTAGGGATAAAACAGTGAAAACTTTTATTTTCCCCATAAACTTTCTGTTTTCTCTGTTTTAGACTCCAGTCCCATAGATTTAAACAAGCACCAATATTAGTGACCATATAATTTATTAAGAGTAAGGTAAAGGGGTAGAGGCACAAGCATTTATTGACTGTCTACTATGTGCTAGACACTATGTTAAGCTCTTTACAAACATTATCTGTACAACATATATAAATATTTTTACAATATATTAATTGTAAGGGAGGACAATTTCACATTCAGTTCTGGACTCTGCTGAAACAGGAGGAAGATATTAAGTAGAACTCATTAATCATTCACAGTGTCTCTTCAAGCTTTCTTGGAGGTAATAATTAATTCTTCAAATCTCACAGAAAATCTTCAATGCCACTTAATCATAGCCTTTTAGACTTCCCATTTGCATTTTTTACTTAATAACTTGCACAGAATTCTCTTCCTTCCTAAGATGATAGTTAACTTAAAAGTTCCCTATATTCTATCCTATCTATTTGTTATATTTTAATTGTTATGAATTTAAAACATCAATTAACACAATATTTTAACTCATGGAGAACAAAAAAGATTGTATATGAAGCCATAACTCTGGTGTATATAGTTTGTTTTGTTAAAGTGCATATTAAATATAACCTGATATTGCCAACAATATCCTACATAACTGAGTCTCTTTATTCCCTGCTGCTCCCTTTTGTGTATTTTTAAATGTTTTGCTAATATTATTCTTTTAATTTTTTTTGTATCATTCTTACCAACCATGTATTCCCTACCCCAACTCCCTAACTCCCCAAATAGAAGTCCTACATTTTATCAAATATACATATAGTCAAGTAAAATAAATCCATACATTGACCATGTCTGGAAATGTTTATCTCATGCTGCACTTCTAGTATAGCACTTCTCTGCCCAGAGATAGGAAGGATCATCAGGCTTTTGGTTTTGGAAACGGTCATTGTGTTGATCAGAGTTCTCAAGTCTTTCAAAGTCTTTTTCCTTTCCATGTCTGTATTCATGTAAATTATACTCATGCTTTCCCCCACTACTTCACTTCATTCTGTTTCTATTATGTCTCATTGGGTTTCCTTGTTCCTTATAATGCAATGCTATTCCATTATATTCATATACCACAATTTATTATGCAACTCCCCACTTGATGGATACCCATTTTTTTCCAGTTCTGTGTTCTAACAAAAATGTTGCAATGGATATTTTTATACATATAGACCCTTTTCTTCTGTCTTTTTACCTTTTAGGGGTATGTTTCCAATTCAATGAGTCATAGTTTATGTAGTGTTTTGTGGCTTTGGGAGATATAGTTCCAAACTGCTTCCCAGAACAGTTAGAGCAACTAATTGTACCACCAACAATGAGCTCACATTAATGTTCAGTATATGAATTCTATGTCACAAAATTATTGTGTCCAAGTTATGAATTTCCTGAGGATGACTACCCCTTTTTTCTGAAGTAAATAGAAAATAGAAATTTGAACAGAGCATTTTGAACAACTCTTTCAAGACTATCAAACATCTGAGATAGACAAAAATATTCAATTGAAAGGAAAGTATGACAATAAATGCTTCTGAATTTTTGTGTTCTTTAACGACTGAAAAACCTAAAATCATTGTAGTAACTGTAAAATGAATACTTAAAATGGTACACTACCTCAAGCTCAATTGAGACAGAACTTGACAGGGTCATCACTGTAGTTTAGCAAAAAGAAAATCACCATTGAAGTTTGTAATTCCTCCAACTGATATTAGTAGAAAAGAAAATCATACAGTATGAGAAGAGACATAATTAGAATTTCCTGAGTGGATCAGGTAATAGAAGGATAGTCATGGCTGAAAACTCATCAAGAAAAAAGCCATATTCAGAGAATAAAACATCTGACTTGCATATCAGTTGTTAGAAAAGGATAAATTTTTTAATAACAGGCAATGAATATAATTAGTAGTTCAACTCAGAAATACTAAAATTTTACTAACTCCAGAATATCTTCATATGCATGAGCCAAGAAAGACAGCAAGTCATTGAACCTAAAAGCTTATGTCCAAAGACAAAATTTAGGGAAAAAATTGTTAAAGAGTGGAAATATTAAACAAATTCATACTACTTGAGAAGACAGAATAACTACGATAAGAGATGACAACAAGATGGATGCAAGATCACTAGTAGTACAATATAAAGAAGAACAGTTATCTTCCTTTACAATTTTGGTATAGGCTAGGGCATGAATGATATATGCACATTGAAAAAGAACAAAGAGTTGATGTTCAAAAGACTGAATTCCAAGGAATCAACATGGGGGTAGGGGGATATGATCAGATAAACAGTTTTTTCCTGGAAGCCCAAATGTTAAATATGGGATCATGATAGTTCAATAAAAGAACATTACTGTTAAGATTCAAGAGATTTATAGTTGCTACATACATGGGCTAACTGATACTAATTGAGTCATGTCAAGAGATGTTGCCAAGATGGAAGAACAACAGGATGGCAAGTTGAAACTACTCTGAGAATCCTCTCAAAGCAACCTTAAAATAGCACCTCAAGGAACTTCCAGGTAAGCATGGTTACAGAGTAGATGCAGCTGGCTTCCCCTCCTCAGACCCAATGACACAGACAACCTCAAAATATCCCACACAAAACAAAAACAACCATCCTCATAAGAACAGAGAGACCCCACACTAAGGCACAACAGAAGGTAGGTGGGACTCAGGTATTTCCACAATATAAGGGAACGAAAAGCTGATCCACCCTCTCCCCACCTACCACGCTGATGGAGCCAGAGTTTAAGTCAGCACTGGCCAGAATCAAAAGTGAGGGAATGGCAACCCAGGACTGAACAATGGGCGGCCCCAGGTCTGGGGACCTGAGTAAGACCAACAAGGACCCACCCCTAGGAGTAGTAAAACCCCAAAACCCAGAAGGCAGGCAAGGGGAACTCAGATCACAGGTGTCCAGAACTAGCACACTGTAATCAATAAGTGCGCAAGGGATCCCCTGAAGTAAGCAAGGGGCACCCACAGATCTTGGGAGTTAACTAAAAACATCAAAGACCCAGACCTGAGAGCAATAACACCCAAAACGCTGGCAGGAAGTGGAGGGCAGACCCTGGGCTTCCCTGGGAAGACAGTGTAGCTGTGGAGAATGGAGAATTTGCCTGGGGCTAAAGCCTCAGATCATTAAACCCATACACTGAGAGCCAGCCCTCCTCACTCAGATTTCTGACTGGAAAGGGGAGAAAAAAACATAGAAATGGCAAACAATGCTCAGCCTCCCAACACCAAGAAAAGCAAAAAGAAGGGGGACACATTTTATGGAGAGAAAATACAAAATAGAGAGGAAATAGAAGAGGAAACACAAACAAATGCTCCAAAACCTTCCAAAAGAACTGGAAATTCTCCACAAGCTCTTGAAAAATTTAAATTGGAAATTATCAAAAAGATGGAAGCATTCTGGCAGGAAAAATGGGAAATAATGCAAAAGGAACTCAGCAATCTGAGGGACCAAAATATGCAAAAGCAAAAACAGTTCGAAGCCTCAAAAAAAAGGTCAGACAAAACTGAAAAGGAAAACCAGTTTTTAAAGGTCAGAATCAGGCAACTGGAAGAAAATGATCTTGCAAAAGAGCAAGAATTAATAAAGCAAAGCCAAAAGACTAAGGAATTAGAAGATAACATAACATATCTCACTGACAAGGTGACAGACCTGGAAACCTGAGGAAGGAGAGACAATCTGAGAATCATTGGTCTACCAGAAAAGCCAGAAATAAATAGTAATCTTGACATCGTAATACAAGATATCATCAAAGAAAACTGCCCAGAGATTCTAGAACAAGGAGGCAATTCAGGCACTGAAAGAGTTTACAGAACACCCTCTACACTGAACCTCCAAAAGACAACTCCCAGGAATGTAATTGCCAAATTCCAAAGCTTTCAAGCAAAAGAAAAAATCTTACAAGAAGCCAGAAAATGACAATTTAGATATAAATGATTGCCAATCAGGGTCACACAGGACCTAGCAATTTCCACTCTGCACGACCGAAAGGCCTTGAACATGATATTCAGCAAGGCAAGAGAGCTGGGTCTCCAAACCAAGAATCAGCTATCCATCAAAACTGACTATATACTTCCAGGGGAAAGTATGGGCATTCAACAAAATACAAGATTTCCAAGTATTTGTAAAGAAAAGACCAGAGCTCTGTGGAAAGTTTGACATCGAAACACAAAGAGCAAGAGAAACATGAAAAGGTAAATATGAAGGAAAGGGAAAAGGAAAAAAATGTTATCTTTTGCTTTTATTCAAACTGTCTTCTATAAGGACTACATTTATATCAAATTATATATATGAATATGTGCGGAAAATATAATGTGTAACTCTCAAAAATTGTATGCATCATTAGACTAATAAGAAGAATCACACATAGGGAAAGTTTGGGGCATCAAGACGATATGGAGAAGGGGGGAGAAAGGAAAAGAGGGGACATATTTGATGGTACTAAGATATACTCCAAGAAATAGGAAAAAAATTCAATAGAATAATCTTTCTCACACAAAGATACACATGGGAAGGGGAGGTGAAGAATTCTCCTATAAGAAGAAGAGGAAGAGGGTTTTTACTTAAACTTTGCTCTCAGTGAAATCAACTCTGAGAGGGAAGAGCATCCAGATCCATTGGGATCTTGAATTCTATCTTATCCAACAGGGTATGGGAGAAGGGAAAACCAAGGGGGGTATGGAGGGAGGGAACACAAAAAAAAAGGAAAGGAGAGGGGGAGGGGGAGGGAAGAAAAAGGGAGGGGCTACAAGGGAAAACATATCAAGGAGGGGAGTAGGGGGTCTGATGTAAAGTAAATCATTGGTTTAAAAGTTTATAGCTAAAGAATAAAGATCAGGTTTATAGGAGGATATCAAAATGCCAGGGAGTCAACAAGTGACAATCATAATTTTGAACCTGAATGGGATGAACTCACCCATAAAACATAGACAAATAGCAGAATGGATTAGAATCCAAAAGCCTACCATATGTTGTCTTCAAGAAACACAGATGAGACAGGTGGACACTAATAAGGTCAGAATTAAAGGGTGGAGTAGGACCTTCTGGGCCTCAACTGATAGAAAGAAGGAAGGAGTTGCAGTCATGATATCTGACAAAGCCAAAGCAAAAATAGGCCTGATTAAAAGGGATAGGGAAGGTAACTATATTATGTTAAAAGGGACTTTAGATAATGAGGAAATATCACTAATCAACATGTATGCACCAAATAATATAGCTTCCAAAATTCTAATAGAAAAACTAGGAAAATTAAAGGAGGAAATAGACAGTAAAACCTTATAAGTGGAAGAATTGAACCAACCACTCTCAAATTTATATAAATCAAATCAAAAAAATAAATAAGAAAGAGGTAAAAGAAGTGAATGAAATCTTAGAAAAATTAGAGTTAATAGACATATGGAGAAAATAAATAGGGACAAAAAGGAATACACCTTCTCAGCACTACATGGCACATTCACAAAGATTGACCATACACTAGGTCACAGAAACATGGCATACAAATGAAGAAAAGCAGAAATAATAAATGTTCAGATCATAAAGCAATAAAAATATTGATCAGTAAGGGTACATGAAGAAACAAATCAAAAATTAATTGGAAACTAAATAATATAATACTCCAAAATTGTTTAGTTAGAGAACAAATCATAGAAACAATTAATAATTTCATAGAGGGAAATGACTATGGTGAGACATCCTTTCAAACCTGATGGGATGCAGCCAAATTAGTAATCAGAGGAAAATTCATATCCCTGAGTGCATATATTAACAAAACTAGGGAGGGCAGAGTTCAAGGAATTGGAAATGCAAATCAAAAAACTTGAGAATGAACAAATTAAAAAACCCCAGAAGAAAACCAAATTTGAGATCCTAAAAATTAAGGGAGTAAATAATATAATCTAAAGTGATAGAACTACTGAACTAATAAATAAGACTATAAGCTGGTACTTTGAAAAAACAAACAAAATAGACAAAGTACTGGTCAATATAATTAAAAAAGGAGAGAAGAAAAGCAAAGTAACAGCATCAAATTTTAAAAGGGGGACATCACCTCCAATTATGATGAAATTAAGGCAATCATTAAAAATTACTTTGCCCAATTATATGGCAATAAATATACCAATCTAGGTTATATGGATGAATATATACAAAAATATAAACTGCCTAGAATAACAGAAGAAGAAATAGAATTCTTAAATTATCCCATATCAGAAAATGAAATCCAACGGGCCATTAAAGTACTCCCTAAGAAAAAATCCCCAAGGCCTGATGGATTCACAACTGAATTCTATCAAACATACAAAGAACAGTTAATCCTACTATTATACAAACTATCTGACATAATAAGCAAAGAGGGAGTTCTACCAAACTACTTTTATGACACACACATGATACTGATTCCAAAGCCAGGCAGGTGAAAAACAGAGAAAGAAAACTACAGACCAATCTCCCTAATGAACATAGATGCAAAAAATCTTAAATAGGATACTAGCAAAAAGAATCCAGTAAGTGATGAGAAGGGTTTTTCACCATGACCAGGAAGGATGTATACCAGGGATGCAGGGCTAGTTCAATATTAGGAAAACCATCCACATAAATAACAATATCAACAAGCAAACCAAAAAAAAAACACATGATTATTTCAATAGACACAGAAAAAGCCTTTGATAAAATACACACCCATTCCTATTAAAAACACTAGAAAGCATAGGAATAGAAAGGTCGTTCCTCAAAATAATAAACATTATATATCTAAAACCATCAGCAAATATCATCTGCAATATGGATAAACTAGATGCATTCCCAATAAAATCAGGAATGAAACAAGGACGCCCATTTTCACCTCTATTATTTGACATTGTACTAGAAACACTAGCAGTATCAATTAGAGAAGAAAAAGAAATTGAAGGTATTAAAATAGGCAAGGAGGAGACCAAGTTTTCACTATTTGCAGAAGGCATGATGGTCTACTTAAAGAATCCTAGAGATTCAACGTAAATGCTAATCAAAATAATTAACAACTTTAGCAAATTTGCAGAATACAAAATAAACCCTCATAAGTCATTGACATTTCGATATATTTCCAACACAGCTCAGCAGCAAAAACTAAGAAGAGAAATCCCATTCAAAATCACCTTAGAAAATATAAAATAACTAGGAATCTAACTCCTGAGACAAACACAGGAACTATATGAACACAACTACAAAACACTCACCACACAAGTAAAATTAGACTTGAGCAATTGTAAAAACATTAACTGCTCATGGGTAGGAAGAGCCAATATAATAAAAATGACCATCCTACCCAAACTTCTGTACCTATTTAGTGCTATACCAATTGAACTTCCAAAAAATTTCTTTACTGATTTAGGAAAAAACCATAACAAATTTCATTTGGAAGAACAAAGGATTAACGATATCCAGGGAAATGATAAAAAAAAATGCGAAGGAAGGCAGCCTTGCAGTCCCAGATCTCAAACTATATTATAAAGCAGCAGTCATCAGAACAATTTGGTACTGGCTATGAGACAGAAAGAAGGATCAGTGGAATAGACTTGGGGCAAGTGACCTCAGCAAGAAAGTATATGATAAACCCAAAGATCCCATCTTTTGGGACAAAAATCCGCAATTCAATAAAAAATGCTGGGAAAATTGGAAGACAGTGTGGGAGAGATTAGGTTTGGACCCAAACCATACACCCTACACCAAGAAAATTCAAAATGGGTGAATGACTTGAACATAAAGAAGGAAACTCTAAGTAAATTAGGCAAACACAGAATAGTATACATGTCAAACCTTTGGGAAGGGAAAGAATTTAAAACCAAGCAGGACTTAGAAAGAGTCACAAAATCTAAAATAAATAATTTTGACTAAATCAAATTAAAAAGTTCCTGTACAAGCAAAACCAATGTAACTAAAATCTGAAGGGAAGCAACAAATTGGGAAACAATCTTTTTAAAAACCTCTGACAAAGGTTTAATTACACAAATTTACAAAGAGCTAAATCATTTGTACAAAAAAATCAAGTCATTCTCCAATTGATAAATGGGTAAGGGACATGAACAGGCAGTTCTCATCCAAAGAAATCAAAACTATTAATAAGCACATGAAAAATTGTTCTAAATCTCTTATAATCAGAGCGATGCAAATCAAAACAACTCTGAGGTATCATCTCACACCTAGCAGATTGGCTAACATGACAGCAGAGGAAAGTAGTGAATGTTGGAGTGGATGTGGCAAAGTAGGGACATTAATTCATTGTTGGTGTGGTTGTGAATTGATCCAACCATTCTGGAGGACAATTTGGAACTATCGGTTTGTACCCCAAAGAGATAATAGGGAAAAAGACTTGTACAAGAATATTCATAGCTGCGCTCTTTGTGGTGGCCAAAAATTGGAAAATGAAGGGATGCCCTTCAATTGGGGAATGGCTGAACAAATTGTGGTATATTTTGGTGATGGAATGCTATTGTGCCAAAAGGAATAATAAAGTGGAGGAATTCCATGGAGACTGGAACAACCTCCAGGAAGTGATGCAGTGTGAGAGGAACAGAACCAGGAAAATATTGTACACAGAGACTGATACATTGTGGTACAATCAAATGTAATGGACTTCTCTATTAGTGGTAATGCAATGTCCCTGACCAATCTGCAGGGATCTAGGAGAAAAACACTATCCACAAGCAGAGAAAAAACTGTGGGAGTAAAAACACAGAGGAAAAGCAACTGCTTGAATACAGGGGTTGAGGGGATATGACTGAGGAGAGTTTAAGTGAACACTCTAATGTAAATACCAACAACATGGAAATGGGTTTGAATCAAGAACACACGTGATACCCAGTGGAATCGCGTGTTGGTTATGGGAGAGGTGGGGGGGGGGGTGGAAGGAGGAAAAGAAAATGATCTTTGTCTCTAAGGATTAATGTTTGGAAATGATCAAATAAAATATTTTTTAAAAAAGCCTTTATCATTAGACTCATACACAGAGAGCCAGTCTGCCTAACTCAGATTTCTGACCGGAAAGGGGAGAAAAATACCATAGAGATGGAAAACAGTGCCCAGGAACAACATGCCAAAACCAAAAAAAGCAAGAAGAAGAGGTTGACATTGGATACTTTTTACAGAGAAAAAATACAGAATACAGAGAAAATAGCAGAAGAGGAAACCCAAATAGATGCTCCAAAAACTTCCAACACGAATGGAAATTTTCCACAAGCTCTTGAAGAATTAAAATTGGAGGTTATAAAAAAGATGGAAGGCTTCTGGCAGGAAAAATGGGAAATAATGCAAATGGATTTTAGCAATTTGAAGGACAAAAGCACCCAATTAGAGAAACAACTGGAAGCCTCAAAAAGCGGGGCAAACCAAACTGAAAACAAAACCACTCTTTAAAGGTTAAAATCGGGCAACTGGCAGATAATGATCTTGAAAAAGAGCAAGAATTAATGAAGCAAATCAAAAGACTAAGAAATTAGAAGATAACATAAAATATCTCACTGTCAAGGTGACAGACTTGGAAAACAGAGGAAGGAGAGACAATCTGAGAACATTGGTCTACCTGAAAAGCCAGAAATAAACATAAATCTTGATATCATAATATAAAATATCAAACAAGAAACTGCACTCAGGTTCTAGAATGAGGAGGAAAAACATGCATTGAAAGAGTTCATAGAACACCTTCTACACTAAATCCCCAAAAGAAAACTCCCAGGAATGTAACTGCCAAATTACAAAGCTTTCAAGCAAAAGAAAAAAATCCTACAAGAAGCCAAAAGGTGACAATTTAGATATAATAAAGGAGTGCCAATCAGGATCACACAATACCTTGCAATTTCCACACTGAATGACCACAATGCCTGGAAAATGATATTCAGAAGGGCAAGAGAACTGGGTTTTCAACCAAGAATCACGTATCCATCAAAACTGACTATATATTTCCAAAGGAAAATATGGGCATTCAACAAAATAGAAGATTTCCAAGTGTTTTTAAAGAAAAGACCAGAACTCTGTGGAAAGTTTGACATTCAAACACAGAGAGCAAGAGAAACATGAAAAGGTAAATATGAAGGAAAGGGAAAAGGAAAAAAAATGTTATCTTTTGCTTTTATTCAAACTGTCTTCTATAACGACTACATTTATATCATATTATATGTATGAATATGAGAGGAAAATGTAATGTGTAACTCTCAAAAATTGTATGCATCATTAGAGTAGCAAGAAGAATCATGCATAGGGAAAGATTGGGTCATCAAGACGATATGGAGAAAGGGGGGGAAAGAAAGAAAAAGGGTGGGGGGGAATCATTGATGGTACTAAGATATACTTCAAGAAATAGAAAAAAACTAAATAGAATAATCTTTCTCACAGAAAGATACACATGGGAAGGGGAGTGGAAGAAATCGCCTATAAGAAGGAGAGGAAGAGAGTGCCATTTGGTATTACTTAAAACTTACTCTTAGTGAAATCAACTCTGAGAGGGAAGAACATCTTGATCCATTGGGATCTTGAATTCTATCTTATCCAACAGGATAAGAGAGAAGGGGAAATTAAAACTGAGAAGGGGAAATTAAAAGAGAGAAGGAAGTGAGCATAAAAAGTGAGGGAAGGAGAGGGAGGAGGGAAGTTAACAGACCCTAAAAAACAAACAAAAAAACAAAAAACATACCAACGAACAAAAAGGGAACAAAAAGGGAGGGGATAGAAAGGGAAACATATGAAGAGAGGGGACTAGGGGGACTGGTTTAAAGTAAATCATTGGCTTAAAAGGTTATAGCTAAATAAGAAAGATCAGAATTATGGGAGGATATCAAAATGTCAGGGAATCCACAACTGACAGTTATAACTTCGAAACTGAATGGGATGAAATCACCCATAAAACATAGACTAATAGCAGAATGGATTAGAATCCAAAACCCTACCATATGGTGTCTTCAAGAAACACACATGAGGCGGGTTGACACAGATGAGGCAGGTAAATGCTCAGAAAATCAGAATTAAAGCATGGAGAATTAAAGCGGCCCTTTTGGGCCACAAATGATAGAAAGAAGGCAGGAGTTGCAATCGTGATATCTGACAAAGCCAAAGCAAAAATATACCTGATTAAAAATGATAGGGAAGCTAAATATATTCTGTTAAAAGGGAGTATAGACAATGAGGAAAAATCACTAATCAACATGTATGCATCAAATAATATAGCTCCCAAATTTCTAATGGAGAAACTAGGAGAATTGAAGGAGGAAATAGATAGTAAAACCATATTAGTGGGAGACTTGAACCAACCACTATCAAATTTAGATAAATCAAATAAAAAAATAAGTAAGAAAGAGGTGAATGAAATCTTAGAAAAATTAGAGTTAATAGACATATGGAGAAAATAAATAGGGACAAAAAGGAATACACCTTCTTCTCAGCACCACATGGCACATTCACAAAATTTGACCATACACTAGGTAATAGAAAAATGGCATAAAAATGCAGAAAAACAGAAATAATAAATGCAATCTTTTCAGATCATAAGGCAATAAAAATAATAATCTGTAAGGATACATGGAGAACCAAATCAAAAATTAATTGGAAATTAAATAATATGATACTCCAAAATTGTTTAGTTAGAGAACAAATCATAGAAACAATTAATAATTTCATTGAAGAAAATGACAATGGTGAGACATCCTTTCAAAACTTATGGGATGCAACCAAAGCAGTACTCAGAGGAAAATTCATATCCTTGAGTGTATATATTAACAAACTAGGGAGGGCACAGATCAATGAATTGGAAATGCAAATAAAAAAAACTTGAAAGTGAACAAATTAAAAACCCCCAGAAGAAAACCAAATTAGAGATTCTAAAAATTAAGGGATAAATTAATATAATCTAAAGTGATAGAACTATTGAACTAATAAATAAGACTAGAAGCTGGTACTTTGAAAAAACAAACAAAATAGACAAAGTACTGGTCAATCTAATTAAAAAAAGGAAAGAAGAAGAGCAAATTAACAGTGTCATTGATGAAAAGTGGGACCTCATTTCAAATGATGATGAAATTAAGGCAATCATTAAAAAATACTTAACCATATGCCAATCTAGGCAATAAAGGTGAATATTTACAAAAATATAAATTGTCTAGACTAACAGAAGAAGAAATCGATTTCTTAACTAATCCCATATCAGAATAAGAAATCGAACAGACCATCAAAGTACTGCCTAAGAAAAAATCCCCAAGGCCTGATCCATTTACAAGTGAATTCTATCAAATATTCAAAGAACAGCTAACCCTAATACTATACAAACTATTTGACATAATAAGCAAAGAGGGAGTTCTACCAAATCCCTTTCATGACACAAATATGGTGCTGATTCCAAAACTAGGCAGGTGAAAAATAGAGAAAGAAAACTACAGACCAATCTCCCTAATGAACATAGATGCAAAAATCTTAAACAGGATACTAGCAAAAAGACTCCAGCAAATGATCAGGAGGGTCATTTACTATGATCAAGTAGAATTTATACCACGAATGCAAGGATGGTTCAATATTAGGAAAACTATACACATAATTGACCATATCAACAAGCAAACCAACAAAAACCACATGATTTTCTCAATAGAAGCAGAAAAAGCCTTTGATAAAATACACACCCATTCCTATTAAAAACACTAGAAAGCATAGGAATAGAAAGGTCGTTCCTCAAAATAACAAACAGTATATATCTAAAACCATCAGCAAATATCATCTGCAATGTGGATAAACTAGATGCATTCCCAATAAGATGAGGAGTGAAACAAGGACGCCCATTTTCACCTCTATTATTTGACATTGTACTAGAAACACTAGCAGTAGCAATTAGAGAAGAAAAAGAAATTGAAGGTATTAAAATTAGCAATGAGGTGACCAAGCTATCACTCTTTGCAGATGATATGATGGTCTACTTAAAAAATCCTAGAGAATCAACTTAAAAGCTAGTGGAAATAATCAACAACTTTAGCAAAGTTGCAAGATACAAAATAAACCCACATAAGTCATCAGAATTTCTATATATTTCCAACACAGCTCAGCAGCAAAAACTAAGAAGAGAAATCCCATTCAAAATCACCTTAGACAATATAAAATACTTAGGAATCTATCTGCTGAGGCAAACACAGGAACTATATGAACACAACTACAAAACACTCTCCACACAAGTAAAACTACATCTGAGCAATTGGAAAAACATTAACTGCTCACGGGTGGGACGAGCTAACATAATAAAAATGACCATCCTACCCAACATTATCTATTTATTTAGTGCCATACCCATCGAACTTCCAAAAACCATCTTTACAGAATTAGAAAAAAAGGATAACAAAATTCATTTGGAAGAACAAAAGATCAAGTATATCCAGGGAAATAATGACAAAAAATGCAAAGGAAGGCAGCCTTGCAATCCCAGATATCAAACTATACTATAAAACAGTGGTCATCAAAACAATTTGGTACTGACTAAGAGACAGAAATGAGGATCAGTGGAATAGACTTGGGGTAAGGGACCTTAGCAAAACAGTCTATGATAAATCTAAATACACCAGGGTTTGGGACAAAAATCCACAATTCGATAAAAACTGCTGGTAAAATTGGAAGATAGTGTGGGAGAGATTAGGCTTGGACCAACACCTTACACCCTACCCCAAGATAAACTCAGAATGGGTGAATGACCTGACCATAAAGAAGGAAACTCTAAGTAAATTAGGTGAACACAGAATAGTGTATTTGTCAGAACTTTGGGAAGTGATTAATTTTAAAACCAAGCAAGACTTAGAAAGAGTCACAAAATGTAAAATAATAATTTTGACCACATCAAATTAAAAAGTTTCTGTACAAGCAAAACCAATGTAACCAAAATCAGAAGGGAAATAACAAACTGGGAAATAATCTTCATATCAACAAACTCCGACAAAGTTCTAATTACTCAAATTTACAAAGAGCTAAACCAATTGTATAAAAAATCAAGCCATTCTCCAATTGATAAATGGGCAAGGGACATGAACAGGCAGTTCTCAGCCAAAGAAATCAAAACTATTAATAAGCACATGAAAAAAATGCTCTAAATCTCTTATAATCAGAGCGATGCAAATCAAAACAACTCTGAGGTATCACCTCACACCTAGCAGATTGGCCAACATGACAGCAAAGGAAAGTAATGAATGCTGGAGGGGATATGGCAAAGTTGGGACATTATTTCATTACTGGTGGAGTTGTGAATTGACCCAACCATTCTGGAGGGCAATTTGTAACTATGCCCGAAGGGTGATAAAAGACTGTCTGCCCTTCGATCCAGTCATCGCACTGCTGGGTTTGTACCCCAGAGACATTATAAGGAAAAAGACATGTACAAGAATATTCATAGTTGCGCTCTTTGTGGTGGCCCGAAATTGGAAAAGGAGGGGATGCCCTTCAATTGGGGAATGGCTGAACAAATTATGGTATGTGTTGTGACGGAATACTGTTGTGCTAAAAGGAATAATAAAGTGGAGGAATTCCATGGAGACTGGAACAATCTCCAGGAATTGATGCAGAGTGAGAGGAGCAGAACCAGGAAAACATTGTACACAGAGACTGACACATTTTGGTACAATCGAAGGTAATGGACTCTTCCACTGTTGGTAATGCAATGACCCTGAACAACTTAGAGGGGTACAGGAGAAAAAGCACTTCCACATCCAGAGGAAAAACTTTGGGAGTAAAAACACTAAAGAAAAACTACAGCTTAAGGATATGGATCAAAGGAGATATGAATGGGGAAATAGACTCCAAATGAACACCCTATTGCAAATACCAACAACATGGGAAGATGTTCTGATCAAGAACACAGGTGATATGCAGTCAAACTGCGCATTGGCTATGGGAGGGGTGGGGGAAGGTAGGGAGGGAAATAAAATGATTTTGTAACCAAGGAATAATGTATTAAATTAAAAATAAAAATTTAAAAAAGCATGCAGTTCCAACAGAAACTAGACAGTGCTTCTTTTGTAATAAAACTGGACACCTCATAAAAGATTGCTTTTCCAAAAAAATATTAAATAAATAACAAGAACACCTGAATGCTTTGTCACAGTTTAAAGGAGCCATTTTTTCAACTCTAGCTTTGGGAATACCAGACTATAAGAAGGAGTTCTACGTCTCTGTCCATGAAGCTAAGGGCATTGCTTCTGGAATGTTAGCACAGTATTTGTGGCTGAATTTAAGGGCTATTGCATTTTACAGTTCTATCCTCGATTTTGTCACACCAGGAATGGTGCATTGCCTGAGGAGCATTGTGGCTAACGTTCTCATGATGAAAAAATCTTATGATATGTGACTGGGATGCAAGTTGAATGTGTATTCTGCACACACAATAAAAAGAAAAAAAACTGCTAAGTTTGAAGAATATGCATTCATTTGCAGATTCAAGAATATCCCAGTATGAAATCATTTTGCTAGGCAATGACATCACTATTCATAGATGTGTACCATTGAACCTAGCTACTTTGATTCCAGATTTGCCATTAAAACCTAATACATATGATGATAATGGAATACTGTTATGCTATAAAAAATAATGAACACAATGATTTCAGGAAAAGCTGAATAAACCAATATGAACTGATACAGGGTGAAATAAGCAGAACTGAGAGAAGATAGTACACCATAACAACAACACAGTGGAATGATCAACTGTGATAGATTTGGTTACTATTAGCAGTACAACGATCCAGGAAAATTCTGAGGGACTTTATGATAGAAAATGCTGTCCATCTCCAGAGAAAGAACTGCTAAAATCAGAATGCAGATCAAAGAAGATGATTTTTCAGTTTAGTTTATTTAGGTGTTTGTTTGGGGGTTTCTGTTTTATATAATTTTTCTCTTATAAAAAAGATCAATATGAAAATAAGATTTTCTTGACAATAAATGAATAACCCACATTAAATTTTTTTCCTGCTCTGGGAGGGGGAAGGTAAGGGAGGGAGGGAGACAGTTTGAATCATATAACTCTAAAAAGCTTATATGGAAATTTGTTACTACATGTAATTGGTGAAATAAAATATATTTATAATAAAATTTTTAGCATGTCAATTGAAATGTATTAAAAATTTGGATGCTATACCATTTGGTGCATTCATGTTGATTAGTGATATTTCCTCATTGTCTATACTCCCTTTTAACAGAATATATTTACCTTCCCTATCCCTTTTGATCAGGTCTATTTTTGCTTTGGCTTTGTCAGATATAATGATTGCAACTCCTGCCTTCTTTCTATCAGTTGAGGCCCAAAAGGTCTTACTCCAACCTTTAATTCTAACCTTGTGAGTGTCAATCCACCTCATATGTGTTTCTTGAAGACAACAAATGGTAGGGTTTTGGGTTCTAATCCAATCTGCTATTTGTCTATGTTTTATGGGTGAATTCATCTCATTCATGTTCAAAGTTATGATTGTCATTTGTGGATTCGCTGGTATTTTGATATCTTCCCCTAGTTCTGACCTTTCTTCTTTAGCTATATCCTTTTGAACCAGTGATATACTTTTGGTCAGTGCCCCTAGTCCCCTCCCTTGAGATGCTTCCCTTTCTAGCCCCTCCCGTTTTATGCTCCCTCCCCCATCCCCCCCTTAATTTTCCTTTCTTTCTTGCCCTAATGGATAAGATAGAATTCAGGATCCCACTGGATCTAGATGTTCTTCCCTCTAAGATTTGATTTCACTGAGAGTAAGGTTTAAGTAATTCCACTTCACACTCTCTTCCTCTCCTTCTCATATGAGAGTTCTTCCCCTCCCCTTCCCATGTGTATCTTTATATGGGAAAGATTATTCTATTAAGTCCTCCCCTATTTCTTGAAGTAAATCTTAGTGTTATCGATGGTTCCCCCCTCACTTTTCCTTTCTTTGCCCCCACTTTCCCCAAATCTTCTTAATTCCCCAATCTTTCCCTATGCATGTTTCTTCTAACTACTCTAATGATGCATACAATTTTTGAGAGTTACACAAAACATTTTCCCCACATATTAATATACATACTTTTATATAAATGTAGTCCTTATAGAAGAGAGTTTGACTTAAAGGAAACGATAAGATTTATCTCCCTTTCCCTTTCTTTCATATTTACCTTTTCATGTTTCTCTTGCTTTCTGTGCTTGGATATCAAATTTTCCACTAAGTTTTGGTCTTTTCTTAGCAAATGCTTGGAAATCTTCTATTTTGTTGAATGCCCATACTTTCCCCTGGAAGTATATAGTCAGTTTTGCTGGGTAGTTGATTCTTGGTTGGAGACCCAGCTCTCTTGCCTTTCTAAATATCGTGTTCCATGCTTTGCAGTCTCTTAGGGTGTTCACTGCTAAGTCATGTGTGATCCTTATGGGAGCCCCCTTATATCTGAAGCTCCTCTTCTTGGCTTCTTGTAGGATTTTCTCCTTTTCTTGGAAGCTCTTGAAGTTGGCAATTACATTCCTAGGGGTTGTCTTTTGGGGATTTAGTATAGAGGGTGTTCTATGAACCCTTTCTATTCTATTTCTATTTTGCCGTCCTGCTCCAGAATGTGTGGGCAATTTTCTTTTATAATCTCCTGTAGAATAATATCGAGTTTATTGTTTATCTCTGGTTTTTCTGGGAGACTGATAATTCGGAGGTTGTCTCTTCTTCCTCTGTTTTCCAGATCTGTGACCTTTTCAGTGAGATATTTTATGATTTCTTCTAATTCATTAATTTTTTGGGTTTGCTGTATTGATTCTTGCTGTTTTGTGACCTCACTTTCTTCGAGTTGCTTAATTCTGGTCTTTAGGGACTGGTTTTGCTTTTCAGCTTTGTCTGCCCTTCTATTGGATGCTTCGAGCTCTTTTTTCCAATTGAGCAGTCTTATCTGTCAGACTGCTGATCTCTTTCTCCCATTTTTATTTCCAGGTTTCCATCTTTTGAGTAAGTTCCAGTTTGAGATCTTCCAGAGCTTGATGATAGTTTCTATTTTGGGAGGTATGTTCTGATTTTTGGGGGAGGGGGGATTTCTTCCTCATTCTCTTCTTTTCCTTGGGTACTTCCACCATAAAAGTTTTCAATAGTCACCTTTTTCCCTTTCTTCCTGGAGGCTTGATTTTGGGCCATGTGAGCCATTCCTTTGGTGGTTTTATTCCCCTTTCCTTTTTGGTCTGGGGTCTGGGTGATATGGGCGGGTTTTCTGTGAATTTAGGTTGCCTCAGACTAGTTCTTCCCAGCTCCGAGGTTTCTTAGAGAGCTGGGCCCCTGATCACATCCAAACTGCCCAGGTGTTCAGCTCCGCCCAGATAATCAGCGCGTGGTCCTCCCCTGGTGTTTAGCTCAGCCCAGATGCTCAGCGCACCCGCCGGGAGTAAAGCTTCGAGGACCCCCTGTGCTCAGCACCAGTTTCTCCCGTGAAACCGCCTTGAGACGTTTTTTTCCTGGCAGTCCCCAGATCCCAAGAACCTGGAGTGCCCCCCCAGACAGAGACATTCCCCACTCACTCGCTGTCCCAGTGAGCGCTCTGGTAGCTCACTCTGGTTTGGTGGGGGAGGTGTGTGTGTGTGGGGGGGACGGGCGGCTCAGTTCACGTTTCTGTGCAAGCTTTTCCTCCTTCTTATTATAGTGTGGAAATGTTCAAGCCCCATGTACCTTCACCTCTGTGGGCTACTGGGGAGTACTGGGGAGTACTTCTGTTATTCCAAAGGTGATTTTTATGCTCCTTTGATGTAGTCTATTTCATTTGGTACCAGGGAGTGGAAGCGTGTGGTGTCTAGATTGCAGCCATGATTACCCAGAAGTTCCAATTGAAATGTAGAAAAGCCTTTTTGTTGCCTAATTTTCTTTTCAAGAAACCGAAGCATGATCAAAAATCCTGCTGAAAATCTTTTGTATAGAATACTGGAGAGATTTGAAAATGAAAGGCACAAACACTTGATAACCATGGAGAAAAGTTTCTATCCAAGGTATTCCCTCTGAAAGGGAAGAGAACTAGTGAGATAGTGAAAAAAAAACACATGGGAGGAATCAAGATATTATTTTCAAAGAAAGTCAGAATGACTGAAATAAAATACAATGATACAAAAGATGATAATTCACTGTGAATCGCTTATATCACAGTGCCCTCCTTCTGAAATTCCCTGAAATTTATACTGTATCAATTTATCAATAAATTTTTGCCATGCATGATGTTAAATGCTGGGGATACAAAAAAAAAGGCAAAAAGCACCCTCTGGCTTCAAGGAGCTAACAATCTAATGAAGGAGACAGTATATAAATAAATAAAAAGAGAGTAAGCTATATAAAGGAAAAAAACATAGGAAAAAATTAACAAAGGGAAGCACTAGAATTAAGAGGGCTTGGGAAAGACTTTCTGTAGAAGGTATAATTTTAGTAGGGATTTAAAAGAAGTCATAGTGGTCAGTAGTTGGAATTGAGGAAGGAGAGGTCTCCAGATATTTATTTCTTCATTCATTAGTAATTGTGAAATGGAGATAAGGAGGGAGTCCATTTGACTCTGTCCAAAGTCAAATTCAAAAGATAGATTGTCATATGTGAGTAATAGTGGAAGATCAGTAAGTTGGACTGCTTCACTAGTTCCCTGATGTTGTTTCTGTAGCTGACTCATACCTGCTGTTGTATATCATCACTTCCATAATTGTCATTTACTACCACTTACTGCTACTACATTGGAAAAACTCCCATGTAAATGTTAACTATACCAAATCATTGAATATCTAATAGAAGTGCAACTTGAGACCCCATTTTTCCCATTATACATATTATTGGCAAAAAAAATATTGATGTGTCTATAAGTCAAGTTCAATAAATAGTTACCTGCTTCCATTTCACACCAGGGAAAGCAGTGACAAGTGGGGTAGAAGTTATGCTTGAGAGTGAAAGGAGAAAACAAGTGAGGAGAAAGTTGCCTTAAAAATATAAAGTTAAAAAAACTGAAGAAGTTACAGAAAATCTAAATGGACAAAAATGATATTTTCTTGGAAGGAAAAGGCTATAGGAAAGGATAATTGGAATACATGCTAAGGAAAAAAAAAAGATGCTTAGAGAAGAGAACGCCATTGATTCAGATGAGCAGTTTCCTTGCTATTGTTTTGGTCAAGTTGATCTTTTCTACAAATCTCCAGGATAGCAACTCCTGACTCATCATTATCTGGCTTTTGTATTTAGGGCACCAAGGACCTGAGTCTTAGTCCTCTAAATCAACTGAATTTCAAAGATGCTTTTAATATATTTTATAAAAAATTAGCTTAGACTATATTGCTGATAGTTTCTATCATAGTATAGAATAGTTTGTTTCCTGTGGACATCCAAAAAAGATATTATTTTCCTAATTCTGGGTGGATGGTGCCATTTTGAAGTTGTTTAGTACTGTGGAGAGAAGAAAATTATTTAATTGGATGTAAGTTTTAATCTTCCTGAAACCTCTTTCTATCCTGCTTTGGATTACAGAAAGGAAAAAAGGGCAAGAGGGGAAGGGGTGGGAAATTAACTCCTCCTCAGTGAAAACTCACAACATTTTTATCCTCCATGGCAGAAAACAGATGTGCTCTTTTTTTTCTTTCAAGAAAGCGTCACAGTTTTTCCTCCCCAGTTTTATTTTAAACAGGAGATTTCAAGAGAGGCCACCCATGGTTCTGAGTGTTCCCACTGAGAGGAAAAATAAATGCCCCAGTTGCTCTCCAGACTCATTGATGCCAAGGTAGGTGGAGAAGTTGTAAAGGAGGGGCCAAAAAAAAAAAAGATGATATTATTAGGTTGCAATTGAGATAAAAGAGGACTTTATAGACTTTTTTTTCTTTTTCTTCCTTCCTCCCCTAAAATCCAATCCAACATGAAACTAGGAATCTTTTTTTTTTCTGAAAGTAGAAAGGTTAACTGTGTGCAGAAAAACTTGAATTTTAAAATCAATAAAGTAATATTTGAAAAATAGTGCATAGTATAACAGATGTAAGATAGAAATGAGTTAGGTCAGTGCAGATGGAATTAACTAAATGTTTTATTTCTAAAGAAAGGGATATCAGATAATGAAAATTATCTTAATAGTTAAACAAATATAGGATTCTGGCTGCTTCCTTCTTATTTACTGTTTAAAACTCATGGATGATTATATTTCCCCCTACCATAGCAGTTCTCACATTTTTTGGTCTCAGAAACCCTTTATACTCTTAACAATTATTGTTTATGTATATTTTCTGTTCATATTTACTATTTTATAGATTAAAATATTTTAGTATTATTATAAAAATATCTTTGACATTACGGACCTCCTGAAAACATTTCATACACCCTCAGGGGTAACCATACAACTGAAAACCTCTGCTGTACAGTGTAATGAAGAAATTTTTCTAATAATATTCTTTACAAAGAAATGCCATAGTGTCTAGAGGGATAAGGTTGTAGTCTGTTGGAATTATCTGAATTCAAATCCAACTCTAATACTATTATCACAGGCAAGTCAATTACCTTTTAGACCTCAGTTTCCTCATATATAAAATAAGCACAAATAATACTTAAAATCCCTATCACACAGAGATATTATAATGATCAAATGATATTACAGATATAAAACATTTTTACACACTTTGATAAGCTGTATAGATATTATTAATTATTGAGCATTTTGAGGGTTAAAATTTTTGGTTAGGAGTTTGATAAAAGTACATAGAGCAGTTTGGTAAAATGGCAATACTTAATTTATTCTAAGGAGAAGTTGGGATAGGAAATAGGCAATAGGAAAGTGAGATTTTAGCTCTTAAATCTTATACTACGTCTAAAATCCAAACCCTATACTAAAAGTTCTAAAAAAATCCCTAAATCAAACTGCATTCTTGGGCAAGATCTTCTTGCCCAGCAAAGCAGGCCTATCTCAACTACGCTGTCTAACTAAGATTAAAATTTCTATCTATCTAAATTAATAAGCGTTAACAATCAAACAATCTCCTTAAAGTAGTTCTCCCTCAACTGTAAATAGTGAAACTGCCTGTCACAGAGACACAGACAGAGAAACTGCTCCCTCAAAGTCCTGAGGAGACAACCCCCTCCAAAAGCTCCTTCTCCCTCAAAGTTCTGAGGAGAAAATGCCCAACTGTCAAGTCAATCCTTCCTTATAAATTTTGCTCTTAAAGAGACAGTGTGAGATTAAGAAAACTTTACAAGCAAAAAGGGACAGACACAGAATGTGACCTTGTATTAGAGATAACATCTATAGCAAGCTTTTATTTATACAAACTCATACTGTGTGTGTGTGTATGTGTGTGTTGGAACTTTTTTATTTTTAAGGCAGAAAAATATTTTTTCTCAAAAAATTTTACCCTATTTAACTTTAAATTAGATTTTAAATCTGTTATAATTATATAATCAAGGTACTATTTGAATTCATAAATCACATATTTTTAGCTACACAGAATCAGGGATTCATCTATACCAATCCATTTATTTTACAAATAAGAAAATTGAGTTCAAATAAGAAATTATAAATATAATACTATTTAGAAATCATTCAATGTAATTGGGGTTAAGTATTATAGTATATGATTGTAATACCTACTTCTGAGGGAGACTGAGTTTGAGGAGTCATTTGAGCTTGAAAATTTTGTACTATATAGAACCTCTAAATATCATGGTTGATTGCATTGAATTCAACACCAAAAGAACACGCCCCCAGACCACTGATCTATACACTAAGGAAGAGGTTTAATTTAACTTAGATCACAAAGGATGATCACAAAGAATGTTCATTCATATCCAGATTCTGAACTCCTCTTCATATTAGTTTTACCTTTAGGAGATCAGTAACCTAATGGTAAATGAAAGAATGTGGTAGGATCAAGGGAAAAACATTTCCCAAGAGACCAAATATTAACAGATATCAAGAATGTAGATGAAGAAGATGAAATTATTTGGAACATACACTTTGGAAAAAAACTTACAGATAGCCTAAGTCCCTTATTTTGTAGATCAGGAAAATGAGATGCAAACAGGTAGTACTTAGCATATCTGATATTTGAACTCAGATCCTTGAGTTTCAAGTCCAGTCAGAGCTAAGGAAAGGAATTTGGGGTTATATTTTCTTGTCTATTTTGCTTGAGACTCAAGGAGTGGTGAAAATGGTGACACTTCTAGAGGCAGAGATTTTTTTGCTTCTTTTCTCATCTCAGGAAATCTCTTTTTAATATAATCTATGTTCCTTTAGGGGAAAGAGTATTTTTTGCTTCCATTTTTTTCCTACCTCCACATTGGCCTTCACAACCACCATTTGACTGGTAGATTTTATTTATATATTTATTTTAGGGAAATATATCAAGTTATTTTATTTACATGCCCATGTGTGCATATATACATATACTTTATATATACTACAGATGACATTTAGACACAATGTTTAATAACAATTTCTGACATTTTGTTATCCATATTCTCTGTTCCTCACTCTTCTCCCCACAAGGTGGCAGGTAATATAATATTGGTTTTCTAGGTAGCATCATGCAATAGATAATCCTGTGTTTATCATGTTATGAAAATAGACATATGTTGCTTAACAAGAAAAAATATGAAAAAATAAAGTGAAAAATATGTACATTTCAGTTTGTATTTAGACTCTATCAGTTTCTTCTATGGCAGTAGAGAGCATTTCTTTTTTGTATTTAGTCTCTCAGAGTTGTTTTGGATCCTTTCACTGCTATATATAAGGTTTTTCTTCAGAATTGTATTATAGAACTAAAAAAAAAAACAAAAAGAATTACAAAGGAATAAATAATGGATAGTATTTAAATGCTGCAACTAAAATCTCCAAACATGAGTGGAAAAAATGGTGAACAGAAAAAAAAAAGAAATAATTCCCCTTCCCCCCACCACTTTTTTCCCTCCCTTCTACCAAAGAATTTTCCTAAGCCATTCCAGGACTATGTATGCTTCAGTGAGATGAGCTGTACCACATCTATGAGTGGTACGCAGGTGTGATTAGTTTGTGTTTGCTGACTGGTCATCCATGACTTGAGTTTTTTTTTTCCCCTTTAGGATGGGAGGAGAGGAATGGTTGTTATGGGTTCAACTTCAGAGACTATGGCCAAAGTGAAAGTCCGTATGTACTCTAAAACTCCTCATTCTAGCCATGCCTGTTCTACCTCACCCTCAAAGGATCACTTACTGGAAATATTCTTTCATGAATTTTGCTGTCAGTCAAGGACTGAGGACATAAAGACATTGTTTATTTTCATGCTTCTTTGCATTTGGGAATGAAGTCCATCCAGAAGATGATAGGTGGTAGTCTTTTAATATGTGAAGGTTGTCATAGTTACTCCAGAGTGAATCTACATAAACAAAATGAAATAGAAGTAAGAAATAATCACCCAAATTATACAAAGGAACTAAAATATGAATTTACAGTTTGATTTTCTGCATATGTATACATATGGATATTTTTCCTGGTCATGGAATGATTTCATACTGGGGGGTAAACTACCCCACTAGCTTGAGGAAGGATGAGGAGAAAGAAAGGATATCCATATTTTCCTTCATTACTCCATGCTAGATGTGGCTCTGTGTACTCCACTTATTTCTCTCGTTGGAATGGTGTCAGCATAAAGACATTGCAGGCATCCTTGAAATATTCTCTATATCTGCATTCAGTTTGTTAGTGTCCTAAAACTGGTCATCTCCATTTATGTGCAGCAGAAATCAAAGTGCTATAATTAAAAGACAAATTCACTATCAGAAGATATTAATGCTGTTAATATGCTCTCCTTGAGAAAGTACTCTCAGAGTCATTCTTCCAGGGTTAGTATGTGCCTATACCATTTTTTGTGGGGCTCTGGAAGTCAGAGGTTCTGAAATACTAATAATAGTTTTAGCCAACAAGACAGTTTTTAAGAACCACTGTGTTTTCAGAGAAGAGACTCATAAAAAGACTGTAGATTGAACTTGACTTGATTTACCTCTGTTTTACTTTCTTTAGTCTCTGAGATGGAGAAAATCACATTGAATGACTTTCCCTCATTCTCTCATTTTCTTCCTTCCTAATTTCCCCTCCTCCCATCCTTAATTAATAATATTAAAGTCTATTTGATAAACTGTTGAAAGTCTTTTTTCCTCTGTTCTTAATTGCAGAATCAGATAAGTTTAATCCACTTATATATATATATATATATATATATATATATATATATATATATATATATATATATATATATATATATATATATATATATATATATATATATATATATATATATATATATATATATATATATATATATATATATATATATATATATATATATATATATATATATATAAACCCCAAAATAAATTTAAATTAAAAAATCCATCTATTGATAACTTGAATTTTTAAACTTTTTTTCAATTAAAGAACATTTTTTCTCTCTTTTGCCTTTTACCTCTTCCTCTCCCAAATCAAAGGGGAAAAGATTTTAATGAAAATGTATTCAAGTAAAACAAAAAAATCACCTCTTCATTCATCTCTCTCTCTCTCTCTTTACATATATATATATATATATATATATATATGTATATATATATATATATATTTGTCTTAGTTTGAATCTTCACAATCATCACCCCTTTATTAAAAAGCAAGAAAGCACGTTTCATTATTGGTCCTCTTGGATTGTCCACTAACCATATTTTTCACTTAATTTTTAGTTCTTTTTATTGTGGTTGTTGTCTTTTGATAGAAAATTAGTCTCAACACTGCTCTAGCAACATTAGCTGAATACTTTCACAGGGCTAAAAAAACACTTTTTATTTATGTATTATATACATGCAACCTTAAGTGGAATAAAAATAGATTGTTTTGTATTCCTTTGTATCCTCAGTGTCTCACATAGTTTCTTGCACAGAGTAATGGCTAAATATCTAAGGGCTTGATAAATTGAATTGAATTGAATTTAGATGATCAATATAGTAAATATTTAATTAAAATATTACATAGTTTACATATGAAAATGTAACATATAAACTTTTTACCTTCAGAACTTATTTATACACAGAGAAGGTAATTACACATTTATAAAACTCCAGATTCATCTATCCACAATCTTTCAGAATTTTCATGTCAAAAGGCAGAGTAAAGATGGCTGCATAGAGGCAGTGAAAGTTCAGACCTCTGAAAACCCTTCCTTACCAATTAAAAACTAAATGCCCTTAGGAGACTGAAAATCAAACCTAACAACTAGACAGAGTCAAGGAACCCTCCGGCTGCACTCAATTTAAGAGGTAAAACCCCCAAAAGCCAGAATTCAAGAACACTTGGGTTTAAGGGGAAGGGAAAAGAAAGTTTCTCCCTCACCTAGAGCTCTAAGCCTCCATCAGTAGCTGGAATCTCTGGGCAGGCAAAGGCGCTGATCTGGAGGGAGTACCTTGTGGGCAAAGCTGTACCAGTCTCAGAGCATCGAACACAGGTGGTGCAGAAGGAGTTAGGGAAGGAGAACAGAGCAGGCAACATAGTTGTAGCAGTGGAGGCCCTCCATATTGCTCCCCCCTTCCAGGAGGTTTTAGCCTCAGGGCATATTCAGCACAACCCAGCTAGACTTAATCCCATCAAAAGTATTCAGAGGGCAGGGAAGCTAAAGCTCCAACACCATAACCCCACAGACTGCTGGTCTTTAATCCAATCAAATCCTCCAGAGGGGAGGGAAGCTAAAGTTCCAATACCCCTCCACCCAGACTGAACTGAGAAATTTGCTGAAAAAACACCATGAGAGAAGAGAGACAGAAAAGTCCAAAACCAAAGAAAATGAGAAGAGAAAGAGCAAAGACAACTGCAGGGAGTGAAGAAGGAGTAAATATGAGCAAACAACAGAAAAAGAAAAAAAGAAATGGCAATTAACAACTTCTATACAGGTAATGAACAAAGAGCAAATGGAACAGAGGAGGAGGGAACACCAAGCAATGCAATAGAAAAACCAGCAAATTTGATACAGGCTTTGCAAAAACTCAAAATACAATTCAAAACACAATTAAGAGAGGCTGAAGACAATTGGGAAAAGAACTTGAAAACTAATATAAGACATCTGGAAACAGAGGATCCTGAATTAAATTGAGAAAATAGTGTCTTGAAAGCCAAAATCAACCAGTATGAAAATGAGGCAAAGGAGATGAAAGATTTGGCAAAGAAGATGAAAGATGAGACAAAGGAAATGAAAGATGAAGTAGAGAGGATGAAAAATGACCTCCAAAGAAAACCAGACCATAAGGAAAAGGATGACCAAAAATCCAGGGATGAAATCCAGTCTTTAAGAACCAGAATACAAAAACTAGAATCAAGTGACCTCATGAGGCAACAGGACACTATACAACAAAATCAAAAGAAGGAAAAAAAATTGAGGAAAATATGAAGCATCTCATTCACAAAACAGAAGATTTAGAAAATCATTCCCGGAGTGACTACTTAAGAATCATTGGTCTACCAGAAGACCATGACAAAAGAAAAAACCTGGACATCATGTTACAGGAAATTATCCAAGAAACATGCCCCAATATTCTAGAACAAGAGGAAAAAGTGGAGATTGAAAGAATTCACAGATCAGCTACTGTACTTAATCCCCAACTGACAACATCCAGGAATGTTATAGCCAAATTCAAGAGCTATCAAACCAAGGAAAAAATATTACAAGCTTCTAAGAAGAAGTCATTCAGATAACATGGAAAACAGATAACACAGTGAGGATAACACAGGATCTGACTGGATCTACACTGAAGGAAAAAAGGCATGGAATATGATATTCTGGAAAGCAAGGGAACTAAATCTACAACCAAGAATCAACAACCCAGAAAAACTGACTATATTCTTATAGAAGAAAGTATAGTCATTTAACAAAATGGAAGAATTCTATGCTTTCATGAAGAAAATACCAGAACTGAACAGAAAATTAGATGCCCAAGCACAGAACTCCAGAGAATCATCAAAAGGCAATTAAAAAAGAGGGAAAAAGAAAAATAAACAAAAAAAAAGTTTTTAAGAGACCCAATAAGTTAAAATGGTATGTATCCCTATAAGAAAAGAGGTCATTGGTAACTATTAAAAATTATTCTTATCACCCGGGCAGCTAGAAGAAGTACAATTTGATGGAACAGTGATGAACTGTATAGGATGAAATGACAAGAAATAATTATGTATATAGATATATGTATGCATAAATACATTTATATTTATATACATATATATAAACAACTAGAGTTAAAAAAGAAGTTAATACTAAAAGGAGAAAAGAAAATGAAGGGTGTAAATTTATATGTCAAAAAGAAGCACATGGCAGGAGTGGGGAGAACATCAATATATTGGAAGGGTAAAGAGGTTGGAGATAGGAGATACTCAAATCTTTATGTGCATTGAAGTTGACCCAAAGAGGGAAAAACAATACAATCCATTGGGGCAGAGAATTGATTTGTGCCTTATAGGGAAGTACAAGGGTAACAAACAGACTGGTGGGGAAGGAAACAGTACAAGTGAGGGAGAGGGTTGGGGGATAGTTTAAAATTAAAATAAAGGGGGAATAAGTAGGGAAGGGGTTATAAAGGGAAATAAAATAAGGTTTGGATTTAGAGGAACCGATTAAAAACAAAACATTGGTGTAGAAGGTAATAGTGAAAGCAGAAAAGGGAGGACTAGGAGTAGAAATCAAAATGCTGGGAAATACACAGCTGGTAATCATAACTCTGAATGTGAATGGAAGGAACTAACCCATAAATCGCAAGTGAATAGCAGAGAGAATTAGAATCCAAAACCCTACCATATGCTGTCTACAAGAAACACACATGAGGAAGGTCAAACGAAGTAAGAGGATGCAGCCAAATATATTGGCCATCAACTGATAAAAAGGCAGGAGTTGAAATCATAATATCTGACAAAGCCAAAATAAAAATAGATCTAGTTAAAATAGGTAGGGAAGGTAATTACATCCTGATAAAAGGCAGTAGAGACAATGAGGAAATATCAGTACTCAATATGTATGCACCAAATGGCATAGGATCCAATTTTCTAAAGGAAAAAATAGTGGAGCTTAAGGATGAAATAAATAGAAAAACCATACTAGTGAGAGACCTGAACCTTCCTCTGTCAGAACTAGATAAATCAAAACAAAAAATAAATAAGAGGAAAGAGAAGTAAATGAAATCTCAGAAAAATTAGAGTTAGTATATATGTGGAGAAAAATAAATAGGGACAAAAAGGAATACACCTTATTTTCAGAAGCATATGGTACAGTCACAAAAATTGACCATGTATTAAAGGATAAAAACATTGCTAACAAGTGCAAAAGAGCAGAAATAATAAATGCAACCTTTTCAGATCACAATTCAATGAAAATAATAATTAGTAAGGTAAATGGAGAGCAAAATCATAATCATAATTAATTATAAATTAAACAATATGATTCTCCAAAATAAGTTAGTCAAAGAAAAATCATAGAAATAATTAATAATTTCATTGAAGAAAATGACAATGATGAGACAGCCTTTCAAAAACAATGGGATGCAGTCAAAGCAGTACTCAGGGGGAAATTTGCATACTTTAGTTCATACATTAATAAATTAGAGAGGGCAGAGGTCAATGAATTGGGCATGCAAATTAAAAAACTAGAAAGTGATCAAAATAAAAATACTCAGATGAAGACCAAATTAGAGATCCTAAAAATCAAAGGAGTAATTAATAAAATTGAAAGTCAAAGGATTAGTGATTTAATAAATAAGAGTAGAAGCTGGTACTTTGAAAAAATAAATAAAATAGACAAAAGTACTGGTCAATCTAATTTAAAAAAGGAAAGAAGAAAATGAAATTGACAGTATCCAAGATGAAAAGAGAGACCTCACCTCTAATGAAGAGGAAATTAAGGCAATCGTTAAAAACTATTATGCCCAACTATATGGCAACAAATACGGAAATCTAGGTGATGTGGATGAATATTTACAGAAATATAAATTGCCTAGACTAACAGAGGAAGAAATAGATTACCTGAACAACACCATATCAGAAAAAGAAATTGAACAAGC
This sequence comes from Monodelphis domestica, assembly GCF_027887165.1. Lineage (NCBI taxonomy): Eukaryota > Metazoa > Chordata > Mammalia > Didelphimorphia > Didelphidae > Monodelphis > Monodelphis domestica. Next base: position 219,557,557 of record NC_077228.1, on the reverse strand, counting down.
CATCAAAGAACTTCCTAAGAAAAAATCCCCAGGTCCAGATGGACTCACAAATGAATTCTATTAAACATTCAAAGAACAACTAATCCCAATATTATAATGAGTATTTGACAAAATAAGCAAAAAAAGAGTTCTCCCAAATTCCTTTTATGACACAAATATGGTACTGATTCCAAAGCCAGTCAATTCAAAAACAGAAAAAGAAAACAATAGACCAATATCCTTAATGAATATAGATGCAAAATCTTACATAGGATACTAGCAAAAAGACTCCAACAAGTGATGAGGAGGGCCATTCACTATGACCAGGTAGGATTTATACCAGGAATTCAAAGATGGTTTAATATTAGGAAAACCACCCACATTATTGACCATATTAACAAGAAAACTGACAAAAGTCACATGATTGTTTCAATAGATTCAGAAAAAGCCTTTGACAAAATACAACACTGATTCCTATTGAAAACACTAGAAAGCATAGGAGTGTGTGTGTGTGTGTGTGTGTGTTTGTGAACAGCAAAACCAGTGTTTTCTTTATTTTTAGACTTTAATTTTTAAAAAAATATTAAAATTTACTTAATTAAATGATTTAGAATATTTTTCTATGGTTATATGTTTCAATTTCTTTCCCTCTTCTCTTCCCTTCCCACTCCCAGAGCTGACATGCAATTTCACTGGATTTTACATCTATCTTTGTTTAAAACATTTTCCATATTACTAATATTTATAATAGAGTGATCAGTTAAAGTCAAAATCCCCAGTCACATACCAACTGAACCATATCATCAATCATATGTTTTTTCTTTTCTCTTTCCCTGGATAGTGTTCTTCCTCATAAGTCCCTCAGAATTTTCCTGGATCATAATACTGCTGCTAGTAGAGAAGTCCATTACATTCAATTGTGCCATAGTGTATCCATCTCTGTGTATAATGTTCTCCTGGTCCTGCTCCTTTCACTCTGTATCAGTTCCTGGAGGTTGTTCCTGCTCACATGGAATTCCTCCAGTTCATTGTTCCTTTTAGCACAAGAGTATCCCATCACCCACAGATACCAAAATTTGTTCAGACATTCCCCAATTGAAGGGCATCCCCTCATTTTCCAATTTTTACCACCACAAAGAGCAAGAGTATAAATATTTTTGTACACATATTTTCCCTATTATCTCTTTGAGGTACAAACCCAGCAGTGTTATGGCTGGATCAAAGGGCAGGCAGTCCTTTAAAGCCCTTTTGGCATAGTTCCAAATTGCCTTCCAGAATGGTGGGATCAATTCACTATTCGACCAGCAATGCAGTAATGTCCGTCCGAACTTTGCCATTTCACCTCCAAGATTTATCATTTCTTTTGCTGTCATATTGGCCAGTCTGAGATGGTACCTTAGAGTTGTTTCAATTTGCATTTATCTAATGATGAAAACATTTAGAACACTTTTTCATGTGCCTATTGATAGTTTTGATTTCTTTATTTGAAAACTGCATATTTATGTCTCTTGGCCATTTATTAATTGGGGAATGGATTGATTTTTTTTTTGTACAATTGATTTAACTTATAAATTTGAGAATTTTTTTTCTGTCCCCCTTGAAACACTTCCTTTTTGATTGATGTGGAAGGGTTTTCAGAGAGGAATTGGTTTTTCTGCTTCTAAGTCATGTGATAGAGGTTTCAAGCCTAAGAACTGGAGCTTTCTCAATCCTGAGAAAGCCTGAGGAAATGGTTTGATCAAGACTTGCTCCTGAAAAAAGACTTACATTTTTCTCCTGGGTGACTGGACACCCCTCAATTCCCAACTGAAGTGGCCATCTAGAGAAGACACAAAGCATCTGATAAGATCACCTCACAGTCCCTGGTGCCTTGGATCTGAACTGTGCCCAGTGGGGCCAAGACCAGAGCCATCCAAGCCTGAATCTCTCAGGGTCCCAATGTTTCCAAGGCATTCCTCTTGGATTCCCCAATATGGTTCCCCAAATTGAGGAGGGAGAAAGGGATAGCTAGAATAGGGACACATTTTTTCCTTCTTTCCTCACAAACCCCTCCAGCAGCCATTTCCCTGTGCTATCCCCAATTGATCAGTAAGAATAAAGGTGGTTGTCTCCCCCAACTGATTCTAGTGTGAGTGGGGAAACAGTTCCAGCTTGAGGGGGAGAGTAACTTTCTCTCTCTCTCTCTCTCTCTCTCTCTCTCTCTCTCTCTCTCTCTCTCTCTCTCTCTCTATCTCTCTCTCTCTCTTTCTGAGGAGGGAAGCTTGATATATAATAGTATTAGAGGGAAATCAAGAGGCAGTTTGGGTGAGCAGCCATAGCTGTGGGGAAGCTGAAGAGGGGAACTACAGATTCACTTCCCCTCTTTTCCCCCTTGGCCAAGTTATACAGCAGCTGTCGCTCCTGGACCCTGCCTTGAGAGGAGAGGTCTCCATTATTTCCCTCTTTCTTTTTACCATCAGACTAACTCTCTCTATTACAGTCACCATCTTGACTCCACCCACTATCTCAGATCTGAATCAGATCATCATATGTATGAATTCAGAGCAGAAGGAACCATTTCTAGAAAGGGAGAAATAACAGTATTCCATCCCTCTGCCCTATTAATCTTTCTAGTTTTTGGATTTGAGACCTTGTCCATTGCGCTAGGCACTTGGTTGAATCTACCTCAGTGCTTAATAACTTTTGGGGAGTATTTTTGGGTGCTTATACAAGATCTTTGACCACAGGTGTTTAGGATTTATTTGATTTTGTTTTGTTTGTTCTTCATATAAATTCGCTTATATGATTGAATGCATTAAGAACTCCATTTGGATTTCTAAACAATGATAGGGATTAATTGACATGAAGGAGGGTGCTTCACTTTTAGGGGGGAAAGGAGATATATTCCACATGCATTTTCCATTTGTAATGGCAAATATTGACTGAGGAAATAATTGGTTTGCATTATGTACTATAGGACAATCTAATAGCTTGTTTTCTTACACGAGAGGAAGGTGGTGATTGAAATTGAACCCAAGTACTTCTTCACTAAGAAGTGGTCTCTAAATATTTCAGCATATCACTTGGGATGAGAATTTTTTTAGGCAGTTTTGTTTTCATATCATCTTAAACAATCTAGTACCCCAACCTCTAGCTATGAATAATTCTTCTATGTACTATGATAATGAAAACAATTTTTGAGAGACATAGATATCATTTTTCCATATAGGAATATAATCAATTTGACCTTACTGAAGGCCTTAAGGTTTTTCTCTCTTTCTTGTTTACCTTTTTATTATTCTCTTGAATTTTGTATTCGGATATCAAATTTTCCATTTAGTTCTGGTATTTTCTTTAGGAATGCTTGGAAATCTTCTGTTTGTTAAATGCCCATACTTTCCCCTGAAAGTATATAGTCAGTTTTAATGAGTAGGCACTCCTGGTTGTAAACCCAATTCTCTGGATTTCATAAATCTTATATTCCAAGCCTTGTGATCCCTTAGTATGGAGGCTACCAGAGCCTCTGTAATCCTGAATGGAGCTCCTTGATATCTGAAATGTCTCCTTCTGGTTCCTTGAACTATTTTTTCCTTGACATGGAATCTCTTGAATTCGGCATTTACATTATTGAGGATTGTCTTTTGAGGATTTAATGTGGTGATCTATGGACTCTTTCAATGTCTATTTTGCCCTCTTCTTTGAGAATATCTGGGCAGTTTTCTAGGATAATGCTTTATAATATCATGTCAAGCCTTTTATTTTTTTTTCCAGGCCTTTGGGTAGACCAATGATTCTCAAATTGTCTCTCCTAGATCTGTTTTCTAGGTCATTTCTCTTTTGAATGAGTTATTTCATGTTTCTATTTTGTCATTCTTTAATTGTGTTTTATTAATTCTTGCTGTTTTGTGAGATCATTTGCTTCAAATTGGCCAATTCTAGTATTTAAAGACTGGTTTTCAGCCATGATCTTTGGTTTTCCTTTTCAGTTTGATCTATCCTGCTTTTCATAGATTTCAGCAGGTCAATTCTGGTCTCCAATTTAATTTGCTTATTACTTCATTTGATTTATGTGCTTCTTTTTCCATGTGCATTTTGTCTTTTAAGCTATTATTTTCTTTTTCAATTACTTTTATTTCTTTACACTTTTCTTCTCATTTTTCTTCTATTTTTCTTACTTGGTTCTTGAACTTCTATTTTTTAGTTCCTCCAGAGCTTATGACCAATTTATATATTTTTGGAAAGTTTGGATGCATTTGCTTGTTTGTCACTCTCTTCTATTGCTTCTGTATTTTGCTCTTTTTCTCCATAGTAATTATCCCTGGCCAAGAGCTTTTTCTGCTGCAGTGTATTTCTTTTGCTAGTTGTGAATTGTGGTTCCTGTATGCTGGTGGACATTGCTGTCTTAGTTTCTGTCTTGGTATTATCTTTCCTTCATACCCAGAAGCCTGAGTGAGGAAAGCAGACAGTTCTTTGTGTAGTAAGCTTTAAAATATTTTGCTCTGAAGCTATTTTTCCAGTCCCCACTGCCTCGTCTGTGGCTGGCCCACTTCTGTCCAATCTTCCCATGCTCAGCTACCCAGGCTCCAAGCTATTAAGTCTCGGGGCCCAAGTCTTGCTACCAAGGCCATGAATTACCCTCAGGGGTAAGTCTTGACCAGCCCTGGAGAACTTGGAGCTTGCTCTGACCCTTGCTCTGACTCTGGAGTGGCAAGTGGTGTGGAAGATGGGTTATCAGCTCACACTTTGATGAGTGTAGTTTTTCCTTCCTTCCTTCCTTAAAGCCTCTTTCCCTTCAGTTTTTATTCTAAGTTCAATTATATATGTCTTTGTTCAGCCTGGGGAACAGTATGAACCTAGATTTTACATTTGTTTGTCCTTCTTTTCCATGTTCATATTTTGATTATAGGTAAAACACAGAAGATCACTTCAGGAGAATTAGTGGAGGAAAATGATGAGAGGATTGTGATGACACAATTACAGAGCTAGTGTTGAAGTCAAGGTTATGCCTTTGACTCATACTAACCTTGAGACTCAAGGGAAGTCTCTTGAACTTTTAATGTTCTAGCTAAATTTCTAAATTTTAAAATTTCAGAGATTTCCTTATATTGGTTCTTCCTATACCAGTGAAATCAAAAGTCTAATCCCCAATCTCTCTAATAATAATGAATTGGTGAAAACTTGCTTGTACTTAGAATTCTCACCTATTTATTCCACATATGTATAAGTAAAATCTGCTTCAAATTCAGAAAAAAAAAATCATTTTCTTAAGGAAATAGAATATACTTAAATGTTCTTTGTCATAGAAAAGCTAATGCATTCTGACTCAAAAAAAGAAACCCATCATTCACCAAACTGCATATATTCCTTTTTTTTAAAGGTAACACATTAAACTGGGGTCATATAGTGATGAAAAATTGTCTGATTTCTACTCAAATGCATCATTACCACGTCTTAAAACATAAAACTTTTGATATATTTTGAATAAAATATGAAAATATAGTTGAATAGATGAAAGATTCATAATTATTACCTTTGTAATATAGTTGACACTTTCTTTTTTAATGAAGGGTTTTTTTTTACATTTAGTCAAGCATTTTGTCTTATTTTAATTTATTCTATTATTAAATTTTAAATCCTACTATTTTGGACTTTTCTATGTTTAAAAAATCACTGTACAAAGAAATGGGCATTCAAAAAGTGTCATCCTGGACAAGATAGTTTATAACGTCCAATATATAGTTAAACAATGAATCAGTCTAATTGATTTTTTCTTTCTTTTTTAACTTCTAGTCTTCATACTTCTCTCTGCCAATGATAACATAATATAAATGAGATAGTAGGTATGATAGAGGAGCATGATCTGATGGAGAAGGGAGGATGGAATGGGATTACAGGTTAATGTAAAGGAGTTTGTCTTGATAAAAAGGGATATTTTTATGTGACGGAGAGTTAAGAAAGAGATAGTAGCAGAATGCATTTTGGTGATGAAATGTGAGGATGGGGAAAGAAGGAATTCTTAGTGAATGGTCTCATTTCTTTTCAGTGAAAGATGAAGCAGGGTTCAAAATTAAATAGGTAAGCTAGGGAAAGATAAGGAAAATTTGAGAAAGGATGAAAAGCTGGTGGCTGGTAAAAAGGAGGAAGATGCAAAAGATGTTGTGAAGTAAAAATTGTAGGGCTGCCTCTTATTAGCTTTGTCAAAGTGAGATAATATGAGAAGCCAAAGATAATGTAGATGTTTTAAACCTGGGGAAAAGGGAAGAAGATTGTGCTATTGAAAGAAATAGACACTTTGAGATAACTGTCCTATGGGATTAAAATAAACTTTTGAAATAAAATGTTCAAAAACCTTCTAAAATGTGTGTTTATTTCATCAAGTAGTCGAAGTTAGTCCCAAAAATGTAAAGTGACTTGTCCAGGGTCATAAATTGAGACAACAGGAGAGACAGAAATAGGATTCATGAGTCATTAGTCCCAGTCTCCTATTCTAGCCACAGTATGAAGTTCCCTCCCTAGCAACAAGAGACTAATAGATACACCAAGCAAACTGGCTATTTCTTGTCCTTCACCAGATTCCACTAATCACAGGGGTATGCCCAGTTACATTTTGTTCCAAAGCCTAGAATAGGATCAACAGAATACTTCGTGGCTACAATGTTGAGGAACTGTATCATATGACATGGTAGTGGTAGTAATGAGACAATTTTTTCTCCTAATGTAAAGCATGATTCAATTCAAGTCTAAATGTCTCCAATATTTGTGTTGAACTCAATAGATTATGAAATGTCTGATTCAGGCATCTTTCAGTTTATATATTGTGTATTCTTTGAGAAGAGTAGCAGGTGTGGACAGACACTAGTAAAGAAGAAAACTAAACCTGCAACAGCCGTGAATATTACCTCCTCTAATACTTAAAGCTTTATTAGAAAAATGTTATCTAAAGTTTGTTTATTTGTTTGTTTTAAAGTTCTACTTTAAAACACTACAGTGTTCTACTGAGATAGGAATTTGATAAATATTTATTGAATGAATACATAAGCAAGAATACCTCATTTGATAATCTAAGCCTTGGTGCTATTAATTATTGTTTCTTCCTTTATTTAGCTTTTTTATACATATTTATTGTATGAAATCTCTCCAATTAATCTGTGATCTCTACTCAAGATCAGGGAATGGCTTTTGCTTATTTTTGTATCCCCAGGGCTTAGAACACAGCCTGGCACACAGAAGGCATTTAATAATAGATCCAATATAATAGATCGCCACTATGATTTTTTTTTTTGTTCCCAGATTACATTTAATCCCAGCCTAATGAATTTCCTATTACTTCCCATTTCATTCTACCTGCTATATGAAGCATGCTTAAGAAAAACATGTCAAATGGCACAGAAGTCCCACATAATATGCGATTTTAAATAATCTTTGTAGTTCTAGTTCATAAAACGCTTACTGTATTTTGTGGAAAGCAGATAATAGCACTTTTATATACATTATGAATATTGCCAAGGAAGCAATAAATTCAGAAATCTTTCAGTTTGAAGGGTAAAAATTCAAATCTATGTGATTGATGAAAATGTTTAGCTGAAAAGGATCCCTAATCTAGTATTCTTATATCTAGTGACTAGAGTATTCTTGAGAGAAATACAGAATCAAATCTATGGTCTTTAGTTCCTCCATGAAACAGAAACTTATGTATCCTTTAATTTTTTCAACAAATATGTATCCATACACATGAAAAAAAGAATCTATAACAATATAGAAGGAATTGATGAAGTTGAAAAGCAGATTGGAACATATCTTTATTCATGGAATAACTCTCCATGAATTTCTCCTTGGTGTAAGCCAAATGTATGTTTCACAACATAAATAACTGTATGATGGCACATGTACAACCTATATCATATCACCTCCCTTCTTGGGGAGGGTGAAAGGAAGAAACAGAACAAAGATTGAAAAATTTTAGTAAATGATTAAGTAAATTGGGTAAACACAGAATAGTATACATGTCAGACCTTTGGGAGGGGAAAGACTTTAAAACCAAGCAAGACATAGAAAGAATCACAAAATGTAAAATAAATAATTTTGACTACATCAAATTAAAAGGCTTTTGTACAAACAAAACCAATGTAACTAAAATCAGAAGGAAAACAACAAATTGGGAAAAAATCTTCATAAAAACCTCTGACAAAGGTTTAATTACTCAAATTTATAAAGAGCTAAATCAATTGTACAAAAAATCAAGCCATTCCCCAATTGATAAATGGGCAAGGGACATGGATAGGCAGTTTTCAGATAAAGAAATCAAAACTATTAATAAGCACATGAAGAAGTGCTCCACATCTCTTATAATCAGAGAGATGCAAATCAAAACAACTCTGAGGTATCACCTCACACCTAGCAGATTGGCTAACATGACAGTTATGGAAAGTAATGAATGCTGGATGGGATGTGGCAAAGTAGGGACATTAATTCATTGCTGGTGGAGTTGTGAACTGATCCAACCATTCTGGAGGGCAATTTGGAACTATGCACAAAGGGCGATAAAAGAATGTCTACCCTTTGATACAGCCATAGCACTGCTGGGTCTGTACCCCAAAGATATAAGGGACAAAAAGACTTGTACAAAAATATTCATAGCTGCGCTCTTTGTGGTGGCCAAAAATTGGAAAACGAGGGGATGCCCATCAATTGGGGAATGGCTGAACAAATTGTGGTATATGTTGGTGATGGAATATTATTGTGCAAAAAGGAATAATAAAGTGGAGGAGTTCCATGGAGACTGGAACAACCTCCAGGAAGTGATGCAGAGCAAAAGGAGCAGAACCAGGAGAACATTGTACACAGAGACAAACACACTGTGGTATAATCGAACGTAATGGACTTCTCCATTAGTGGCAGTGTAATGTCCGTGCACAATCTGCAGGGATCAAGGAGAAAAAACACTATCCATAAGCAGAGGACAAACTGAGGGAGTAGAAACACCAAGGAAAAGCAACTGCCTGACTACAATGGCTGAGGGGACATGACAGAGGAGAGACTCTAAACAAACACTCTAATGCAAATACTAACAACATGGCAATGGGTTCGAATCAAGAACACATGTGATACCCAGTGGAATCACGCGTCAGCCACGGGGGGTGGGAGGGAGGAAAAGAAAATGATATTTGTCTTTAATGAAAAATGCATGGAAATGATAAAATAAAATACTATAAAATTAAAAAAAGTGTATTGATATATCATTTGGAAAAATGAAAAGAATAAAAGGAAATTATATCATGTCATATCATATCATGTTGTGGTATGTTATATCATATTATATTATAGTATGTATTCCTCTCTAAAACAGTTTTTACTAGTAAACTATTACTTGCAAAGGAATCAGGGATATGGATAGAAAACTAGTTGATTTCCCATTGTCAAGACCTGAGTCCAAATCCTGCCTCTGAAATATTCTATGTGAATATATGCAAATCACTTAAATTCAAATTAATTTAGGCAGCTTTTTAAGACTGTGACTTGCAGAGAAGGTGCTTATCTTTAGAACAACTTCTCGATATCAATGGAATTAGAGGTTCAGTCCAAATTTCCCCAAAATGAAAATTATGTTGGCTACTGAAATTGAGCAAAAATCTCTTTCATAAAGTGCTCAATCCTTTTTTTGAGACCCTGAATATTTGGTAATGATCTTAGGTTTAACCAGATAGATAGCAAGAAAAACAACTATACCAAAAACATTCTTTTCTTGGACAAAATCACATTCCTACATGCTATTTAGTTCAGTTTTGGATAAATAGCGTTTCAGCTTCAGTGTCTCATTTTCAAAACAGACTAAGATCTCCCAACATTTTGCAGAATTTTTCTTGATCAAAGAATGGCAGTAATGTTATTTGTTAATGGTCTTTGAGAGAGTGGTGCCTCACCCTTTGGAAGCTTGAATTTAGATTACAGATGTGTGGCTCCATAGGTGATCATTTAACTAAAATTTAATTTACTATTATGACCTCATTTCCAGGTAAAGGAAGTATCAGTCCCTTGAGATTTCAAGCCCTTGATAATTTCTGAATGTAAACACTCAATAAGGCAAAACCAATAGGCACAGGTAATGAAGAGGCTGATCTGACTACTTGCTAAAGAAGGAAAAGTGAGAAAGGAAAATAGATTTAATGTCAATGTTTGTATTTGCAAAGTTATTTTATCTTTTGTACTAAAATTATTTTCCTTAGCACTTATACTCTGCTGTGGGGAAGTACCAATGATATATGGAAAAATAAATTATATTCTTTCATCAAAGGTACCTAGGTGGTACAGGGTATTTAGTGACAGATCTTGAATTAGGATGACTTGGCTTCAAATTTGATCTCAAAGACTTACTTGCTATGTGACTAAAGGCAAGTCATTTAGCTTCTGTTTGCCTCATTTTCTTCAACTGTAAATTGGGAATAATGTTAGTACCTAATTACCAGGCCTGTTATGAAAATTATATGATCAATTTATAAAGCACCTGACACACAGTAGTCACTTAGTAAATATTTTCTTTCCATCATGAGGCCACAGGTCTTTTCATTATACTAGAACATGTTGGCATTTGATAGCATCAGTGCACCATAGTCTTCCTATGTATAGGGGGTTTGACATTTTCCTAGAAAATAATTTTATACAATTTTTAGTTTTCTCCCTACTGATCCATCACTGTTAATGAAACATCTATAAATATCTCCTCACATTTAAGAAACTCTAATTGTTTTCTAGTTTAATAAAGCTATGATAGTTCTCTTTTGACCATTAGGTCTTATTTGACTCACAAATCAAAGTCTTTGATTGTCACCATCTTTCTTGCTTATTATTAGTTTTTGTAGGTCACCAATGACATCATGAGGGTAATGTCTTCACCTGTGCAGTAGTTGGATTTAAGTGAGGAAGACTTGCTCAAAGCCATTGTCTTTCCTCTCACTTCCATTCATCAAAGTCAATTAAGTCAAGAAGCTTTTAATAAATACCTAATATGTGCTGGGCACTATGCTATGTGCTATAGATTCAAATAAAGGAAAAACAAACAATCAAACAAAAATAACAAAACAGTCCTAGTTTCAAGGAGGTCATAGGCTAATTGGAGAGAATATGTAGACAATTTTATGAAAACAAGATATCTAAATCATAAATTGGGGATATTCTCAGAGGAATGGCACTAAGATTAAGAAAGACTTGAAATGTCTCACTGTAGAAGTTGAAAAAAATCATTTGATCTTCTCATAATAATCTTGTGTGATAACTACTATATTTTTATTTCTATTTTGCAATGAAGAAGTAGAGAGTTAGAGAAGATAGAACTTTCCTATTATCATCTAACTAGTAAATGTAAGAAGTAAAATTTTTTAATACAGATCTCTTCTAATTTGAGGTACAATGTTTTGTCTTACTTCTACCTCTTAGTCTCAACTTCAGAGTAACTTCTTCTATGAAAGGTTCCTCAGTCTTCATAGTGGTATCTCCATTGTATAGCCTCTCAACTATATGTTTATGACTTCCAGGAATTTATAAGGTATTTTTGTAGCAATAGTTGATTTGTTGAGGATAATGCATATTTAACTGGAAATAGGGTAGATTGTAATGGGGTTATTGATATTGTTTAATTGTTCAGTTGTGTATGAATATTTGAAAAATATCACAACAATATTGTTTATGAGATTTTCTTGGCAAAGATACTAGAGTGGTTTGTCATTTCCTTCTCCAGTCGATTAATGCAAACTGAAGTGAAATGACTTGACTAGGGTCAAAAAACTAGTAAATGTCTGAGGTCATGATTGATTACATATTCTCAACATGTTTGTCCAAGACATAATATTAACATACAGGTAACAGAAAAAATGAGTTGTTAATACTTTTTCCCAAGCAGATCTTGACATCTTGAGTAGTTGCATTTATAGCTTGCAAAAGGCATGGTAACTTATCATGCTATTCACTAAACTCTTCATAACATATTAAGGATTCTAGCCTGTTAGACTCTAATAGGTCTCTATAAAGGAAGAATAACAAAATTGTTATACTTCTTCTTGAAGGATTTAAAAAGGTCCTCAACAAAACCCTTAATGGCATTATACGGCAGTTTATACTGACTGGTTGAAGGATAAATTCTTAAGGTAGCCTTAAAAATAAATGATTATGTATACAGCCAAGATGGAGGCTTAGTAGCAGCAAAATCCTGAAACCACTCCCTCACCTACCATGCCAGACTCAGAACAAAGGCATAGATAAGTTAGGGATCCTGGGTCTTGGACTATATCAATAAAGGAGAACCTCAGACCCCACCCCATGAGGTCCTTGCAGTGAAGTCCAAAAATCCATAGCCCTAGGAGCCCTCAAACCTCTGCAGCAGTAGTGAAGAGGTAGTATTAAGGCAAAGTCCTTGGGAGTCAGAAGTTAAGACAGAATTGGTTAGCAATTTGAAGATTTCTCAATCCATTGGTAGGAAAATGAACAAACAGTAGGAAAAAAAAACACTCTTAACCCTTAAAAATCCTTACGGGGAAAAAAGAGCAAAAAACAGAACCAACAGGAGATGATGAGATCCAAGAAAACACATGAAAAAAAAACTCCAAAATTAAAAGGAAATTGGTTTGCAAGTTATGGAAGAATATAAAAAGGAATTAAAAAATCAAATGACAAGATGAAGAAAAATGGGATGGAAAATGAAAAAAAATGAAATTAATGCAGAATGAAAATAAGTTTAAAAAGTAAAGTTGGTCAACTGGAAAAAGATGCATAAAAATCCATTGAGGAAAAGAATTCTGTGAAAAGAATGGACCCTCCCCCTTCCAAAAAAAAAAAAGAAGAAAGGGAAGAATTCCATGTGAACTGGAAATACCTCCAGAAAGTGATGCAGACTGAAAGGAGCAGAATCTGAAGAACATTGTGCAGAGACTGATTCACTGTGGCATAATTGAAATGTAATAGACTTTTCTACTAGCAGCAATGCAATTATCCAGGATAATCCAGAGGAATTTATGAGAAAGAACTCTATCCACATCCAGAGAAAGAACTGTGGGAACAGAAATGCAGAAGAAAAACATATGATCAATCACATAGTTCAATTGGAACATAATTAGAGTTTTGATATTAAAATATCACTCTATTACAAATATGAATAATATGGAAAGAGGTTTTGAATAATGATACATTTATAGCCCAGTGGAATTGCTTGTCAGCTTTGGGAGGGCAGAGGGCAGAGGGATGGAAGAAATCATGTAAGCATGGAAAAATATCCTAATTTGAAAAATAAATTGAAAAAAATACACTTGTGTATGCACCAAGAAAAAAACATATCTCTAATATTCAAGACGGAAACCTATAGAAAAAAAGCCTCAATTTTCAGAATTAAATTACTCTCTCTATTTTTTTTAATCTTTGTTTCTCCTTTTGAACCTGACCTAGGAATCAGGAAAGACATAGTTAAGCCCTAACTCCTGAACCTACTGGGGAGTTGGGAAGGTATATAGTAGTGAGAGAAGGTAGAAATAATTTTTCTCCTACTTTTCTTAATTACCAATAGCATCTTACAGTGCAGCAATTCACACAACAGGTGATGCCATTCCCAGAAGAGAGCAAGCCCAGATAATCTACTTGAAAAATTGTAAAAATTGAATTGAGCTGCTAAGAGTAGAAGATCCTAGGAGTCATGTCCAGCATATATGCTTCATTAGTGAGGTTGGAGAGGGAGCTAGAAGAAGGAAAGCAAAAGAAAAAAGACATCATTACCCTCCTGTGTCAGAAGGGTGAGTTACCTTGGATAAAGTTATTCTTTTCAAGAATAGAATACTCAGACAGTGAGTTCAATGGAGAGTCAGGCCTAGAATCTGGAGGTCCTAGGTTCTGTGGAAAGGGAAACTTTCTGCCACTGAGGTGTAACAAACAGCAGTTGGAGTGTTAGAGAGAAGATATTGAAAAGACTGACAAGTGGTGGGGGAAGGGACAACTGGGAGTGGCAGTTGGTTTGTGACCAGCACTTCCTTCCTGGTCCTGGAACAGGAAGAGGCTCTCTCCCTGTCTCTAGAAAGAAGTGCCTCTATTACTGAATTTCCCAACTGTGTGCTTTACCTGGATCCCTGTGATCATGTTCATTGGACTTAAGTGAAGCATTTTAGACTGTAAGGCCAGTCTTTAGGGTCATCAGCCTGAAGAGACAGGCCCAACCAGCTCTGAAAGTGAGAACTTTCTTCTTCTAGCTTTCAAAACTAGCACAGATTAGCATAGACAGGAATAACAGAAACCCTCCACCAGCCTGTGAGGCCTGGCCTTAGCTCAAAAGCTGAGAGAGACTCAAACCTCATGTAGGGAACTCCCTCTTCCCTCTTCCCTGATACCTCCCCAATCTAAACTTGTTATTAAAATTTATCTTTATTTGAATATTGCAGTTAGATAAGAAGACTAACATTTCAAAGGACATAGAGGGAGCTGAACCTCAGGACAGCTATTCAACTATATACAGTCCTTATTGGACCCCTGCTGGGTGACCTTGGTCTGGGGGGAGGCTTGCCCTTCAGGAGGGTCTGTGCTTACCTGCTCTGGGGTATCTGCAACATCATTCTATAGAGAGGACATTGACTCAGCAGCAAAGTGTATGGGTTGTTCAGGGAAGGGTAGCACTCTTGGCATGGAGGGCTTGTCGTGCCCTCCTAGGGCAGCTCTCCAGCCTCTGACCCCCACCTGACACCCAGCTCTCACCTGTGGCTCCTAGGAGCTTCTAGCATGCAGCAGTGGCCATACCCTGGGCAACGGCTTCGACAGGCTGGCTAAACCTTGTGAGGGTAGCCATCGGGTCATAGACCCCTGGTGAACCAGGGCTTTGCTCATCCAGCATGTGAAGACTGCTTCGGCCAAACAGATGGAAGAAACCAACAAGAAGGCTCAACAGCTGAGATGGCGATGCAGCAAGGCACCGTGGAGTGCTTAGGGCATGTTGGAGCACAAAAGACAACATGGCCACCCAATGCAGCTGAGGAAGTCTCCAGGCGTAACGATTTTTCATGCCACTGGATCCAGGCTTCCAATGCCGAGAGAGTGGGAATGTCTCTGTGCATCAACTTTTCCACTTAAATCTCTTTCACGCACAAGTATCTTTGTGCACACTCAGCTATTCCAACCCTGCCTACCCTTTTCAAGACCTGCGGCGATGGAGGAGTGGTGACGCAACAGGTGGAGGTGACTACTGGCAGTTGTAGTCACGATCCTGCACGTCTGTATGTAGGTGGCCCACGGACCAGTGGTCGCTGCCCTAGGATGCTGCCGAATGTCTCTGCTGCCCTACAGGGCAAACAAAGAATTGCTATAGTTCCAAAGAAGCACGAGATGCACACATTAAGAGATTCCCCCCCCCCCCTTTTTTTTTTAAATATAATGGGGACCTGGAGGCCCTTTTACCATAGAGATGTGTAGGGATTAATGAGCCCTCAACGACAGGAAGGAGAAATCATAGAGACAGGAGGGAGAAACAATAGAGATAGGAAGGGGAAACTGTAGAGACAGGAAATGTGGTAGGAAAAGGATAGAAGAGGGGGTCACTTGTTGACAGTTAGGTTTGGCATTTGTGGGGAAGCTGGTTACTGGGTGGGAGTTGGTCATTGGGGGTTGGTTGCTGGTGGTGTGGGTTGGTGATTAGTTGGTGGTTGGGAGATTTTATATATATACATACATACATATATATGTGTATGTATATATATATGTATATATATATATATATATATATATACACATCTTGATTCTGCGTGGTGAGCTGAGCTGAAGTGTGATGAACTGGACTTTCTCTAACAGCAGTTATTATTGGTAGTTATAGTTAGATATAGGCAGTTTTAGGTAGTAAACATAGGATAACTAGTTTTAGTTTAGAGAAATGACCAAAAGCAGAGGAAAATATGAGATTTAAAGAAGATGGACCCAAGAGAGGCAGATGGAACAATCAGGAAGCTGACAGGGGAAGGGAGAATTGAGAATTCCATGGAAGATTCAAAAAAGCTGAAACCATTGGCCAGAGCTGAGTTTGGTCACTCATTCTCTTACCAAAGACTCTGACAAGAGTTAGGGAGGAGAGTTGCTCATCTAATACCCCTTCTACCTGGCTGAGTTGAAGAAGTTCTTGCGTATTGAAGACACCTGCTGATTTAAACCTAAACCATTTCTCTGAAGAGACTTTATGACCAAAGCCTTCAACAGTTAATAGAAAAAAGATATTAGGGACCTCCCATCTCTTCCCTCTACACCTCTCTCTCCCTATCTTTCTTTTCTAAGAAATAAATTAGCCATTTTAGTTTACAGAAGACTGTCTCTAAGTTTTATAATAGGAGGGAAGATTTCAAAATAAAAGAAGAAAATTGGGAGGGGTTGACTCACCTTCTGGTCAGGTCAAGACTCCATTAAAGTTGTCCAGACTAGTGGAGGAAGAAGGAAGGTGCTACTTAAAAATCAGTCCCCAACGGCAACTGGTTCCCTGGTCCTAGCATTTTAAAGTCCCTCTGTCTCTCCCAGTATTACATAGTATAGACATTAGGAAATTTCCTTTCTCTATCTCTTTCCTGTATTTCTCTCCTTTACTATACTCATTTTACTATATTCTTTTACTATCTCTATTTTAATTAAACTGAATTGTTAAATTATTAAAAGTTACTTTCGTATTTTGTCAAAACTCCTAATTTAATCCTTATAGAGACATCTCCATACCAAATGTTCATACAAGCTATTTGTGACTGACCTGTGGCAGAGACTTTCAAGTCTGCATTGGTCTGATCAGTCACAACTAGAGACACTGTATGCTGACCCTGAGATAGTAATGCTGTTTCAGTCCTTTCTAAGCACAAAGGACAATACCCAGAGATGTGTTGTATATAAACATGTATATGTATGTAACATAAGTATGTACATATAGATATATATACATATGCTTATATGTGTATATGTAAATGCATATACCTAGTTCCTGATTAAAGCAAATAATGAATCTCCTGAATTGGTCTCATGTATTCAAAATTTTACTTCTCAAAAATTTAACTACATAAAATATGAGAAATCATTCTAGCCCAATCAAAATATGCAATGAAATTTCTAGTAATGGTTCATACTGATTGAATAAAGGTGCTTACATAAATGTGTATGTGTATTCAGGATGTATCAAAAGTCTTATACTTTTAAACTTCAATAATTTCAGAACTTCTACCATTATAGAAAAACAACATTTGAAAATTTCATCATTTATACTTATATATTTGTTGGATTTTTATGAATTTTGAATAATATTTTAAAACTATAAGTTTAATAGTCAGGACACTATTAATGCATTGTGTATGCTATATAAATATATGTCTATCCATGTCTATATCTATTGAAATAGCAAAAACAGAACATATATATATAAACATTATATACTATCACTAATAAAAATTCCCCAGGCTGATTCTCATCTTAGGTTCTGGGAACGTGGCCAACTTAGCCTTGAAGTCTATAGAGGTGACCAGGACTACATTTCTATAGGTCATGAAAAAAAATGTTTTAACATCATCTTTGTTTCATTGTATTTTTATTTTTTAAATATTTTCTAATTATATTTATGATTCAAACTCTGCTCAAGAATCTTGTGGTCCAAATGTAATCTTTCATACATTTGACATCTCAAGGTTTGAATAATATATACCACAAGGGTGTGATTATATTGAATTTGAATAAGAAACAAATCAATATTTGAAAATGTTAAATATTAAATCTTTTAAATATTGTTTGGTTTTGTTTGAAGCATTTCTATTTATAAACTTATTTCACCTTAAACCTCTACTGATGATTTTGTTTGAAAATGTATTTGAATTGTACATATTAATTTATAAATACAAAACATATATTTGTATGTGTTCATATGCATAGATAATACCTACCAAAGAAAAGTAAGACTATCTTGAAGCTCTCAGATTTTTATTTTCATTGTTTTTCCTTCCTGTTAGATATTGAAAGCAATCAGTCAGTACTTCAGGATTTAAAGAATCCATGGAGGGCAATCATTTTGTCATGGAACACAGTGAGCAAACGAAACTATAATGAACTGAGAATTGCCATGGAAGCTGAAGTTCTGTTAACTAGGAGAATGTGGAGTGTTTCTGATTCATGATTTGAAGAAAGAATAATTTTGATGTCTTAAGAGGATAGGCAGAGCTCCAAGTTGAGAAGAAAATTTCATATTTTAAAGAAGAAAACCATTTTGAGGATGAGAAAAATTCATTTTATTGCTTAGATGACAAAATATACTTTGGGGAAAATGGAGCACTAGGAGGATGAACTCTAAGAATAGAATCATTTCTGAATGGTTTTACTTCCATTTAGGGAATACATGTACCTTCATAGTTGCTTTAAAGCAACTTTATATATTTATAAATTTATATATATATGCATATATATATAAATTTATAAATCTTTAAAGATTTATAGTTAAATGAAACTAATGATGATGATCATAATGATTGGATGGAGGGAGAGAAGGAGAGAGAGAGAGAGAGAGAGAGAGAGAGAGAGAGAGAGAGAGAGAGAGAGAGAGAGAGAGACAGAGACAGAGACAGAGACAGAGACAGACAGAGACAGAGACAGAGAGAGACAGAGACAGAGAGAGACAGAGAGAGAGACAGAGAGACAGAGAGACAGAGAGAGAGAGAGAGAGAGAGAGAGAGAGAGAGAGAGAGAGAGAGAGAGATGACCTGATGACCATTCCTGAAAAAAGTTTAAATTTAACATTCTTGGTAAAATATTTTAAAAATTGTCAGTGATGATTTTGTTTTATTAGCTTTTGTAATTATATTAATAGAATGTATATCATGTCCCACACTGTTGGCTTACTAGTGGACATATTTTTTGCCATTTGGTTTCATGTTTTCATATAAAGGTTATTTCTTTTACTTTTTTCATCTCATATTCTCTTCTTAATAATTGTGTGTAAGAGGCACTACTATTATTTCCATGTAATAGATGAAGAAATTAAAGCTTACAGAGAATAAATTATTTTCCCACTATTCAGTGAGAAATGTTAAAGGCAGAATTTTCCATCTCTATGTCAAAACACTTTCCATGATATATTTTATAAAATGTTCTCTGATTATGTGGGATATGGGTCCCCACAGATTTTGTCAGTAATGGAAAATTGCAATGTATAAACTTCCATTGCTTACCTATATCAACCATTCCTCTAGGTTATAGTTTTCAAGTTACCTACATCATTGAGAGGTTAAGTACATTTTTGGTTATCATGTAAGATAGTGTGAGTCAAGAGGAAGTCTTGTATACTAATCTTTCTTTTTTTTTAACGTTATTTTTTTTTAAATTTGGTCAATTTCAAACATTATTCCATGAATACAAAAATCATTCTCTATTCCTCCCTCCCCTCCCCATACCCCTCCCATAGCCGACGTGAAATTGCACTGGATATTGCATGTGTTCTTGATCAGAACCCATTTCCATGTTGTTGGCATTTGCACTAAGATATTCATTTAGTCTATATCCCCAATCATATACCCTTCCACGCATGTCATTAAGCAGTTGTTTTTCTTTGGTGTTTTTACTCCCACAGTTTTTCCTCTGAATTTGAACAGTGTTCTTTCTCGTAGGTCCATCCAGGTTGTTCAGGATCAATGAATTACCAATAATGGAGGAATCCATTACATTCGATTGTACCACAGGGCATTAGCCTCTATGTACATTGTTCTCCTGGTTCTGCTCCTTTTGCTCTGCATCACTTCCTGGAGGTTGTTCCAGTTCCCATGGAATTCCTCCACTTTATTATTCCTTTGAGCACAATAGTATTCCAGCACCAATATACATCACAATTTCTTCATCCATTCCCCAATTGAAGGGCATTCCCTCATTTTCCATTTTTTTGCCACCACAAAAACTGCAGCTATGAATATTCTTACACAGCTCTTTTACCTTATTATCTTTTTGGGGTATAAACCCAGCAGTGCTATGACTGGGTCAAAAGGCAGACAGTCTTTAATCGCCCTTTGGGCATAGTTCCAAATTGCTCTCCAGAATGGTTAGACCAATTCACAACTCCACCAGCAATGAATTAATGTCCCAACTTTGCCACATCCCCTTCAGCATTAATTACTTTAGGTGTGAAGTGATACCTCAGAGTTGTTTTGATTTACATCTCTCTGATTATCAGAGATTTAGAACACTTTTTCATGTGCTTATTAATGGTTTGGATTTCTTTGACTGAAAATTGACTATTCATGTCCCTTGCCGATTTATCAATTGGAGAATGGCTTGATTTTTTGTAGAAATGGTTTTGCTCTTTGTAAATTTGAGTAATTAGACTTTTGTCAGAGGTTTTTGTTATGAAGATTGTTTCCCAGTTTGTTATTTCCCTTCTAATTTTGGTTACATTGGTTTTATTTGTACCAAAATTTTTAGCTTGATGTAGTCAAAATTATTGATTTTACATTTTGTGATTTTTTTTCTAAGTCTAAGCAGTTTTTTATCAAATAGTGGATTTTTGTCCCAAAAGTGGGGATCTTTGTGCTTATCATAGACTGTCTTGCTGAGGCCCCAAGTCTATTCCACTGATCCTCCTTTATGTCTCTTAGCCAGTACCACATTGTTTTGATGACTAATTCTTTATACTATAGTTTGACATCTGGGACTGCAAGGCCAAATTCCTTTGCATAATTTTTTTTCATTATTTCCCTGGGTATCCTTGATCTTTTGTTATTCCAAGTGAACTTTGTTATGTTTTTTTCTAATTCAGTAAAAAAGTTTTTTGGAAGTTCTATGTGTATGGCACTAAATAAATAGATAAGTTTGGGTAAGATGATCTTTTTTTTTTAATGTTAGCTTGTCCAACCCATGAGCAGATAATGTTTTTCCAATTGCTCAGAACTAGTTTTAGTTGTGTGGAGAGTATTTTGTATTTGTGTTCATATAGTTCCTGTGTCTCAGCAGATAGATTCCTAAGTATTTTATATTGTCTAAGGTGATTTTGAATGGAATTTCTATTTCTAATTCCTGCTGCTGAGATGTGTTGGAAATATATAGAAATGCTGATGACTTGTGTGGGTTTCTTTTGTATACTGCAACTTTGCTAAAGATGTTGATTATTTCTACTAGATTTTTAGTTGATTCTTTAGGATTCTTCAAGTAGACCATCATATTATCTGCAAAGAGTGATAGCTTGGTCTCCTAGTTGCCTATTTTAATACCTTCAATTTCTTTTTCATCTCTAATTGCTACTGCTAATGTTTCTAATACATTGTTAAATGATGAAGGTGATAATGCGTAACCTTGTTTCACTTCTGTTCTTATTGGGAATGCATTTAGTTTATCCGCATTGCAGATGATGTTGGCTGATGGTTTTAGGTAGATACTTTTTATTATTTTTAGGAAAGACCCTTCTATTCCTATACTTTCTAGTGTTTTCAATAAGAATGGGTGTTGTATTTTTTCAAAGACTTTTTCTGCATATATTGAGATAATCATGTGATTTCTGTTGGTTTGGTTGTTGATATGGTCAATTATGTGGATGGATTTCCTGATATTGAACCATCCTTGCATTCCTGGTATAAATGCTACCTGATCATAGTGAATAACCTTTGTGATGACTTGCTGGAGTCTTTTTCTAATATTTTATTTAAGATTTTTGCATCTATGCTCATTAATGAGATTGGTCTGTAGTTTTCTTTCTCCGTTTTTGCCCTGCATGGCTTTGGAATCAGTACCATATTTGTGTCATGAAAGGAATGTGGTAGAACTCCCTCTTTGTTAATTATGTCAAATAGTTTGTATAGTGTTGGGATTAGCTGTTCTTTGAATGTTTGATAGAATTCACTTGTGAATCCATCAGGCCCTGGCAATTTTATCTTAGGGATTTCTTTGATGGCCTGTTAGATTTCTTTTCCTGATATGGGATTATTTAGGAATTCCATTTCTTCTTCTGTTAATCTAGGCAATTTCAATTTTTGTAAATATTCATACCTATCACCTAGATTGGCATATTTATTGTTATAAATTTGAACAAAATTATTATTAATGATTGCCTTAATTTCCTCTTCATTGGAGGTGATGTCCCCCTTTTCATCTATGATATTGTCAATTTGGTTTTCTTCTTTCTTTTTTTTTAAATAAGATTGACCATTACTTTGTCTATTTTATTTTTTCAAAGTACCAGCTTCTATTCTTATTTATTAAATAATAGTTTATTGACATTCCATTTTATTAAATTCTCCTTTGATTTTTAGGATTTATAGTTTATTTTTTATCTGAGGATTTTTCATTTGTTCACTTTCTAGTTTTTTAATTTGCATGCCAAATTCATTGATCTCTGCCCTCTCTAGTTTTTTAGTATATGAACTCAAGGATATAAAATGTTCCCGGAGTACTGCTTTGGCTGCATCCCATAAAGTTCGAAAGCATGTCCCATCATTGTCATTTTCTTCAATGAAATTATTAATTGTTTCTATGATTTGTTCTCTAACTGATTTTGGAGAATTGTATTGTTTAATTCCCAATTAATTTTTGATTTGGCTCTCCATGTACCCTTATTGATCATTATTTTTATTGCCTAATGAACTGAAAAGTTTACATTTATTATTTCTGCTTTTCTGCATTTGAATGTCATGTTTTTATGACCTAATATATGGCCAATCTTTGTGAATGTATAAAATGCTACTGAAAAGAAGGTGTATTCCTTTTTGTCTCTATTTATTTTTCTCCATATATCTATTAAATCTAATTTTTCTAAGATTTCATTCACCTCTTTTACTTCTTTCTTATTTATTTTTTGATTTGATTTATCTAAAATTTGATATTGGTGGGTTCAGGTCTCCCACTAGTATCATTTTAGAATCTATTTCCTCCTTCAATTCTCCTAGTTTCTCCATTAGAAATTTGGATGCTATACCATTTGGTGCATACATGTTGATTAATGATATTTCCTCATTGTCTGTACTCCCTTTTAATAGAATATATTTTTCTTTCCTATCCATTTGAATCAGGTCTATTTTTTTTTTGGCTTTGTCAGATATCATGATTGCAACAACTGCCTTCTTTCTATCATTTGAGGCCCAATAAGTCTTGCTCCAACCTTTAATTCTGAAATTGTGAGTATCTACCCTCTTCATGTGTGTTTCTTGTAGACAATATATGGTAGGATTTTGGATTCTAATCTATTCTCCTATTCATCTATGTTTTAAGGGTGAGTTCATCCCATTCACATTCAAGGTTATGTTTGTCACTTGAGAATTCCCTAGCCTTTTGATATCCTCTCTTAATTCTGTACTTTCTTCTTTTTGCTATATCCTTTTTTAACCAGTGGTTTACTTTTATTCAATACCCCTAATCCCCTCCCTTGATATGCTTCCCTTTCTGGCCCCTCCCTTTTTGTTCCTTTCTTATTTTTATTTTTTGTGTCTCTTAAGTTCCCTCCCTCCCTCTCCTTCCCTCCCTTTTTCTACTCACTCCCCATACCTCCCTTAGTTTTACCTTCTCCCTCACCCTGTAGCATAAGATAGAATTCAGGATCCCAATGAATCTATATGTTCTTCCCTCTCAGAGTTGATTTCACTGAAATTTAAGTTTATGTATTATCTATTAGCACTCTCTTCCTCTCCTCCTCATGAGAGTTTTCTTCCCCTCCCCTTCCCATGTGTATATTTGTGTGAAAAAGATTATTCTATTTCTTTGATTTCTTCTCTTGGTACTATCAACAATTCCCCCACGCACTTTTTCTTCTTTTTTGCATATCATCTTATAGCCCTTAATGCCCCAATCTTTTCCTATGAATGATTCTTCTAATTATTAGTATAATGAGTTACAAATAACATTTCCCCCATATATATATGTAAATATATATATATATGTATATATAATTTGATCTAATTGTAGCCCTTAAAGAAGAGAGTTTGAATAAAAAAATTTTCTCCTTTTCCCTCTCTTTCATATTTACCTTTCCATATTTCTCTTTATCTTTGTGTTTGCACATCAAAGTTTCCACTAAGTTCTGGTCGTTTCTTAGCAAAAGCTTGGAAATCTTCTATTTTGTTAAATACCCATACTTTCCCCTGGAAGTATATAGTCAGTTTTTATGGATAGGTGATTCTTGGTTGAAGACCCAGTCTCTTGCCTTTCTGAATATCATGTTCCAGGCCCTGTGGTCCTTTAGTGTGGAAACTTCCAGGTCTTGTGTGATTCTGATTGGTGGTCCTTGGTATCTGAATTGTTTCTTTTTGGTATTGTAGAATTTTCTCCTTAGCTTGAAAGCTTTGGAATTTTGCAATTACATTCCTGGGAGTTGTCTTTTGGGTTTTTAGTGTAGAGGGTGTTCTATGAACTCTTTCAATATCTATTTTGCCCCCTTGTTCTAGAACCTCGGTGCCTTTTTCTTGGATGATTATTTGTAGTATGATGTCAAAATTTCTGTTCATTTCTGGCTTTTCAGGTAGATCAATGATTGTCAAATTTTCACTCCTTCCTCTGTTTTCCTGATCTGTCACCTTGTCAGTGAGATATTTTATGTTTTCTTCTATTTTGTCAGTCTTTTGACCTTGCTTTGTTAATTCTTGCTGTTTTTCCAGATCATTGTCTTCCAGTTGTCTAATTCTGGTCTTTAAAGACTGGTTTTCCTTTTCAGTTTGGTCTATTCTGCTTTTTGTGGCTTCCAGCTGTTTCTCCAATTGGGGGTTCTCATTCCTTAGACTGTTGTATTCCTTTTGAATTATTTCCCACTTTTCTTGCCAGAAGACTTCCATATTTTTGATGAGCTCCAATTTGAATTCTTCCAGAGCTAGTGGACAACTTCCATTTCTTTTCAGAAAATTTTGATTTTGTCTGATTTTCTTCTTCTTCTTCTTTCTCTGTAGCCTGGGTTTTCCCTCCTTAAAAATTTCCCAGGATCAATGCCTTCTTCCTGTTTTTCTTGGAGGGTGTTTGCTGATCCTGGACATAATTAGTTATCCCTATGGTGGTTTTCCTTCCATTTTTAGTCAGATATCTGAGTGAGATGTACAGGTTCTGTGTTTATGGAGTTAAGGAGCAAGGTTTTTGCCTGAGCTCAGCTCTCAAATATTCACAGCCTCTGCTGTTCGAAAGATCTCCCACGGTCTGTGTTCCCCAGTGCACAGGGATTTCCCGTGTAACTGCTCTCAGGGGTAGGTTCCTGGCAGTCCTAGTCAGCTTTCATGAACCTAGAGGTTCCCCTTGCTCACTCTAGAGGTGTCCCTTGCTCACTCACTGATTCTGGTGTGAGCTGGCTCTGACTAAGGCTTTGTAGGTGTGGTAGGAGTGGGTAGATTGGTTCATGTTTGGGTGGGAGCTTTTTCACCCTCTTATAGTGTGGAAATGTTCAAACCCCATTACCTTCAATGCTGTGCCCTGCTATTGAGTCCCTCCATTCTTCTGAAAATGTTTTTTATGTTCTTTTGAGGTAG
The DNA here is from genome assembly GCF_027887165.1 of Monodelphis domestica. Classification (NCBI taxonomy): domain Eukaryota; kingdom Metazoa; phylum Chordata; class Mammalia; order Didelphimorphia; family Didelphidae; genus Monodelphis; species Monodelphis domestica. Next base: position 219,532,166 of record NC_077228.1, on the reverse strand, counting down.
TCTATTTCGCTGGGTACTGGGGAGAGGAAGTGTCTCATGTGTAGACTGCCACCATGCTTACCTGGAAGTCTACAAGGAACTTTCTGACAATAAGGACAATCATCTGTCTACTATGCCATGCTGAATCTCTCCTAAATATATTTCTCCAAAACACCAATAACTTTATAGTTCTTATTGATGAGGCTAAAAACTCCAGAATCTTTTTTTTTTCTTTTGCCTTCCTTCCCATTTGCCTTCTTTGTGTCTGTGTCACGAATAATGAAAACTGCTCATTTTATTATCAATACATTTTTCCTATCCCTAAGAGACAAATTGTTTTTCTTTACTTCAAAGAAGGTTCCCTGGAGGCCTTGAAAATTTCAGGCTTATTTTTAATTCACCTTTGTTTTGTCTATACTATAGCTAGGGGACAAGATAACTACACACAGCTGTATAGGAATTTATCAAAAGTGTCTTTTTATATGAGAAATTTCAGACCAGTTGTCATATATCCTGCTACCCAGAGGCAGCATTTATCAAAATTTAGAATTAATACCCCTTCTAAATGCAATTTCTAAATTTCAACATAGCCTATCTTCATATGCCCTCTTTAAAAAGTGCATAAACTCCTGTAGTCTCTCTTTCATGTAGCTTGGAAGTCTGAATGGCTAAAAATTTTTTTTCAGAGTTGAAAAGGGAACTTGAAGCCATCTTAGATAAAATAATACTTCTACAATTTACTCTACAAGTGGCCACTTAGTTTTTCTCTGATTACCTCAAATGAGAGTGAAGTCACTACATTTAAACACTGCATTCTATTTTAAAATACTTCCATTTACTGGGAAGATATCTTAATAAAAAGCTTTTTATTCTCTTTTTTGCAATCTCCACTAATATTCTTATATATTCTAACTTATGAGGCATGTAAATATTAAATTAATATACAATAACTTCAAATATTATATTTTATATTATTTATTAATAATCACTAGAAGTAACAAAATAAAATCACTTCCCCTTGGCTAATTGATTTGCTCAAAATGGCCTGCTTCACCAATATCCTGACCCAGGAAGGAAAGATAGGTAACCACAGAAGACTACCCAATTTATCTTCTATCTACATCAGCACGTAACCACAGGAATTCAGAGGGCACCTGGGAAATGTAGTTTAAAGGTACAATATTTCCAATTATACAGGCGAATCTCTTTTTCTCAGATGATGTATCGCTTCATTTATTTCTGGATTTCCCCCCCTGAAGTAGGATCTATGTCTTTCTCCTATTCCTAAATAAATGCCATGAGGAGTAGTGGTATTTATGTGTATTTGTGTGTATGTATATGTGTATGTGTGTGTGTGTTATTTGGATAGTAGATACTTCATGGGGATGATGTTGGGATTTATTATTGGGTAAATAATGATAGAATATTTTTGTATATAATAATGAATAATAAATTATGCCCCTTGTTTATTATTGAAATGTGTGAAAAAAAAGTAGACATAAATTTCATTCTGTCTACAGGAAGTGAATACATTGGCAATACTACTTATCGAAAGTGGATGTCCAGAGAAAGAACTGTGGGAACAGTCATGCAGAAGAAAAACATATGATCAATCATGTAGTTAAATATGGATACGGTTAGAGTTTTTATGTTATAAAATCACTCTTCTACAAATATGAATAACATGGAAATAGGATTTGAACAATTATATATATATATATATAACCCAGTGGAACTGCTTGTCAATTCTGGGAGAGGCAGGGAGGTAGGATGGATCATAATTCATCTAATCATGGAAAAATTTTCTAAATATAAAGGGAAAAAAAGAAAGTGGATGTTGTTTGGAGCCCATTAACAAGAAAATGCATGATATTGTGATACTTTTGGGAATCAAGAAGAATATAAATATTTCTCTATCTGTGGAATAAAAATATTAAAGAAATATGTATTCCAGGAGTCTAAGATGTCTGGTGATGGTAAAACCAACACCCCAAATAAAGGATTTTCCTGCATTCTTTTGCTTTGAGGAGAAACAAAAGAGTTAGTGCTAAAAGAGAAAAGAAGAGGAGTGGTTGTGATTGTCATGTGACTTAACATTCATCTTATATTTCTGAGGTAGGTGTATAATATTTGAAAATATGGGAACATCTCAAGCATTTTGAACACAATATGAAAATATTTCAGATAAATAAAGTCATCCCAGTTCTTTTCCCTTGTGATAAAAATAATTTAACTTAATGGAATATCAATTTTGCATTCATATATAAATATACATATATATGATGCAATGATATATTAATGAAAAAGAGAAAGCCTATTAGGGTCTTATCTAGGATGTGCTATGAAAACCAGTAGCCTTAGAAGGACTTTTTAAAATTATTCTCGATAAAGAATTTCAGAGGTGTTGAATTTAGAATGTGTGTATAAATTCATATATGTACAAGTACATGTGTCTCTGTGTGCAAACAGGTTCTCTATGAGATTTGTTTTCCTTTTTATTTATAGAGATATAGAGATATTTGAATATATGTCCATCTTGTTTTATTGTTATGAAGTGGACTTGAATGCTATTTATGTTATGTCATCAACTTTTGGAAATAGCCGAGCCTATTATATAGTGACATATCTTTTCCTGTAGTTCCAAATCTCAGTACTTTTTCCAGTGAAAAAACATCTGTTTAGCATATTACTTTTAAATTTAATATAATCAAAATATTCATTTTACATATTTAAATGGTCTCTATCTCTTGATTGGTCTTAAAAATCCTTCCTTTCCCATAGATTTGACAGATGATCTATTCTTTCTTCACCTAATGAATTTATGATTTTACTCTGTATGTAATACATTTAACCATTATGAATTTATCTTGGAATAGGGTTTGAAATGTTGATCTGAACCTACTTTTCCCATACTGTTTTCCAATTTCCCCAGCAGGTTTTGTCAAATAGGGAATTCTTGACCCAATAGCTGTGTTCTTTGAGTTTATCAAACTTTAGCTTGCTGAGATTATTTGCTACATCTCTATTCCTTTGATTTACACTTCTATCTTTTAGCCAGTACCATATCATTTTGAAGATTGCTTCTTTTTAGTACAGTTTAAGATCTTGTATTGTTACCAAACAGAGGTATGGCTAGATCAAAGAACAGGCAGTCATTTATAGCCCTTTAGGTACAGTTACAAATTGCTTTCCAGAATGGTTGGATCAATTCACAACTCCACCAACAATGTAATAGTGTCCCAATTTTGCAACATCTTCTCCAACATTTATTACTTTTCTTTGCTGTCATATTAGCCAGCCTTCTAGGTGTGAGGTAGATACCTAAGAGTTGTGTCGATTTGTATTTCTCTAAGTATAAGGTATTTAGAACACTTTTTCATGTGCTTATTGATAGTCTTGATTTCTTAAATGAAAAACTGCCTATTCATGTCCCTTGCCCATTTCTCAATTGGGGAATGGTTTGATATTTTATACAATTAATTTAGTTCCTCATATATTTGAGAAATTACTCCTTTGTCAGAGTATTATAATGAATTTTCCCCCAATTTGTGTTTCCCTTCTAATTTTGGATGCATTGGGTTTTTTTGTACATAACCTTTTTAAATTTAATGTAATAAAATTATTAGTTTTATATTTTGTGATATTCTCTATTTCTTGCTTGGTCTTAAATATTTTTTCCCAGAAATTTGACAGGTATACAATTCTATGTTCACCTAATTTACTTACAGTCTCCTTCTTTATATTTAAGTCATTTTTCCATTCAGAATTTATCTTGGTATATAGGGTGAGATGTTGATATAGACCTAATCTCCCCCATACTCTTTTCAAGTTTTCCCAGCAGTTTTTTTTTTCAAATAATGGATTCTTCTCCCATGAAATCTTTAGGTTTCTTACATAATATCTTGCTGAGGACATTTACTCCAAGTGTATTCAATTTATCCTCCCTTCTGTCTCTTAGCCAGTACCATATTGTTTTGATGACCACTGGTTTATAGTATAGTTTAAGATCTGGTATCATTAGGCCCCCATCCTTCAAATTTTTTTTTGTAATTTCCCTTGATATTCTTGGTCTTCTGTTCTTCAAAATAATCTTTGTTATAATTTTTTCTAATTCAGTAAAAATGTTTCTTGATAATTTGATAGGTATGGCACTGAATAAGTAAATTATTTTAGGTAGGATTGTAATTTTTATTATGTAATTTCATCCTACCTATGAACAATTGATAATTTTCCAATTATTTAGATTGTTTTAATTGTGTGGAAAGTGTTTTGTAGGTGTGTGCATATATTTCCTGTATTTGTCTTAGTAAATAGATTTCTAAATATTTATATTGCCTATGGTGATGTTAAATGGAATTTCTCTTTCTAACTCTTGCTATAGAGTTGTGTTGGAGATATATAGAAATTCTGATTATTTATATGGGTTATTTTGTATCCTGTAACTCTGCTTAAGTTATTAATTATTTTCACTATTTTTTTAGTTGATTCTCTAAGATTCTTTAAGTAGACCATCATATTTGCAAAGAGTGATAGCTTAGTCTCCTCATTGCTTATTTTAATACCTTCAATTTCTTTTCCTTCTCTAATTGCTACTGATAGTGTTTCTAGTACAATGTTAAATAATAGAGTTTTTACTGGACATCATTGCTGCACTCATGATCTTATTGGGAATGCCTCTAATTTATCCCCATTGTAGATGATGTTTGCTGATGGTTTTAAATATATACTGTTCATGCTATATATACTGTTCATTCCTATACTTTCTAGTGTTATCAATAGGAATGAGTATTATATTTTGTCAAAGGCATCTATTTGGCATCTATTTCTGCATCTATTGAAATAATCATGTGTTTTTTGTTGATTTTTGTTGGTTTGCTTGTTGATGTAGTCAATTATGTGGATGATTTTCCTAATATTGAACCATCCTTGCATTCCTGTTATAATTCCCACCTGATCATAGTGAATAATCCTTGTGATCACTTGATGGAATCTTTTTTCTAGTAGTCTGTTTAAGATTTTTGCATCTGTTCGTGAAGGAGATTAATCTTAGTTTTCTTTCTCTGTTTTTGGTCATCCTGGCTTGGGAATCAGTGCCATACTTGTGTCATAGAAGGAATTTGGAAGAACCCCCTTGCTTATTTTGTCAAATAGTTCATATAGTGTTGGGATTTATTGTTCTTTAAATATATGATAAAATTCATTTGTAAATCCATCTGGCCCTGGGAGTTTTTTTCGTAGGGAGTACTTTGATGACTTGTTCAATATCATATGGTATTATTTTAGTATTCTATTTCCTCTTCTGTTAATCTTGGCACTATATATTATTGTAAATATTCATCACATAGAATTCCATATTTGTTGCCATATAATTGGACAAAATATTTTTAATAGTTACCATATTTTCCTCTTCTTTAGATGTGAGATAGCATGTTTCATCTTTGATACTAACAATTTGGTTTTCTCCTTTCCTTTTTTTATTAGATTAGCCAGTATTTTACCTATTTAATTTGTTTTTTATTTTCTCAGTACCTGCTCCTAGTCTTATTTATTAATTCAATAGTTCTTTTACTTTCAGTTTTGTTAATTTTGCCCAGATTGAGACTCCTGGATTTACTCTGGCTCCACTCTGATCAGCCCACTTAAGTAGAGACTGCCCTGGAATGGGATTACAGACTTAAGCACAGGTTTGAAACCTCAAGGAGTGTGCATTGGATTGGACCTCTGTTTATCCAGGCAGGGTCTTGGGGTCTGAACATTGGATTCTGCTTTGGTTCCAAACCTAGAACAGAAGTTGTAGGGTAGAGTTTGTCTTACTCTTGACTTGTTCTTCACTCTTTGCTATAACCTCTTACTGACTGTGCTCCCTCTCACCCCAGTGTTCCAAATGTTTTCTGCCTACACTTTAGGTCTTTCTTTTCTTGAAAGTTGTTTCTCTCTGTCTCCTTTTTGGTTCTTTCACTCCTGTATTTGTGTTGTGGTGTTATTTTTATATTGGTTGGTGGGGATTCTAATGGTGACCTTGAGTTTCTCTCCTTTACTCCTCTATCTTGGCTCCTCCTCCAAAAGTCTTATGTCTTCATTTTGCATTTATCATGGAAAACAGTTTGTGATGTTGAAATAGATATAGTCTTTGTAAGCTTGCTTTTATTTTTCTAGTAGGTTTTTTTCAATTAGTGAACCCTTAAAATAATAACTGGGAATTGCAAGTTTATGCTTATTCACATAACATATTTTGTGTATGTCATATCCTAATATGGTCCAATAATTAACTTTTCTCTCTTTTTTTAAGGGACTCAGGTCATTGTAATGATTCCTGTAATGATTGTGGTATAGTTGAGATATGGCACCACTAAGTTCTCTTCTTTCTCAGATTTTTTAATTATTTCCTTGAACTTCTTTACCCTCTTTTCCCTTCATATGGATTTTATTATTGTTTTAATTTGTTAAATAATGTTTTGTCAGTTGTAGTATACATCTAAAAAACTTCAGAATTTTTGATGATTTAATGCTTATCTTTCCTTCTCCTTTTATTATTCTGTCTGTTGAGTTATTTGTGTTCTAGCTTTCTTTAATTGAATTTTCTTACTCTTGAAATCATCAGAAATTTCATTATTTTTCTGTTATTCCCTTCCCACTCATTTTCTGAAACTTCCCTATTTGTGGCTGAATATTTATATGGAGCTAGGCTGCAAAGCTTCTTCAGTCTTATCCCATGTTGAGGTGTTGCATTTCATTTGCATTGGTCCCTTCTCTATGTATTTTCTTGGGGGAAAAATACTGTTCCCAGATGAAATTCATTCCTATTAACTTCAAGGACCAGTGAAAACATTTAAACATGAACCCCATCTCAGTTCCTTGCTTGGTTCTCATTCTTTTCTTTGATCACTATACTAAGTAAAATTCTGCTACATTTTCAAGATGAGGGAGAGTGAATAGATACTATTACCAGTGTCTCCACACCTTTGAGGTACCCTAACATAGAGGCCACTTAAGCGAGAAGGTAGCCTGATACTCTCTTCCTCCAACTAAAGCATTTGGATAGAACCAACATCTAATCATTTTTATTACAGGGTGAGGATGCTGTAAAAAGATAAGGCAGATGGCAGAATCCATATAGAAGGAGATTCTCTTCAATGGTCTTAGATATAATACAATGTGTTGGTGTGTCCATTTCTTTCACATGTGGAATTTGATAAGGGAAAGTTACTGAGTAAGTAACTGTGCAGATAGAAAAATTTCAAAACCTGAGCAACATTCCCAGCATCCTTTTAAGTTATGTCCTCTTTTTACATAAGGATGCTAAGGAGATAAATTTGGCTGAGACCCATGCTGTGGGGCTCTTTTTTTTTGGGGGGGGGTGCTTTTGGTAAAGTGCTACAGGTGTGAGTCTCTGGCTCTTTGGTTTTACTCACTTGAATGAAAGAAGTTTTTTTTAAATTTTCTCCCTTTTTAACTTATTAAAATTCCTATATATTCATCAATACTAGTACTATTTATTTATTTTTTACTCCTACAAAAATTTTTACAGACCACAAAGGGACTAAGAACTAGAGGAACCAGATTTCTTCTCCTACCATGGTTTTCCCTCTCCCCTCTCCTCTTTTCCTTCTCCCTTCTTCCTCCTGAAGACCTTTCAAAGCCTTCTGAAGCTCATCACCTATACCTGCTCTCTAGGAGAGCCAGGTAGCCATGTCTCTCCCTTACAGAGGCTGTTCCTGCTAACTCCTTCTGCTGTCACTGCTGCTTGCTGTTCCTGATACTGGTAAGCTTTAAATTCCCTGCCCCCAAACCCCAGACCAGCTGAGGTAGATTCATTTTCTTTTTTCAGGGGGATACTATTCCTCTCTCCTAACTAAATCCTGTTCCCTCCCCCCCCAAAAAAAATTGCCCACCCAGCTTCCTATACTCCCTCTACCAAAAAAAAAAGAAAGAAAAAAAAAACCTCTTCCCACTCCCACTCACCCCTTAAATCAGCCCATAATCCTTAACTTAAGCCTCCTCACCCCTGCCATTAGAGGCTAATATTTAGCACTCAGTTTTTGTTTTTCCCTTTTCTGCTGAACTGCCCTAAAGGCAGTAGCAATTATATAAAAATATAGCAACTAAAAAAAGTCCAATACAGGCACACTATATCATTGTAGAGAATAAAAACAGAATAATGTGATTGTTTCTCTACAATAAAGCCTTTTGGCTTTTGTCAAATTGGAAACCATTAAAGTTCCCAAATGGTTCCTTTCCCTAATGCTGCCAGGAATTTTTCTTTTCCTGCTTATTAGTAGTAAGATGCAAAAGATTGAAAATGAGAAAATGCAAGCAAAAATATAAGCAGTAGAGATTCAATTGGAAAATTTTAAACACTCTTCACATGATCCAGTAGAAAAGGAGGATCCCACTCAAATTTCTAATTCAAATATTTACAAGCCTTTTCCCAAACTACTCAGAGAGGAAAATCCCATTTCTCCTGAAATATAAATGAAGTTTTCTCATATCCTCAGATGGAAAACATCCTCTCTCATTTTGGCAACTCCTGGCTAAAATTTTTCTCCTTCTCCTTCTCCTGATTCCCCTTTCTGCCCTGTCCCTTCTCCCACCCCAGTACCAATCCTAGCGCCAAAAAACACTTGCCTCCTACCATACTGGTTTGTACTACCTCAATATCCACACAGATACCTCCTAGAAAATGACAAGCACTGACTGAATACTGTGGAAAATTTTCCCCTTAAGAGAAGTTCCCACATTAGCACCAAATGGGAATGTCTTAACATTAAGACAACATAGACCTTTTACACCACAGAATATTAAAGAATTTAAATGAGATGTTCCCAGTTACGAAGATAAACCTATCCTTGTCACAAAAAAAAAAGATGACCAATATATTCTTTCATTTAGATCCTTCTTATAAGAATGTTGAACAATTTCTCCCTGCCTTTTTGACAGAATGGGAGAGGGATAAGATCATCTCTCATGTTAATAGGCCATAAGATGCCGGAAGATGCAATGTACCACACTGGCCACCTATAGATACTCATTGGAACTCTAATGATCATGATAAACATATGCAACTACAACTTGCTAGGGATGCCATTTTAAAAGCAATGAGGGAGTGCTCAGAAAGACCTGATGGTTGGACTAAATTTGAATGCTTGAAACAATCTGATGAGGAAATACTCTCCCAATTTATGGATAGGCTCATTGAACTGGAAGGTAGGTACCTTGACCTTGATATTTCTACAGAAAGTGATATTAGAAATATGAAAAGACATTTTGTAAACAACTGTTCCACATCACTCCAAGATTATTTTAAAACAAATTGCACAAAGTGGCCTAAAATGGACATTGCTGAGTTAAAGGGAACTGCTGCTTATGGCTTTAAAGACAATAAAACAATAAAAAATAATGATCTACTAAAAAAGATCCAGAAAGAATTAAAATCGTTAACTGAATGAATTGATAAACAAGAAAAAAGGCATGATACTCAACCAATGCCACTTGCCTCACTCTAAGAACCTAATTATCGATCCCTTACCTGCCACTTTTGTGGAAAGAAGAGCAACATAATGATGAATTGTAGAAATTACTTACAAGTAATTAGAAACAATAATCAGTGGAATAAGAGATATAGAAATTATAATTACAATAATGAATTTAGAAATCACAATTTAAGAACTGATTGCTTTTCTAGAAATTCAAATGAAATAATAGATAACTCAAACAAAGACTTCTCAACAATATATTTTAAGTGGAGCTCGTCCACAAACTGCTCAAGGTGCTACTGCCCCTCCATGTGGGACAGAAGGTGGTGCCCCTTAAACTCTATTGCTTTTGTTGTTTTGTTGCTATTATCCCTTTTCAGTCTTATCTCCCCTTAAACATAGTGAAGAAGAAGAAACTATTTACCCCCTTACTTTATTTGTGCTATCCTATATTTGAATTTTGTCTTTATTTATGCCTTTATGGAAGTCCATAACAACTTGTATTTAGAAAACTTATATTTTTTGAATCTTGAATATTTGGTATTTTCTTTATACCTATATTATGTCACAGAAAACCTATATTAGTGACCTGTATTAATGACCTGATTTGATTTGTATTTTGTATCATTTTGTGGAAAATTTTGTATCGTCTTCAATGTATACAACAATTATATTAGTGACCTAAATTGTCTGATGTGCCTTTTATAACATTTTGTGCCTTCTGTCATTTTTTCTCTTAAATGTATTATTGCTGTTCTACCTCCATTACTTTATCTACTTCATTTGCAGTCACACTGAGAATCAAGGCAAGTTAAAGAGGAAATGAATATTATTTTTCTTCAATAGGTGTCTATATTTTATATCTATAATTGTAAAATATATTCAATTTTGATATTTTTATTATTGTTTTACTTTCTGAATGTGATACAGTATTTGATTTTTTCTCTCATTTTTATATATATATAAAGGACATAACACCAATATTGAAAAGATTTTTTAAAACTATTTTACTTTTAGCAATAGAATAAACTAAGATATCCATTTGCCTAGCATATAGATGCAAACCCAAAAAGCTTTGGACTTTCAACCTGCCACTAACTTTTATCATGAAACTTTTGCTCAATGAATATATCTGAATCAAGGGGGAAATGGACCACAAAAGAGCACGGAAGTTGACCTGCAAAGTACCACATAAGCACAAAAGATAAAAAACCAAACTAATTCTATGGGGATTGATGACATTCTGAGCAAAGATCTTAAGGACTTGATCATGTGTGAGATTCGAGGTTGTGGCTGTTTAACATGTGTTAAATGCAGGACTTCCTCGTACCACACTCTTTATCAAGTATATAACCTCGATTATTCTGGCTCTGACTCCATTATCCTTGAAAACAGAAAAAAGCAGGGAATGCTATTTCCCATTTGTTTTGAGACCTAATTTTTTTTTAAATATTATTTTATTTGGTCATTTTCATACATTATTCACTGGAAACAAAGATCGTTTTCTTTTCCTCCCCGCCCCTTCCCCCCCCCCCCCTGCCTTTCCCTCTCCCATAGCCGACGCATGATTCCACTGGTTATCACATGTGTTCTTGACTCGAACCCATTTCCCTGTTGTTGGAATTTGCATTATAGTGTTCATTTAGAGTCTCTCCTCAGTCTTATCTCCTCCAACCCTGTAGTCAAGCAGTTGCTTTTCAGCGATGTTTTTACTCCCACAGTTTATCCTCTGCTTGTGGGTAGTATTTTATTTTATTTTATTTTATTTTAGATCCCTGCAGATTGTTCAGGGAAATTGCATTGATACTAATGGAGAAGTCCATCACCTTCGATTGTACCACAATGTATCAGTCTCTGTGTATAATGTTTTCCTGGTTCTGCTCCTTTCGCACTGCATCACTTCCTGGAGGTTGTTCCAGTCTCCATGGAATTCCTCCACTTTATTATTCCTTTTAGCACAATAGTATTCCATCACCAACATATACCACAATTTGTTCAGCCATTCCCCAATTGATGGGCATCCCCTCATTTTCCAATTTTTGGCCACCACAAAGAGCGCAGCTATGAATATTTTTGTACAAGTCTTTTTGTCCATTATCTCTTTGGGGTACAAGCCCAGCAGTACTATGGCTGGATCAAAGGGCAGACAGTCTTTAATCGCCCTTTGGGCATAGTTCCAAATTGCCCTCCAGAATGGTTGGATCAATTCACAACTCCACCAGCAATGAATTAATGTCCCCACTTTGCCACATCCCCTCCAGCATTCAATACTTTGCATAGCTGTCATGTTAGCCAATCTGCTAGGTGTGAGATGATACCTCAGAGTTGTTTTGATTTGCATCTCTCTGATTATAAGAGATGTAGAGCACTTTTTCATGTGCTTATTAATAGTTTTGATTTCTTTGGCTGAGAATTGCCTGTTCATGTCCCTTGCCCATTTATCAATTGGGGAATGGCTTGATTTTTTGTACAATTGATTTAGTTCTTTATAAATTTTAGTAATTAAACCTTTGTCAGAGGTTTTTATGAAGATTGTTTCCCAATTTCTTGCTACCCTTCTGATTTTGGTTACATTGGTTTTGTTTGTACAAAAACTTTTTAATTTGATGTAATCCAGATTATTTATTTTGCATTTTGTAACTCTTTCTAATTCTTGCTTGGTTTTGAAGTATTTCCCTTCCCAAAGGTCTGACATGTATACTATTCTGTGTTCGCCTAATTTTCTTATAGTTTCCTTCTTTATGTTCAAGTCATTCATCCATTTTGAATTTATCTTGGTGTAGGGTGTGAGGTGTTGATCTAAGCCTAATCTTTCCCATACTGTCCTCCAATTTTCCCAACAGTTTTTATGAAATAGTGGATTTTTGTCCCAAAAGCTGGGATCTTTGGGTTTTTCATATACTGTCTTGCTGAGGTTGCTTGCCCCCAGTCTATTCCACTGATCTTCCTTTCTGTCTCTTAGCCAGTACCAAATTGTTTTGATGACTGCTGCTTTGTAATATAGTCTGAGATCTGGGACTGCAAGACCCCCTTCCTTTGTATTTTTTTTTTTTCATTATTTCCCTGGATATCCTTGATCTTTTGTTCTTCCAAATGAACTTTGTTATGTTTTTTTTCTAAATCAGTAAAAAAAAAATTTGGAAGTTCCATGGGTATGGCACTAAATAGATAGATGAGTTTGGGTAGGATGGTCATTTTTATTATATTGGCTCATCCTACCCATGAGCAGTTAATGTTCTTCCAATTGTTCAATTCTAGTTTTAGTTCTGTGGAAAGTGTTTTGTAGTTGTGTTCATATAGATCCTGTGTTTGACTCGGGAGATAGATTCCTACGTATTTTATTTTGTCTTGGGTATTTTTGAATGGGATTTCTCTTTCTAGTTCTTGCTGCTGAGCTGTGTTGGAATTATATAGAAATGCTGATGACTTATGTGGGTTTATTTTGTATCCTGCAACTTTGCTAAAGTTGTTGATTATTTCGATTAGCTTTTTGGTTGAGTCTCTAGGATTCTTTAAGTAGACCATCATGTCATCTGCAAAGAGCGATAATTTGGTCTCCTCCTTGCCTATTTTGATGCCTTCAATTTCTTTTTCTTCTCTAATTGCTACTGCTAGTGTTTCTAATACAATGTCAAATAATAGAGGTGATAATGGGCATCCTTGTTTCACTCCTGATCTTAATGGGAATGGATTTAGTTTATCCCCATTGCAGATGATATTAGCTGATGGTTTTAGATATATACTGTTTATTATTTTTAGGAATGACCCTTCTATTCCTATGCTTTCTAGTGTTTTTAGTAGGAATGGGTGTTGTATTTTATCAAATGCTTTTTCTGCATCTATTGAGATAATCATGTGGTTCTTGTTGGTTTGCTTGTTGATGTGGTCAATTATGTGGATAGTTTTCCTAATGTTGAACCGGCCCTGCATCCCTGGTATAAATCCTACTTGATCATGGTGGATGACCCTTCTAATCACTTGCTGGAGTCTTTTTCCTAGTATCCTATTTAAGATTTTTGCATCTATATTCATTAGGGAGATTGGTCTATAATTTTCTTTCTCTGTTTTTGGCCTGCCTGGTTTTGGAATCAGTACCATGCTTGTGTCATAAAAGGAGTTTGGTAGAACTCCCTCTTTGCTTATTCTGTCAAATAGTTTGTATAGTATTGGGATTAACTGTTTTCTGAATGTTTGATAGAATTCGCTGGTGAATCCATCAGGCCCTGGGGATTTTTTCTTAGGAAGTTCTGTGATGGCCTGTTGGATTTCTTTTTCTGATATGGGATTATTTAAGAAAACTATTTCTTCTTCTGTTAGTCTAGGCAATTTATATTTTTGTAAATATTCATCCATATCACCTAGGTTGGTATATTTATTGCCATATAGTTGGGCAAAGTAGTTTTTAATGATTGCCTTAATTTCCTCTTCATTGGAGGTGAGAGCCCCCTTTTCATCCTTGATGCTATTAATTTCCCTTCTTCTTTCCTTTTTTTAATTAAATTAACCAGTACTTTGTCTATTTTGTCTGTTTTTTCAAAGTACCAGCTTCTAGTCTTGTTTATTAGCTCAATAGTTCTGTCACTTTCTATTTTATTAATTTCTCCCTTAATTTTTAGGATCTCTAGTATGGTTTTCTTCTGGGGGTTTTTAATTTGTTCATTCTCAAGTTTTTTGATTTGCATTTCCAATTCCTTGGTCTCTGTCCTCCCTAATTTGTTAATATATGCACTCAGGGATATGAATTTTCCTCTAAGTACTGCCTTGGCTGCATCCCATAAGGTTTGAAAGGATGTTTCGCCGTTGTCATTTTCTTCAACGAAATTGTTAATTGTTTCTATGATTTCTTCTCTAACTATCCGATTTTGGAGTATCATGCTATTTAATTTCCAATTAATTTTTGATTTGGGTCTCCATGTACCCTTGGCAATCAATATTTTAATTGCCTTGTGATCTGAAAAGGCTGCAGTTAATATTTCTGCTTTTTTGCATTTGAGTGCCATGCTTCTATGACCTAGTGTATGATCTATTTTTGTGAATGTGCCATGTGGTGCTGAAAAGAAGGTGTATTCTTTTTTGTCCCTATTTATTTTTCTCCATATGTCTATTAATTCTAATTTTTCTAAGATTTCATTCACCTCTTTTACCTCTTTCTTATTTATTTTTTGGTTTGACTTATCTAAATTTGATAGTGGTTGGTTCAAGTCTCCCACTAATATGGTTTTACTGTCTATTTCCTCCTTCAATTCTCCTAGTTTCTCTATTAAAAATTTGGATGCTATACCATTTGGTTCATACATGTTGATTAGTGATATTTCCTCATTGTCTATACTTCCTTTTAGCAGAATATATTTACCTTCCCTATCCCTTTTGATCAGGTCTATTTTTGCTTTGGCTTTGTCAGATATCATGATTGCAACTCCTGCCTTCTTTCTATTGGTTGAGGCCCAAAAGGTCTTACTCCAACCTTTAATTCTAACCTTGTGAGTGTCAACCCGTCTCATATGTGTTTCTTGAAGACAACATATGGTAGGGTTTTGGGTTCTAATCCAATCTGCTATTTGTCTACGTTTTATGGGTGAGTTCATCCCATTCACGTTCAAAGTTATGATTATTATTTGTGGATTCGCTGGCATTTTGATATCTTCCCCTAGTTCTGACCTTTCTTCTTTAGCTTTCTTCTTTTGAACCAGTGAGAAAGTGTCAGTCCCCCTAGTCCCCTCCCTTGAGATGCTTCCCTTTCTAGCCCCTCCCTTTTTATGCTCCCTTCCCCTCCCCCCTCTCCTTCCCTCCCTTTTTGTACTCCCTCCCCCCACCCCCTCCTTGATTTTCCTTTCTTTCTTGCCCTAATGGATAAGATAGAATTCAGGATCCCACTGGATCTAGATGTTCTTCCCTCTCAGATTTGATTTCACTGAGAGTAACGTTTAAGTAATTCCACTTCACGCTCTCTTCCTCTCCTTCTCATATGAGAGTTCTTCCCCTCCCCTTCCCATGTGTATCTTTATATGGGAAAGATTATTCTATTGATTCCCCCCCTATTTCTTGAAGTTAATCTTAGTAGTATCGCGGTTCCCCCCTCCCTTTTCCTTTCTTTCCCCCAACTTTCCCCAAATCTTCTTAATGCCCCAATCTTTCCCTATGCATGTTTCTTCTAACTACTCTTATGATGATACAATTTATGAGAGTTACACAAAACATTTTCCCCACATATTAATATATATAATTTGATGTAAATGTAGTCCTTATAGAAGAGTTTGACTTAAAGAAAAAGATAAGATTTATCTCCTTTTCCCTTTCTTTCATATTTACCTTTTCATGTTTCTCTTGCTTTCTGTGCTTGGATATCGAACTTTCCACAGAGCTCTGGTCTTTTCTTAGCAAATGCTTGGAAATCTTCTATTTTGTTGAATGCCCATACTTTCCCCTGGAAGTATATAGTCAGTTTTGCTGGGTAGTTGATTCTTGGTTGGAGACCCAGCTCTCTTGCCTTTCTAAATATCATGTTCCATGCTTTGTGGTCTCTTAGTGTGTTAGCCGCTAAGTTGTGTGTGATCCTTATGGGAGCCCCCTTATATCTGAAGCTCTTCTTCTTGGCTTCTTGTAGGATTTTCTCCTTTACTTGGAAGCTCTTGAATTTGGCAATTACATTCCTAGGCGTTGTCTTTTGGGGATTTAGTATAGAAGGTGTTCTATGAATCCTTTCTATTTCTATTTTGCCCCCTTGCTCCAGAACGTGGGGGCAATTTTCTTTTATAATCTCCTGTAGAATAATATCCCGTTTGTTGTTTACCTGTGGTTTTTCTGGGAGACCGATAATTCGGAGATTTTCTCGTCTTCCTCTTTTCTCCAGGTCTGTGACCTTTTCAGTGAGATATTTTATGTTTTCTTCCAATTCATTAATTATTTGGGTTTGCTTTATTGATTCTTGCTGTTTTATCATCTCGCTTTCTTCGAGGTGCTTAATTCTGGTCATTAGGGACTGGTTTTGCTTTTCAGCTTTGTCTGCCCTTCTATTGGATGCTTCGAGTTCTTTTTCCAATTGAGCATTCTTATCTGTCAGACAGCTGATCTCTTTCTCCCATTTTTCTTTCCAGGTTTCCATCTTTTGGATAAGTTCCAGTTTGAGATCTTCCAGAGCTTGTTGATAGTTTCCATTTTGGGAGGCATGTTCTGAATTTTTTTGGATTTCCTCCTCATTCTCCTCTTTTCCTTGGGTACTTCCACCATAAAAGTTTTCAATAGTCACTTTTTTCCCTTTCTTCCTGGAGGCTTGATTTTGGGCCATGTGAGCCATCCCTTTGGTGATTTTATTCCCCTTTCCTTTTTGGTCTGGGGTCTGGGTTATATGAGTGGTTTTTCTGTGAATTTAGGTTGCTTCAGACTAGTTCTTCCCAGTCTCCGAGGTTTCTTAGAGCCCTGGGTCCCTGATCATAGCCACACTGCCCAGGTGTTCAGCTCCACCCAGATAATCAGTGTGTGCTCCACGTTGTTCAGCGCAGCCCGCCCCAAGTACAGTTGCACTGGATTCTCCAGTGAAAGCGCCCTGAGACGTTTTTTCCTGGCAGTCCCCAGATCCCAAGGACCCTGGGGTCCCCCCCCCCAGACAGAGACGCTCCCCACTCACTCGCTGTCCTGGTGAGCGCTCAGGTAGCTCACTCTGGTTTAGTGGGGGAGGTTGGGTGGGGGAAGGGCGGCTCAGTTCACTTTTCTGTGCAAGGTTTTCCTTCTTATATTTAGTGTGGAAATGTTCAAGCCCCACGTACCTTTGCCTCTGTGGGGTACTGGGGAGTCCTTCTGTTCCTCCAAAGGTGATTTTATGCTCCTTTGATGTAGTCTATTTCGTTCGGTGCCGGGGAGAGGAAGCGTGTGGCGTCTAGATTGCAGCCATGATTACCCGGAAGTCTTGAGACCTAATTTTTTAAATTTTCTTTCATGATGTGACAACTTACTGTAGTCCAGAATGCTAGTCAGTAGGGTTAGTGAGTGATTGTTGTTGCAGGCTTATGAGACATGGATCATTATAAGAACCTGTTGTGATTTGTGAATTTTTTCCCCTTTTCCAAGAATGTTTTCACATTTTTATATATTCTATATTTCACTCAGAGGTTTTTTTAAAATTTCTTTGAATTCTTTGATGTTTTTGAAAATTGATCCATATGCCTTATGACTTAATCATGTATCCCCATGTGATTCCTCTATGTATCCTTCTATCCTCCCCGGGCTTTTGTAATGAAAAGATTTAAGTTCCTTTTGAAAAAAAAAATTAAGGATAAGAAATTTAATGCCTCCTGGAATCCAGAGACTAATTTCCTTGTGGAAGATGCCATTGAGATATCCATGGAGATGGCACACAGCTCCAGGAGTTCCTGAGCAAAACTGAATGTGTAAAAATGAATTTTGGGGGGTTGAATACATTTGTTTACATATACTTTGTTCTACCAAATGGGACTTCCCCCTATTTGGTTTTGTTCTTGATTCCCTTATGTTTCCTTATCCCCAAATTGTTGTATTTTCCCTGTGTAAGATTGTGAGTACCTTAATTATGTTTAAAATGATCCATTGGGGAGGCTGGTCTCCCAAAGGATCACAGAGTGTAATGTGCAGATGGAAAATTTGCAACACCTGAGCTACATTCCCAGCATCCTTTTAAGTTATGTCCTCCTTTTATGTAAGGATGTTTAGGAGATAAATTTGGCTGAGACCCACACTATGGGGTTCTTTTTTTGGAACTTATGCTTTTGGTAAACTGCTACAGGTATGACTCTCTGGCTCTTTGGTTCTTCTCACTTGACTGAAAGAACCTGTTTTTCTTTCCTCTTTCTTTTAATTTATCATTAAAATTCCTATATATTTTTCAATACTAGAAATATTTATTTATTTTTACTCCTACAAAATTTAAGGATGAATTTTGCCAAGTTTAGTTCATAAATTTGTCACTGTATTTACTTTCTTGCTATTGTTCTAAAACTTTGTATTTGTACCATATCAGATGCAGAACTTCACCTTTTTTTTATAGTTAATGGGAACTTCATTTGGAAAAATGTGGCCACACTTCAAGTGCCAAGATGTAGACTGAGAAGATAATTTTCTTTATTTTTCCCCAATTCCCTTCCACGCTATTTAAAAACAAATTCTCTCATTGAAATTTGAAGGACTAAAGCAGTTTTCCCACACAGTAAAACTCAGAGAATCAGCAGGAAAAGGTTGGCTTCCCAGGGGTCAAAGGGGAATGAAGTACAGCTTTGGGAGGTTACAGCTCAGTGGGGGAAGGGGAAAGCCTTACCACGACAGACAAGAGGCCTTAACCCCAAACAAAGTCTGAAGCAGCCTCAGCGGAAGTAAAGGCCAGTAGGAAAACTTTAATTAAAAGACCTCAGCTTACAGCAAGGTCCTGCTCCTGTAATAAGGTTTCAATTCCTATACAAGCTACCAGTGAGGCCCCATCCCCAATAAATTTAAACAGGGAAGAGACCTCAATTAGCTCAGTCTATATAGCAGGGCCCCACTTCCAGTACAGGGCAACAGCAAGGCACCCCACTGTATACATCAGTAGTGAAGTATCTCTTCTTGGGCAAGCCAGTAGTAAAACTCAACAAACATCAGGGCCTCAGTATTGTATAAATTATCAAGGAAGCTCCAGTCCTAGTAAAGTTCAGGAGTGAGGCACCACCTGTAGGGAAAACCAACAGTGGGGACCGCATTACACAAGAGAACAGCAAGGTCCCCACACTGTTCAAGTCAGCAGCAAGGACCCAAATAATGTAAACCTGTGGTGAGGTCCCCCACTAGTGCAAGCCAGAAGAGAGGCTCCAAAGTCATACAAGCAAAGTTCCATTCACAATAAGAAAAAGCTTTGGAGAGTGCCTTCTTCAACCCAGTAATAGACCCACTTTTTTTTTTTAACCCTTACTTTCTGCCTTAGAATCAATATTGTTTTTTGATTCTAAGGCTGAAGAGTGGTAAGGGGTAGGCAATAGGAGTTGTGACTTGTCCAAGGTCACACAGCTAGGAAGTGTCTGAGGCAATACTTGAAGCAGGACTCTCAATCCACTGAGCCACCTAACTGCCTCCTCTAGAGCCAACCTTTATTATAGAGTGACTAACTACATAATGAACTGGAAAAAAGGTAAAAAAGAACTATTACAATGGACAGTAAATTGGGGTGGTGGTGGTAGGCATTGCCTGAATATTTCTCATCAGATTTTTACATGAGGGAAGTAGAAAGGGATAGGGGTAAGGGAAAGAGAAAGGTCCGGATAGAAGGAAGAAAGGTTTGGGGAGATAGTACAAAAATTTAATCATTTGTGAGTTGGAACAAAGTGAAAGAAGAGAGAAAAACAAGAAACAGTAGAGGTCAAATGAAGAGTACATGCACAGTTTATGGACACTACTGTAAATGTGAATGGGGAGAACTTAGCATAAAATGGAAGCAAATAGTAGAATGGATTTTAAAAAACCAGCCCTAAAACCTTGGACAAAAGTCTAATTACTCAAATTTATAAGGAGCTAAATCAATTGTTCAGAAATTCAAGCCATTCCCCAATTGATAAATGGGCAAAGGAAATAAAAAGGCAATTTTCAGATAAAGAAATAAAAACTCTCAATGTGCTCAATGCAATGAGCACATGAAAAAAGTGTTCTAATTCTCCTATGATTAGAAAAATGCAAATCAAAACAATTCTGAGGTACCTCATACCTTGCAATTCCCTAAAATGAGAAGTAAAGGAAAGTAATAAATGTAGGAGGAAATGTGGCAAAGTTTAATACATTGCTAGTGGTGTTGTGAATTGATCCAACCATTCTGAAAGGTAATTTGGAACTATGCCCAAAGGGCGCTAAAAGACTGTCTTCCCTTTGATCCAGCCATAACCCTGCTGGGCTTATACCCCAAAGAGATAATAATGAAAAAGACTTGTATAAAAATATTTACAGTCACACTTTTTGCAGTAGCAAAAAATTGGAAAATAAGGGGATGCCCTTCAATTGGGGAATGTCTGAACAAATTATGGTATCTGGTGGTGATGGAATACTTTTGTGCTACAAGCAATAATGAACTGGAGCAGAACCAGAACATTATACACAGAGAGGGATACACTGTGACACAATAGAATATAATAGACTTCTCTACTAGCAACAATGTAATGATTGAGGATAATTCTGATGGATTTATGAGAAAGAATGCCATCCACATCCAGAGAAAGCACTGTGGGTATAGAAACACAGAAGAAAAACAACTGCTTGATCACATGGTTCTATGGGGATATGATTAGGGATTTAGCCTCTAAATGATCACCCTAGTGCAAATATTAATACTATAGAAATAGGTCTTGATCAATGACAAATGTAAAACCCAGAGGAATTGCTCACTGGCTATGGGAGGTGGGTAGGAAGAGGGGAAGGTAAGAACATTATTCATGTAACCATGGAAAATATTCTTCCTTAATTAACTAAATAAATAAACTTTCAAAAAATCCAAAATTATAATTTTACCTAAATGAATCTTTTTATTCAGTGCCAAAGCAATCAAATTGCACCCAAACTATTTTATAGAGTTAGAAAAATGAAAACAAAATTCATTTGAAAGAACAAGAGGTAAAAAAAAAATCATCATCAGTTTTTAAAATGTGAAGGAAGCTGGGCTAATAGTATCAGATCTCAAAACTGTATTAAAAAGCAATAATCGTCAAAACAACCTGTTATTGACTAAGAAATAGAGTGGTGTATAATGGGAATAAATTGTGTTCACAATACCTAGTAGTGAATGACTTGTAATTTATTATTTGATAACTCAAAAGATCCAAACTTTTGGAAAAAAATAATCATTATTTGGAAAAATTATTGGGTAAATCACTTAGCAGAGACTGGAGACAGATGATCTCACATCATATACCAAAATAAGGTCAACACGAATGCATAATTTATACATAAAAGGAGATACCAGAAGCAAATTAGGGAGCATGGAAAAGTTTGCCTGTCAGATCTTTGGATAAGAGAATAAGTTAAGGCAAACCAGAAAAGTATTATAAGATATTAAATATATAAATTTGATTCTATTAAACTAAAAATAGATTGTACAAACAAAACCAATGCAACCAGGATTATTATGGAATCAGAATGCTGGGGAAAATTTTGAGCAAATGTCCCCAATAAAAATCTGATTTCTCAAAAGTATAGAAAAATAAATCAAGTTCATATAAAATATAAAACATTCACCAATTGATAAATGGTCGAAGAATATAAACAGTGAATTTTCAGGTAAAGAAATCAAATTCTATTATAATCACATAAAAATTCTAAATCACCATTAGATCAGTGAAAATCTATGGAACCTCCTCAGGCATATCAAATAAGTCAATATGTCAGAAAAAGAAAATGACAAATTTTGTAGAGGATGTGAGAAAATTGAGACACTAATGCACAGTTGGTGTAGTTGTGATTTGATAAAACCATTCTGGAGAGCCATTTGGAGCTATGCACAAAGGCCTCTAAAATTATGCATACTCTTTGCTAGAACCATAGCTCTCCTAGGTCTATATCCCAAAGAGATAAAAAAAAAAGATACTGGGAAAGACCTATTTCTACAAAAATATTTTTATAAAGCTCCCTTTGATGTAGTAAAGAAATGGAAATTAAGGGGTTGTTTATCAATTGTCAAATGGCTAAACTATTTGCAACATATGAATGTAATGGAATACTATGAGGAACAGGATAATTTCAGAAAAAAAAAAGAAAAATACTTTCATGAAATGTTGCAAAGTGAAGTAAGCAGGATCAGAGAATTGTATACATATAATAGCATTTTTTTTATAAACAACTGTGAATGAGCTAGTTATTCTTAGCAATTCAGTGATCCAAGACAATCCCAGAAATGCATGATGAATAATGCCATCTGCCTTCTGAGAATGAACTGATGGAATCTGAATTTAGACTAAAGAATGCTATATGTCACTTTCTTACTTCTTTTTTCCCCTTGTTTGTTTGTTGGAGATCATTTCCACAAAATGACTAATATGGAGAAATATCTTACAAGAATGCATATGTAAAATCTATTCCAGATTGGCTCTACTTTCAGAGAAAAGGGAGAGTTAGAAAACACTGAAGTAGGGAAAGTGGGAAGGATTGACTTTGGAACTCAAAATTTTAAAAATGAACGTTAAAATAATTTATGAATGTAATTAGGGAAAATAAAATAACATTATAAAAATGACAAATGCTGTGATCCCAGAAGTGACCATCTATTTTTATTAAAACAACAACAAAAAACAATGTAATGTGATTTTAAATGCATTGGATTTAGAGTTAAGAAGAACCTTGTGTTCAATTGCATGTCTAATACTTATATACTATGTTTCAAAGCCTCTATTTTTTTTAAATTATTGATTAATTAATTTAGAATATTTTTCCAATGTTACATGATTCATGATTCACACACGAGCAGTTCCACCAGTTTGTACATATATCATTGTTCAAAACCTATTTCCATATCATTAATATTTGCAATGGAGTGGTAATTCAAATTCCACATCCCCAATCATATACCCATCTAACCATGTGATCAATCATATGTTTTTCTTCTTCATTTCTACACCCACAGTTCTTTCTCTAGGTGTGGATAGTATTCTTTTTCATAAGTTCTTCAGAATTATCTAGTAGAGAAGTCCATTACATTCAATTGTACCACAGTGTATCAGTCTCTGTGCACAATGTTCTCCTGGTTCTGCTCCTTTCCCTCTATATCAGTTCCTGGAGGTCTTTCTAGTTCACATGTTATCAGAAATATGAGGACTCTTTTGCTCTGTCCTCTTCTCAAAATCGACTCATGTTTATTTTAATCAAGAACTTCACCACTAACAATAGTCATCCATTTGAAAGATTGTCATTCTTAGTTGGATAACATTCCCTTTCACCCTCTAAGGTATAAAGGAGTCTAAACTTGCCTTTTGCAATATTAAATATCTGGATTGGATTAAAGAAAAAGAACAGAAATATCCATTGTATCCCATATTTTTCCAGGCAAATTCTGATATAGAAATCAGCATTCTAACTCATAGGCATATTACCTGGTATGAGAAAAAAATGTTTTGAGGAGGATCATTTTTAAATGACATCATAGCTAACAGTCAAGGAACAGTCTAGTTGAGCTAAGGACATTCAGAGTGGAACTTTTTATCCTCATGTTTCTAAAGTGTACAGCTGGTTTTCATTAAGCATCAAATTGTGACATACACACACATATAAAACAGAAATAAGAAAAAAAAGTCATTCTGAAAATAACGTGGTTTATTCTTGGTAGTGTAATTGTAAAGATTCCATCCTGCATTGTAGTACATTGTAAATTTAATCCATTTTATAATATACACAATTGACATCAGCCATGTTTACTCAAGTAGTTTTGTTTCCTTTATTTATTCTGGGAGAGGTCCCTAAAAGTTTTCATTTTTCTTTCCTTTGGTGCTACACTGATGTGATTTTTAAAGTTTTTTAATCTCTGCTTCAGCACAGTCAATATTTGAAATTCTCTTAAAGGGAAGAACTTCAAAAGATGTGTCACAAAACATAAATGACCCCTGTGAAAGGCAAGTAGCAATTACTTCATTAAATACAGAAATCAGTAAAAAACATTTTAGATACATTTCAAATATTAAGAAGAATATTAAGAAATATTAAGAATATTAAGAAAAACAGAAATACAAGCAAAGGGAAAATAATTTAAGAAGGAATCCAAATTTGAAAATAAGTCAGTTAAAAGCAAAAGAAACAATATTTTTTGGAACATAGATAATAAAGCAGGATTAAAAAGAGAGAAAAATGTGCAAAAACTAGATTGGGTCTAGATTTGATGAAAGGAGGAGGGGAAAAAGAATACTTCAACAAATTTCTTCTCTGTCTCATTCTTTAAGAAGTATGTGTTCAGGGAGGCAGTAGGAAGACAGAGAAATAAGTATTATGACTTGAAGGTGTTAAATATGTAATTAAAAAACACAACCATGAATATGTCTGAATAAATTCATCTATTAAAGGAAGGGTATTCAAATGGTTTATAAAGTATAATCTGACAATATACTGTTCATTGACTGGCTAAACTAGAATTTATGAAAATTCAAACAAATTCTAAAAAACAGGAGTATAAATCGTTATTTCAACCAAAAATAGATTTTAAAAAAGAGTTTAACAAGATAAACATGGAAACTATATTTTTCTTCAAAAATTATGACATATTCACCCATACAAATATATTTATCAAATGGCCAAGTATTATATAATTGAAAATCTGTTACCCTAAAAGAGAACTACATTTCCCAGGAACCCACTGACTTCCTGTCATTATATACTTCCTGTAAACAGAGAATAAGAGTGAGTGGGCAGTCCTCTTGGGTTCTTCTTTCTTGGGTTGCAGCCAGCATGGTGTCAAGGGTAAGCTAAGTGCAGGGACTTTAATTGGTCTATTCAGCCATGGGCACATGGTCTTTATTTTGTATCTTCTTTATTCCTTGAATTCTAATGATCATTGAATAAATCTCTAAAAATATAATATTTTTATTTATTGAGATGAATTTTAATTTTTACATTGATGGGAACCACTTGGAGAAAAGAACTCTCAATTTTTTTTTAAGTTAGCCTAGACAAATTTTAAGCCATGTTTCTCCTGCCAAGGCTTTTTGCCCACCCGACCCACCCACCCACCCTCTCCTTGGAGTTGCTGCCTTTTTCTTTCCGTACTTTTTGCCTGGTCTCCCTCCCTATGGGCTGGCTGTTTTCACGTTGAGGACTCTTGGAGGAGAAGAGATAAGCCTTTTCTCTCATCCATCTGCTTGAGCTAGATTTCCTTGTTCCTCCCTGCTGCCTTTGGTTGCTGCTGCCTATCCTGATTGCTCCTAAGCCTGCTCCTGTTCCTGCTCTGGATTCGACCCCAACCCCAACTTCATTCTTCTTGGTAGCTGCTGCTTTATCTTCAGAACTGACAAACTTGGAGCTGCTCTCAGGACAACTGGTAAAAACTGGGTGTATTTTCCTTAGACAATGAATGATTAGCCTCCTAAATCCCTCTCCATGTGGCTGGAGAAACTAATATTTTACATTAGGGGGGAAAGGAAGAAGGAAGTTACTCTTCCAAAAAGGAAGTAAATTACAAGCATGACATACTCTTTGAAAGAGCAGTACCTTGCCTATTTCAAACAGCTTCTACCATTCATGAGTGCAATATTACTTTAAATTATCTTGCCTGAGATTCAGGGGAGAAATTCATCTCCCTACAGCCCTTTGCCCTTTGGGCCTACCCAGTCTCTAACATTCATCCAGTTTAAGATTCCCCAAACCCATGTTCTCCCTCACTATGTGAAATCTCACAATTCTGACAAATGGAATCTGAACAGATAGAGAAAGGAACTTTAAAGGGACTGGAGGTGGAATTTAAGCCCTTTCAGTCCCCAGTGTTTTATAAAAAGCCTTTGTATTTCATTGTATTTTGCTGATTGTTTTGTTTACAATTTAATGTGATTGGTTTTAAGTTCATATATTAATGTATTCAATACTATTCTGTTACACTGAATGAGATTAATCTACTGTGTTTTAACTACTGTTATATTCTGTAACCTTTCTCCTATAACTATACTGAACAAATATTATTGAATAAGCCCATATAAAAACAGCTTTTTCTTCCATTTTGACTTTGTAAAGTGTAACGTGGAAGATGGGTGGACTCTGTCAACCTGTTTAACAATCTTTCATAAATTTAATAAACTAAATATCTCAAATTGATTTTAAGAGGTCTTTAGACAAGATTATTTTTTTTTCTCAACAATTCTGACTGATCATTGTGTCTGCTTCTGAATTATTTGCAACAAGAGGTAAAGGGTCCATTTTAGTAGCTGAAGTGAAATACAATTAAATCCCCACTTACCTCATTTGTAAAAATGTGAATGGATGGGGCATTACAGTCTCATACCAAAGGAGCTAGGAAATTGATCCCAGGGCATGGTACCTCTAGATGACTCCCAAGAGGGATCATCTCTCATTTGTAATTCTTCAGTTTAATTTACTTCCACCAGAACAATCTAGATTTCTTAGTAATGTTCTAGACCCAAATAAGTTTTATTTTGTTTAAAAATATCTCTACCAAGTTTGAAAGATTTACTACACCTGAAAAACCTGTGACAAGTATCCATTAGCTTTAAATGTCATACAGCAGACTCATGTAAAATATGATAATGGGTGTGTTTGTTATTGTCATTAAATAGCCTATTATAACTTTGGGGATTTTGATACTTCTTGAATGTGCATTGCCTGTTGTACTATTATTCTTTATAAAAAAACTGTTACTTTTTAAACAGTGGATCATGGCCAAGTTTGAAAAGGAAATGGATCTCATTTTTGGGTGATAAACATTTGTACTCTACCCTTCCTTAGCTGACCCAATGTGTCACTGATTCTAAGCTATATATTTTATCTCTTTTATTATTGTTTTTGTTTGCATGTGCAATATACTATTTCAGTTTTTTTCTCTCCTTTTTGTATTTGAAGCACGTCACCAGTATTAAGATGTTCTTTAACTTTTTTGATTTTGCAGTAATATAAGTTTAAAATACATTTGCCCTAATGTCAATGTATACTCAAAAAGCTTTAAACTATAAAAATGATGCCATTGATTATTTTTAAAAAGTTATGGGACTTTGCTAATGATTTGTCCAGGAGAAGAGAATACAGAAAGAGCCATTGCACAGTGCCAAAGGAGCACAAAGCTAAACTGCATAGTGCCAAGGAGCATAAGGTCAAGAAGAATTAAACCAGTCCAGGTAGTATTGATGAACTTCTAAGCCAATATGAAAGGACTTCCGAACCTATTATGAAACTCGAGGTTGTGATGCTTGGCATATGCTAAGATGTAGGATACCTTGTATCCACACTCTGTGAAATACTCACAGACAAGTAAGGAAGTTTAACTATCATCCAGGCTCCCCCTATCCTGAGAGTGAAGGTAAAATCAGACCAGGGAATGACATTTCCCTATCATACAAAAATCTAGTCCTTTTTTCTCTCAACTTCCTGTAGTCTTAGTTGCAAATGGGTAAGCAAAATATTATTATATTTTGTCCTACAGACTTGTAGGATACAAATTACTTTAATTGGGCCTTGATTCAAGGACCTGTTATAGGTTTTATTTACACATTTATATTACACATTTATATTACACATAATACTTTGATAGTCTATATTTCATCCAAAAACTATTTTCTCTTTTATTTGAATTTTTTGATGTTTTTTCTTTTGATAATTGATTCATATACCTCATAACTCAGCCATGCATTCCTAAATAATTCTTATATTTTTCAACATCCTCTCCAGGGGGGAATGTATTATTTTAAAATGCAAGGTTTAAATTCTATTTAGAGTAATTTTAGGTTAAGAAACATTCTACCTTTCCAAATCCAGAAACTGAACTCTTTGGAGAAGGCACCATTAGGATGCCTGCACAGACCACACGCTGTACCAGAA
This sequence comes from Monodelphis domestica, assembly GCF_027887165.1. Taxonomy (NCBI): domain Eukaryota; kingdom Metazoa; phylum Chordata; class Mammalia; order Didelphimorphia; family Didelphidae; genus Monodelphis; species Monodelphis domestica. The sequence goes on along the minus strand of NC_077228.1, from coordinate 219,504,222 downwards.
TGGATCTCAGGGGGATGTATAATTGAAAATCTGTTACCCTAAAAAAGAACTATATTTCCCAGGAGACCACTGACTTCCTGCCATTAAATAATTCCTGTAGATAGAGGATATTAATGAGTGCATGGTCCTCTTGGGCTCTTCTTTCTTGGGCTTGCAGCCAGCATGGTGTCAGTGGTAAGCTAAGTGCGGGGACTGTAAATAGGCTAATCAGCCATGGGCACATGGTCTTTATTTTGTATCTTCTTTATTCCTTGATTTCTAATGATCATTGAATAAATCTCTAAAAATGTAATATTTTTATTTATTGAGACTAATTTTAATTGTTACAGTATCTATATAGATAAAGGAAAATTATTATTTTAAATAGAAATAGAGAACAAGTGTATAATATTTGGAAAACTTCATGTGTTCCTTTCAAATTCAAACAAATATATGATAAAATAAAAATAAGAATATATGAACTTTAATAGAAATGTAGCAAAGAGAAATAGAATTTTAGTAATTGCTGAGTAGAAAGGGATAGAATGTATACATTTCCAAATTGTACATTCACCAAAAATGACTATGCTGAGGCAAATAAACCTTATAAACAAATGCAGAAAAATAGAAATGTTATATACACTTTTTCCTGACCCCTATGTATAATAAATTATATTCAATAAAGGACATTTCAAGGAAGGATTTAAATTTAAATATAGATTAAGTGTTGTTTATTAAAAAGTCAAATCAAGCACATAATAGAAACCAATTTAAAAATAGTTAACATACCTTTTTTATATGTTAGAAAATAAACAGTCCTCATGGAAAAACATAATATGAAAATTTTTCATTAGGAAGAGATAGAAGAAATCACTTAACCGAAATGCAACTAACAAAAAATACAGGGCATCAATAATTAAAATTACTCAAAGGAAAAAAAATAACAACTGGGGCTAAGGGCTTCAAGGTCAGAGCTGGCTTGAAATGTCAAGTGCTAAAGACTTCCAAGCTTTACAATGGACTAGTGACAGGACTTTTGACTTCAAGAAGTGAGTGTGGACTATGGGGTGCTCTGTTGTTGGTATAGGTAGGGTCACAGGTTCCTAAAGTTGGGCTATGTCCAGATTATGAACTTGGCTCAGTAGTTGGGGGTTATTCAGCCAGCACTCCTCTGTGGACAGTTTTATCTCTCATTCCCCCTTATCCATGAAAATTAACTCTCTCTGACTAACTTTTATGCTGTTTTCCACAGAAGAACCCCTTCACTCCATCTTCCTATTGGTTTCTGACTCCTGTCATTTTGAGGAGCTTTTTGAAAATTGATTTTGTCAATTCTGGGCTCCAATTTGCTTATTACATCATGTGATTTCTGGGCTTCTTTTTCCAAGTGGGAGATTCTATCTTTTAAACTGTTATTTTCTTTTTGAATCACTTGCATTTCTATTTCCCACTCTTTGGCCCATTTTTCTTATATATTTACTTGGTTCTTGAACTCCATTTTGAGTTTCTTAAGAGAGCTTGTGACCAATTTCTATTTTTTTGGAAAGTTTTGATATGTTTACTTGTTTGTCTCTCTCTGCATATTGTTTCTGAACTCTGCTCCTCTTCTCCAAAGAAGTTATCTCCAGGGTCAGAAGCTTTCTCTGTTGTTTATTTTTTTGGTACTTATGGATTGTGGTTCCTTTGTGTTGATAGCCATTGCTGTACTCATTTTTTCTCTGTATTATCTTGGGTTCTCAGCCAGAAGTCTGAGTGAGGTGGGCAGGCAGTTCTTGGTGTAATGGACTTTAATGAGTCTTTCACTGAGTCTATTTTTCCATCGTTACATGAATCATCTCCTCCTCCCACCTCCCTCCCATAGTCAACACACAGTTCTATTGGGTTTTACATGTGTCATTTATCAAGACCTATTTCCATATTATTGATATTTGCACTAGGGTGATTGTTTAGAGTCTACATCCCCAATCATATCTCCATTGACCCATGTGATCAAGCAGTTGTTTTTCTTCTGTGTTTCTGCTCCCACAGTTCTTTCACTAGACGTGGATAATGTTCTTTCTCATAGGTCCTGAAGCTATTTTTCCAGTCTCTGTTGCATCTGCTGTGGCCTGCCCAGGTCTGCCCTGTCTCCATGCTTGTGCTCCACACTCCTAACTCCAAGCTCCATGTTCCCCAGCCTCAAATCTCAAGTCTCACTCTCAAGGTTCTGTGCTGCCCTCAGGGGTAAGAATGTGGTCCCCTGAGTGAGCTCCCAAGAATTTAGAGATTGCCCCAGATCTCTCTCTGACATTGGCATTATAGGTGGTATGGGGTAGGGGTGATTGACTCACGCTTTTGTAAGACTAATTTTACCCCCTTATAACATGTAAATGTCCCAAAACTGCTTATCTTCAAGACTGTGCCCCTTGGCAGAGCCCCTTCAGTCATCTGATTTTGATTTTTGTCCATTTATGAGGCTTTGTGTGGTTCAGTAGTGAGGGGAGTCTGGCCCTTCTTTCTAATCTGCTGCCATCTTAGCCTGAAGTTACTGAAGATTGATTTGGAAATATTTTCAGAATGGTTTCAGCTTTTCATGTTACTAAGCTACCATCTTATCTCTGCATCCCCAAGAAATTATTAAATAAAGGTTGAGAAAGAACATTAAGCCTTTTTATTACCACATATATGAATTACCTTTGCCTCATGTGTTCTCTATATATGTGCCTCATTATGTTTATACTCCATATTTGTGTTCACTATTGGTATGAATATCATATATATTTGTTGAAGGAGAGATTTTCAAGGTTCTATTTTTTAAGGGAAAGGAAATAGTAGCAATTACAAAACATTTCTTATTAGTAAATGGCTTTTCTTTAAGCTAATTACTTTTGCAGGTTGATTATTAATGGGAACCATATAAATGAAGTGATTCCTTCTTATAATAGGAATTAAGGCCTACAATCTATCCCTAGAACCATAGAGTAGCAATAGTCCTCTAAGAACTCAAACTTAGAGTATGAGTATATATATAATCAATATGTAAATATGAACTAAAATATAATAATATTTTATTTTAGGCAACAAATTTCCCTTTTCTAGGTCTTGGTTTCCTTGTCTGAAAATTAGTTTCTTTTTTAAAATTTTTCATTAGATGATCTCTAAAGGTTGTTCCAGCTTCAGAGTCCTATTTTAAATTATGATGCACTGATTCAAAGTAAAATAGAATTTTAGAGAAGAGAGAGTCATGGTAGCCTGGACTACTCAGAGAGACTTCAATAGAAAATGTAAGCTGTAAGCCTCTAATAAAGGAAGAGGAAGTTTGTGTAAGAATAGGAGGGAGAGCATTTCATACTTAGATAATAATGATAAGTTTAGTTGAATAAGCATGTATGATATATGGTACAGGGAGACATCATTTTTGATTGAATCAGAATGTAATTGAGTGAGAACATTTGGAGAGCAATGTAAATTAGAGATGAATTTAGGCTTGGTATAGGAGACAACAGGGATACTACAGATTCTTGAACATTGGAGTATAATGAATATGGTGTTTTAGGAAGGGCTTATTATTAGGAAACTATATTTTGAATAACATGACATTTGAAGTAAGGAAATGATCTAGAAATCCATTGAAAGATTCATTAATGATATAATGAAGATCTAAACTTAGGTAATGGCATTTGGAATGGAAGTCAGGTGTCTAATTCAGAGAGTTTAGAAAGGAAGTAACCATAGACATTGTGACAGTTTAAATATAAGGGGAATATGAGACAAATTATACAAAAGATGAGAAATATTTATAATCTGAGAGACTGGAAATGTGGTGGTATCAATACAAAAAAAAATTTGGTGGTCCCAGTTTGGAAAAGAAAAAAAAATAACTTTATATGTCTTGAGTTTGAAGTGACAGAAAGCTTAATAAAGATTTTTTAAAACATTATTTTTATTTGGTCAATTTCAAACATTATTCCTTGGATACAAAAATCATTTTCTTTTCCTCCCTCCCCACCCACTACCCCTACCATAGCTGACACGCGAGTCCACTAGGTATCACATGTGTCCTTGATCCTAACCAATTTCCATGTTGTTGGTATTTGCATTAGGATGTTCATTTAAAGTTTACATCCCTAATCACATCCTCTCAGCTCCTGTAGTCAAGCAGTTGTTTTTCCTCAGTGTTTTTACTCCCACAGTTTTTCCTCTGCATGTAGATAGTGTTTTTGTTGTTGTTGTTGTTTTTCTCATAGATCCTTGCAGATTGTTCAGGGACATTGCATTGACACTAACGGAGAAGTCCAATACATTCGATTGTACCACAGTACATCAGTTTCTCTGTACAATGTTCTGATTCTGCTCTTTTTGCTCTGCATCACTTCCTATAGGTTATTGCAGTCCCCATGGAATTCCTCTACTTTATTATTCCTTTTAGCACAATAGTATTCCATCACCAACATATACCGCAATTTCTTCAGTCATTCCCCAATTGAAGGGCAGCACCCTATTTTCCAAATTTTTGCCACCACAAAGAGTGTAGCTATGGATATTTTTGTACATGTCTTTTTCCTTATTATTTCTTTGGGGTACAAACCCAGCAGTTCTATGGTTGAGTGAAAGGGCAGATAGTCTCTTAGCGCCCTCTATGCCCTCCAGAATGGTAGGATCAATTCACAACTCCACCAGCAATGAATTAATATCCCAACTTTGCCATATCCCATCCAGCATTCATTACTTTCCATAGCTGTCATGTTAGCCAATCTGCTGGGTGTGAGGTGATACCTCAGAGTTGTTTTGATTTACATCTCTCTGATTATCAGAGATTTAGGACACTTTTTCATGTGCTTATTAATAATTTTGATTTATTTAACTGAAAACTTCCTATTCATGTCCCTTGCCCATTTATCAATTGGAGAATGGCTTATTTTTTTGTAAAATTGGTTTTGTTCTTTGTAAATTTGAGTAATTAAACTTTTGTCAGAGGTTATTATTATGAAGATTGTTTCCCAGTTTGTTATTTCCCTTCTGATTTTGGTTACATTGGTTTTATTTTTACAAAACATTTTAATTTGATGTAGTCAAAATTATTTATTTTACTTTTTTTGACTCTTTCTAAGTCTTGCTTGGTTTTCAAATATTTCCTTCCCAAAGGTCTGACATATGTACTATTCTGGGTTCACATAATTTACTTTTTGTTTCCTTCTTTACTTTCAAGCGTTCACCAATTCTGAGTTCATCTTGGTGTAGGGTATGAGCTATTGATACAAACCTAATCTCTCCCACACTTTCTTCCAATTTTCCCAGCAGTTTTTATCAAATAGTGGTTTTTTGTCCCAAAAGCTGGGATCTTTGGGCTTGTCATAGACTGTGTTGCTGAGGTTTCTTACCCCAAGTCTATTCCACTGATCCTCCTTTCTGTCTCTTAGCCAGTACTAATTTCTTTTGATGACCACTGCTTTATAATATAGTTGGATACCTGGGAATGCAAGGCCACCTTCCTTTGCATTTTTTTTCATTATTTCCTTAGATATCCTTGATCTTTTGTTCTTCCAAATGAACTTTGTTATGGTTTTTTTCTAATTCAGTAAAAATTTGTTTTGGAAATTCAATAGTTATGGCACTAAATAGGTACATAAGTTTGGGTAGGATGGTCATTTTTAATTGGCAAAATAGTTTTTAATGATTACCTTAATTGCCTCTTCTTTGGAGGTGAGTTGTCCTTTTCCATCCATGATACTGTTAATTTGGTTTTCTTCTTTCCTCTTTTTTATTAGATTGACCAATAATTTGTCTATTTTCTTTTTTTTTCAAAATATTAGCTTCTAGTGTTATTTATTAGTTCAATAGTTCTATCACTTTCGATTTTTTTAAAGTTTTACCTTAATTTTTAGGTTTTCTAATTTGGTTTTCTTCTGTGGGGTTGTAATTTGTTCACTTTCAAGTTTTTTGATTTGCATGTCCAATTCATTGACTTCTGACCTCCCTAATTAGTTAATTTATGAACTCAAGAATATAAATTTTCCCCAAAGCCACTACTTTGGCTGCATCCCAGAGAGTTTGAAAGGATGTCTCATAATTGTCATTTTCTTCAAAGAAATTATTAATTGTTTCTATGATTTGTTCTCTAACTAGCCGATTTTGGAGAATCATATTATTTAATTTCCAATTAATTTTTTTTATTTGGCTATCCATGTACACTTACTGATCATTATTTTCATTGCCTTATGATCTGAGAAAGTTGCATTTATTATTTCTGCTTTTCTGCAGTTTTATGCCATATATGGTCAATCTTTGTGAATGTACCATTTGCTGCTGAAAAAAATGTGTATTCCTTTTTGTCCCTATTTATTTTTCTCCATATATCTATTAACTCTAATTTTTCTAAGATTTCATTCACCTCTTTTACTTCTTTCTTATTTATTTTTTTTTATTTGATTTATCTAAATTTGGTAGTGGTAGGTTCAGGTCTCCCACTAGTATCGTTTTAGTATCTATTTCCTCCTTCATATCTACTAGTTTCTCCATTAGAAATTTGGGTGCTATACCATTTGGTGCATACATGTTGATTAGTGATACTCCTCATTATCTATACTCCCTTATATCAAGATGTATTTACCTTCCCTATCCCTTTTAATTAGGTCTATTTTTGCTTTGGCTTTGTCAGATATCACGATTGCAACTCTTGCCTTCTTTCTGTCAGTTGAGGCCCATTAGGTCTTACTCCAACCTTTAATTCTGACCTTGGGAGTATCTACTTGCCTCATTTCTGTTTCTTGTAGACAACTTATGGTAGGATTCTGGATTCTAATCCACTCTCCTATTTGTCTATGTTTTATGGATGAGTTCATCCCATTCACGTTCAAAGTTATTATTGTCAGTTTTGAATTCCCTAGAATTTTGATATCCTCTCCCAGTTCTGTCCTTTCTTCTTTTGCTATATCCTTTTAATCCAGTGGTTTACTTTTAGTCATTCCCCATATTCCCCTCCCTTAATATGTTTCCCTTTCTGGCCCCTACCTTTTTGTTCTCTTCTTGTTTTTTAGGGTGTGTTAAATTCCCTTTCCCCTCTCTTTCTTGTGCTTTATTGAACTCTCTCACTCCTACCCCCCCCTTAGTTTTTCCCTTCTTCCCTACCTTGTAGAATAAGATAGATTTCAAGATCCCAATGGCTCTTCCCTCTCAGAATTGATTTGACTGAGAGTAATGATCGAGTATTACCTATTAGCACTCTCTTCCTCTCCCTCTTATAAGAGTATTCTTCCCCTACTCTTGTGATGTATATCTTTGTGTGACAAAGATTATTCTATTTATTTTATTTCTTCAAGTATCTCTTGGTACCATCATTGATTCCCCCCCCCACCTTTTTTTTGCATATCATTTTATAGCCCTTAATTCTCCAATCTTTTCCTATGAATGATTCTTCTATTTACTATAATAATGAAAACATTTTGAGAGTTACAAATAACATTTTCCCCATATAGTAATATATATAATTTCGATCTAATTGTAGCCCTTAAAGAAGTGGGTTTGAATAAAAAACAAACAAACATTTTTCTCCTTTTCCCTCTCTTTCATATTAACCTTTTCATGCTTCTCTTGATCTTTGTGTTTGGACTGTCCTAGTCAGCTCCCAAGGACCTAGAGTGCCCCTTGCTTGCTCTAGAGGTGCTCCTCTCTCACTTCCTGGTTCTGGTGGGCACTCTGGCTCCAAAAACTTAAAGTCTGTGCTCCCTGGCATGGTGGGGTTTCCTGCCTAGCTGCTTTCAGGGGTAGGTCCCAGGCAGTCCTAGTCAGCTCCCAAGGACCTAGAGGTGCCCCTTGCTCACCATAGAGGTGCCTCTTGCTAGGTTGTTATGATGTGAGCTGGCTCTGGCTCTGGCTCTGTAGGTGGGATGGAGGAGGGTGGATCGGCTCATGTTTGAATGGAAACTTTTTCACCATCTTATTGTTTGGAAATGTCCCAAGCCACATACCTTCAATGCTTCACCCTAATGTACAGTTCCTCCGTTCTTCTGAAAATGATTTTTAAGAACTTTTGGGGTAGTCTTTCTCCGTGTGTGCTGGGGAGAGGCAGTGACCCATGTTTAGACTGTTGTCATGCTTACCTGGAAGTTCTTAATAAAGATTTTAATGGACAATTAATTTCTGGAGTTTGGAGCACAGGTTGTACACCAAAATTTTAGCCACTGATAAGGAAATCATCCGTCCAATGGGCACATTGAAATCAAGATGATGGACAAATTCATTTATCTTATAGAAAGGAACAGAGATTTGAGGACAGGACCTATGTCAATATGAATAGTTAGAAGGCAGAAAGAGGAATAGAAACTAGGAAAGGAGTCCCATAAAATATAAGTTGTGTGTATAGATAAATGAATGACAGACTTTACTTTAATAGATATAGAAGAAAATCAGTAGATGACTCTGTGAACAGAATCAGACTGTGTGATGAGAGGTCCTAGGTTCAAATGAGACCTCAGTCACTTTCTAACTGTGATACTCTGAGAAAGTGTTAACCCCTATTGCGTAGCTTTTGTTGTTCTTCTGTCATAGAACTAATCCCTAAGAAGTTAAGAGTTTAAAAAAAAATAACATAACCAAGGATTTGTTTTGCAGATTGCAGAAATCTTAAGATGTCCATCTCCAATTTATCCTGTATATACCTTGTTTGTATATATTTGCATTATTTTCTTCCTCATTAGACTGAACTTCTAAGGAACAGAAGCTACATTCTGCATTTCCTTTTATCCAACTTGTTTATTACAGTGCCTTGCACATAGTAGGTATTTAAATATTTGTTGACTGATTGAGGAACCTTGTCCAAGATCATGAAAATAGGAACTATAAGTACAGCTATGATTTAATCTAGATTTTCTGATTCTAAATTCACATAACTACCATGTAATAAATAAAATGATATAATATGATGAACACAAAGAAGCAAGGAAATAACTATATAAATTGATGTCAAGTGAAGTAAGCAGAGCTAAGAAAATAATATATCCAAATGTAAATGGAAAAAATGACCTTGAAAAGAAAAATTCAAAATTGAATGTTGTCACATGAGCAAAGATGATTTTTTAAAAAGAGGTGAAAAGATATTTATTTCCCAAACCTTTGCAGAAGCAAGAGGTCCACAAGTGCACAATGAACTCATCTTGATGCTTTTTTTGATGCATTGGTTAGTTTTCCTTTTTTTTCTCTCTTTTTCTCTTAAAAATACCCTTAATTTTATGGACTCTTGGGAGGAAAAGAAGGAATTTTGGAGGAAAACAATGATCATGTTTTTAAAAACAACCAAAATATGTCAATATAAGCATTTTTTAAACCCTTACCTTCTGTCTTGGAATCAATACTAAGGGCTAGGCAATGGGGGTCAAATGACTTGCCCAGGGTCACACAGCTGAGAAGTTTCTGAGGCCAGATTTGAACCTAGGAACTCCTGTCTCTAGGCCTGGCTCTCAATCTACTGAGCTACCCAGTTGACCCCAATATAAGCACTTTTAAAGGAAGTTATCATTGATAATTCTGAATACAGTTTCAATTGTAGGATGAGGTAATTAATTGTAGTGTGCATAGTTAAGAGCATGAGAGGAAAGTAAATACAGATGTAAATCCTTCTCAAGGAGATTAATCACAAAAGGAAGGGAAGATATGAGATGATCACTAGTGGGAATGGACAAATCAAATTAAGCTTTTTTATTTTAAAAATTCATTTTATTTAAAAAATATTTTTCCATGTTTACATGATTTATTTTCTTTCCCTCCTTTTTTCCCTCACACCTCCCAGTACCAATAAGCAATTCCACTGGGTTGTGTAAATGACATCATTTGATACCCATTTCCACAATTTTCATTTTTACCATAGAGCAATCTTTTAAAGTCAAAAGCCCAAATCATATACCCATATAAACAAGTGAGGAATGAGAAGTCATATGTTTTCCTTTTGGGTTTCTACTCCCATAGTTCTTTCTCTCAATGTGGATAACATTCTTCCTTATAACTAATATAATAATCCAGGATATACCTCCAACATATATTATTTTCCTTTACTGTCATATTGGCCAATCTGCTGGGTTTAAGGTGGTACCTCAACATTGTTTTGATTTGAATTTCTTTAATTTAATTAATAATTCTCATAATTATTTATGAGAAATTTAGAACACTTTTTCATGTACTTTGTGATAGTTTTAATTTCTTTATCTGAAAACTGTCTATTTATGACCCTCGACCACAGTCAGTTAGGGAATGGTTTGATTCTTTTATACAATTGACTTAGCTCCTTATAAATTTGAGAAATTAGACTTTTGTCAGAGTTTTTTTTTATAACCCCCCCAAATTTGCTGCTTCCCTTCTAATTTTGGTTCCATTGATTTAAATTAGGCTTTTTGATGATTGGATATAACTTTTGCTGGCAATTGGGAGGCACACAGTAGATAGTGAGAGATTGAAGTAAGAGTGGAGATAATAGGAGTATTTTCTAGTGAAGATAGGATGGAATGGGATAACAAATATATATATATATATATATATATATGTATGAAGATGAGCTTTATTTGTTTGTTGTCTATTTGTTTTTGGCAAGAAGGTTAACCTTTGCATGTAAGACAGGAGGAAGGAAGAGATAGTGGCTGAAGGTAGCTGATTAGTGTAAGATTAGTAGTAACAGAGAATAGGGGGATCTCAATGAATGACCTAATTTTTTTTTTCTTTAGAGAAATATGAAGCAAAGATATAAGCTAAGAGGGTGAAGGAATGGGAGTGATGAAAATGGGGTAATAAACTAAGTAAGAAAGCATTAAAGGATTACCTTTCTTCAGGGAAGACCCAAATGATGTTGCATAACATAAATTTGTACTGGACTCTGGCAGTCTAGTTTGGGGCATTTCTCCAATTTCATTCAATAACTCGTGAGTAGGAGGGAAGGCAGCAGATGATGAGAGTAATCCAAGAGTACGACTTATCAGGATAAGACTGGTGATAGGATAAGGGAGCAAGAGACTTGAGGGAAGAGGACATGATATGTTTGAACTGGTTCACCAAGGGGTCAAAAGAGAGAAGTCAAGAGACTGTAGCCAGGACAAGAGTGATTACTTATGAAAGAACTGAGGAGTAAAGAGATTGGTTGTCAAGATGAGGATCAGAATAGTGTTTGTTGTCTCCAAAGAGAAGGTAAGATAAAATTAATAGAAAACTATAATTAGATAAGGGAAACTTCATTGTTCATTGCTTAAAATGATATGGGCTTCAAGTTCATCTGTAAAATTAGGGAATTATAAAATAAGACACCATTCAGTTACATATTCAATGAGCCTAATTTGTGGAGAGAGGAAGGTTCCAAAGGAGAGTGTAAAGTTATGATGTCCAAATTTCAAGTAGACTACTTTTATTATGAAAGAATTAATACCATTTAAGTGTTTTTACTTTAAAAATATTCTTTTTTTCCCTCTTCAGAAGTAATCTTTTTAGTTTCTTAGCTCCTGTTGATATGCTATATTTTGGCTTTTCAGCAGATGGAGAGTCCAGTTTTCAACATATTCTGTCAAAAAATAAAATCCTATAGTAGGTCCTAATAATGACTTTATCAGCGTAAGATAGTGTAAGATAAGTCTTTTATCTATGGACACAGTTCTCTCAACATCCATTCCTCCCACCTCCACCTAAGTTGATACTATAACTCCTCACTATTATTTCCACCAGGTGGCATTGCCCCCTTGCAATTCAAATGTAGGGACTTCAGCATAAAGTAACAGTGAATATTCTGAATATCCTGGTAATATTTTTGACAATTATCTCTTCCTTTGGGGAGTTGACATCTCCTTCCATATCACTTCCTAGAGAATCCATTATGAACCATCACTGCCAACTCACTCCACAAAAGCTGCCAATATCAATTAGCCAGGGAAAGAGGGTATTGGGAAATAGAACAAGAGTAACCAAAGTCTTTATAGTGAAATTAGGCTGCTCTACATTGTACTAAGAAAAAAAAAAGGGAGGGGGCTTTTGGAATGAGTTTTAAAGAAGAAAAAAAAAAGAGGTTTTGGATAAAGAGCAACTAGAAGACATTTAGCAAAATAGCCTAAAACTAGAAAGTTTCTGTAACTAAGGTTAGAGAAGAAAGGGCCAAGAGGAGAGGTTAATTTGGAATGAGCAAGTAAAGCTAAAAAAACAAAGAAATGAGAGAACTGCACAAGATGTGATTGGAGAAGGAAAACAAAAACTGATAATATATACAGAATCTAAAGGACCCCATCCTGAAGGCCTGTGTGTTGAAATAGGAAAAAAAAACACTGTATTTTCATATAAAATGATCAATGCCTTGCAAAAATTAAATTTTAGTTAATTTTTGGGTTTTTTTCTCACATTAACGGAGACAAACCAGTGATGAAACTATCCCTGCCCCTAATCCTACCTTTGCTTTAAGAGGTGGAAATATAATTGATGATTTGTCTTTGCTCTTGTTTGTCATTTAGTTAAGCTCAGTAACTTTAATTGATAATAATGCTCAGATCTTAACAATTGGTCTTACCTAATATCTCAGATGTTGATGTTCTTCATTGACTTTTCTTAGAGGCTTAGGTCCTGTAGCTGGGAAAAGGCTCTGGAAGTCATATCATTTCTCAGGATTTCATATTGTAGGGGACATTTAAATCATGTTATCCAGTTCCATTCTTTTTCTAAGATAAGGAAGTGCATCCTCACATCAAAAAAGTGAAGTGAACAAATCAAGGAACAATTCATATGGTTAATATATTCACTTACCCTGGAAGTCTAAGTTCCAATCCTGGCTCACAGAACAAGTCAAAAAGAGTTGGTTGATTTTCACCCTAGTTCCTAACTAATCCAGTGCTTGGCTACTGGCAGAAACCTTTGGCAAAATCTTATAGAAGTGTCTAAAAAGTAAAGTCTGAATCACTGGAAATGGGAACTCTGTCAAAATAGGGGAATTAAGTTCATTAAAGGTGTGGTAGCCTAATTTACTGTGCCAGGATGTAATGATCAGGGATGGGCAGTAAATACTCAGCTAATGCAAACCCACCCAAACTTGGCAGAGTGAATACTCTTCAACCAAACCAACCTTTTTGGCTTCATCTCCAGGTTAAATTTGCTTAAATTAGTCCAGATTGGGTTTGGACTGTGTGCCCTTCTTGTCTTCTAGATCAGAGCTGTTTTGTATCAACAACATAAGAGTAGACAAGGCTCTGTGGGACAGTAACATTTTTCACGGTATAGTGTACCTGGCATCCCTGCTTGAGAGAAACAACTCTGGGAGATCCAGAACCTAGGATATTTCAGGAAACACTATAGTAACCTTGTGACATTATCCTTGATGCCTGGAGGCATGAAATACAGAAAGACTCTCTTCAGCTTCCAACCTCTTGATGAGAACATGAACAGATTTCTTTAAAACAATAACAATTCAAAAGTGCCATGGGACTATGAAAGGCAATATGTAGGACCTATGCAACCACACTTATGGTTGAAGAACAATATATACTGGGAAGGACATGGAAAATGACCTCCACCTAGACTCACAATTCTTAAACCTTAAGTGAGTAGTGAGATTCATATTACAGAATTACAATGTATGATGCATCTAGGTGGCTGAAATAATAGAGCGTTGGATTTTGGAATTAAAAAGATTCAAAATCTTGTCTCAGACACTTAATACTTATGGGACCCAATACAAGTCACTTAACCTTTTAGCCCCAGTTTTCTCATCTTTAAAATGGAAAATGACAGCCACAGCATTTATAGCAAAGGGTTGTTCTAAGGATTAAATGAGTAAATAAAGGGTTTTCCAATTTATAATGTATGCTATTTGGATACTATTATTCTATTAAGAGGAAAGTATATCTTAGGCTTAATAGGATTAAAATTTCATTGCTGGTGTCTTCGAAAACCATTTTTTTCATTTTAAAAAATGCATTCTCACATTGCCCCATCCTTTTCTCAACTGCCCCCTTGTTTTCTGTATGATTTTCTTTTCTTATACTTTGTATTTATTCCCTAAAACTGTATTTCATTCCCTCTGATTTATTAAAGAATGCAATTGAATAGAGTTTTACCCAAAACAGAGCAATTGGTGCTTTCCCCCACGGCACTGAAATTCAGGGATTAATTCAATTGAAGATTTTGCTTCATTTTCTTTACACTGTCAGTATCTTAACATTTCAAGTGTGTTTCTTTTAAACAATTTGTCATTGGATTCTGGTTTGCAATCTTTTTTGCTCTCATCTCCTGATTTATGGGAGGATTCATCCCATTGACATCATAGTTATGATTGATAGCTGGGCATTTCCCTTCTTCCTTTTCTCTAATTCTAAATATTTGGCCCCATCTTTATCCACTCCTAAAGAGTCTATTTTATTTTTGATTGCTGCCACTCATTTTTCTCCCCTCCAGTTTTCCTTGTTTCTCCCTTTCCCTCCTACTGCCCGGTTGTCTGAAAAGAATCTCTACCCTCAGCTGTGTTTATGTGTATTCTTCCCTCCTTTAACCTCTTCAGGTGAAAATAATAAACAACAGCCTCCCACTTTTCTCACTGTCCTCTTCAATATACATAGTTTTCCTTCCACATTTTATTTATGAAATAATTTCCCTCATTCTGCTATAGCTTCTTTCCCTCTCTTTCTTAGTTCACCACAATTTGTTTAGCTATTTATCAATCGAGAGACACCCCATCATTTTCTGCCATCACAAGCATGCATATGAATATATTTTGCACAAACATTTTCATTATCATCTCTTTAAGGTACAAATCTAGTAGTGATATTGCTGGATCAAAGGTTATGCATTCTTTTAAAGTTCTTGGGGTATAGTTCCAAATTGCCTTCCAGAATTACCAACCCTAATTTCAAGGAATTAAGGATGAACATAGTATTTCAGGAAAGATAGAGAGCTGATGGATACAGATTGCTTCTTGAAATATAGTTTCTCCTTCCTTCCTTCCTTCCTTCCTTCCTTCCTTCCTTCCTTTTCCTCTCATGGTTAATGTGGGGATTCATTTTGCATGACTATGCATATTTGTAATGTGTGTGTGTATGTGTTTTGTCTTTCTCATGTTTTAAGAAGGGGGAAGGAATAGGTAAATAAATAAGAATATATTGTTTTACATTGCTCTTGATTAAAGGAAGCAAGAAGTTATGAAAATAAACATGGATAATTTGAAGGAAAGAGTAACTCTTATTTCCATTTGTTGTTGTTAATATTAGGCTCAGCTTTCTTATTAAAGTGAGTTTAATGAAGCTGTGAGCAACAGCAGATACAGTGCTTGAGTCAGAACCAAGAGAACTCCTATATGAATGTTGCCACTGATATATATTAGTGATGAAGATAGACAGTGGGCAGTGAGGAGCAGTAGTAGAAACAGGACCATCATGCTCTGAAATTTTGTGGTTCTCACCAGTATCACTATTAAAGTATAAGCTTCAAAGTCAGGCATAAAGTACAAAATCTGTATTATTAATCAGGGGACCATTCTGTATTATTAATCATCTTTATGTTCTCTACTGGACCATCAGTTTTGTGTTGCTCTGTGTTATTAATTACTCATATTCTTTTGCATTTACCTTAGTTCTGAATTGTTAGGTATAGTGATCATCTACTGTAATTAACTCCCTCCCATTTTCACATCGATAATGAAAACATTCCAGAATGGCAGTGAGAACTTTCCCACCATGACAAATGATGTCAAATGAGACAATATGGGTGAACATTGGAAATGTACAATAAGGATTCTAGCAGTGCAGGGGAATTTCCCCAAGCCTCCACATACTCCCTCCTCTCCAAGTTCACTTTTGATGTATCAGAACCAAAACCACACCTTTACTACCCAGTAACACCCAGGAGTGGGCTAATCTGAGAAAAGGTGAAGATTTCCCTGGAGTGGTAGGTGACAAGCCAACAGACACTCAATAAATATGCAAAGCCTGTTCCACCAGAGAAGGACTACTCCACCAGCTCCCAGGCTACTCCCTTACCTCCAATGCTGTTACTCCATCAGCTCAGAGGCTATTCTATCAACCCAGGGTTAAGGGGCTACCACTCCACACCTTGAAAGCTCCTATTCCCCTATTTCAGAGGCTACTCCATCACCCCTGTGGCTATTTCAGCCACCCCAAGGCTACTCTATCAGCCTTTAGAATAAATCATCAGCTTATCTTGTTAGCTCCCAGGCTATTCCACCAGTTATTAGATCAGTGATGGTGAAACTTAAAGACCATGTGCCTCCCCCTCCAGAGACTGCATGCCTCCCTGACCCTCCATGAATCCTCTCACCCCAAATGTGAGGGGGAGAGAGTGCTCCCATTGGGCTGCATTGCAGTGGAGTGGATGAAGTGAGGAATATCCTCAGCCCAGTTGGAGAGAGGGAAGAAATTATATCCTCCCATTTAGCTCCTTGGTAGAGGGGCAGATGATGTGAAAAGATGTAGTCAAGTATGGTGGAGATGGGGAAGGGATCAGCTCTACCTGAGTCCCTCTGCCTTTCTAGTAATTAACTCTGAGGTGGAGGGCACCTCCCCTGCCCACTTACAGTGTTCTGTGCACCATCTTTGGCACATGTGCCACAGGTTTACCTTCACATTTTTAGGCATATTTTCTTACATCTGGGGTAAACAGAATTTAATCTTTCCATTCTGGGGGTGTGGGAGAGGACCCTGCTATAAAATTGGTTGTGGTATTCCCACATTAGGGATGTATCAAGAACCAATAATTTCACTTTCCTCTTCATAATGAGAAAGTGACATTTATAGTCCAAACTCAGTATTATGGCTCAAATGGAATAATATCTGTAAAGTGTTTTCCAAATGTTGAAGAGAAATATAAATTTTAATTAAAATAATTATTTTTAAATTATTTTAACAAATGAAGTTATTCATTAGGACCCAAGTTCATGATGTCTCATGAAGTCCAGTTATGATTAGTGGTAGTATTTGCTAGAAAAAAAAGAATGGTATACTTCTCAGAGAATGGAAAATTCTTAGAGGATCATTTAAGATAATTGGAATACTAAATAAGAAAAGTGTTTCAATATAGAGATGAAATAAAAGAGAAAGGGGTAAAAAGACTCTCATAGGTCCACAGGATATCAGAAACAAGACTTTGATTTTATGATAGGAAAGGAGAGAGAGAGAGAGAGAGAGAGAGAGAGAGAGAGAGAGAGAGAGAGAGAGAGAGAGAGAGAGAGAGAGAGAGTGCTAATCACATAGAAGCAGTTTTATTTTATTGACAAGAAGGGGTTTTCATAACCTTTAACTATAAGCTTTAGGGTTTGGCATTGACAGAAGATTCACACCAATGTGTTTGCCATTTAAGATGAAGAAAAGCAAGCAAAAGAGCTAGGGAGGAAAATGGCATGAGGAGGTTGTAAAAAGCTTAGTTGAGAAACTTGGGGGGTGGGAGATGGTACATTTGGCTCCTTATGAAAATAATAAAAAGGTAATGTTTAATAAATCATAAGAGAAGATTTTTCCATGCCTTAAAGTGAGGTATATAATCACAAATATTGGGAACTATGAAATCTATTTTTTGTAAACCTAACAATCAGTAACTTCTCTTGTTCTGAGTGACTATTTTCTTTCCTTCCTTCCTTCCCTCCTTCCTTCCTACCTTCCTTCCTTTCTTCCTTCCTTCCTTTCTTTCTCTTCCAATTTAATACTATGTTACTTCATATTTTTTTTTCAATGAGACGTGTATGGTTTTCTTTAATGCAACAAACCATGATACTGAGGAGTTCTGAAAACTTTCTTGTCAGTAAGGCATATGTCTAAGGGTTTATCAAATGTATTTAATGAAGTGGATCTCCTAAAGGTGTTTCTATTACTATAATTGCAAAAATCTGTTATTCCTCACCTTCCTTAACCATATGTTAATACATTGGATGTCACTGATCAGAGTCATTTGCTTGTCTGAATTAACGATGAAGTCTCTCAAAAGCATAGATTCATAAAAGAGGTCAGAAATTTTCTAAGAGTTTGTGTATAAAAAGAGATTTGTGTATAAAAAGAAATTTAAAGGATCTCTGGAAAGTATGATGTATAATATGATTATTTGTTGTCATATATAGTATAAATATAATATTTTAACATTTACAAAGTTCCTTACACATATTTCTACATTTTATGTCATAATACCTCTGTGAGGTAAGTGCTGTTATTACTAATATATGAGGACACTGAGTCAGATTGTGCTTTGTTCAGGATCATGCAGCAATTAAGATTTGAGATCAGGGAGGTGGAGTCAAGATGGTGGCTAAGAAGCAGTAGAAATTCAGACCTCTGAATACCCTTCCTTACCGATCACAAACTGAATTCTCTTGGGGACTAAAAATCAAACCTAACAACAGGACAGAGCAAAGGAACCCTCTCAATCCAAAAGGTACACCCCTCCCTGCCCAAAGCCGGAATTCAAGAACACTCCGGTTTAAGGGGAAGGCATAAGGAAGGTCCCAAGAACCCTCCCCTCCCATCACCCCAAAAAGAGCACTGTCTCCAGCAGCAGGAGGAATCTCTGGGCAGGCAAAGGTGCTGGTCTGGAGGGAGTACCTTGTGGGCAGGACTGTGCCAGGCTGAGATTGTTGAACAAAGGAGGCTGGGAAGGAGCTGGAGAGGGAGCGCAGCCTGGTCACAGTGGCTGAGACCCTTCATATTGCTCTGCTCCAGCCTTCCAGGAGGTTTTACGACTCAGGGCACATACAGCCCAACCCAGATGAACTTAATCTCATCAAAAGTCTTCAGAGGTCAGGGAAGCCCAAATGACAACATTCCTCCCTCACAGTCTGCTGCATTTTCATTTAATCCAATCAAAAATCTCTAGAGGACAGGGAAGGTCAAACTCCATCACCCCTCCTCCACAGAGTACAGGGAGAGATCTTCTGTCAAAGCTCCAAGAGGGGAGACTCACAGAAACCCCCAACACCAAAAAAAAAATGAGAGGAGCAAGAGCAAAGACAAATATGGGGAGCAAAAAAGGGGTAAATATTAATGAACAACAGAAAAAGAAGAAAGAAATTACAATAGACAGATTTTGTACAGGAAATGAGCAAAAAGGAAATGGAACAGATAGGGAGTGATAGGCAAACGATACATCAGAAATCCCAGTGAATTGGATACAGGCTTTGGAAGAACTCAAAATGCAATTCAAAACACAATTAAGAGAGACTGAAGACAATTGGGAAAAGAACTTAAAACTAAGATAAGTCATCTGGAAACAGAAAATAGGGTCTTGAAAGCCAAAATCAATCAGCTTGAAAATGAGGCAAAGGAGATGAAAGATGGGGCAAAGGAGATGAGAGATGAAGCAAAGAGGACAAAAGATGAAGTCCAAAGAATATCAGACCAGAAGGAGAAAGATGGACCAAAAATTCAGGGTTGAAATCCAGTCTTTAAGAACCAGAATACAACAACCAGAATTAAGCGACCTCACAAGGCAGCAGGACACTATTAAACAAAACCAAAAGAATGAAAAAATTGAGGAAAATATGAAACATCTCAATCACAAAACAGAAGATTTAGAAAATCGTTCCAGGAGAGACAATTTAAGAATCATTGGTCTATCAGAAGACCATGACAAAAGAAAAAAGCCTGGACATCATACTATAGGAAATTATCCAAGAAAACTGCCCCAATAGTCTAGAACAACAGGGAAAAGTGGAGTTTGAAAGAATCCACAGAGCACCTCCTGTACTTAATCCCCAACTGAAAACAGCCAGGAATGTTATAGCCAAATTGAAGAATGATCAGACCTAAGAAAAAATATTACAAGCTGTCAAAAAGAAGTCATTCAGATACCATGGAACCACAGTGAGGATAACACAGGATCTGGCTACATCTGCACTGAAGAACTGAAAGGCATGGAATATGATATTCTGGAAAGCAAGGGGACTAGGTCTACAACAAAGAATCAACTACCCAGCAAAACTGACTATATTCTTAGAGGGGAAAGTACGGTAATTCAACAAAATAGAAGAATTCCAAGAATTTGAAAAGAAAAGACCAGATCTGGAGAGAAAATTGGATGTCCAAGCACAGGACTCAAGAGAATCATCAAAAGGTAATTTAAAAAAATGGAAAAAAGAATAACAAAACAACAAAAAAACCCTTTTTTAAAAGAGATGTAATAAGTTAAAATAATATGTATCCCTATAAGAAAAGAGGTCATTGGTAACTCTTAAAAACTGTTGTTATCACCTGGGCAACTAGAAGAATTACACTTAGAGGGAACAATGACAAACTGTATAGGATGAAATAACAAGACATAAATAGGTATATAGATATATGTATGCAAAATACATATACATATATATGCATATATATATATATATAACTAGAGCTAAAAAAAGAGGTTAATACTAAAAGAAATGGGAAAAGAAACAAAAGGGGGTAAGTTTTTATGTCACAAAGAAGCTCAGGAGAGGGGAGAACATCAATACACTGGAAGGGTAAAAAGGTCAGAGACAGGAAATACTCAACTCTTACGTGCATTGAAATTGACCCAAAGAGGGAAGAACAATCCAATCCATTGGGGCAGAGAATACATTCCGGCCCTATAGGGGAGTAGAAGTGTAACAAATGGACTGATGGGGAGGGAAGCAGTATAAGGGAGGGAAAAGTTGGGGGTAGTTTTAAAAAGACTGTAAAGAAAATAAGGGGAAGAATAAGAAGGGGGGTAGAAATGAAAATAAAATAAGGGTGGGAACTAGGGGGACTGATTAAAAACACACATTGATGTAGAAGGAAATAGTGAAAGAAGAAAAGACAGGATCAGGAGTAGAAATCAAGATGCTGGGAAATACACAGCTAGTAATCAAACTCTGAATGTGAATGGAATGAACTGACCCATAAAACACAAGCAAATAGCAGAGTGGATTAGAATCCAAAACTCTACCATATGCTGTCTATAAGAAACTCCATATGAGGAAGGTAGATATGCATATGGTCAAAGTAAGAGGATGGAGCCAAATCTATTGGGCATCAATTGATAAAAAGAAGGCAGGAGTCACAATCATGATATCTGACAAAGCCAAAGTAAAAATAAATCTAGTTAAAAGAGATAGGGAAGGAAATTACATCCAGATAAAAGGCAATATAGACAATGAGGAAATATCCGTACTCAACATATATGCACCAAATGGCATAGCATCCAAATTTCTGAAGGAGAAACTAGTGGAGCTCAAGGATGAAATATATAGGAAAACTATACTAGTGGAAGACCTGAACCTTCCTCTATCTGAACTAGATAAATCAAACCAAAAATTAAATAAGAAAGAGGTAAGAGAAATGAACGAAAACTTAGAAAAAATAGATTTAGTAGACATGTGGAGAAAAATAAATAGGGACAAAAAGGAATATACCTTCTTTTGAGCAGCACATGGTACATTCACAAAAATTGACCATGTATTAGGGCATAAAAACATTGCAAACATGTGCAAAAGGGCAGAAATAATAAATGCAAACTTCTCAGATCACAATGCAATGAAAATAATAATTAGTAAGTGTACATGGAGAGATAAATCAAAAATTAATTGGAAATTAAACAATACCATTCTCCAAAACCAGTTAGTCAAAGAACAAATCATAGAAACAATAACTTTATTATTTTGAGAGGAGCAGAACCAGGAGAACATTGTACCCAGAGATTGATACGCTGTGGTACAATTGAATGTAATGGACTTCTCCATTAGTGACAATGCAGTGATCCTGAACAACTTGGAGGAATCTACAAGAAAAGCCACTATCCACAATCAGAGGAAACAATGTGGAAATAAAAACACCGAAGAAAAACAACTGCTTGAATACATGGGTAGAAGGGATGTGGTTGGGGATGTAGACTCTAAATGAACATCCTAGTGCAATTAACATCATTGAAATAGGTTCTAATCAAAGACAAAAGTAATACCCAATGAAATTGCATGCCGGCTGTGGGAACAGTGGGTGGAGGGGAGGGAGGGAAATAAAGTGAATATTGTAACCAAAAAAAAAATTAAATTAAATAAAAATTAAAACCAAAATAAGATCTGAGATCAGACTTGAATTCAAGTATTCTGAACTACAAGTTGTTCACTATCTCTACTATGCCACCTCACTACCAAAATAATAATAATTTGACAATCAATTCTGTGACTAATCTGTCCAATGTCCTGTTGCATACAAAGACTACCACATAATAAAGTCCATCTCCAATATTTTGATTCTTCAGGTTCCATAGTTTTAGTTGTTTTATTATTGAGACTAATTTTATGTTACAGACTAGAAATAAGAACCAAGAATTCATAATACAGATTTTAAGAACAATAATATGGATGTCAATTATGTCTGAAACTCAATGGCAATCCAAAGTAATAAAAATACAATGATAACAAAAGTGAATAAATAAAAGAATAACAAAATTATTTATATACTAGCCTCTCTCTCTCTGTCTCTGTCTCTTCTCTCTGATCCTAAGAACTTCATATTTGATTTTTTTAAAATTCTAGTCTTTCTTTAGTGTTTTTTTTTCCTTTCAACAGGGAGGTTTGGACTCATGCCGTTACTATTTTGGTAAACTTTTCTTCCATTTTTATTCTTTATCTTGTATTTTACTATTATTTCTT
The DNA here is from genome assembly GCF_027887165.1 of Monodelphis domestica. Taxonomy (NCBI): domain Eukaryota; kingdom Metazoa; phylum Chordata; class Mammalia; order Didelphimorphia; family Didelphidae; genus Monodelphis; species Monodelphis domestica. The sequence continues at coordinate 219,481,676 of NC_077228.1, read as the reverse complement.
TTATGCAATTTTGCCACTATTAAGTTGTTTCAACTGAATCCAAATCTTTGTGACCCCATCCTCAGGTTTTCTTGGTAAGAATACTGAAATGTCTTGACATTTCCTTCTGCAGCTCATTTTATAGATGAAAAACTGAGGCATACAGGATTAAGTGACTTGTCCAAAGTCACATAGCTAGTAAGTGTCTGAGGCTTCCCCATTCCAAGCTCAGTGCTCTAGCCACTCTGTGACCCAGCTGCCATCTGGTGTGTGAGTCCTTGTAGGTAATCATTCTTTTTTATTCAAGTTTTACACGAAATTAATGCAGTTACTTAATGCTCTTTTTAAAAATTTCTTTTGAGATTCTCTTGCCCCAAATTGTTAATTTTGTTATGAAATTTCTTCTTTTACTCATATCTTAAACCTTACGTTCTAGAGTAGGACTTTGTGGTAGAGCCAGGATCTGCTACTGTTAGTTAAATGCTTTATGTCCTTTGATGAAGGATACCACTGGATTGTATACTACTGGAAAGGGGTTGAATATACTTCTCTACTGAAGCCCAGTTTGTCCTCTACAGCTACAATTTTGGATGGAGTATCTGAGTTTAATACCACCTCTTTCTCAATTCTGGCCTTGGAAAGGAAGCTGGATCAAGGACTTTGATCCAACCCTGCCTATTGCCAGCCAGTGGCTTTTTTCCTTTTCCCTGTCCCTCCTAATGGAACTAATGGAACTTCTAGTAGTCTCCGGTTGTAAAAGTTCTGTTTAGTTGTGCTTTCTTATTTTCACATGATGCTTTTCATCATTTCTTTCATATTGTTCAAGTAACCTTAGTTTTACTGAAGTTTTTCTTGTCTCCTTCATTGCCATACATTCTATCTTAATATATTTCAAAAGACCCAAGGTATCAACAATTTGGTACTTGTGACAATAATATCATGCATTTATGCATATAGACAAATGAAAACCTAAATACTTTCTCTATTTTGGGACTTGTTAAAACTTTTGCACAGTTAATACATGGCAACTCTGAATTAATTATATTTTTAAAATCTTTTAAAGACACTATATGCCTTTGAAACTGTTCTCTTTTTCTACTTCTATGCCTTCTACCTTCTACCCTAATGTCTAATATAATCTTAAGAACAGAGGATTACCCTCAAGCCAGATATGTGGGTTCCCCCTTGACCTTCAACTGATCAGTCTGTCTTCACTTAACCTCCATGGGGATTTTCCAGCATAAAACAAACAGAAAAATCCCATATGTTTTTACGACCCATTCACTAGGTCTTCAAATGCCTCCTCACTTGTTTTCTGACAGCACTGTCTGAAGTCTGCTCACTGCAGAGTCCCTGAGTTTTATGTAGTGTTAGAGCCATTAGAGAGAACATTTAGGGGTGGGAATGGTTAAAGAAACAAGGAGTTCCTTTCCAAAAATGCTCCAGTGTGGCTCCAAGTGGACCACTGCATAGAAATACTGGATCCCGCACACATGCCCTTCAGTGGCAAAAGAAAACAGGCTGTCATTATTAGCCTTTTTCTAAGAGCTCACAATGTAACATCATAGCTAAATTCAGTCAGAGACAGGTCAAGCAACAAAAACCAGGAGCCAAGGCAGTCTAGTCAGCTCTGAAATTTGATTCAGACTCCAGATTATGAATAGATTTAACTAGTTTGCTAAATGAAAATGTAGATTTTGGCACTATATGAATTTTTTTAGGAGGTATGCTATATGTGGAGTCCCTATACACACTGTGGGGATATGAGAAAGAGCTTTTTATATTATACAACTACTTGGTATATATTTTCCCTATTAACCCCATGAATGCCAATATTTTAAAAAGGAGAAAACGTAAAGGAGTAATATCCCAATCTGTTCAGTGTGCTTTAGAGAGAAGATAATCAAAGGAAATTTTTCATCATTCTAAATTATAGACTCAATTACATTTTGAATTAATAACTAAGTAGATATTTATAAGCTTCTGTTTCAGTACAATTCTTGGTAAGTCTCTGATATGTCAAGTTAATCATTTTCCAAGACCAGACTATTAATAGTCAACAAGGACAGGCAAATCAAATTTCAAGCCATCCTAAGGTTTCTGTTTCCCTTCCCATTTCTAGAAATGGTGGCTAGGATTTTCCTTGTCACAGTAGTGGCTAGATTCTGTCTGTTTCTTGGCTCTACTATTAACCCTATCATTGTAATGTTAATCTCTCATTTTCTAATTTAATAATCCTTGTCCAAAATACCCTACTAGCAGGATATTAAATTAGCAAGGTACCCTGACCACCCCAAAAGGGAAAAAGTCCATTGGTACAGTTTTCATTCATTCATCAATTCATTCAATATGCATGTTTACTATGCTTATTTACTTCTAAGCATACCTACTCTCTATAAAATGTCTACTCTGTGCCAAGTGCTATGCTAATTGCTGGAGATGGATAAATGAAACTATCTCTGCTGTCAAGGAGAATGAATTCCAATGAATTGTTCATGTATATATCCTTTGACCCAGTAATACCACTACTAGGTTTGTATCCTAGAGAGAACAAAGATAGGGGGAAAGAAACTACATGTACAAAAATACTTATAGCAGTTATTTTTGTGTTGGCAAAGAATTGAAACTGAAGGGATATACTTCAATTTGGGAATATCTAAACAATTTGTGGTATATGATTATAATGAAATACTATTATGCCATAAGAAATGACAAATAGTATGATCATAAAAAATCTGAAGGACATATAAAGTAATTCAAAGTGAAGTGAACATAACCAGAAGAATGTTTTACATAGTAACTGCAATAATGTCTGATGATGAACTATGAATTACTTCAAAATTACCAACAAAGCAAGAATCCAAGGCAAATTTAAGGACTCATGACATCACCATAGAAAAAACTGATGGAATCTCAATGCAGATTGAAGTATGCTATCCTTCACTTTATTTCCTTCATCAGTTTCTCTCCACTACCTGTGATATGCATCTTTTTTCACAACATGATGAACTTAGAAATATATTGCATTATAGCACATGTCATATTACCTGCTATTTTAGAAAGGGGGGAGGTGAGGGAGGGAGAGAAAATAGATAGCAAAATGTCAGAAAATAATTATTAAAATTGTATCTAAATTGTAATCTTGGGATATATATATATAAGTACATGCATATATAAAATAAGAGACAAGGAAAAATCATTGCACATGCAAGATAATTAAACAGAAATGATATATAGAACAAACACAAAATAATTTGGGGCAGCACTAATTGTGGAGAAATCATTAAAATTAGCATTCTCTAAGAGGAAGCTCTTGAGCTGAGCCTTGAAAGGAGCTAGATAAGAAAGAAAGAAATTTCAAGCTTAGAACAACATAGTGGCATAGAATTCAACATACAGATGAGGAAAATAATGAGATGGCTTCCTCATGATTATATTACTTTAATCCAAGTTTTCTTCTAGTGCAGAGCTCTTCCCATCCACCCCATGTTGCCTCCCCAATATATAGGTTGTGAACACCCCTTAGCAAAAAATGATTTTGCATTTTCCTGGACATTTCTCCCTCAACTGACAATTTAACACAAAGAGGGCAATCCAAGATTTCCATATTGTACCCTGTGGCTCAGTCCTTATCCCTATCCTTATCAAAGATGGGGCCACAAAGATGACTCAAATACTGCAGGATTTTCTCCAAAGTAAAATTCACATCTGGATTTGTCCAAATGTTAGCTATGTAGTTCTTAATTCCTTCACAATCAATAAAAAATGAGTATCATTTATGGTCAGTCTTTATTTTAACCCACCATTGTGTAAAATTAAAAAAAAAGACACTAAGGCCTCACAGGAAGCCAGAAATAAATAAAGAACCTTAACAAACACACATAAGTAGGGGTATAAATATAGAACTTATGAAGTATTTGGAGTATTTGGCATTTGATCTGATTCTTTAAGGAAATTAAAGATTCTAAGAGATTTAAGTGAAGAAAGAGTACATTTCAGTCATGGAGATTTAAGGCAAAGGAAAAAGATGGTGGCAGATTACTTTCTTCCCAACAAGTGTTATCTATGTTTCTTCATCCTCAAGAAGCCATGTTAACCTCCATTTTAATGAAACTGATATATTTCCTTTGAAAACCAATGTACTCGGCCTTTTTTAAAACATGAGTCTGCCTGAATACAGCGGTTGAGGGGACATGACAGAGGAGAGACTCTAAATGAACAATCTAATGCAAATACTATCAACAAAGCAATGGGTTCAAATCAAGAAAACATCTAATGCCCAGTGGACTTACGCGTCGGCTATGGGGGGTGGGGGGGAGGAAAAGAAAATGATCTTTGTCTCTAATGAATAATGCTTGGAAATGATCAAATAAAATATATTAAAAAAAAACATGAGTCAATATTACAAAGAATATAATAAAAGACCTTTTATACTAGACATTCTAACCAAATAAGTTTAGTATTTGAACTATCAAAAAACCCTTGTTTAGTATTTGTATTTTTTTTTTGTTTCTTTCTATAGTACAATCTTTTCACATATGTTCTAGAAGAAAAGTTTGATTGGGTCTCTTTTCTGGGTTTTGTGTTTCTTAACACTAGCCTTTACAAAGCCCAACAAACTACTCCTCCTAAATGGCAAGATATGAGAATAGTGTTAGTTCAAAGTCATGACAGGGCAAATAACTATGAAGCATAATGGCTTTAGGGAAAAGAAAAAAAATTAGGAAAAGGACAAGTCATAATTTCCAAATATGAAGACTATTAATACTGACAATAGATAATGACTTGGGCCCAATTTTGAATGGAGAGAATAATAGGATGGATTTGAAGATTCTACAGTGCTTTCAATTTTTCTACATTACTCCTTTACATAAAAAAATCAATATGTAAATCATAGAAAATTATGATTTCCTAATAAGGATGGTGAATCAAATGATAATAGAGAAACAAATGTTAAATCTAAATGAGCTACAGCCTATTACAAATTGAGATTTACACACAAGAAGTGGTATATAACTAAAGAAAATATGATTATAAAGGGAGGAAAACTGGTCATGTAGTGAATGAGGAATAGCACTATATAATGTGGTTGGGTAGCCCAAGTGAAATATTAATTCCTGTGGAACATGAAAAGACCTTGAGGTAGTTCTCCAGGATTTGAGGTAGGTCTTCCATAGATAATTTATAGGGAAACACATATATAAGAATAGCAAATTTTTAAGGCATTAAGTTGTATGATATGTGTCAATCAGCATTGAGAGAAAGGATTCTCTTTTTTGCCATCTGGAGTTTTCTGTACTAATGGAATCATAGGTCTACAAATATATATAGATATACATAGATATATAGATATAGATATGTATATATATGTGTGTGTGTCTATAATAAATATATATATATATGCATATAAACAAAAAAAATTACATTTGCAGAGCTTTACTTATAGTCGCTCATTTGATCCTCACCTAAATCTTTTGGGTATGTAATATAAATAGTTTCCTTTCTTTGCTTTTTTAGCTTTGACTACAGATACTGTCACCCTATCTTGTAAAAACTTGGATCAAAGAATATATATAGTTTAATGAAACTTTTAACACAGTTCTATATTGTTCTCCAGAATGCTTGTACCATTTCACTCTTCTACCAGAAATGTATTAATGTACCAATATTCCTACATCCTCTTCAACATTTTTCTTTCTTTTTTTTAGTCATATTAACCAATCTTTGAGGTGTGAGGTATCTCAGAATTGTTTTAATAGTGATTTGGAATATTTTTTCATATGACTATAGTTTTAATTTCTTCATCTGAGAACTGTCTGTTCATATTCTTGAACCATTTTTCAAATGGAGAATGCTGTCTATTCTTTTAAATTTGGCTCACTTCCCTATATATTTGAAAAATGAAGCCCTTTTCAGAGACACTATAACTTTTCCCCCAATTTGATGTTTCCCTTCTAATATATAGATTTAAAAAACCCATACCTTCCATCTTAGAATCAATACTGTGTATTATTAGTTCCAAGGCAGAAGAGTGGTAAGGACTAGGCAATAGGGATTAAATGATATGCCTGGGATCACAGAGCTAGGAAGTGTATGAGGTCAGATTTGAACCCAAGACCTCTCATCTCTAGATCTTCCTCTCAATCTACTGCATCACCTAGCTCCCTTCATTTCCTTTCTTATCTTGGTTATATTTGGTTTTGTTTTTACAAAAAACTTTTTTCGTGATATAATAAAAATTATTCTTTGCATTTTTTCATTAGATTTTCTATGTGTTGGTCTTAAATTCTTTGCTTATCCATAAGTCTGACAGGTAAACTTTTCTGTATTCCCTTCATTTGTTTGTGGTATGACCCTTTATTTCTAGTTCAAGTATTATTTTTGATTTTATATTTGGGTATGATGTAAGACATATGTCTATGCCTAGTTTTTACATTATTGATTTTGTTTTCTCACAGTTTTTGTCAAGTAGTGAGTTCTTTTCCCTATAGCTTGGTTCTTTAGCAAATACTAGGTTACTATGATCATTAACTATTATGTTTTGATTTCTTAATCTATTTCCTTGATTAACTACTCTATTTCATAACCAGTACCAGATTGTTTTGGAAATAATCTTGAGAGATTAATTTTCCTATTAGAATCAGAAAGAATGTAGAAAGCAAAGAGGAAAACTATAGAAAAGTTTTTCATCCTCATAAAGCCTTTGTAATTTTTACCTTTTGAAGAGAATGAACATAATTCTCATAAAAAAAAAACTTTATTTGGTGTCATGAATTAGCTAATTGTTATGGGAACTGTGGTAAGAATGGTCCCTTAAATACTCTGCTTATAAGGGGAATAAATCCCATTCTGTCACTATTTTTATGGTGCTTCCATGGTGCTGACATTTAACTTCCTGGTCACACACATTTTTATTATTATTTTTAATGCTATCATAATTTCATAAATAAAACATCACTAAACATTGATTTGCTTTTTGGCAGATTTCTTTTCTGAATGAATTGATGCTGCCAAGGGAGGTGGGGCATTAACTATTCACTCCAACAGATATTTAAATCAAATGGGATGCATTTCTTGTGGTTAGTCCTTTCTTCCTTTATTTTGATATAGGGCTCTTCCTTCCCAGGCTTTTACATCTATGCATTCTCTCCTTTCCCTTACCCTGCAAGAGTTTCTCCAAGTGTCCAATACTGATAAGGGAAAGAGAAGAGGTTGTGACAAGGAAGATGATGAATTGTCTGATCTTTGAAGAGAGTCCCCTAATTGAATAGCCCTTCCAATGTTGGTAATGGCTTCTGGCTATATATTGCTTTATCCATGGCTACTCTAGACCTGAACATGCCAAAAATGAGTTTTCCTCAATTCAAACTAAGTCCAGAGTATAGGTGGGTGACTAGTGGCAATACACAGTAGAACTATATCATGAATTGGCTACTAGATATGGTTATAATTGTGACCGGGGCACCAAAATTAGCAGCACATACATTTGTGGAAAATTTCTTCCAAAATATCAATGTGGTTCAATCCTGTTTGCAAGATCCCCTAGGAGGAGGAGTTGACATGCCTGATGAAAAGGGTAGTGACTTCTCTGAGATGTGTCTCATGGTGGGGATGCTATGTTATTTAAATGATGATTAGGTCATCCTATCATATCTACAACCATGATTTATCTCATATACTCCATGAAGAGCACATATTTTAGAAAACCCAGTTCAATACTATCACAGTACAGTACCATGAGTATAAGTACTGGTAAACTGCCATTTTTGTCCATTCATTTCTTCATTCAGTGGGCAATCATTGAGCACCTATGATATGCAAAGGATGGAACAAATGATTAAACAAATAAAACTCTGAATTTATCTTTACTTTCAAGGGGCTTACAATTTAGTTGCAGAATAGCAGAGAGCAAATGTACACATATGTAATATCATTTAATATAGAACAATAACAAACAATAAAACAGAGAGAGATCTAAATAGGGATACATATGTATGCAAATATAGAGACATATTGAGAGAGAAAAATATGGAAAGTGTCTATATGGGGAGATTTAGAGTTATGGATTTCCTGTTCTATCTCTCTATCCATTTCTCTATCTTTATGTTGATACCCATACATAAAGACTGTAAATATAACAAAACTGTCTTAGAAATGGGTTAAAAGGATGGATAAAGTGCTAAGAGATAAAGGAGTAAGTACTTCAATTACATTAGAATATATTTTCTACAGTGGCCTTTTAGAAAGAGAGAGAGTGAGCATTATATACTCTTAATAGATCAGTGGATGATGAGAGAAAGGAAAACTACCTGATAGTTACATTTCTATCTACAACTAATTGCCTATTGTATACTTTCACTATTTTCCTGACCACTGTTCAATCATTATAAACATAATATCAGACAAGAAATATCTAAATAATAATAAAATATATTAATTCTTTGCCTTCTGCATATAGATGACATTTATATGAATCCAAAGTGATTCCCAAGAAAGAAATCAAAGTGAGTATTTTACACTCAAAGGTTAAAAAACACCCATAATGCCTCAGACCACATATATATGGTTAGAAAAACAAACACAGAACCTCTGGAGGTATATTTTGATTACAGATGCCAGTTCTCTGTGGTTAGATTTCACTCTTAATTCCGTTCAGGTATGTGATCTAGGAAGTAGTAAAAGGTAGTTGTTTAGAAAAGAAAATACAATAAAGAAGAAAGTGTCAAAGAAATGACAGAATCCATGCATATTTTCTGTCTTCTTGGTGGAGACACATTGTGGTGAAAAGCAGTCTAAGCATTTGGGATATATCATTAGCAGAAAAAATACACAACTGCTTTTTATTTGCTTTCACTGGTGACACAACTGCGATTTCAGCCCAAACAACATTGCAAGAGCACTAAGGAAACTCTTCAGAGAAGCAGTGTCCAGGAAAGGAGGGAGTGCTATTGTGTTATGTTCATAAAGTAGGAAAATTTGAATCTAAAGAAATGTGCTCTTATCACCAGATCTGAAGGTAAGGAACAATCTAATTACATTTCAGTTATTTTCAAAATACCTAGGTAGCAGGACTGTATTGACCTCCATCATATTATCCCCTTTAAATACTGCTCTGTTCCCTTTTTCTCTTTTCCTCCTCACCAGTATTTTGCTTTTTGTCATGGCCCCAATTCCTCCTCCTTCCAATTACCTCCCACTTCCCTTGTTTTATTCCCCTTCTACTTCTCTGTGGGGTGAGATAGAATTCTATACCCCACTAATTGGGGTAAGATAGAATTCTATACCTCAATGAGTATACTTGTTTTACCCTCTCTGAGTGAGTTAAGTTGAGAGTAAAGTTTAAGCATTGTCTATCACCATCCTTATACTCACTTATCTATAATGATCTTTCATGTCTCTTTATGTTATATAATTTACCCCATTCTATCTCTCCCTTCTTTTATCTCTCAGTGCAACACTCTTTGAGCCCTTCATTTTTTCTTTTTAATATATCATTCATATGCATATATATCATATCATACATACATGTCATTCGATATCATCACATTTACATATAAATTATATCATCATATGTATGACATCACAATAATCATCTTACTTCCCCACCTTCGTTCTGAGTAAATTCCTTCTATCTTCTCTACTACTGAGTAATTTTTGATAATTACAGAAATCCTCTTTCCTTGTGGACATTAACATTTTGACCTTAATGACTCCCTTAAGTTTTTTTTTCTTTCTTATTTATCTTTTGGGGTTTTTCTTGTGTCTCGTGTTTGGACTTCAAATTTTTTGTTTAGGTCTGGCTTATTCCTCAGGAATGCATGGAATTCTTCTAATTGATTGAACGTACATTTTCTCCCCAAAAAGAATATATTTAGTTTTTTTAGATAAATGACAATGGATTGTAAATCCAAGTCTTTTGTCTTCCTGAATATCATATTCCATGCCTTATTTTCCTTTAGTATAGAAGCTGCTAGGTCCTGTGTGATCTTAACTGTAACTGCATGGTAATTGAATGGTTTCTTTCTGGCTGCTTGGAGTATTTTTTCCTTGATTTGATGGCTCTTGAATTTAGCAATTATATTTCTGGAAGTTATCATTTGAGAATTTCTTTCTGGAGGTGATCTATCAATTCTTTCAATTTCTATTTTCTTTTCTTTTTTGAGGATCTCTGGGCAGTTATCTTTGATAATTTCTTATAATATGATATCCAAGGTTGTTTCTTGATCATGTCTTTCAGGTAGTCCAATAATTCTCAAATTGTCTCTCCTAGTTCTATTTTATAGATCAGTTGTTTTTTCAGTAAGCTATTTCTTGGTTCCCCCTATTTTTTCATTCCTTTGATTCTACTTTATTGCTTCTTGATTTCTCATGATATCAGTAGTTTCCAGATTGTTGATTATGATTTTTAAGACCCGATTTTCCTCCTTCAGTTTTTGGTTCTCCTTTTTCAATTGACCCATTTCTTCTTGGACCCTTTTCATTTTTCTTTCCCACTTTTCCTCTGCCTCTCTTAATAGGTTTTTAAAGTCCTTTTTGAGTTCTTCCAGACTGTGTCCAATCCATATTTTTCTTTTGGATTTTGGGTGTGTTTCCTTTGCATTCACTGTCCCATTCTGTGTCTGGACCATGCTCTTTGTCTCCAGAAAAATCTTTAGAGTTCCATATTTTTTGTTGTTGTTTGATCATTTTCTCTCTTATTATAGGTAGGTTTCAGGGGATGAAGTGATGGTCTGAGTACTGAGAGCTGTAAAAGCCCCTGCTCCTGCTGATTCAATTGACCAAAGATGCTGATAACTTAAAGACTTGCCTCAGTCTTAAGTGTAAACTTTTGATCTCACTCTAATCTTGATCAGGTCATGTGCTATGTAATTGATCCAATCAGGAACACCTTTGATTGTTAGCTAGGCATAAAGATCAATACTTAGTAGTTAGCACTATCAACCACACCAAAATGTGAACTAAGTCCAGACTATCCCTAGGACAGACTGTAATTCCCTGGGCTGGGATTCCATACTTCTCCACAGGCTTAAAATTTCAAGCTGTATGGATTATGTTGTACCACTATTTGCCTAAGCAGGATCTCAGGGTCTGGATTCGGATTAGGAATAGGTTTTGGAACCTTGGATAGCAGATGTGGGTGGGTAGGGCATGGCTTGCTCTTGGCTTGTGCTTCGCTCTTTGTTACAGCTTCATGCTGACTCTGATCTCTCACCCCAGTGCCTCAGTTGTTCTTTGCCTAACTTTTAGGTTTATCTTTTCTTGAAAGTTGTTTCATTTTGTCTCTTTGTTGGTTTTTTCACTCCTATATTCATTTTGTGGTGATATTTTAATCTTGATCAGAGAAGATTCTCATGGTGGCACAGAGCTGCTCTGTATTACTCCACCATCTTCCTCCTCCACATTTTAAAGGAAATCCTATAATTATATTATTCACCTGGAGAGTCGAAACAAATAAGAGCTACAGGTAGAATCATACTTTTTTTAGAGGTTCACTAAGTCATCCAGTTTTCCTACTCAGTGGCCAATATTGGAATTGCTTCAGCACTCATCCCCAAAGATCCCTGGTTAGCAGAAGATTTTGTTATCCCCAAAGCCGCTAAGTAGTGAGCTGATATGCATGGTCAGCCATAAGCTGTTCTATAGACAGAAAGAAATATTCTACAGAAACTTAGACAGAGAGATATAAGGGGATGACGGAAAGGTGGAGGAGAGGAAAGAAGGAGAGGGAAGGAAAGATAAATCCATGTATCACTATATAAAACATATAGAAAGATAATTTGAGATACAGATAGAGCTTGAAAGAGAGTGACACTCTTCCACAAATGTAATTTAAAAATTTGTATTATTGAGGCAATTAGATGGCTCAGTGAATTGAGAGCTAGACCCAGAGACTGGAAATCTTGTGTTCAAATCTGGTCTCAGACACTTCCTAACTATGTCCCTGAGAAAGACATGATCCCAATTGTCTTGTCCTTACTGCTCTTCTGCCTTAGAATCAATAAACAGTATTGATTCTGTAAGAGGTAAAATATTAATGTTGGATTAATATATCATATTTGACAAAGTTAATATATCTCAAGGCAAAATGACTTTTATAGCAGTTTATTTATTAAATAGAGGGGAAAAGTGAAAGAAGAGAAATGATAAAGAGTGCAGAGTAAGAGATCTAACTTAATGTGCTAGACTATTTACTTCAGTCTTCACTTTGCTCTGGCAGGGATCAAGAAGCCCAGTTGGAGGGACATGGGGTAAATTAAGCAAGGGTTCCAGCCATGTGACCTCCTCCTCCAAGATGGGAAAGGGGGCCTCTCTGGATGCTAGTCCCTCCAGAAGGCAGGAAAGAAGTCAGTTTTTTCACTCTCCCACATGTTAATCCTAAAGGAAGATTGAAGAGCAGGCCAAGGTCCCAAGCTGGAGCTTCTCCAAAGACAAGTTCCAAGGAGAAAGTGCTGGTCACAGGAAGTTGCAACTACATTTAAAGGCCCTTCTTTGTGTCACTTCCTCTGCCTTCCTTCCACTTTATGTGGACCATTGCCTTCCTTCCACTTTATGTGGACCATTCAGCATTTTAAAATTTCTTAGGACTGCCCAGGGGGCAGTCAGTTGTTTCTGAGTTGTCACCCACTTTAGCAAGTGGGTTGAGGACCTCCCCTCACTTAAGGAAATGTGGTGGCATATCCACTTCTAGTGATTAAATTTTATTTTAAAAATTAATTCATTTAGTCAATTTAGAACATTATTCCTTGGTTACAAAAAACACAATGTTTCTCTCCCTCCTCTCTACCCAAACTTCCCACAGCCGACATGCAACAGTTCATTGAGTATTACTTGTGCCCTTGATTAGAAACTATTTCCATGCTGTTGATGTTTGCACTAGGATGTTCATTTAGAGTCTATTCCCAACCATATCCCCATGACCCATGTATTCAAGAAGTTGTTTTTCTTCTGTGTTTCTACTCCCATTATGTTTCTTCTGCTTGTGGATAGTGTTTTTTTTTTCTCCTAGATCCCTATAGATTGTTCAGGGACTTTGACACTAATGGAGAAGTCCATTACATTCTATTGTACCAGTGTATCAGTCTCTGTGTACAATGTTTTCCTGGTTCTGCTCCTCTCACTCTGCATCAATTCCTGGAGATTGTTCCAATCCCTATGGAATTCTTCCACTTTATTATTCCTTTGAGAACATTAGTATTCCATCACCAACATATACTACAATTTGTTCAGCCATTCCCCAATTAAAAGGCAGCCCCTCATTTTCCAATTTTTTGCCACCACAAAGAGCGCAGCTATGAATATTCCTGTACATGTCTTTTCCTTATTATCTCATTGGGGTACAAACCCAGCAGTGCTATGGCTGGATCAAAGGACAAGTAGTCTTTTAGTACCCTTTGGGCATAGTTCCAAATTGCCCTCCAAAATGGTTGGATCAATTCACAACTCCACCAGCAATGCATTAAGGTTCCAACTTTGCCACATCACTTCCAGCATTCATTATTTTCCATTGCCTTCATGTTAGCCAATCTGCTAGGTGTGAGGTGATACCTCAGAGTTGTTTGATTTGCATTTCTTATCAGAGATTTAGAGCACTTTTTCATGTGGTTATTAATAGTTTTGATTTCTTTAACTGAAAATTGCCTATTCATGTTCTTTGCCCATTTATCAATTGGAGAATGGCTTGATTTTTTGTACAACTGGTTTAGCTCTTTATATATTTGAATAATTAGATCCCTCAGAGGTTTTTGTAATGAAGACTGTTTCCCAATTAGTTGTTTCCCTTCTAATTTTGGATGCATTAATTTTGTTTACACAAAAGTTTTATAATTTGATGTAATCAAAATTTTTGATTTTACATTTTGTGACTTTTTTTCTAACTCTTGCTGCGTTTGAAAGTCTTTCCTTTCCCAAGGATCTGACAAGAATACTATTCTGTGTTCACCTAATTTGCTTAGATTTTCCTTCTTTATATTTACGTCATTCACCCATTCTGAGTTTATCTTGGTGTAGGTTGTGAGGTACTGATCCATAGCTAATTTCTCCCATACTGTCTTCCAATTTATCCAGCAGTTTTTATCAAATACTGGGTTTTGGTGCCAAAAGCTGGGTTCTTTGGGCTTATCATAGACTGTCTTGCTGAGGTTATTTACCCCAAATCTATTCCACTGATCCTCCTTTCTGTCTCTTAGTCAATACCAAATTGTTTTGATGACCATTGCTTTATAGTATAGTTTGAGATCTGGGAGTGCAAGTCCTCCTTCCTTCATGTTTTTTTTTTTCATGATTTCTCTGGATATCCTTGATCATTTGCTTTTCCAAATGAACTTTATTATGTTTTTTTTTTCTAATTCAGTAAAAAATGTTTTTATTATGTTAGCTTATCCTACCAATGAGCAATCAATGGCCTCTGCCTTCTCTAGTTTGTTAATATATGAAGTAGAGGATATAAAATTCCCCCTGAATACTGCTTTGGCTGCATCCCATTGATTTTGAAAGGATATCTCATCATTGTCATTTTCTTCAATGAAGTTATTAATTGTTTCTATGATTTGTTCTTTAACTAACCAGTTTTGGAGAATCGTAATGTTTAATTTCCAATTAATTTTTATTTACCTCTCCATGTACCCTTACTAATTATTATTTTCATAGCATTGTGATCTGAGAAGTTTGCATTTATTATTTCTGCTCTTTTGCACTTGTTTGCAATGTTTTTATGCCCTAATACATGGTCAATTTTTGTGAATGTACCATGTGCTGTTCAAAAGAAGATATAAATAAAGTATATTCCTTTTTGTCCTTATTTATTTTTCTCCATATGTCTACTAAATCTATTTTTTCTAAGATTTCATTCATTTCTCTTACCTCTTTCTAATTTAATTTTTGGTTTGATTTATCTAGTTGGGATAGAGGAAGGTTCATGTCTGCCACTAGTATAGTTTTCCTATCTATTTCATCCTTGAGCTCCACTAGTTTCTCAATCAGAATCTCAAATCAGAAATTTGGATGCTATGCCATTTGGTTCATATATGTTGAGTATGGATATTTCCTCATTGTCTATATTGCCTTTAATCAGAAGGTAAATTCCTTCCCCATCTCTTTGAACTAGATTTATTTTTACTTTTGCTTTGTCAGATATCATGATTGCAACTCCTGCCTTCTTTTTATCATTTGATGTCCAATAGATTTAGTTCCATCCTCTTATTTTGACTCTATGCATATCTACCTTCCTCATGTGACTTTCTTGTAGACAGCATATGATAGGGTTTTGGATTCTAATCCACTCTGCTATTCTCTTGTCTTTTATGGGTGAGTTCATTCCATTCACAGAGTTTCGATTACTAGCTGTGTATTTCCCAGCATTTTGATTTCTACTCCTGATCCTGCCTTTTCTTCTTACACTATATCCTTCTACACCAATATTTGTTTTTAGTCAATCCCCCCAGTTCCCACCCTTTTTTACTTCCCTTTCTACTCTCTCCCTTCTTATTCCCCCCTTATTTGCCCTATAGTCTATCTAAAATTACACCCCCCATCCCTCCCTTGTGCTGCTTCCATCCTCACCAGTTTGTTTGTTAACCTTCTCCTCCCCTATAGGATGCAAATCTATCCTCCGCCCCAATGGATTAGATTGTTCTTCCCTCTTTGGGTCAATTGCAAAGCATGTAAGAGTTGAGTATTTCCTATCTCCAACTTCTTTACCCTTCCAATGTATTGATGTTTTCCCCCTACTGCCATGAGCTTCTTTTTGACATATAAATTTACCCCCTTTTGTTTCTTTTACCATTTATTTTAGTATTAACCTTTTTCAGCTCTAGTTGTATATATATACACACACACACATATATGTATTTATGAATGCATATATCTACATTTATGTCCTCCCTTTTCATCCTATACAGTTAATGTCACTGTTCCATCTAAGTGTAATTCTTCTAGCTGCTCATGTGATAACAACAGTTTTTAGGAGTTACCAATGGTTACCAATGTACCAATGACCTCTTTTCTTATAGGGATGCATAACTTTTTAAATTATTGAGTCTCTTTAAAAAAGAGGTTTTTTTTTGTTTTCTTTTTCTTTTTTTCCCTTTTGTTTAATTACCTTTTGATGATTCTCTTTAGTTCTGTGTTTGGGCATCAAGTGTTCTTTTCAGGTCTGGCCATTTCTTCATGAAAGCGTGGAATTATTCTATTTTGTTGAATGACCTTGCTTTCCAGAATATCATATTCCATGCCTTTCAATCCTTCAGTGTGAATGCAGCCAGATCCTGTGTTATCCTCACTGTGTTTGCATGGTATATGAATGACTTCTTCTTTTCTTTGTTCTGATAGTTCTTGAATTTGTCTATAACATTCCTGGGTGTTTTCAGTTGGGGATTATGTACAGAAGGTGATCTGTAGATTCTTTCAATCTACACTTTTCCCTCTTTTTCTAGAATATCAGGGCAGTTTTCTTGAATAATTTCCTGTAGTATGATGCCAAGACTTTTTCTTTTCTCTGGTCTTCTGGTAGACCAATGATTCTTAAATTGTCTCTTCTCGAATGATTTTCTAAATCCTCTGTTTTGTGAATGAGATGTTTCATATTTTCCTCAATTTTTTCATTCTTTTGGGTTTTTTTATAGTGTCCTGCTGCCTTGTGAGGTCATTTAATTCTAGTTGCTGTATTCTGGTTCTTGAAGACTGGATTTCATTCCTGGCTTTTTGGTCATCCTTCTCTGTGGTATGATTTAGGATGGATGTCATCTTTCATCCTCTTTACCTCGTCTTTCATCTCCTTTGCCTCATTTTTCATCCGCTTTACCTCATCTTTCATATCTTTCGTCTCATGTTTCATCTTCTTTGCCTCATCTTTCATTTCCTTTGCCTCATCTTCAAGCTGGTTGATTTTGGATTTCAAGACACTATTTTCTGTTTCCAGATGATTTATCTTAGTTTTAAAGTTATTTTACCAATTACCTTCAGCCTCTTTTAATTGTATTTTAAATTGTATTTTGAGTTCTTCCAAAGCCTGTGTCCAATTTGCTGGAATGTTTGTTTTTTTTGGTTGATGTTCCTTGTTCCTCCTCTATTCCATTTGCTCTTTGTTCATTGCCTGTATAGAATCTGTCAATTATAATTTCTTTTTTTCTTTTTCTGTTGTTTGCTCATATTTACTCCTTCTTTACTCCCTGCATTTTTCTGTGCTCTTTCTCCTATCATTTTTTTTTTTTTTGGTTTTTGGGTCTTCTGTCAGTTTTCCCTCTTGGAGTTTTGTCAGCAAATTTCTCAGTTCAGTCTGTGGGGGAGGGGTATTAGAGCTTTAGCTTTGCTGCCCTCTTGAAGCTTTTATTGGATTAAAGACCAGCATTCTGTGGGGGAGTTGTGTTGAAGCTTGAACTACCCTTTCCTCTAGAGGCTTTTGATTTGATTAAGGTCCAGCAGTCTCTGAAGGAGGGGGTGTTGAAACTTGATCTTCCTGGACCTCTGAAGACTTTTAATGGGATTAAGTTCAGCTGGGTTGAGCTGGATGTGCACTGAGGCTAAAAGCTCCTGGATGGCTGGAGCAATATGGAGGGTCTCCGACTCTGTGACCAGAATGTCCACTCTGCTCTCCTTCTCCAGCTCCTTCCCCACCATCTGTGTTCGATGCTCTGAGCCTGGCACAGCCCTGCCTGCAAGGTACTCTCTCAAGACTAGCACCTTTGCCCACCCTAAGGTTCCTGCTGCCACTGGAGGCTTAGAGCTCTAGGAGGGGGGTGGTCCTTGGACCTTCCTTCTTTCCCCTTAAACCTGAATGTTCTCAAATTCTAGCTTTTGGGGGGGTACCTTTTTAATGGAGTCCAGCAGGAGGATTCCTTGGCTCTGTCTTGTTGTTAGGTTTTATTTTCAGTCCCCTAGGAGCATTCAGTTTGTAATCAGTAAGGAAGAGTTTTCAGAGGTCTGAACTTTTGCTGACTCTATGTCGCCATCTTGACTCAGCCTCTGGTGATTAAATCTAAAAGTGGGTAAGGGGAGAGTTAATTCCATCTTCACAATTCCAATATGGAATGTAAGGGTTTCTAAAAAAACAAATAGTATTATTAATTACTATTAACCATACCCTTCCCTCAGAAAATAGGGGACAAAAGTAGAAGGAAATGATTCAAAAAATGAAAAAATATTTTTATAGCAGTAAATATTGTTATCATAAGGAATTGAAAACAAAATGGATATTCTTCACTTTGGTTATTGATAAATAATTTTGATATATCAATGGAATAAAACATTATTGCACCATAATAACTGAGTCAAATTCATAAGAAAACAAAGTATTCCCCAGTTGGTCAAAGGATATAAATAGGCAATTCCAAGATGAAGAAATTAAAACTATTTTTAGTTATATGAATAAAAACAAAATACTCAAAAATACTTTTAAATAGAGGAAAGCAAATTAAAACAACTCCGAGGTATCATCTTACATTGATGAGATATGTCAAAAAAGGAAAATTATAAATGTTGAAGGAAATATGGTAAAATTTGGCACACTAATGCATTATTGGTAGATCTGGAAACTAATAGAATCATTTCATAAGGTGATTTGAAACCATGTTCACAGAGCCATAAAACTGAATACCATTTGACCCAGAATTACGATAACAAAGACTTCATCCCAAAAAGATCAAAGGTAAGGGCAAAAAACCTACTTGAGTAAATATATTTATTTTAAACCTCTTTTTGTGGTTACAAAGAACTAGAAACTGATGGGTTGTCCATCAATTTGAGAATGGCTGAAGAAGTTGAGTTTTGTGTTTGTAATGAAATGCTATTGTGCTATAAGAAAGGATAAATAGGACAATCATAAAAAACAAACAAACAAAAAAACAAAAAGGCTTATATGAAGTGATACAAAGTGAAGTGATACAAAGATCCAGGAGAACACTGTACACAATAAGAGCAATAAGTATGATGATCAATCATTAGTTAATTAACCATTATCAGCGATCCCGGTATACCCCAAGGGACACATGACAGAAAAGTCAAGTCACTGCCATAAAGGAAACTGATGAATTCTGAATACAGATTAAAGCATTCCATTCTTTGTTTTATTTCCTCCACAACATTTTCTCTAGTGCAAGCAATGCATGTCTTCTTTCATAACATAATGAACATGAATATAGACATATCTTTTTATAGAAATACTGCACTATACATATAATATGATAACAAACATACAACATGTATCACAATATATTCTATTTTGAGAAGGATAGAAGGGTGTGGGAGGGTGGGAGAGAACATGGATTGCAAAAGTCTCCAAAATTATTATTAAAAATGTTTATGTAAATTTAAAAAGTTAAAGAAGGAGAAAGATAATCAAGCCAGTTTTCTTACCATTGGAGCAGCTAGTTAGAGCACCAGATCTGGGGTCAGCAAGACTAATCTTCCTACCTTTATTAGCTATATGACCCGAGAGAAGTCACTTATCCTTGTTTGCCTCAGTTTCCTCATCTGTAAAATGAGATGGAGAAAATAATAATCCACTTCAGTATCTATGCCCAGAAAACTCAAAATGTGGTCATAAAAAGTCAGATATCACTGAAAACAACTAATCAAGAACAAATTTATTAATTTCTTGTTAAATTTAGTTTACAGTAAGTACTGTCTGCTAGCATAGTCTAACATACAAGCAATGTCAATTCTTTGTGTTTGAAACTGTTCATGATTATTTATATTGCTTAAATCCATAATAAAAATTAAATTAAAAAATAATAATGCCTTGCTTTGGCTTTTGGGGCAATAGATTCTCAAGGAAAAAAACAAAATGTCTCCCATGTAATTATGTAACCAATTCAATAAGTAAAGGATCTATTATTGTTTTATAGCCGTGACATCTCCCACTATTGATGCTGACCACAGCCAATAAGTCAGTGACTAAATGAATGAAAGAAAATAATTCCTAAGTGCTTACTATATAGTACTGAACAGATAGCAATTTAAGAAAGTCCCAACTCTCCTGGACATCATATTCTAATAGGCGATAGCACATATAGGAAATTTTAGTTGCAAGGTGAATGAAAAGACCCAGGTGTCCAAAGAATACAATGGAAAAACACATGACTTTTGTGTTTTTCCTACTAAATAAAACTAGATCATTTGCCAATGTTGAGGGTTTTTTTCGTTTTTTTTTTGTTGTTGTTGTTGTTTGTTTTTATGACACTATAGACTCTGGCACAGAGACTCTTCTTTCTCAGCCTTCAGTAGCTTTGGTGACTGTGGAGGTCACTTAATGTTATATAAGTATTGTAAAAGAGGAGTAATACAATTTGTGCAAGGAGCAATTTCAGAGAGAAATAGAATGCAGGGAGAAAGGAGGAGGTGGAAGAAGGAAAAAAAACCTGAAAATTCCAGTAGGAAACATGAAGCTGGGGGAACTCCAACTTATCATTCTCTTCACCTCACTTCCAGCTAGGAGCCAGCGAGAAGAAGCAGGTCTCTCAGGCTAGGAAGAAACTTGAGTCTTTCTGGTAATCATTTTTCCCTGTGAACCCCTAGATATTTCTCACTCAGCTCTCAACAACACCACAGAGTCATCAGTGAATATTGTGGATAGGGACTTGAAGAAAAGTGTCCACTGGGATCCCCTTTTCAAGGATCTCATTCTCCATCTCTCTCCCTAACTTTTTCCTAAACTCCAGCACTCAAGCTAATAAGCTCAGGAGTAGGGATCAAACCAGCAACTGGCTGGAAGAGGGATCAAGATCAAGAGTCTTGAACACCAAGACCTTGGGGGGAGCTAGTCTCCCCGAGGGGACAAGTCAATAGTACTTTCTGCTCACCCACTTCCCTTGCCTAACACCCTTACTTCTCCTTCCCTATGTGAACTCAAATAAATTGTCTACTATCTATTTAGCTCTGGCTAGTTTCTGATACTAGGAAAGGGGACTGAAGATTTGGGGAGGACCATATCTCTTTCCAAAAAAGGAGGGTTAGCCCAGGATCCCAGTGATCCAAACTACCAACCCAGGGAGCAACCATCTCTCCTCGGCTGTGGAGTTATCCAAGGTCTGGGGTGGATGGGGAGTGGCAGTTGGTGTTGCTGAAGGATCCAGAGGCAGAAGAGTCCATCCCACCTCCCAAGAAAAGTTCAGACAAAAGGGGGGGGGGGCAGTGTGTCATCATATCAAAGCTTTTCCCTGTAGTTCTTATCCTCCATCTCCCAGAACCAATCTCTGAGGTTACATACACACTCTCTCAGGGAGACAAGACTTACTTACCTTCCCCCAAAAGGAAGAGAGGGGAAGGTCAATCTCTTCACCCTCTCCACCATCTCAACTCTTTCTCTCTCTCCCTCCATCTTCCCTGTGTGTTTCCTATTTGACCATCCATGACAGTATCAGCAATTATTTTGTATCATTCTATTATCATTTAATCTCAGTGGTCCTAGCAAAGTAAACAAATAATATGAGGTGATAGTTGAAAGGTAACTCATAATTCTGACAATTGGGGTGGGTAACTTTACATATTTTATAGTTTTAATAAACACAGAAAATATTAATAACTTTCTTTAATGAAAAATATGTCAGACTTTGAATCCCACTTTTTCTTACTCAAAATATAGTATTATAAATATTATAAGTAGCCAGAAAGAAACAATTCAGATATCATGGAGCTGCAGTCAGGATTACACAGGATCTGGTAGCTTCCACACTGCTGGATCTAAAGACTTGGAATATAATCTTCTAGAAGGCAAGGGAACTGGATTTACAACCAAGAATCACTGCCCATCAAAACTGAATCTATTCTTTCAAGGGAAAATATGATCATTTAATAAAATAGAAGATTTCCAAGCATTTCTGATGAAAAAAACAGATATAAACAGAAAATTCAAGAGAAGCATAAAAAGTAAGGGAAAAATTTAGGGCTTCAATGAGGTCAAATTGTTTATATTGTTATATGGAAAGATGATATCTGTATCTCTTAAAATTAGCAATAATATAGTAGAAGTACACATAAAAAGAGAGTGTGATCGTAAGTTTTGGATGATACATTTAAAAAAACAACCTAGGCATTAAAAAGAGGGTTGCACTAAGAGTAATGAGAAGAGAGAAGTAAAATGGAGTAAATTATATCACATAAATAGATGTGGGGGGTGGAAAAAACTATTATAGTGAAGGGGAGGATGAGGGTGGTGATGTATAATACTTAACCTGTACTGTAATTGGTTTTGAATAAGAGAAAGAAGAACAGTCAGATTCATTATGGTATAGAATCCTATCTAACCCTATAGAGAAGTAAAAAGAGAATAAGAGGATGGTGAGGAGGGGAGTAATACAAGGGAGGGAGAAGCTGGGAGAGGTGATTAAAAGACTCTAAAGAGAAATAGGAGGGGAATAAGAAAGGTGATGATGAAAAGGGGAATAATATAAGAGAGAGGGAAGGGAGAAATGATTAAAAGCAAAACCCTGGTGTGGAGGGAGAGAGTTGAAGAAGAAAGGGCAGGATTAACAGAGGAAATCAAAATGGAAGGGAATACACCAATGGTAATCATAACTGTGAAAGTAAATAGTATGAAGTCACCCATAAAAAGGAAGTGGATAGTAGAGTGGATTAAAAACCAGAATTCTGCCATATCATGTTTACAAGAAACTAGTTAGAGGCAGGTAGACAGGTTGGTTGTCTAGAGCAGAGGTTGTCCAAGAGTTTGGTTGGAGCAGAATCTATTGAGGTTCAGTTGAGAAGAAAAAAAGCAGAAGTAGTAATCATAATCTCAGACAAAGTTAAAGCAAAAATAAATCTGATTAAAAGAGATAAAGAAGGTAATTACACCTTGATCAAAGGTAGTAAAGACAATGAAGTAATATTAGAACTTAACAAATATGTACCAAATGGCATAGCATAGAGATTTTAAAAGGAGAAACTAAAGGAGCTTAAGGAGGAAAATGATAGTAAAACTATAATAGTGTTGGACCTTAACCTTCCCCTATCAGAACTAGATAAATTTAATGAAAAAAGAAATAAGAAAGAAGTAAAGGAAATGAATGAAATTTTAGAAAACTTAGATTTAATAGATATCTGGTGAGAATTTAGTAGGAATAAAAAGGAATATACCTTTTTTCAGCAGGATATGGTACATATACAAAGACTGACCATGAACTAGGGCATAACAACATCATAGCTAAATGAAGAAAAGCAGAAATAATAAATGCAAATTTTTCATATCATAATCCAATAAAAGGTATAATCAATAAGGATTTATGGAAAGGCAAATTAAACATTAGATGGAAACTAAATAATCTAATTCTTCATAACAGGTGGCTCAAAGAACAAATCATAGAAAAAAATCCTTGAAGAGAATGACAATGAGAAGACAATATATTGGAATGTATTGGATATAGCCAAAGCAATACTTAGGGAAAAATTATATCCCTGAGAGCTTATCTCAATAAAATAGAGAAAAAGCAGATCAATGAATTAGGCATGCAACTAAAAAAAATAGATAAATAACAAATTTAAAATAACCAATTAAGGTATAAATTGAAAATCCCAAAAATCAAATAAAAAATCAATGACATTGAATGTAAAAGAAATATTGAACTAATAAATAAGACTATGAGTTAGTTTTATAAAAAAATAATAAAATAGATAGTTGGTTAATTTGATGTAAAAGAGAAAGAAAAGAATCAAATTACCAATATAAAATTCAAAATGTTGATTTTTTTTACCCCTAATGAAGAGGAAATCAAAATCAATTATGCTACCAGATATGTTATAATGTTTATAAGTCAACTTCATATTCATAGAGAAATCACAAGCTATCTTAGATTAAGACAATCTTTCATTTTTGAGAAATTGACATTTTCAGCAGTCCATTGGTTACATTCCATCTATTACATTTCACTCCTAGAAACATGACCTTTTACTCGATTTGTTAGACAAGGTCTTGCAACTCTAAATTGATGTTATTTCCAGATAAGTGAAGAAGAAAAGAGACTAGTGTATATGTAGCCATTTTTTATGGATGATGGTTCTCACCATAACTGCAGTAGTACTGGATGTTAGAAAACAGTTTTACTATTTTACTATTGCTAGGGAATTTGAAGTTGTTAAATAGTATTTGGGTGATCCAAAGACTAAGATACTAGCAATTCACTTAAATTCTATACTAGTTTTTTTTTCCAATTCTGAATAGAATTACCCTAAAATAAATATTCTTATTCAGAAATTATGAATTTTAAATATTGTTAAATTAATTGGTTTCTTTAATATTTCTATGTATTGTACTTTAGACAATCAAAAATATTATTCTGGAAATAGAATTATGGTATGGTTAGTGGAAATAGCATTATATGTGATCAGAAGGTCTAAGTTTGAATACCACCTCAATCAGTAACTACAATGTAGGGAAAATTATTTCACCAATATGGGCTTCAGTTGCTCCTCTCTAAATTGCATGTATTGGACTCTGTAACAATTAAAGGAGTTCTCATTTATAATGTTTCTGATTCTCTGAATATGTTCATTTGTCTCAGGCTGCTATTGCTCTGTTCCTCTAAACAAAGTCGGACTTCCAACTCTTATAAAACAGCAGAGGTCTCTAATGAGGAGCACAAGAGTGAAAAGCAAGAAACTCAATCAGAAACATCTTTCCAAAGTTTGCTACAATCCCCAAGGACATCATTTTGGTACTGAAATTGTCTGGCTGACACGTGGGCCAGCAGATTTCATACTGGGTGAGCCATCAACCCAGAGAATCCACATGCTGTTTTTGATATTCATTAATCATCTGGCTAATTTGTTTTTACACAGGAGTGCTGACAGCAAACGAATGTTATTTCAGCAACAGTGTACTGCATAATTCAGACTATTATGGCATTAACATTTATGGAAACAACAGCTCTGTGCTCAGTTACGCTCAATTTTGTATCTTACTCTAATTGCAGGTATATCTATTTTTATTCACATCTGCTAAAAGCATTGAATGACCTGCATATGACCAGTAGGATAAAAGAATAACTGCTTCTTTTTATTCTTCCTTATCTTAACTATTAACAGGAACTTAGGTCAAGATTGAGAGTTCTGTTTGAATCCTGGGTTTTATGAATCCATTTTGCAGAGACAGAAATTTGTTTTTATGCGTCTCTATTCAGGGTCAAAAGTCAATCTCTCAGCCAAGTCAGCCATGCTTAATGATTTTTTTCCTAATTCAGATTTATTTTTTTTTCTCTCTCTCATCAACTCTTACAATATATATTCACTTAGTTAACTACCAGGTTAAATAATATAGAATGATATAAAAATTACAAGTTGTTGACCACAAGAGAAGGAAGCAAACGCTTTTTAATAGTAGCTTATATATATATAAAAATAGGTTTCATAATGCACTTTACAAATATCTCTTCATTTAAATATCACAACAACCCTGCGGAGAGAACATGCATTTTTTGACCATTTTATAGAAAAAGAAATTGAGAATCATAGACCTGAAGCAACTTGTTCAATGATCACACAACTTATACATGTCAGATCTAGGATTTTAATCCACTGATGTGAGGCCTTTTTCTCGTTGGTGACTCTTCCCCTAGAAATGCCTTTTAGGAAAGACCATAGCCTTATTGCCTGGACTCTCTATAAACTCTCCTGATCTTTATTTTTATTATTTGTATTAAATTACCTACTTCCCTTCTTCTAACTCTTCTTACAATGATCTCCTTCCATTAGAATGTCAACTCTTTGAAGATAAGAACTACATAGATTACCTTTATTTGTGTCCCTAGCACTTAATCAATGTGCACTCTTTCTCCTCTCTCTGTCTCTTTGTTTCTCTCTGATTCTCTATCTCTTCTTCATTTGTATTCGTGTCCCCGTATTTCTTATCTGATTCTGTGTCTGCTTGTCTGTCTCTCAAACACATATGTACACACACATACAAATGCAAACACACAACATTCAGTCTGTTTATATATGCTTCTTTCACTTTGGCAAATAATCAAATTTTCAAATTTTCAAGCTAAAGTCAGAAAGATGATCAAACTATATAAAATTTTATTTTGCTTTCCCTTTAGGAAATGATGTGCTTTTCACTATTTTATAAATAGGTCTTCAGAAGGGAAAAATACCTTTGACACATTTTAAAATTTAATCCATATTTTTAATATTTTTCCATCTTTTGATTGAGTTTAGACAACATACAAAAAATCAATTAACTACAAAAACATATTATTTGCTAATTTTTGAGGAATAAATGTTCACTTTGAAAATTTCACAATTCTCTTCTGAGCTCATAGAGCTCGCTCAAGCACACTCTTGCTTCTAGCTATGATGGCATAACACAAAGTGCACATGTACAGCTAAATCATATATGCTGAATAGTGGGTTGATGGAAATGCAAATTAGTCTTAGATTTTCAATTCTTGCAATAAAACTTCATTACTTAATCAGGTGCAAACTGTATCCTCCTCTAAGAACAAACCACTCTCCTGAGTCTTCCAAATTCCTATAAATTTCTTTAATAACAGGTTCATGACCAGGTTCCCTCTCTGCCCAGCCTGAAGCCATATGTAATCTTCTGAGGTAGTTATCTGACTAGTTTCTGTTAATCAATCATTACAACCCTCACTGGGACACACTGGGACCTGCTCTAGTCTTAACAGTGGGAAAAACAGGATGATGGCAAAGGCCTATATTTGGTTTTTTGGTTTTTTTTTTTTTGTAATTCTAGCTATAATTCTTCCTTAGTAGTTTACTCCATAAATTAAATGGAATTTTGCTATAGAAATTATGGATAAAGGGTTTTCATATGTGTATCAGTTGTTTTTGAATATATAAATCTTGCATAATACATTATATCTCAAAAGTTCTTATCTTTTTATTGGAAAACATCACTCACAACAGCTCAATCACAAATTGGAGGCTTAAAAAAATGGAATTAGTTTTGTTAAGCTGACAAATATTCTCACTATACATGGCATTTGAACAAGGAAAGCACTCCCATATCCAGCTCCCTATGATTCTTTTCCTGGATTTCAAGTATTTCTGAAAGAATTTCTGAATTTTCTCTTGAACTCAGACTGTGTATGTATTTGGAGGAGGGAGTCATCTGTATGGCTCAGGACTCTAGAATGCCCACAGTAAACATTGGGTTTTCTGATGAGCACAAAGGAAAATAAAATGGATTGAAGAAATGTCTTTTAAGAAGTCAATGCCAAGATTAACAGTAATCTCAAACACCCCCTTGTTATGCCAGACCTCTCAAAATATTATTTATTTAATGGTATAAGAGAGAAAATATATAGCTCTTTCACTAAATTATTTATCTCTTATTACCCATCGTTTAGTTTTCTTTTCCCCTCTGAATAACAACAAAGTTTGAATTTCTTCATTTGTTCACTCTTTCTACTAAATAGAGGACTACTTAGTTTCTGCCACCACTGGGAGTTATTTTTCTATCAACACACTTTTTACTGGAATGGAGTTTCCCATTCATCAGAAAATGTGAGAAATTTTAAAGTCTTTCTTTTCTCCTTCCTTTCTAGACACTATGGTTCAGATACCTATTATACCTTTAGTAATCTCATATTTTGTGCAATTTTTGGTTGCAGTATATAGTGAATAGAGTGCTGGACTTGGGAGTCAGGAAGACCTAAGTTTCAAAACTTCTTCTCTGATACTTCCTACAGATATGACATCCTCGCAAACTAAAGGGAGACAATAATACCACAATTCCTTGTCTCATAAGGTTTTGTGCAAAAAAAATGATATAATGTATGTGAAATATACTGCAAATCTTAAAGCTCTATGTAAATGTAAGATTATTTCTGGAATTGTATTACATTCTTATTTTGTTTTGTTTTATTTATTTAGCTTTTGATTTTTGGAGTGGATCATATAGAAACAGTATAGGGAGTTTGTTTTTTCATTTAATATTCTGAAGATAATTATACAACTGAGTAAAAACCTACTTTTATAGAATTGAATAAGAATATCAGGGAATGAGATCACCTTCATACATTCATTTAAAAAATCTTTAGAAAAATATAAGTATATACAGCAGGGATGGCTTTCCCAAATATCCCCAAATATCAAATTCTCTGTCTCACAAAGTTGCTAGGAAAGTTCTTTCTTTACATCCACACAAATATATAAATATGAGCTATCATTCTTATACATTTTACAAGGATGGGGTCAGGAATATCCTATTATGTTTTTAAAATGAACTTTCATTTCTTCCTACTTAATCCCTCTGTCCTGTAAGAGTTAATCTTTTAAAAGCCTATGGAAAGTTCATATTCATTTGTACTACTCTGCTCCCCCCCTCCAAAAAACAACAACAACAACAACTATTGATTTTTAAGTTCAAACAGTTTGATTTTAGGGTTGAAGCTCAATTTTTTTAGAGGAGTTCTCCTTTCTTTTGTTCAGATGTAAAAACTGGAAGGTGAAGAGCTGTTTCTAGTTTATATGTAAACAAAAACTTGATTAAGTAAAGAAGTCCACTAGGCAGCCACAATTAAGATAGTCTCTTGAGTTCATTTCTTATGTGACTGTTGTCCAATGAGAAACATCTTAGGATAATCTGGGGAGAGACTAAGTGATGACTTGAGAGATATGTTGTCAACATCTTTTGGCCTGTTCAGTTCTTCTGCCCACTTCTCCTGACTAGCTACTGATTTTGCTCAATTTGGGACTTTATTCTGTTGGTCAAGTAGACTTTTCACCCAGATACAAGCTCTATGTTATCTGTTCAGACTGAAAGGTGCCCATGGCTATTTAAACTGTAGTGAGTAGATGATTTTAATAAATTAATATTTTAAACTAAAATTTAAAAAAGAAAAAGAAAAGTGCAAGTCTAGAAATGAAAATAAGGATGACAAAAATTTATTCAGACTTCTTTGGTGGTTCTCTCCTTCCTTTAATTTCCTTGTTTCTCAAAACTTTTATAATTTATGTTTTATTTATTTGATTATTACTTTGTTCTTTGTTTACACTCAATTTTAACTCAACTTTAAACCTTTTTAACTTTTATTTGTTAACTATTGGTATCAAGAATTTTTACCATACTTTGGCCTTACAAATCTCATGATATATATATATATATATGTGTGTGTGTGTGTGTGTGTGTGTGTGTGTGTGTGTATTTACACACATATATGCATATATTTATATATATCTTATATTTGTGGATTTTAACTGAGTAATATAGAATTCAAGTTATCTACTGCATATGCCTATCAGATGTAATCTTCCCAAAGTTTTCCAAAAAATTCTCAATAGTTTACTCAAGTCTCTTCAACTTTGAATTTGTAGTATTTGATGGTTTTTTTTAAGGAATATTCTTACCTCTTTTTCCTCTAAGGTCTTTACTATGGCAATGGGAGCAGAATATATTTTTAGATAAAAGATCTGAAAAATCTTTATGCTATTTGTCAAACATTTTGGGAGATTTTCTTCATTCACAATGAACATAACAGGTAATATTTTAAAAATTATTCCTTTTTGGTATTTTTAGTTTGTTACTTGGACTTGTGCCAGCAATTTGAGAAATAATTTTCAAAATTCTAATTCAAATATGTCCATCTCTTTTTCAAATATCATTTTAGACATTAGCATTATATTTGATATTTGTATCCTTAATGGGTAAAATTTTCTCTTTTGTGTCAATTATAGCTTTTTTATTCCCTTTAATTTCTATTATTTTTTTTCTTCTCTAAGTTAAAAGAATCTGATTTTCTACTCTATGTCAAATCTAGGTATAGAGATTAATTATTGTTTTACAATTGTCCTAAACCAATCTGCAATATGTTTTTCTTTTAATGGAGAATTTAACCAACAAAAAATAGTACTAAGTAGAAGTTAATTTTTTTTAGTCTGTAAAAATATGGTATAGTTATTGTCTCCCTGCTTTCATTTTGTTTAATGGCATTAAAATAAAAATACTCAAGGGATACCTTGCTAACTTGTATTTTTTTATTATAGTGTTTCCTTGAATAATGCAGAGGTGGGTTAAATAATTCAATTTTTTGTATGAATAAAAGTTATTAAGAGTTAGGCTTCTCCCATGTATGCACACTGAAAGTACTCTCAGCACATCTCTGTAACAAATAGGTTGATAAGGATGTAATATGCAAAATGTAATACTATCACCAGGAAATTATTGTTTTTCCAGCTTTCTTTTCATTCCATATATTTTGATATAAGTTTTTTTTTTTTACTTTGGCCACAGTTATTAAAAAAACTTATCTTAAGTTTTTATGGATCAATATTACAAGTGGACAACATAAGAGTATTTGAGTATGTGAAAATACAAAGGTTCCATTTGCTTGACTATTAAAGATAGTTGAAGACATGTATCTACAATATAGGAATTGTGTTTTTCCAGTTCATGATTAATAATGAGCTTTTGACATATAATTCTAGTCACCTGGTTATATCTGTCTAAAGACTCAAACACTCCTAAATTTTTGTAGTTTGGAGTGATGTATTGTAGTTTTCAGTTTCCTTCCATACTTGATATTGTTCACTAAGACTACATTTCTTAACAATAAAATTTCTACAATTTCTGGGGATAGATGAACTAGTTTATTCAGAATTCACATTATAAACCATACTTTTTTCATAAAGAAGTATGAATAATGTAGTCTTTTTTTCTTAGTTCTTTGTCAAATATTGTTGGCTAAGTTCATAGAGATGTCAGTCAAAGAAGGCTTTTTTATTCCATTCTTAGATCTTAGACAAATCTTAGGGTTCATAGGAGTAAATAATTTTTGGCTACTGTCAGTGGATACAATGATGTGTACCTCTTATCAACTTTTAGTGGTATTCTTTGAAATGATGTATGCTTTATTCCAGTAGCAGGCAGAAGGATATCTACATCCACTTGTGCCCATACAGTTTCATTTTCTTCTACCAGCTCTCCATATTTTTTTTTTAAAATATATTTTATTTGATCATTTCCAAGCATTATTCGTTAAAGACATAGATCATTTTCTTTTCCTCCCCCCCACCCCCCATAGCCGACGCGTAAGTCCACTGGGCATTAGATGTTTTCTTGATTTGAACCCATTGCTTTGTTGATAGTATTTGCATTAGAGTGTTCATTTAAAGTCTATCCTCTGTCATGTCCCCTCAACCTCTGTATTCAGGCAGTTGCTTTTTCTCGGTGTTTCCACTCCCATAGTTTATCCTTTGCTTATGAATGGTGTTTTTTTTCTCCTGGATCCCTGAAAGTTGTTCAGGGACATTACACCGCCCCTAATGGAGAAGTCCATTACGTTCGATTATACCACAGTGTATTAGTCTCTGTGTACAATGTTCTCCTGGTTCTGCTCCTCTCGCTCTGCATCACTTCCTGGAGGTTGTTCCAGTCTCCATGGAACTTCTCCACTTTATTATTCCTTTGAGCACAATAGTATTCCATCACCAACATATACCACAGTTTGTTCAGCCATTCCCCAATTGATGGGCATCCCCTCGTTTTCCAGTTTTGGGCCACCACAAAGAGCGCAGCTATGAATATTTTTGTACAAGTCTTTGTGTCCATTATCTCTTTGGGGTACAGACCCAGCAGTGCTATGGCTGGGTCAAAGGGTAGATATTCTTTTGTCGCCCTTTGGGCATAGTTCCAAATTGCCCTCCAAAATGGTTGGATCAGTTCACAACTCCACCAGCAATGAATTAATGTCCCTACTTTGCCACATCCCCTCCAGCATTCATTATTTTCCTTTGCTGTTATGTTAGCCAATCTGCTAGGTGTGAGGTGATACCTCAGAGTTGTTTTGATTTGCATCTCTCTGATTATAAGAGATGTAGAACACTTCTTCATGTGCTTGTTAATAGTTTTGATTTCTTTATCTGAGAACTGCCTATCCATTTCCCTTGCCCATTTATCAATTGGAGAATGGCTTGATTTTTTGTACAATTGATTTAGCTCATTATAAATATGAGTAATTAAACCTTTGTCAGAGGTTTCTATGAAGATTTTTTCCCAATTTGTTGTTTCCCTTCTGATTTTAGTTATATTGGTTTTGTTTGTACAAAAGCTTTTTAGTTTGATGTAGTCAAAATTATTTATTTTACATTTTGTGATTCTTTCTATATCTTGCTTGGTTTTAAAGCCTTTCCCCTCCCAAAGGTCTGACATGTATACTATTCTGTGTTTACCCAATTTACTTATGGTTTCCTTCTTTATGTTTAAGTCACTCACCCATTTTGAATTTATCTTGGTGTAGGGTGTGAGGTGTTGATCTATTCCTAGTCTCTCCCACACTGTCTTCCAATTTTCCCAGCAGTTTTTATCGAATAGTGGATTTTTGTCCCAAAAGCTGGGATCTTTGGGTTTATCGTATACTGTCTTGCTGAGGTCGTTTTCCCCCAGTCTATTCCACTGATCTTCCTTTCTGTTTCTTAGCCAGTACCAAATTGTTTTGATGACTGCTGCTTTGTAATATAGTTTTAGGTCAGGGACTGCAAGGCCCCCATCATATGTGTTTTTTTTCATTAATTCCCTGGATATCCTTGATCTTTTGTTCTTCCAAATGAACTTTGTTATGGTTTTTTCTAAATCAGTGAAGAAGTATTTTGGTAGTTCAATGGGTATGGCACTAAATAGATAAATAAGTTTGGGTAGGATGGTCATTTTTATTATATTGGCTCGTCCTATCCATGAGCAGTTAATGTTTTTCCAATTGTTCAAGTCTAGTTTTAGTTGTGTGGCGAGTGTTTTGTAGTTGTGTTCATATAGTTCCTGTGTTTGTCTTGGGAGATAGATTCCTAGGTATTTTATTTTGTCTAAGGTGATTTTGAATGGGATTTCTCTTTCTAGTTCTTGCTGCTGAGCTGTGTTGGAGATATATAGAAAAGCTGATGATTTATGTGGGTTTATTTTGTATCCTGCAACTTTGCTAAAGTTGTTGATTATTTCAATTAGCTTTTTGGTTGAATCTCTAGGATTCTTTAAGTAGACCATCATGTCATCCGCAAAGAGTGATAACTTGGTCTCCTCCTTGCCTATTCTGATACCTTCAATTTCTTTATCTTCTCTAATTGCTACTGCTAGTGTTTCTAGTACAATGTCAAATAGTAGAGGTGATAATGGGCATCCTTGTTTCACTCCTGATCTTATTGGGAATGCATCTAGTTTATCCCCATTGCAGATGATATTAGCTGTTGGTTTTAGATATATACTGTTTATTATTTTTAGGAATGACCCTTCTATTCCTATGCTTTCTAGTGTTTTTAATAGGAATGGGTGTTGTATTTTATCAAAGGCTTTTTCTGCATCTATTGAGATAATCATGTGGTTCTTGCTAGTTTGCTTGTTGATGTGGTCAATTATGTGGATGGTTTTCCTAATGTTGAACCAGCCCTGCATCCCTGGTATGAATCCTACTTGATCATGGTGAATGATCCTTCTGATCACTTGCTGGAGTCTTTTTGCTAGTATCCTATTTAAAATTTTTGCATCTATATTCATTAGGGAGATTGGTCTATAGTTTTCTTTCTCTGTTTTTGACCTGCCTGGTTTTGGAATCAGTACCATGTTTGTGTCGTAAAAGGAGTTTGGTAGAACTCCCTCTTTGCTTATTATGTCAAATAGTTTGTATAGTATTGGGGTCAACTGTTCTCTGAATGTTTGATAGAATTCACAGGTGAATCCATCAGGCCCTGGGGATTTTTTCTTAGGAAGTTCTTTGATGGCTTGATGGATTTCAATTTCTGATATGGGATTATTTAAGAATTCTATTTCCTCTTCTGTTAGTCTAGGCAGTTTGTATTTTTGTATATATTCATCCATTTCTCCTAAATTGGTGTATTTATTGCCATATAATTGGGCAAAGTAATTTCTAATGATTGCCTTAATTTCCTCCTCGTTGGAGGTGCTGTCCCCCTTTTCATCTTTAATGCTGTGAATTTGCTTTTCTTCCTTCCTTTTTTTAATTAGATTGACCAGTACTTTGTCTATTTTGTTTGTTTTTTCAAAGTACCAGCTTCTTGTCTTATTTATTAAATCAATAGTTCTATCACTTTCGATTTTATTAATTTCTCCCTTAATTTTTAGGATTTCTAATTTGGTTTTCTGCTGGGGGTTTTTAATTTGATCGCTTTCGAGTTTTTTCAATTGCATTTCCAATTGATTGATCTCTGCTCTCCCTTGTTTGTTAATATGAGCTTTCAGGGATATGAATTTGCCTCTGATTACCGCTTTGGCTGCATCCCAAAAGGTTTGAAAGGATGTTTCGCCATTGTCATTTTCCTTGATGAAATTATTAATTGTTTCTATGATTTCTTCTTTAGCTAAACGGTTTTGGAGTATCATATTGTTTAATTTCCAATTGGTTTTAGATTTGGTTTTCCATGTACCATTACTAATCATTATTTTTATTGCCTTGTGATCTGAGAAGGCTGCATTCATTATTTCTGCTTTTTTGCATTTGTGTGCTATGTTTCTGTGACCTAATGTATGGTCAATTTTTGTGAATGTGCCATGTGGTGCTGAGAAGAAGGTGTATTCCTTTTTATCCCTATTTATTTTTCTCCATATGTCTATTAATTCTAATTTTTCTAAGATTTCATTCACTTCTTTTACCTCTTTCTTATTTATTTTTTGATTTGATTTATCTAAATTTGATAATGGTTGGTTTAAGTCTCCCACTAGTATGGTTTTATTGTCTATTTCTTCCTTCAATTCTCCTAGTTTCTCCATTAGAAATTTGGGTGCTATATTATTTGGTGCATACATGTTGATTAATGATATTTCCTCATTGTCTAGAGTCCCTTTTAACAAAATATAATTACCTTCCCTATCCCTTTTGATCAGGTCTATTTTTGCATTGGCTTTATCAGATATCATGATTACCACTCCTGCCTTCTTTCTGTCAGTTGAGGCCCAGAAGGTCTTACTCCATCCTTTAATTCTGACCTTGTGGGTGTCAACCCGCCTCATGTGTGTTTCTTGAAGACAACATATGGTAGGGTTTTGGATTCTAATCCATTCTGCTATTCGTCTACGTTTTATGGGTGAGTTCATCCCATTCACGTTCAAAGTTATGATTGTCATTTGTGGACTCCCTGGCATTTTGCTTGCCTTCCCTAATTCAAACCTTTTCTTCTTCGGCTCTACCTTTTAGTCCAGTGATTTACTTTGAATCAGTCCCCCTTGTCCCCTCCTTTGATGTTTCCCTTTTTAGTCCCTCCCTTTTTGTTCCCTCCCCTTCCCCCCTCTCTTTCCCTCCCTTTTTGTTCTCCCTCTCCCCCTCCCCCCCTTGGTTTTCCCTTCTCCTTACCCTTGTTGGGTAAGATAGAATTCAAGATCCCAATGGATCTGGATGTTTTTCCCTCTCAGAGATGATTTCCCTGAGATTGAGGTTTAAGTAAACCCCCCCCCTCTCTTCCTCTCCTTCTTATAGGAGTTTTCTTCCCCTCCCCTTCCCCTGTGAATCTTTGTATGAGAACCATTATTCTATTTGGTCTTTCTTTACCCCCTATTTATACATTACATTTTCCCCACATATTAGTATACATAGGTTGATATAAATGTAGTCCTTATAGAAGAGAGTTTGAGTAAAAGAAGATAACATTTTTCCCCTTTCCTTAATATTTAACTTTTCAGGTATTCCTTGCTCTTTGATTTTCGGTATCAAACTTTCCACAGAGCTCTGGTCTTTTCTTTGCAAAAAGTTGGAAGTCTTCTATTTTGTTGAATGCCCATACTTTCCCTTGGAAGTATATAGTCAGTTTTGCTGGGTAGCTGATTCTTGGTTGGAGACCCAGCTCTCTGGCCTTTCTGAAGATCATGTTCCATGCCTTACGATCATTCAGAGTAGAACTTGCAAGGTCTTGGGTGACCCTGATTGGCATTCCTTTATATCTAAATTGTCTTTTTCTGGCTTCCTGTAGGATTTTTTCTTTTGTTTGATAGCTTTGGAATTTGGCAATTACATTCCTGGGAGTTGTCTTTTGGGGGTTTAGTGTAGAAGGTGTTCTGTGAGCTCTGTCAGTGGATGTATTGCCCCCTTGTTCTAGAATCTCTGGGCAATTTTCTTTGATTATATCTTGTATCACCATGTCCAGTTTGGTGTTTATTTCTGGCTTATCTGGGAGTCCAATTATTCTTAAATTATCCCTTCTCCCCCTATTTTCCAGATCTATCACCTTGTCGGTGAGATATTTTATGTTCTCTTCTAATTTCTTGGTATTTTGGCTTTGCTTTATTGATTCTTGCTCTTTTACACGATCATTGTCTTCCAGCTGCCTGATTCTGGCCTTTAAAGCCTGGTTTTCTTTTACAGTTTGGTCAAACTGGTTTTGTAGATGCGTGAATTTCTTTTGCATTATTTCCAACTTTTCCTCCCAGAAGGCTTCCATCTTTTTGGTCATTTCTGATTCAAATTCTTCATAGGTTTGTGGAGAGTTTCCATTTCCTTTGGAAGGTTTTGGAGCATTTTCTTTTATATTATCTTCTATTTGCTCTGTATTTTGTATTTTGGCTCCATAGAATGTGTCCAAAGTCGCCCCTTTCTTCTTATTTTTCTTGGTATTTTGGGGCTTCTGTGGTTCTGTGGAGTTTGCCATTTCTGAATGTGGAGGATTAGTTTTTCTTGTCTCTTTCTGGTGTTCAGGGGCTTTAGTCCTGGGCAGATAGTTCTATGAGCTTTCCCTGGGTTAAACTGAATATGCCTCACTGGAACTGGAATGGAAGGGTCGGACCACGAGGCCACACTCTCCCCCTGGCTCGATTTCCGGAAGTTGCCTTCAGAATCGCTGGCCGTGAGGCTGTTTCGTCGGCCTGCGGGGGGATGGGCTGCCGCTTCCCCAAGCTCCGAGAGCACAGACTTTCACTGAGACTTGGATAGCAGGATCCAGCCCGTGAGGCTGTCTTGCCCGCCCTGAGGGTTGCTGTTGTTTTGACCAGCTCTCTGCAGCGGAGGCCCCAGGCAGTAACTTTCCCCCGGACCAACGGGCTCTCTGCAGCGGAAGCCCCAGGCAGTAACTTTCACCCGGACTGGGACTTGGGTAGAAGACCCTGAGGGTTGTTGTTCCTCAGACCCTGCTCTCTGAGCCCCGCGCGGCTGCCGCTTCCGGGAGCCTTGGACTCTGCGCTCCTACCCCTGAGGTCCGAGGGATCTCGGGTTCTGGCTTTTAAGGGGAGCCGTACCTTTTGAACCGGGTCCAGGTCCAGGAGGAGGGTTCCCAGGGTCTGTGCTGTTGATCGTTTTGAATTTCGGCGCCTTAGGAGCTTCTAGTTTGAGATCGGTCGGGAAGGGTTTTCCGGAGATCTGAACTTCAGCTTTCTCTAAGCCGCCATCTTAACCGGAAGTCCCAGCTCTCCATATTTTTAAAGCATTTCATTCAAAGACATTTGTAGATTCTGAGAATTTCAGAAGGCACCACACATTAAGGTATATTCTTCTATATTGATGGATCGATATCATATCTGGGCAGTTGTAGAAAAGAATCACTGCCTTTATGGTTGCTGTTATTTCTGTAGAGTTTATTTGCACAATCTTAAAGGAGATTTAGAATATATTAGTTCATAAATGATACAAATTTCCTACTCGGGTAAAATACTATTAAACAGTATATAAATTCTAGCTATTATTAATATTCTACATAGAAGAATGGGAAAGAATCTTGGGAAAAATTTAGATCTTCTAAACTGCCCCACTGGAATAATACCTACTACACACAAATGGATGCATGGGAAAATTAAAGTAAAGCTCTTTTAGGAAGTTGAAATTAACATATTATCTGGGAAGTTTAGTATTATTATTATTTAATTTGCTGTATAAACATGTAATTGAGTACATTTATTTAATTTGTTAGACAAAGTTATGTTTATAATCTTTTATCTGTAATCAGATGAGAGTGTCCTTAGGAGAATTCCAAATTAAGTTATGTGAAATTTAGATTACTCCACCCTACCTAGATCTTACTTTATGGTGAAGATAGAATTATAATCTCCTGATTGAACAATGAAGTTACTTAGATCTTTACAGTGAAGCTAGACATTTAAGTTAAGTCCATTTTTAGATCTTAATACAAAAAGGTGTTAAGTAACTATGAAGGGTAAATTAATCACAAAAAAGGTGAAGTAACTAACAAAAGATGAATTTAACAAAGAAGTGTTAAGTAACTCAAAAGATATAATCTAATCAAAGAAGATGAGAACTAACAAATGAGTAGTCCTAGAAAAAAGCCTCTGATATGATTAGTAGATGTGAAAATTTAGAGTAGGGGACACAAGAGTAAAAGGTCTATATATTTCACGTCACTTCCTCTCTCTGGTACCTTTGGCAGTAGAGAGGTGGCTGGTGGCAACATGCTGGGCCTTTTGGCATCTTGAAGTGGCTACAGCTATTGCCCCATTCGGTGGTGAATTTCTAGCTGAGTTTCTCCACTTTTACTTTCCAAACTTAATCCTCTTAGAAGCCTCTGATCTCCTTCAGAGACCTAGCGGTAGAGATCTTGAACTCCCCATGGCAAAGGCCAGGCAACAGAAATTCTATACCCTCCTCCTTTTTTCTCCTTAAAATCCTTCCCTCTATATTAATTAAAATTACCATCAATTTCCAGACTGACTTGGGTATTTTATTTGGGATTTCCCCTGGAGACCAATTAATTTAGATTTTAAGACAGAACCCTGTAATTATCTTTACAGCCTGGCTAATCAATGAAGGGTGTGAACAGAACCCTCAAATTTCTGTGAAATATTTTCCCTTTCCCTCTTTATTACTTCCTCAAATCAGTCAGTCTTTTTAAACAGCTAACTCAGCTTCAAAACACATCTGCTAGAGGAGGTGAGTAAAAAGCATTTTGTTTCTCTCTTTTTTCCTTAATTTGAATTGAATACAGCTGTTTTGTTTTTTTTTTTAACAAAAAAGTGGCAGGACTGGGGAAGCTGTTTAGCTAAGAATCCTCTTTCCCTCAGGGAACAATTGCTTAAATTACTCTTAATTAGGAGTGAGGGAAACCTGGAGAGAGTTTTGGCCTTGTCCTGCTCCCTATGTGTTTGGTGAAGCCCAATTGGGAAATAATTACAAAACATATATATAAATGAATATTATATTCTTTGACATTTATATGGAGGTTGAAGAATTAGGGACATTGAGGAATTCAGGATACCTCCAATTTTTGTGTTATTAGATAATGTCATTTTTGTACTCCTCAGTACTGTGTTAAGAGATACTAACATAGAAAAAATACTGAAGCTAAAATAAAATGAATTATGCAAAAATCTGAAGATAAAACACAGGAAAACAAAAAAAAATTGAGACTAAAATAAAGGATAATGTGAAAGCCCAATTGGATAATTTAAAATGCTTCTTACAGGTTCAATTGACAGACATCCACGGCACCAAAAACAGGTCTGAAACTGACAGACCTTTTTCTGAACCTCTAAATGAGGAAATTCCCTTCCCCAAAATGGAGATGGAATATATCCTTCCTATAGCTCAGCTAACAGACTTGTTCTATCATGGCCTGCAAATCTTGGCTGAACTTAATCCCCAAGACCCTTCTACTGAAATCCCAGTTTCTCCTGTTCCTTCTACAAAAACACCAATTCCAGCCCCAAGGAAATCTCATCCTTCTAAAGAAACTCATCTTAGTCAAACTGACCCACAGGTACCAAATTCAATTAGAATTGAATTGTTTTCTCTTAGAGAAGTACCTGAAATAGGACAGAATGGGGATGTGGTGATTTTGAGGCACAATATACCGTTTACTCCGCAGGAAATAAGTGAATTTACACAAAATATTCCCACATATGAACAAGATCCCTTTCCAGCAACAAAAAAGAAGACAAACATATTTTTTTCAATATAATCCATTTACAAAGATGTTGAGAACTTGCTAGAGGCTATTTTAACTTAATGTGAGAAAAATAAAATACTTTCTCATGTCAACAAAACCCGGGGATGCAATGAAGCACACTAGCCATCTCAGGAACCCGAATGGGACTATAACAACTCTGAGGATTATTTACAATTATACCATTGTAGAGAGGCCATCTTAACAGCAATGAGAAAGCGTGCAGACAGTACAGATGAGTGGACAGATTTGAAAGAATTAAGCAAAATGAGGAAGAGACACCCTCCAGATTCATTGACAAAATAATTGAGTTTAGGAGTCGATACCTGTTTTTTGACCTATCTAAAGAAAATTGCATAAGACAAGTTAGAAGGCACTTTGTCAATAACTCTTGCAAAGTTATTAGGGATTATTTTAGAACACTTTGCCCTAGGTGGCCAGAGGTGGACCTTGAGGAATTGCGGAAAACAGCTCTATATGTTTCAAAGGGAAACAAAAAAAAAGAGGAAGAAAATAATGATCTCATGGAGGAAATGAATAAATAATTGAGATATTTGAAAGATAAGATTGATAAACTGTAAAGTGAGCATGATACTCAACCAATGGCACTTGCCCCTCTCCAGGAATCTAATTATCAATCCATTACATGCCAATTCTTTGAGAAGAAGGTCCACAAAATAGTAGAGTGTAGAACTTTATTCAAGTCACTCAGAAGAAATATGCAGTTTAATAACAACTACAGATGTGATAATTATAGAAATAACTATAATAATGATAAGGGAAACCACAACTTTAGGAATGATAACTATAGGAATAGATATTGGGAAAATGGTAACTCAAACCAAATGACTCCACAACAATATAACTTAAATAGTACTTGTCCAAAAAATACTTGAGGCACTAATGCCCTTCAGGGTGTTGCCCCTCAGGGGAGTGGCCTTTCAGGGGGGTGCCCAATGAACTTCCTAAATACAATGAAGGTGTCCGGGGAGTGCGGGGCACAGGAATCAGAGGATACAACCTTTAATTTTCCTGACCCCGATGTCCTACTACCCATTGTCCCTATCCACTGCCCCCCCATACTAATGAGCTCCATGCTACCTTAAAGGTGGGTAAAACCTATTGTGATTGTCTTTTAGAAACTGGAGCTTCCAGGTCTGTATTAAAGAGTACACCTGATTTCCATTGTTATTCCATTGGCTCAGAGAGTGTAATGGGAGTGTCAGGAATACCCCGAAGAGTTAAAACATGTTCCACTTAAATGGTATCTGTAGGACCCCTAGGGGTACAACATTCCTTCTTTTTGATGCCTGACTCCCCTTTAAATAGCTGGGGAGGGACCTTCTATGCAAACTCAGAGTCAAAATAATTTGCTCCCCAGATGGTTCCTTATCATTGGAAGTACCTTAGGAATCTTTAAATTTGCTCTCTGTAATTCTCTCAGAGAGTCAGGAGGAGAAAGAACATCCCACCTTTGCAATACCTGAAGATATATTGGAGTCTCTTTGGGCTACATCTTCTTCTGATGTAGGCTTACTCAAGTTGGCTGTTCCTGTGCAGATAAAAACTAAATCTAGCCCACCCCCTTCCATTCCTCAGTATTCCCTCTCAAAAGAGGTAAGTTATTACCCCAGTAATAAACTCATTAATTGAACAGGGAATAATAATCTCTTTAAAATCTGAATACAATTTGCCCATCCTGACTTAAAAATCCAAAAAGGGGGCCCAATGGCAAGCACCTCTATAGATTCATACAGGATCTGAGGGCTGTGAACAACCATGTTATAAAGAGACCCTCCATATTTTCCAACATATATATGATTAATTCTTCTATTCCTACCACAGCTACATACTTTACAGTAGTAGACTTGTGTTCAGCCTTTTTTTTTCATACCCATACATGAGAACTCCAGGCATATCTTTGTTTTCACCTGGAAGAACTCTAAGTTTACATGGAGTCATCTGCCACAACTGTTCGTGGAAAACCCGAGTTTATTTGCACAAATTTTGAGCCAAGACACAGATGAAATAACATTTAAAAATAGCAAATTAATCACATATAGATGATCTACTCTTGGCTTCAACAGACATAGAAGCATATGAGGAAGATAGTAAATACCTTCTTTTGGAATTGCACAAAAGTGGGCATAAGATCTCAAAGGAAAAAGTTCAGTGGTGTCTCCCTAAAGTAGAATATTTGGGGTTAATCCTGATTGTGTGTGCCTGCTCTATTTCTCCCAAACAAATTGAAAATATTCAAAATTTAAGTGCTCCTATCACTAAGAAACAGTTGAGAGCAATTTTAGGAGCAACAGGGTTTTGTAGACAATGGATTCCTTGCCATTGTCTACAAAACCCTGTTGCTCCTAATATTGCCACAAAACTTGTCAGCTCTATCAGATCTAAAACCTGCTATCCTGTCTGCCCCTCTTCTCAGCATCCCAGATTGAAACAAGCCATTTACTTTTCATGTACATGAGAAAAGAGGGGTAGCTTCAGGTGTTTTAACTCAAACTTTGGGACCCTCTAGGCTCCCAATTGCTTATAATTCTGCCCAACTTTGCCCAGTAACATCAGGAGCACCACCATGTCATAGAGGAGTAGCTGCTACAGCTTTACTAGTGACAAAAAACTGTTGATCTAGTATTGGGATGCCCATTAACAATTATGTGTCCATGTGAGGTAAAAGCATTGTTGCTAAAGCATAGAACACAGACATTCTTGGATCAGGACCCTTAACCCTGCCACCTTGCTTCCAGATTTACCAACTACAGGAGAACCATTAAACAATTCTGAAACACTAGTGTCCATGGCAGAAAAACCTCAAGATAATCTCTTGTACACTTCCTTAGACAATGCAGATCTGCTCTTATTTACTGATGGTTCCTCTTTTATGAGGGATGGCATACATACATACATACATACATACATACATACTACACTGGAGCTGCTATAGTCACAGAATTTGCCACTGAGTGGTCAGCTTCACTGCCCTCTAATATTAGCATTCAAGGTACAGAACTCATAGCTCTAAAACACGCCTGTATAATTGCCAAGGATAGAAAGGTAACAATTAATTTGGATTCTAGGTATGCTTTTGGCATTTGTCACTTAGTCAGGATGCTATGGCTCCCGAGAGGATTTTTAACCTCAGCTGGAAAATCTATATCTAATGCAAAAATTATTAATGAAATGCTTTCTGCTCTCCAGCTATCTGAAAGCTTAGCTTTAGTTCACTGCTCTGTTCATACAGGTTGCCTGATCTTGTCTCTAGGGAAATGATCAAGCAGATGCTGCTACAAGGCTAACAGTCATAGAAACACCTGAATTAATTTTAACATTAACAACCACTGATGACTTAAATTTATCACTTTCCTATAATGAAAATGAAGTGGAAAAATGGAAGCAAAAATTCAAAACAAAACAGATTAATGGAGTATGGATGTCATCTGAAGGAAAACCGTTACTCCTTAGATGTTTCTATCACCAAATTTGCCAATATATTCATAAAAATTGTCACTTTGGTACCTAGGGCATCGTGATCTCTGTTAAGAGAGTATGGATAGCACCTGGTATAATTACTATAGGCTCTAAAATGTGTACAGCCTGCTCTACCTGCCAAGCATATAGCCAACATGTCTTTTGTAGCAAACCCTTTGGTGGGTGTCCTCTGGCTTACATACCTTTTGAGAATTTACAGATAGATTTCATAACAATGCCAAAGGCTGGAAATTATGAATTTTGTCTAGTCATAGTAGATCAACTGACTTTTGTTGCTAAAGTGCTTTTAAAAGAAAGTATTCCTTGCTTTGGCCTGCCAGCACATATTGATTCAGATAGAGGAAATCATTTTACTGATTCTGTCCTAAATCAGATATATTCTTGCTTGGGGATAACTCCCAAATTTCATGTACCATATCATCCACAGAGCTCAGGCCAAGTTGAAAGATTGAACAAAGAACTTAAAAGTATGATTGGCAAATTATGCACGGAGACACATTCACAATGGCCTGAAATTCTCCTTCTGACCCTATTTTATCATAGAAGCAGGCCTACAGGAGACCTACACATCTCAATATTTGAGATGCTTTTTGGACATCCACTTATAGAGGCTAAAACTTTCTCCCCTGCATATACATCACTATTAGGGGGAGACATTACTATTGCTTCCTATATACAGAAATTAAAGCACAAACTGCATGAACTCCATGAATCTGGAGCTGCAATATAAGCCAGACCACTATACTTTTCACTTCATGACCTAAACCAAGGAGATAAGGTGTATATTAAGAATTTCCAGCATACTGGAGCAACTCAGCCTTCCTGTGAAGGGCCATTCCAAATATTTTTGATTACTCCAACATCTATAAAGATTGGAGAGAAGGACTCTTAGATTTATTGCTCACATGAGAAGAGAGTATCTTCTATTGAGACTGATTGACTGTACCCTATCACATGCACTGGAGATAATAATCTATTGACAAATGGATGCTGTTTTTTGAGAACACATTAAATTC
Organism: Monodelphis domestica; assembly: GCF_027887165.1. Lineage (NCBI taxonomy): Eukaryota > Metazoa > Chordata > Mammalia > Didelphimorphia > Didelphidae > Monodelphis > Monodelphis domestica. The sequence goes on along the minus strand of NC_077228.1, from coordinate 219,437,421 downwards.
CTGATTTTTCTTCTTTCCCCCTTATTTTTATTATTGCTTTTCTTTTATTTTGATTAGAATATTTTATTTTTCCCTCTTTTTCTCATTTCTTATACTAAAGGTATATACAATTAATATTTTTTCTGTAGTAATATAAGTTTAATATTATATATGTGTGTGTGTGTATATATATATATACTTGTTATAATATCAATGCATACCTAAAAAGCTTTAAACTGTGGGAACCTGCCATTTTTTTGATAAAATGTTATGGGACTGTGATTAATGTTTGTGTCTGATGCTAGGTAAGGGGATAAAAACAAAGAGCACAGATTGATACATTTCTAAGCCAATACAAAAAGACTTGAAAGGGACTCCCTGTCAAGATGGCGGCTTAGAGAAAGCTAAAGTTCAAATCTCCGGAAACCCTTCCCTATGGAACTCAAACTATATGCTCCCATGGCGCAGAAATTCAAAACAAACAACAGCATAGACCCCGGGAATCCTCCTCCTGGACCTGGACCAAAAGGTATGGCCCCCCAAAAGCCAGAACCTGAGATCACTTGGACCTAAGGGGTAGGCAGAAGGAAGGTACCAGGACCCATCCCCCCCCAACCCAGAGCATTGAGTCCGAGGCAGCAGAGGGAACCTTAGAGCCTCAAGGCCTGCTATTCTGAAGGCCGCTTCCTGAAAACAACTTGACTCAGTTGCAGGGGCACCCAGACAGCAGGGAAATAGAGAGAGATGGGGGGAGCCTGTAACCCCGTGGCTGGTTCCTTCTTCTTATGGAAGGTCCCTGCCTCAGGGCATACTCAGTTCAACCCAGCAAAAACAAATCTTATCAGGAGTACTCAGAGTTCTGGGAAGCTGTGGCCCCTCCCCCCTCAGAGTGTAGGCTCTTCTGGCCGGCTAAGGCACTGAAAAACCTCGCGGAGAGTGCCAAGCCAGGCTCAGAATGTGGAAGGAAGGCAATGGAGAAGCATCGGGAGGGAAGACAGGAGGGCAGTCAGTAACACAGAAACACCAGCAATTCCTGGCCTTCCTGGGAAGAAAGAACAGCTGAGGAGAACTAGACAATTTGCCTAGGGCTAAAACCTCTGAACACTAGACAGAGAAAAGAAAAGCTAGTCTTCTCCACTCAGATAGAGATGGCAAACTCCACAGAAGCACAAAAGCCTCAAAATACCAAGAAAAAAAGAAGAAAGGGGTGACTTTGGACACATTTTATGGAGCAAAAATACAAAATACAGAGGAGATAGAAGATGAAACACAAGCAAATGCTTGGAAACCTTCCAAAGGAAAAGGAAATTCTCCACAAACCCATGAAGAATTGGGATCAGAAAGGATCAAAAAGATGGAAGCCTTATGGGAGGAAAAGTGGGAAATAATGCAAAAGAAATTCACGCATCTACAAAACCAGTTTGAGCAAAGTGAAAAGGAAAACCAGGCTCTAAAGGTCAGAATTAGGCAAATCGAAGACAACGAGCAAGAATTAATAAAGCAAAGCCAAAAGATCAAGAAGTTAGAAGAGAACATAAAATATCTCACTGACAAGGTGACAGACTTGGAAAATAGAGGGAGAAGAGATAATTTAAGAATAATTGGACTTCCAAAAAAGCCAGAAATAAACAGCAAACTCGACATCATAATACAAGATATAATCAAAGAAAATTGCCAAGAGACCTAGAACAAAAGGGCAATACAGGTACTGAAAGAATTCACAGAACACCCTCTACACTAAATCCCCAAAAGACAACTCCCAGGAAAGTAATTGCCAAATTCCAAAGCTTTCAAGCAAAAGAAAAAAATCTTACAAGAAGCCAGAAAAAGACAATTTAGATACAAAGGAATGCCAATCAGGGTCACACAACACCTTGCAATATCCACTCTGAATGACTGTAAGGCATGGAACATGATTTTCAGAAAGGCAAGAGAGCTGGGTCTTCAACCAAGAATCAGCTATCCATCAAAAACTGTCTATATACTTCCAGGGGAAAGTATGGGCAGTCAAGAAAATAGAAGATTTCCAAGTTTTTGTAAAGAAAAGACCAGAGCTCTGTGGAAAGTTCAATATCGAAAAAAAAAGAGCATGGAACACCTGAAAAGGAAAATATGAAGAAAAGGGAAAAGGAGAAAAATGTTATCTTTTTCTTTCACTCAAACTCTCTTCTATAAGGACTACATTTATATCAATCTATGTATACTAACATGTGGGGAAAATGTAATGTGTAAATAGGGGGAAAAGAAAGACCAAATAGAATAAACTTTCTCACACAAATATTCACATGTGAAAGGGAGGGGAAGAATTTTCCTATAAGAAGGAAAGGAAGAGAGTTTTTACTTAAACCTTACTCTCAGGGAAATCAACTCTGAGGGGGAAGAGCACCCAGATCCATTGGGATCTTGAATTCTATCTTACCCAACAAGGGAAGGGAGAAGGGAAAACCAAGGGGGGCAGGGGGGAGGGAACACAAAAAAGGGGGGAAGAAGACGGGGAGGGGGAGGGAACAAAAAGGGAGGGAATAGAAAGGGAAACATATCAAGGGAGGGGACAAGGGGGACTGGTTTAAAGTAAATCACTGGACTAAAAGGTAGAGCTGAAGAAGAAAGGTTAGAATTAGGGAAGGATATAAAAATGCCAGGGAGTCCACAAGTGATAGTCATAACTTTGAACGTGAATGGGATGAACTCACCCATAAAACTAGAAAGAGAAATCCCATTCAAAATCACCTTAGACAAAATAAAATACCTAGGAATCTATCTCCCGAGACAAACACAGGAACTATATGAACACAACTACAAAACACTCTCCACACAACTAAAACTAGACTTGAGCAATTGGAAAAATATTAACTGCTCATGGATAGGATGAGCCAATATAATAAAAATGACCATCCTACCCAAACTCATTTATCTATTTAGTGACATATCCATTGAACTCCCAAAAAATTACTTTAATGATTTAGAAAATACCATAACAAAGTTCATTTGGAATAACAAAAGATCAAGGATATCCAGGGAAATAATGAAAAAAAAACCCACATATAATGGGGGCCTTGCAGTCCCAGACATCAAACTATATTACAAAGCAGCAGTCATCAAAACAATTTGGTACTGGCTAAGAGACAGAAAGGAGTATAAGTAGAATAGACTGGGGGCAAGCTTCCTCAGCAAGACAGTATATGATAAACCCAAAGATCCCAGCTTTTGGGACAAAAATCCTCTATTTTATAAAAACTGCTGGGAAAATTGGAATACAGTGTGGGAGAGATTAGGGATAGATCAACACCTCACACCCTACACCAAGATAAATTCAAAATGGGTGAATGACTTAAACATAAAGAAGGAAACCATAAATAAATTGGGTAAACACAGAATATTATACATGTCAGACCTTTGGGAGGGGAAAGACTTTGAAACCAAGCAAGACATAGAAAGAATCACAAAATGTAAAATAAATAATTTTGACTACATCAAATTAAAAAGCTTTTTTACAAACAAAACCAATGTAACTAAAATCAGAAGGGAAACAACAAATTGAGAAAAAATCTTCATAGAAACCTCTGACAAAGGTTTTATTACTCAAATTTATAAAGAGCTAAATCAATTGTACAAAAAATCAAGCCATTCTGCAATTGGTAAATGGGCAAGGGACATAGATAGGCAGTTTTCAGATAAAGAAATCAAAACTATTAATAAGCACGTGAAAAAGTGTTCTAAATCTCTCATAATCAGAGAGATGCAAATCAAAACAACTCTGTGGTATCACCTCACACGTAGCAGATTGGCTAACATGATAGCAAAGGAAAGTAATGAATGCTGGAGGGGATGTGGCAAAGTAGGGACATTAATTCATTGCTGGTGGAGTTGTGAACTGATCCAACCATTTTGGAGGGCAATTTGGAACTATGCCGGAATGACGATAAAAGAATGTCTACCCTTTGATCCAGCCATAGCACTGCTGGGTCTGTACCCCAAAGAGATAATGGACAAAAAGACTTGTACAAGAATATTCATTGCTGTGCTCTTTGTGGTTGCCAAAAATTGGAAAACGAGGGGATGCCCATCAATTAGGGAATGGCTGAACTAATTTTGGTATATGTTGGAGATGGAATACTATTGTGTAAAAAGGAATAATAAAGTGGAGGAATTCCATGGAGACTGGAACAACCTCCAGGAAGTGATGCAGAGCGAGAGGAGCAGAACCAGGAGAACTTTGTACACAGAGACTAATACACTGTGGTATAATCGAACGTAATGGACTTCTCCATTAATGGCGGCATAATGTCCCTGAATAATCTGCAGGGATCTAGGAGATATAACAGTATTCATAAGCAGAGGACAAACTTTGGGAGTAGAAACACTGAGGAAAAGCAACTGCCTGACTATGGCGGTTGAGGGGACATGATAGAGGAGAGACTCTAAATGAACACTCTAATGCAAATACTAACAACATGGCAATGGGTTCGAATCAAGAACACATGTAATACCCAGTGGAATCACGCGTCAGCTATGGGGGGGGTGGGAGGGGAGGAAAAGAAAACGATCTTTGTCTTTAATGAATAATGCTTGGAAATGATCAAATAAAATATAAAATTAAAAATAAAAGACTTGAAAAACTAATGTGAGACTAGAGGTTTCGATGTTTGACATATGTTAAGTTATAGGACTTCCTTGTATATAAACTTTTTGTGAAGTACTCATAGAAGCATCAAAGTTTGACTATCATTCTGGCTCACCATATCCCTGAGGATGATAAAAAAAATCAGACACACTTCCCTATCAAAATAAAATTCTAGTTACTTTTCTTCTTATGGCAACTTCCTGTAGTCTTGGCTGCAAATGTGCAAGTGAAATATTGTTGCATTCTGTCCTACAGAGTTGTGGGATAGAAATTTATTGTACCCTAATATAAGGGTCTATTATGAATTTATTCTTTCTTACTCAACATTTTATATGCATTGATTTTGGTGTTTTTATTCTGATTCTGATTTTTTTTCTTATACTATAAATTTAACTTTCTTCCATTTTTTTCTTTTTTTATATTTTTGGGTTTTTGTTTTGATTTGTTTTTCTCTTCTTTTGATAATTGACTCATACATCCCCATAACTCAACATTGTATCCTTAGCTGAACTGGAGGTTTTTTAACACCCGCTTCAGGGGGAGATTGTATTTTAATAAAAATTCAAGATCTTAAATTATTTTCAAGAAAAATCTTCAGGGAAAGAAGTTTGCTAACTCCTAAATCCAGAGAATGAACTCTTGCAGAGAGATGCCAGAAAACCTACAGTACATCAAGAATATCAAGAATGAACTTTGGGTGTGGTTGATTGAACCAAAATTTGATTGAACATTTATTTTAAATGTACACTTTTATGCCAAAGGGGACTGCCCCTAATTTGTCTTTTTGTCCATGTGCCTAGCAAAACATTGGTTTTACTTTCTCTCTTTTCTATTTCTCCCTAACTATTGTAATTTCCTCTTAGAAACTGAATATTGTATACATCTGTAGTTAGAAGTGCTGTAGGACTACAAGATGATTATGTTAAATGATCAATGGGGAGAGTAGTCTCCTGATGATCATCAGGAGAGATTGTGAAATTTAGATTACTCCACCCTACTTAGATCTTACTTTATGGTGAAGATAGAATTATAATCTCCCGATTGAACAAAGAAGGTACTTAGTTTTTACTTTATAGTGTAGCTAGAACCTTAAGTTAAGTCTATTTTTAGATCTTAATACAAAAAAGGTGTTAAGTAACTATGAAGGGTAAATTAATCACAAAAAGGTCAAATAACTAACAAAAGGTGAACTTAACAAAGAAGTATTAAATAACTCAAAAGATATGATCTTATCAAATAATATGAGAACTAAAGAATGGACAGTCCTTGAGAAAAGCCTTTTATGTGATTGGTAGATTTGAAAATTTAGAGTAGGGGGCACAAAAGTAAAAGGTCTATATGTTTTGCATCATTTCCTCTCTCTGGTACCTTTGGTGGCAGAGAGGTGGCTGGTGGCAACATGCTGGGCCTTTCAGCATCTTGGCATGTCTATAGCTATTGTCCGGTTTGGTGGTGAGTTTCTGGCTGAATTTTTTCTCCTTTACTTTCCAAACTTTATCTTCTTAGAAGCCTCTAATCTCCTTCAGAGACCTAGTGGCGGAGATCTTGAACTCCCCCTGGCACAGGCCAGGCAGCAAAAAGCCTATACCCTCCTCTCTTTTTCTCCTTAAAATCCTTCCCTCTATATTAATTGAAATTACCATCAATTTCCAGACGGACTTGGGTATTTTATTTGGGATTTCCCTTGGTGACCAATTAAATTAGATTTTAAGTCACAACCCTAAAATTATCTGTATAGTCACCTATTTCCTTTCATCTCTGGCAATAATAGGAACTTTCTTTTTTGGAATACTCAGGTCAGTCTCACTGCTTCTGCTAAAGGAGAATTAAACCTCTCCTTCCCTTCTTTGCAGATATGGGAATGTATAGATGTGGAAATCAGCAAATATTATCAGACTCCAAGAATGTGTTGGTTAATTTTGCTGAACTTAATTTTCTCCTTTTTAAATTTTGTCATAAAGAATAGCTAGTTCCCTGGCAGGAGGAGTGAAGAAAGATATATTGGGGTAAAAGATAAATTAATAATATGAATAAGCATTGATTTTAAAAATTAAAGAAAATAAATGGCAAGTGAACCACAAGGGTGGGAATCTATAATGTCCCTTGATTGTAATGATAGGCTGGTTGGAAAAATCATTGAATTATGGTCACCATTTGATCTAGGGGAAAATAGATCCTTGAAGCCAAGGAGTCTAATTCTGTAATTTCATATTTTGTTCCTGGATTGTAAAAAAAAAAATGTGAGGATCAAGTATTTCTCTGAATTTAAAAGGCAACAAATAGATTTCTGTGATATTTTTATTAAGGAAAAATTCCTAAAAAAGTTGTATTGATCCTTTAGAAATCAGAGTAAAAGTTATTTTAAACATTGCAATTAAAGTCTTTTCACTTGTTTTCATGCTAAGAAACTCACTCCTTTTAACCTTCCCTGACATTCACTGTACCTTCTCTTTTCAATGGCCTTTGTCCAAAAGTAATAAATTTTGACCTGAAAAATCAGTTTTGTTCACAATTACTCAAAACATACAGAAGCTAGTTCCTCATTTTATTCTCATTTAACAAAAAGGAAACTGAAGAAAATGGCAATTTGAATGATTTATTGAAGCTCACATTAGTAATCAGTAATGATGCTCATGGAATGCCAAAGTTCATTGTTTACAATCAACTAAATCAAATTCATTGTGACTTTCAAGCATTTATTTATTTAACTGGGCAATGAGGTGTCCTTCTATAGAATATATACTATGACGCATTAGTTAAATGCTTGGTAATTCATGAATTATCTTTCTGTTTATATATATGTTTAATTAGCAAGCTAGTTGTTTATTTGGAGATGAAGCTCTGTCATGAGTAAAAACCATTAGTAACCAATAGTAAATGCAACTATGTTTACATAAAAGCTTTTACAAATATGCTTGAATTTAGCATGAGGAGATTTGTCATATATATATATAGACAGTTCTAGCCAATACTGAAGACATATATTTCAAACAATTTAAATTGTTCTTCCTGATTATGAACATCAACCAATTGTTTGGGGTTTTCTTTCTCTATGCTCAATAGCAATAGTATTAATATTATTTTCTCCAATAGTGAATTTCTGTGATAAAGTTAAATGCAATTTCACTTGAACAAAATCATAATAAACTTGAAACTTTACCCAAGACTGATATGAAGAATTTAGTCAAGTATATTAATAAGTCAAATTGATTTTAAAAATAAAAGTCATGTAATTTTAGTTTCCCAAAAATCAAATTGGTGAAAATAATAATCACAAAAAACAAGATATAGAAGAGATTATTCTGAGTTTTATTTTCAGTTGGCTTGAAATAAAAGAATTCCTGGAAATTTCCACTGTTAACCCAGTCTCTTGACATTTCTAACATGATTTCCAGACCAAAGAGATACTGATGAAGATCCCAACTTTGAATGCTTATGCAAATCAAACTTATTAACCTTCAGAGAGTCATCCTTCACTAAGTTTGACTTCCAGGAGGGAATAAGCAGTAAGAACAGATGGACTATTAAATGAAAGGTTATCCATGCAAATCATATTAGGAATGAAAAAACGTAAATATAATTTCAGAGGTAGGAATGCGTTTTGTTTCTACCTTGTGTAAGAGGTCATGATCAATTGCTACCACCACCACCACCACTACCAACATCCCCACCCCCAACCCACTTGATGAAATTACAGGATGGAAAAGGGCAGGTAACAGAGACAATGTAGTATTAAAACATTTTAGACTAGTTGTTTGAATCACAGCTACAAAATGCTTGAAACTAAAAAAAGATAACCAATTATATTGAAGAATCTATTTACAAATTATAATATGTATGAATCTTGGCATGACATAGTCATCCCTAAATTGTTCACTCCTTTCCAAGCTTTGAAGGATGGATTGTAATGGAAGTTTCAGTGTTTATGTACCTTCACATCCTTTAGGAGATGTGAAGAAACTTCTTAATCAACTTGAAGCAATTATGGAACAACCAGACATTGACTATCTAAAACATCATCAAACACCTCTAATAGTTTTCAAATGTTAAATAAGATTGGTGAAGGGAGTCATTTCTGACACTGAGGAAAATATCAGCTATATAGCAAAAACTCAGTTTTTGAAAGCAAATACTTCACCATTTCCTTGATCCTTTTTCAGAGAGCCTCAGAGGTATGGCATTTCCCCTGTTTCATCTTTCCCCTCCCTAATACAATAGATAGAAAAGCAACCTTTCCATTAGGAGATACCATGCCTTTTAGAAACCACTGCAAGGGTCTGCTGGGTGACTCAGTGGATTGAGAGGACCAGAGGTACTAGGTTCAAATCTGGCCTGAGACACTTACCAGCTGTGTGACCCTGGGAAAGTCACTTAACCCCCATTACCTAGCTCTTACCACTCTTTTGCCTTGAAGCCAACACACAGTATTGACTCTAAGACAGAAGGTCAGAGTTTAAATTAAACAAAAATAAAGAAAACAGTGTAGCTATATATTCAAATTGGTCTGTAGGCCAGGCTACAGCAGAATGGCCATTTGTATAGAGTTGTTGCTTACAAAGAAGACATGTGACAATAGTCTGAGGTGATATTAAGAACCTCTGGTATCAATGTCCTATACCTGTCTTCTAGTGTATTACATATTTTTGTCTATTCTTCCAATTTGGGCTGTATATTTTTGTGCATTAACCTGCATCTCAGTTTATGGTGGAAAACATGTAGTGGCTTCTAATCAATGTGCTTTCAGTAAATACTTTTGCTTGAATTAATTGCATTAGCTAACTGACTATTGAAAATAAATGAAATAGTAGTGAGGAAGGTGATACCCTTGAAGTATCTGATACACCTTTAAAATCAATGATTTATCATTTTTTCTTACTTATTTTTTTTAAAGAATCAAGACTGAGAATATTATCTAGTTCTCTATATAACTTGACCAAAAACTCTTATTAGACATCCAGAAAAATAAGATTGACACAATTACAACATTTAACCAGTGGTATAGATTAAAAAATAGATCTTGATAAAATCAATTACTTATTCATAGAATACTGTTCTGGTTAATACAAGATTGGGAGAGTCAGAGAAAAGAGTTCAACATATTCAAGGGAAAGAGTCACAAAAATAATACATCTGTAAACTTCCTGGGAAAGACCAACAAGGTGGACAGAAGTCTACTATGCACTCCATTGACAATATTATGTATCATGACTTAGTAGTGTAATATCAAAACATAATTTTAAAGAGAGAGTTTTCCTTTCACGTCCCATGCACTGTTCCGAAATTTTGCCAAATGTAAAATATCAATTAAGGCCTACTCAGATTGTTAAGACAGCTTGCCCCTCCACCTAACTTTTGTCCTTCCACTTAAAATGCAAGAATAAGTCACAAGTGAAAAACTGCTAGTATGGACTAGGTGAAATTATATAGAAAGTGTCTCAACCCTCTCAAGAGAGTTTTGATTATGTCAGGGTCAAGGGACTTTCATACAGTAGATAAACTATTCACCTGTCTGTGACTGTCAGTTGATTAGCTGTTTCCATTTTGACCTCTGCATTAAATAATCATTATTCATCTCTGTTGAGTTTTACACATATACTACATATCATGAGACACCTACTTGTTTCATACTCTTGAGTGATGAAAAGAATATTTTACCAGTTTGTTTGTATTTTTTTTGCACAGAATATATACAAATGGGAATGAACTAATAGAAAGAGGACTAAAACAATTACAGGTGACACTTTCTTTTTTCCAGTTTTTTGGTATGTTTTTTTTTCCCTTTTTGAAAAAGAAAAAAGATTTTTACTTAATATAAATGATAAAGCTAAGCATTTTCTCCCTTCCTTTCTTTCCTACTTCCTTTCCTCATTAGACTCTTTGCATGCATCCTAGATTCATTAGCTAATGAGATGGGCAAAGTCAAAATTAATATTTTTCCTCACCTAAACAAACATACTCACACACACACACAGACACACACACACACCCCACACACTCACATACATCCCTGCATCATTGTGATTGCATGGTCATTTAGATTAAGTAAGAAGAAAAAAAAAGGAAGGATTCTCTCTTAGGTTTTCCTTCTGAAGTCACTTACATTAAGTGTAGCTAATTGTCCACAGAGGTATGAAACTCTAAACCCTTTCCATGAACACTTATTTAGAAGCAGACCTTGGCCAAGAATGATTCAAGTAAACTTCCCATTCCCAACTCCCTTCCCTCCCCCATATAATAATCTTTTCCCTTTATCCATTGTATAACTTCCAAGATTTCTGATGGAAATACCCCATGGCTTTTTCCCCTCCTCTACATGTTAAAACAAACTTTCAGAGTTCTTTTTTTTTCTTTTTTCTTTTCCCCCACTCCCTCAAGATGTTGCCCATCATATTAAATAGATTAGGATTTTCTTTTGAAGAGTTACCTGAAGTGAAGCCTTATTGGCACATTGAATAAGGAAAACTGATGCCAAAGGCAGGAACGATGCCAGCCAAACTGATGTATGGCAGATAGCTATAGTAAGGGGCTTAATTTCATGCCATGATTTAAGATGTTGCATTTTTGGTGCCAGTGATAAAGCTTCTGGGCTTTTTAAGGAGTTTAAAGTAGGAACTGTGTTTCCTCAATGGGGAGAGACTAACTAATTCAATATCATATTTAAAGACATAACAGTCATAGATTGAATGACCAACTAACAAAGGCAAAATTTAATGCCTGGTTTAATTGTGTTAGAGCTTAGAGGCAATATTGTGCAATATTGGAATCCCTGAGTTGCCAAGGGAAGTTTACAGAACCATTCATTTATGGTTTAAATAAAGAAATGATGTTTTCCAACTCGCTTTTCAACATAGTAATGTGGTTCACACAACAATGCTTAAGTAAGGCCCAGACAAAAATCCTTAAATAGCAGTTTCACATTTCTCCCTCAGCAAAAACATGAATTGTACATGCCATCATTTCAGCCAATTATAAAGCAAATGTGGAAATGCTCACTGACCCAGATGGCAGATTTTTTTGAGACTACATATGAATTAATTTAAGATACATAAACAAAGTTAGAGCAGATGGACCAATGGACTATTTCCTCTCACTTTCCCCAACACTTTCATTTGAGGGAAGGAGTGAGAAAGGGTCACAAATACATCTTTGAAGTAATTCTACCAGAGCTTGGTTTCTGATATGCACACTGATATACAAATATACATTTGTAAAGAGTTAAGCATCATCTTGGTTTCAGCTAATCTTCTTATATTTCCCAGTATCATGAAAATTTAATTCATTCTTGATGGTCACGAATGGTAAGATCTCAAAATATATAAGTGATGGGTATCGATTCCAATAGTATTAATGTCAAAAACATAATTCTGTTCAGGTTTTGTCTCAGGTTTTCTTGATTTTTATTTCTTTATCACTTTTTTTCTCATCCTTCCTTCCTTGGTTCCTTGGTTCCTTGGTTCCTTGGTTCCTTGGTTCCTTGGTTCCTTCCTTCCTTCCTTCCTTCCTTCCTTCCTTCCTTCCTTCCTTCCTTCCTTCCTTCCTTCCTTCTTTATTTTTTAACTTTTGGATACCTCATAACACTTTGAGATAACAAGAACACCTACCACATAAGAGTTATATAGGATGTGCAGTTTATATTGTGAAGCAACACAAATTTACTATATGAATTTTGGGAAATCATTTCACTGTTATTATTATTTTTTAAACCCTTACCTTCCATCTTAGAGTCAATACTGTGTATTGGCTCCAAGACAGAAGAGTAGTAAGGGCTAGGGAATGGGGGTTAAATGACTTGCCCAGGGTCACACAGCTGGGAAGTGTCTGAGGCACTTCACTGTTATTATTGCAGGGTTTCATGGACCAGAAAATGAAGATCCCTTCCAATTTTAATAATTTTACAAATCAGTGGTAAAAATGACTTGTAGAATCATAATTCTAAAGGCCATTTCCTCCTTCGTTTACAAACTTGTATTACCTGATATTTTTTGTGAATTATTTGGGATTCTTTTTTTTTATTTTTTTATTTGGTCAATTTCAAACATTGTTCCTTGGTTACAGAAATCATTTTCTATTCCTCCCTCCCCTACCCCCAACCCTCCCATAGCCGACGTGCAGTTCCACTGGGTATCATATGTGTTCTTGATCAGAACTCATTTCCAAGTTGTTGGTATTTGAACTAGGATGTTCATTTATAGTCTATATCCTCAAGCATATCCCCTTCGACCCATGTTATTAAACAGTTAGTTCCTTTAATGTTTTTCCTCCTACAGTTTTTCCTCTGAATGTGGATAGTCTTTTTTCTCCTGTAACCCTTTGAGTTGTTCAGGATCAATACATTACAACCAATGGATGAGTCAATTACTTTCCATTGTACCACAGTGTATCAGTCTCTGTGTACATTATTCTCCTGGTTCTGCTCCTTTTGTTCTGCATCACTTCCTGGAGGTTGTTTCAAGTTCCCATGGAATTGCTCCACTTTATTATTCCTTTGAACACAACAGTATTCCATCATGAGCATATAACAAAATTTGTTCAGCCATTCCCCAATTGAAGGGCAACCCCTCATTTTCCAATTTTTTGCCACCACAAAGAGCACAGCTATGAATATTCTAGCACATGTCTTTTTCCTTATTGTCTCTTTGGGGTACAAACCCAGCAGTGCTATGGCAGGATCAAAAGGTAGACAGTCTTTTAGCACCCTTCGGGCATAGTTCCAAATTGCCCTCCATAATGGTTGGATCAATTCAAAACTCCACCAGCAATGCTTTAATGTTCCAACTTTGCCAAATCCCCTCCAGCATTCACTTTTTCCATAGTTTTCATGTTAGCCAATCTGCTAGGTGTGAGGTGATACCTCAGAGTTGTTTTGATTTGCATCTCTCTGATTATCAGAGATTTAGAACACTTTTTCATGTGCTTATTAATAATATTTTATTTCTTTGATTGAGAATTGCCTATTCATGTTCTTTATCAATTGGAGAATGGCTTGATTTTTTTGTACAATTAATTTAGTTCTTTGTAAATTTGAGTAATTAGACCTTTTTCAGAGGTTTTTGTTATGAAGATTGTTTCCCAGGTTGTTATTTCCCTTTTGATTTTGGTTACAGTGATGTAATCAGAATTATTTATTTTACATTTTGTGATTTTTTTTCTAAGTCTTGCTTGGTTTTAAATCTTTCCTTTCTCAAAGGACTGACGTATATTATTCTGTGTTCACCTAATTTACTTATAGTTTACTTCTTTATGTTCAGGTCATTCACGGATTCTGAATTTATCTTGGTGTAGGGTGTGAGGTTTTGGTCCAAGCCTAATCTCTCCCACACTGGGTTCAAATTGCCCAAGAAGTTTTTATCAAATAGAAATTTTTTGTCCCAAAAGCTAGGATCTTTGGATTTGTCATAGACTGTTTTGCTGAGGTCACTTACCCCAAGTCTATTCCACCGATCCAACTTTCTGTCTCTTAGCCAGTAACAAATTGTTTTGATGAACACTGCTTTATAGTCTATTTTGATAACTGGGACTGCAAGACCACCTCCATTTGCATTTTTTTTTCATTATTTCCCTGGGTATCCTTGATCTTTTGTTCTTCCAAATGAACTTTATTCTGTTTTTTTTTTTTCTAATTCAGTAAAAAAGTTTTTTGGAAGATCTATGTGTATTGCACTAAATAAATAGATAAGTTTGGGTAGGATGGTCATTTTTATTATGTTAGCTCATCCTACCCAAGAGCAGTTAATGTTTTTTTTCCAATTGCTCCGATCTACTTTTAGTTGTGTGGAAAGTGTTTTATAGTTGTGTTCATATAGTTCCTGTGTTTGTCTCAGCAAATAGATTCCAAAGTATTTTATATTGTCTAGGGTAATTTTGAATGGGTTTTCTCTTTCTAATTCCTCCTGCTGTGATGTGTTGGAGATATATAGAAATGTTGATGACTTATGTGGATTTATTTTGTATCCTGCAACTTTGCAAAAGTTGTTGATTATTTCGACTAGCTTTTTGGTTGATTCTCTAGGATTCTTTAAGTAGACCATCATATCATCTGCAAAGAGTGATAGAGCTTGGTCTCCTCATAGCCAATTTTAATACTTTCAATTTCTTTTTCTTTTCTCATTGCTACTGCTAGTGTTTTTAGTACAATGTTAAATAATAGAGGTGATAATGTGTATCTTTGTTTCACTCCTGATCTTATTGGGAATGCATCTAGTTTATCCCCTTTACAGATGATTTTGGCTGATCATTTTAGATAGATACTGTTTACTATTTTTAGGAAAGACCCTTCTATTCTATTGCTTTCTAACATTTATAATAGGAATGGGTATTGTATTTTGTCAAAGGCTTTTTCTGCGTCTATTGTAATAATAATGATATTTTTGTTGGTTTGCCTGTTGATGTGGTAAATTAAGTGAATGATTTTCCTAATATTGAACCATCCTTGCATTTCTGGTATAAATCCTACCTGATCATAGTGAATAACCCTCCTGATCACTTGCAGGAGTCTTTTTGCTAGTACCCTATTTAAGATTTTTGCATCTATGTTCTGTAGTTTTCTTTCTCCATTTTTGACCTGCCTGGCTTTGGAATCAGTACCATATTTGTGTCATAAAAGGAAATTGGTAGGACTCCCTCTTTGCTTACTATTTCAAATAATTTGTATAGTATTGGGATTAGCTCTTCTTTGAATGTTTGATAGAATTCATTTGTGAATTCATTTGGTCCTAGGGATGTTTGATGGCCTGTTTGATTTCTTTTTCTGATATGGGATTATTTAAGAATTCTATTTCTTCTTCTGTTAATCTACGTAATTTATATATTGGAAATATTCAAGCATATCACATAGATTGGCATATTTATTGCCATATAATTGGGCAAAATAGTTATTAATGATTGCCTTAATTTCCTCTTCATTGGAGGTGAGGTCCCCCTTTTTGCCTATGATACTATTAATTTGGTTTTCTTCTTTCCTTTTTTTTTAATTAGATTAACCAGTACTTTGTGTCTATTTTGTTTGTTTTTCCTCAAAATACCAGCTTCTAGTCCTATTTATTAGTCTAATAGTTCTATCACTTTTGATTTTGTTAATTTCTCACTTAGTTTTTAAGATCTCTAATCTGCTTTTGTTCTGGGGGTTATTAATTTTTTCACTTTCATTTTTTTTATTTGCATGTCCAATTCATTGATTGTTAATCAATCCCTCCGTAATTTGTTAATATATGAACTGAAGGATATAAATTTTCCCCTGAGGACAGCTTTGGCTACATAGTATAGAGTTTGAAATGATGTCTCATCATTGTCATTTTCTTCAATTAAATTATTAATTGATTCTATAATTTCTTCTCTAACTGATTTTGGAGAATCATATTATTTAATTTCTAATTAATTTTTGATTTGGCTCTCCATGTACCCTTACTGATCATTATTTTTATTGTCATGATCTGAAAAGGGTGCATTCATTATTTCTGCATTTCTGCATTTGAGTGCCATGTTTTTATGACCTAGTATATGGTCAATTTTTGTGAATGTACCATGTGCTGCTGAAAAGAAGGTGTATTCTTTTTTGTCTCTATTTTTTCTCCATTTATCTATTAACTCTAATTTTTCTAAGATTTCATTCACCTCTTTTACCTCTTTCCAATTAATTTTTATTTGATTTTTCTAAATTTGAGAGTGATACATTCAAGTCTCCCACTAATATAGTTTTACTATCTATTCACTCCTTAAATTCCACTAGTTTCTCCTTTAGAAATTTGCATGCTATACCATTTAGTGCATACATGTTGATTACTGATATTTCCTCATTGTCTATACTGCCTTTTATCAAGATGTATTTACATTCCCTATCCCTTTTAATCAGGTCTATTTTTGCTTTGTCTTTGTCAGATATCATGATTGCTACTCCTGCCTTCTTTCTGTCAGTTGAGGCCCAATAGGTCTTGTTCCAACCTTTAATTTTGACCTTGTGAGTGTCTACTGGCCTCAGGTGTGTTTCTTGGATTTTGGTAGGATTTTGGATTGAAATCCATTCTCCTATTTATCTGCATTTTATGGGTGAGTTCTTTCCATTCACGTTCAAAGTTATGATTGTCACTTGTGAATTTCCTAGCATTTTGATATCCCCACCTACTTCTGTCCTTTCTTCTTTTGCTATATCCTTTTTAACCAGCGGTTTACTTTGAATCAATCCCCCTAATCCCCTCCCTTGATATGCTTCCCTTTCTGGACCCTCCCTTTTTGTTCCCCTCTTGATTTTTTAGGGTCTGTTAATTTTCCTCCCCCCTCCTTCCCTCCCTTTTTGTAGTCCCTCCCCCTTAGCCCCCTTAGTTTTACCTTCTCTCTTACCCTGTTGGATAAGATAGAAGTCAAGATCCCAATGGATCTAGATGTTCTTCTCTCTCAGAGTCAATTTTACTGAGAGTAAGGTTTAAGTATTATCTATTATCACTCTCTTCCTCTCCTTCTTATAAGAGTATTCTTCCCCTCCCCTTCCCATGTGTATCTTTCTGGGGAAAAGATTATTCTATTTATTTTATTTCTATTTTTTCAAGTATATCTTGGTACTATTATTGCTTCCCCCCCTTAATGCCCCAATCTTTCCCTATGAGTGATTCTTCTAATTACTATGAAAATGAATACAATTTTTGAGAGTTACAAATAAGCTTTTTTTCCATATATATATATATATATATATATATATATACACATATATAATATATGTAATTTGATCTAATTGTAGCCCTTATAGAAGAGACTTTGAATGGAAAAAAAGCATTTTTCTCCTTTTCCCTTTCTTTCATATTTACCTTTTCATGTTTCTCTTGTTCTTTGTGATTGGATATCAAACTTTCCACTGAGTTCTGGTCTTTTCTTTATAAATACTTGGAAATCTTCTATTTTGTTGAATGCCCACACTTTCCCCTTGAAAGTCAGTTATGATGGATAGGTTATTCTTGGTTGAAGACCCAGTTCTCTTGCCTTTCTGAATATCAAGTTCCAGGCCTTGTGGTCCTTTTAGTTTGGAAGCTGCCATGTTTGTGTGTAATCCTGATTGGTGTTCCTTGGTATCTGAATTGTCTCTTTTTTACTTCTTGTAGAATTTTATCCTTATCCTGAAAGCTTTGGAATTTGGCAATTACATTTCTGGGAGTTGTCTTTTGGGCATTTAGTGATGAATTCTATGAACTCTTTCAATGTCTATTTTTCCCCCTTATTCAAGAACATCAGGACAGTTTTCTTGGATGATTTCTTGTAGTATGGTGTTAAAATTTTTGTTTATTTCTGGATTTTCAGGTATACCAATGATTCTCAATTTGTCTCTCCTTCCCTTGTTTTCCTGGTCTGTCACCTTGTCAGTGAGATACTTTATGTTTTCTTTTATTTTGCCAGTCTTTTGACTTTACTTTAATTCTTGCTGTTTTGCAAGACCATTGTCTTCCAGTTACCTAATTCTGGTCTGTAAAGACTGGTTTTCCTTTTCAGTTTTGTCTACCCTGCTTTTTGTGACTTCCACCTGTTTCTCCAATTGGGAGTTATTGTCTCTCATACTGTTGTTCTCTCTTTGAATTTTTTCCCATTTTTCTTGCCAGAAGACTTCCATCTTTTGGATAAGCTCTAACTTGAATTCTTTCAGAGCTTGTGGACAATTTCCATTTATTTGGAAGGTTTTGATTTTGTTTGAATTTCATCTCCTTTATCCTCTGTAACCTGAGTTTTCCCTAGGTAGAAATTTTCAAGAGTCAGTGTCTTCTTCCTGTTTTTCTTGGAGGATGTCTGTTGGTCCTGGGCAGAATGAGCCATCACTGTCAGGTTCCCTGTTTATGGAGTTCCAGAGCAAGGCTTTTGCCTGAGGCAAGCTCTTGAATCTCCACAGCCTTAGCTATTCGCTAGAGTGCCCACAGTCTGCACTCTCCAGTGCCAGAGGTTTCCTTTTTAACTGCTCTCAGGGGTAGATCCCTGGCAGTCCTAGTCAGCTCCTAAGGACCTCGAGGTGACCCTTGCTCACTCTAGAAGCTTCCCTCACTTACTTTCTGTTTCTGGTGCATGCTGGCTCTGACTATGGCTCCATAGGTGGGTTGGGGGAGGGTAGATCGGCTCATGTTTGGATGGGAGATTTTTCTCCTTCTTATAGTGTGGAAATGCTCAAACCTCATGTACCTTCAATGCTGTACCCTACTGTTAAGTCCCTCCTTTCTTCTGAAGATGGTTTTTATGTTCTTTTGAGGTAGTCTATTTTGTTGGGTGCTCGGAAGAAGAAGCATCTTGCGTCTAGACTGCCAACATACTTCCCCGGAAGTGTCTCTATTTGGTAGTGTTAAAGGTATCAAGAGTGAGGAAATGTACAAGCTCATTTGGTATATGTGTCTTATGGCTTTTATTGTAAATTTGTATTTTTCTTCCCTCTAACCTATTTTTTCTGCAATGAAGTAAATGCATTTGCTTTTATTATTGGTAGTATTAGAGGTAGAAAAGAAGGACAAGATAGCTAGCCTCCATTCTCATTATGCAGTGAATATCCCTTCCGTATCCTTCTTCCTGCCCCCCCCAAAAAAAATCTCTTTTATGCTTTTTCTATACTATTGCAGTCCATAATCCTTAAACTTGCGAAGTTTCCTATATTTTCTGGATTTATAAATGTTTGAAACTACACTTTTGTCTGATTCTCTTCTGTCTTTAATGAAAAATGTAGAAAAGTTTACAATCCTAAATAATAATAGCTAGCAATGACATAGGATTTTAAAGTTTGTAAAATAGTTACAAATATTATCTCATTTGATCCTTATAACAATCCCAGGAGGGAATTTTTATTATCATTTTGATTTTATAGATGAGGAAATTGAGGCAGAGAGCAATGAAATGACTTTTCCAGATTCACATATCTAATAAATATCTGAGACTACACCTTCCTAACATCATATTCAGCATTCTGTTGTGCAACTTAATTGTCTCTAAATCTTGACTAAATTAGACTGCAAGCAATTTTAAAGGCAGAGCCTATGCCTCTTATATGTACAAATACAGAGAAGTTTATATTCAATAAATGATCTTCCTGTTTCTAGTTATAGAATAGGATTATACAAGAAAAGCTTAGCCATGTCAACAAAATATCAACTGAAGCTATGAGCTAAGAATACATAATTTTTGTTTGTTTGTTTCTTTTATTGTTCTGCCACCATTCCTCTAGTAATGGCACAGACAAGTCATTGAGGTGATTGTTCAGTGCCATAGAGAGAACCAGAAGCTATTTTCTGTGGTGGAGTCTTTCAAATCCTTCAATAGGCCAATGTCCACTTCACTTTAGCTATTCTTCACAGTGTCTGGATAGTAATAGGTACTTAATAAATATCTATTAATTAGTTTGCAATGAAAAGATATCATTTGACATTAGAAAAATAAACCTCAGATAATCAGTTGTTGAGGGCAAAATGGCAATTTTAGTAACAGCCAGAATTTTCTGATTTTAATAGTTATGGTGTTTTGTTTTATAACTAGCTAGATGAATAGTGGCTAGAGTGTTGGGTCTGGAGATAGAAGGACATGATTTCTAATTCAACTTCAGATACTTACTAGCTGTGAGACCCTGGATAATTCACTTAAACCTATATTCTGCAGATTCCTCATTTGTAAGTGACAATGAAGAAGGAAATGACCCTCCAATATCTTTGCAAAGAAAATTCTAAATGAGGTCACAAAGAATTGGGCACAATTTAAATGACTGAACAACAAATGTCATTGTTGACATTTTTATTTTTTTTGCACTCATTTTATATGACAGTACCTTCCACTCTGCCCACACCCCCCAGTAAAGATTCTCTTGAAATCAACAGAGCATTTATAATCAAAGAGCAAATACTGTTTTTCACACTTATACCTTCCTCATCAGTTCTCTAGAATCAACATTGTAACAAAGGATCATAGTTTTACCAAACTGTAGAATGTTGAGCATTTATCATTTTAGAAGACATTGCATATATCTTTTGGCTGTGCTTATTTTACCTCATAAAGGTCTTCCTATTTTTGTATGAATTCCTAATGCATATTATTTATTTTGATTAAATAGCCTTCCTTTATTCTATAGTTAACCAAGCTACCCTCCAAACAATGTGCACCCATTTTGTTTCTGTTTATTTTTCCTATCAGGGAAAAAAAAAACTGTTCTTAGATGATATAGAGAACAGAGGACTAGATTGGGAGAATAGGAAGATTTAAGTTTAAATACAGTTTCCAATGCAAGCAATAAGACTCTGGGAAAGTTATTTAACCTCTATTCACCTCAGTTTCCTCAACTATAAAATGATAAAACATTATCATTTTATTTATATTTATATATTATTTATATATTATTTATATATTATATATTTATATATTATTTATGTATATATATATAAATATATTTATTTTATTTATAAAACATTATCATAATACCAAAGATATTATGAAGATAAAAATAGATAAGATTTGTAAAAGACTTTTTAACTCTTAAAGCTTTATATAACTGCCATCATCATCATTATCATCATCATCATCATTATGGGAATATAGGAAGGAAGGAAGGAGGAAAGAAAAGAAAAAGAAAGAAAGAGAGGAAAAGACCCAAAGAAAGAAAAAAGGAAAAAAAAGAAAGAAAAGAAAGTCCTTCTGAATGAAAAATGAGAAAGAAAGATATGTGGCAGTTTAACTGTTTATTTTACCAATCCCTTCAATGCACAATCAGATGGTTTAATGATTAAGGAAAAGGGGGGAAATTTCATGGAAGAAAACCAAAGGAAAGAAAGATTTTCTTTTTTTCAAGATTCTCTGTCTTTCTTACTTTTCTCTTTTCTTTGCCTCTGTCTCTTTTTCTCTCTTTTTGTTTCTAACCCCATGTTGTGACTTCGACAAATGATGATGCAAGGAGAAAATTTATGCTAGGTCTCAGGGCATTAGCACATTATCAAAAACAAAACAGAATGTTCAGCGGCTGCCTCAAGGGAGCCATTGAAAGATTTTTTGAAAGTGATTCATGGGTAAGGGCCCATTTCTGAAGAATCTGGGATGTTGTCATGCCAGAACAAGTCTGGGTAAAAGTCCTCAGAGAGCCAGGTGAAGACATTGAGCATTGGATGAGGAACATTTAGCCAAAAAAGCTCATTCTAGAAAGGAAAGAGGAACCGGGTAGCTCTCCAGGGGTCTCTGTGCTGAATGATTTAAGGCTACCTGTAGGAAATGCTTTTTTTTTTTTGCCTTATTGCTCAAACCCTCCCTCCTTTTCATGAAAAACAAACTAAAGAAAAGGAATATAGCCTTTTTTCTCTTCTTTCTGTTCAAATAAATGATCCCTAGAAAGTCACATTAGGAATTCCTCTCCTATAAGGGACACTTTAAATTGCCTCACAGACTAGTGATCACACACATTGAGTTTCTAAATAGATCACTGTGACTGCACCATAATCAGTTTTAATATTTGAAAAATAGCCATTTCTACACATTGTTTCTTTTAAAACATCTTTTTTATACTCCAATTCAATTCATATAGTAGAGCTTATGCATTTACAAATGTTGATAAATTTGGAGAGCAGAAACTTCAAACAAGGAGAAGTTGCCAAAACTGTTAGAGCAAAGAGAATTTCTTGAAATGGCAATGGGGACAAGGAGTATTCTTCCATCTATTCCTCAATCAATGAGGAATATGGGAGAAAGTATTACCAGTATTAGAGAATAAATGCTGTCACAGGTAGCCAGATATCAGGGACTATCCAAAGATAGAGAAGAAAGAAAGAGGAAAAGGTCTGTCTCAGGTGAGAGGAAGTTTGTTGATTGTAGAACAATCAGGAGTTCCAGAAGCTGAGCAGACCTGGTGTGAAATAATGTGTATGTGAGAGGGGTATGCATATGAATGTGTGTGCATGTGTGTGTGTCTGTGTTTGTGTGTGTCAGGGCAGGATTGAAGTAGATGAGAATGAAGGATTGGAGAGGTAATATAAGAGAGGTTTTAAAAATGTTTTGTTTTGTTTTGTTTTTCAAATGGAGGGTAGGATCTGTTATTGTTGAAATGGGGAGAGTAAAAATGTATTAGCATATATGTTCATTCTGTATTTTGCCATCAAATTAATCTTACAAAAATGCATCTGAATCTCATCCTTTCTCATTTTAATACACTTCACTGGTTCGCAAGTCTTAACCCCTCCTACATTTCCTGTATTCTAAGAACACTTTACAGATTGTCATTCAGTGTCACTGGCCCATTTGTTGTTTGCAAAACAAGATACTATCTCCCAACTCCTAGCATTCTTTTTTCATGCCCTTCATGTCTAGAATTTTTTTAATTTTTTTTTTTTATTCCAGGCTTCTCTGAGTACTTTATGGTCCCAGATAAAATCGCACCATCTACAAGAAACGTTTAACATTATGCTAATGTCTTCTTTCTGGTGATTATGGTATATTTGCCCAAAATAAAATTTCTTTGTATGCAACTGTTTTCCTGTTTCCTCTTTTAGGCTAAAAATTTCTTGAGAGCAGGGTCTACTTTTTGCCATTTTGTTTGCTACTCTCTGTGACTTAGCACAGTGCCTAGCATTTCGTAGATATTTAATAAGTGTTTGTTCACTGACTGACTTGCCTCAGTGTATATAATCACAGATGACCAGAATAGGATCACAAAGAATAAAGTAGCTATTAAAATATTTTATAGACAAGGCTCCCAAATATGCTAATAATTATTTTATTCTATTTAGAGTAATATAGGACCTTGAACTTTGAATGAGGGCAAGTATACAGGAAAAAAGTTTGTGATTAAGAGAATTAGTCACATCATTTGAGCTTATATATGATTGAAGCAATTAATTTTGGAGTGATAAATTCAGGTTTTAGAGTGTTATGGGAAGGATGACCCTTTTGCTTGTTTCAAAACATTACAAAGAAAAAAGGAGCAGATATTCCCTAATATTATCCAATCTTCAGAGATACTGAACGAATAAAAGATAATCTATGTATGTGTCAACATGGAAGCTAGAAACCCCAAGCTTATAGTTTAGTAAGATCTATTGAACACCAAGTTTTAGATTTAGCTTGTGAATTGGAGACTCCAAAGCAGGGGTCCCCAAACTTTTTACACAGGGGACAAGTTCACTGTCCCTCAGACCATTGGAGGGCTGGACTATAAAAAACAAAACTATGAACAAATCTGTATACCACTGTCTGGGATAGTGGAGGCTTCTGTGCCTTGCATAGGCCCATCATTGCCACCATTATATGGGTCAGCAGTGACAGTATGAAATCCCCTCTCCCAGATCACTGCTCACATGCTGATGTCTTCCATTGGGCGGCCACATAATCCTTTGTGCAAAGCCTTCTTCTTCAGTTACTCTCAGAACAAGGCACCACAGAAAAGATTATGTCACTGGAAGTAGTACTGTATGTGAGTGATGCTGTGCCTTGCAGCACTGCCACATATAGTGCTCCTCTCACTGACCAATAATGAAAGAGGTACCCCTTCCAGAAGTGAGGTGGGGGCAGGATAAATGGCCTCAGGGGGCCACATGTAGCCCACAATATAGTTTGGGGATCCCTGTTCCAAAGCTTATATTTGTTTCTGTGAGAATTTAAGCTGAAGGGAAACTCAGACTAGTTTCAGACTGAAAAATGAACCATAAGGTAAATGCTCAGTTAGATGGGGCTAAGCAAATGCTAAATACTCTTTGTTTTAGGTAATCTCCCCCATTGTATCTGAGACCCTTTCCCAAGAAGACCCATACCAGGGCAGGGACCATCCTTTTAATATCCATTTTAAATAGCCCTTTCCCTTATAGCCTAGCCTCTAGCTAGGCTATGCTCACCCTAATCAAGGGAGGGGACTAGAAAAGGTGTCCCAAACATTGCCTGCCCTACAAACACCCGGTCAGCACATCGGCTGGCAGGTCATCCCTTTAAGAGGTCAAAATCAAAATAAACAAAATACAAAGAAAGTCAAGGAGCATGGGACATCAGGACATTACTTGACAGAGAGAATGCCCCAAGACCTGAGAGAAGAACAGCTCTAATCGGTAATGAACTGGTGCGATATAACATCGACATCGCAGCCCTAAGTGAAACACGCTTACCAGAAGAGGGATCACTCAGCAAACCCACCACTGGATACACCTTCTTCTGGAAAGGTAGAGCCTCAAATGAAGACAGAATCCAAGGTGTTGGCCTGGCCATCAAGACCAGTTTGCTCAAACAGCTGCCAGACTTGCCTGTGGGCATCAGCGAGAGGCTCATGAAGATCCGTTTGCCTCTCAGCAAAGACCGGTATGCCACAATCATCAGCACATATGCCCCAACACTGACCAGCACAGAGGAGACCATCGAGCAGTTCTACTCTGACCTGAGTGCCGTCCTGCACTCAGTGCCCACCAATGACAAGCTGATACTACTGGGAGACTTCAACGCCCACATTCGCCAGGACCATGAAAGATGGAAAGGAGTGCTTGGCAAACACGGCGTGGGCAAAATGAACAACAATGGCCTACTGTTACTCAGCAAATGCTCAGAGTTCGAACTCACCATCACAAACACTGTGTTCAGAATGGCGAACAAATATAAAACAACGTGGATGCACCCATGATCAAAACAGTGGCATCTCATTGACTACATCATTGTACTCCGGCGAGATATCCAGGATGTAAAGATCACCAGAGCCATGAGAGGAGCTGAATCCTGGACAGACCACCAACTGGTTAGAGCGACTCTTCAAATGCGCATTGAGCCTCACCATCCAAAACGAGCCCAGACAGTTCGCGCATTTTACAATGTGAGTCATCTTAGAGATCCATCTTGACTTCCGGTCAAGATGGCAGCTTAGAGAAAGCTAAAGTTCAGAGCTCCAGAAACCCTTCCTTACAGATCTCAAACTGAATGCTCCTAGGGCACCGGAATTCAAAGCAAACAACAGAATAGACCCCGGGAACACTCCTCCTGGACCTGGATCAAAAAGTACGGCACCCCAAAAGTCAGAATCCGAGACTACTCGGACCTAAGGGGTAGGCAAAAGGGAGGTCCCAGGACCCATCCCCCCAACCCAGAGCACTGAATCCGAGGCAGCAGCAGGAACCTCGGGGCAGACAAAAGGGCCTAGGGAGCCAGCTATTCTGAAGGCCACAACCTGAGCCAGTCGCGGGGGCACCCAGACAGCAGGGAAACAGAGAGAGACCTGGGGGAGCCTATAGCACCCTGACCAGATCCTTCCATCTGAGTCTCACTGAAGTTCCCTGCCTCAGGGCATACTCAGTCTGAAGTTAATCCTATCACTAGCCCTCAGAGCTTCTAGAAGCCATGGCCCCTCCCCCACAGAGTGCAGGGTCATCTGAAAGAACAGTAACCCTCAGGCCTGGCAAAAGGGCCTCAGAGCTGAAGGCCGCATCCTGAAAACAACCTGACCCAGTCGAGGGGGCACCCAGACAGCAGGGAAACAGAGAGAGACAGGAGGAGCCTGTAGCCCCCTGACCAGATTGTTCCATCTGAGTTTCACCAAAGGTCCCTGCCTCAGGGCATGCTCAGTCTGAAGTTAATCCTATCACTAGCCCTTGGAGCTCTGGGATGCCACGCCCCCTCCCCCTCAGAGTGCAGGCTCCTCTGGCCAGAAAAGGCATTGAAATACATCTGAGAGTGTCAAGCAAGGCGCAGTGCATAGAAGTAAGGAAACAGAGAAGCATCAGGAGGGAACTGAGGAGGGTAGTAACATCGAAACACCAAAACACCAACAATTCCGGGCTTCCTGGGGAAGACAGCCAATTTGCCTGGGGCTAAAGCCACTGAACACCAGACAGATAACAGAAGAGCCAGCCCCCCTCACTCAGATAGAGATGGCAAACAGCACAGAAGCCAAAAAACCTCAGAACAACAAGAAAAAACACGAAGGGGGCAACTTTGGACACATTTTATGGAGCAAAAATACAAAATACAGAGGAGATAGAAGAGGAAACACAAGCAAATGTGCCAAAACCTTCCAAAGAAAATGGAAACTCTCCACAAACTTTTGAAGAATTTGAATCGAAAATGATCAAAAAAAAAAATGGAAGCCTTCTGGCAGGAAAAGTGGAAAAGTGGGAATTAATGCAAAAGAGATCCATTTTATTTGCAAACATTCCAGTCCTGCCTGGACAACAAGCTGTCTGCCAAGGGACCACTCACTGGAAGCTCAACAAAGAAATGGAACCAGTTCAGAGACGCACTGAAGGAAACATCAAAGGCAGTTCTAGGCCCCAAACAACACAACCACCAGGACTGGTTCAACAACAACAACTGCTATTGAAGACCTATTGAGCAAAAAGAACAAAGCCTTTATGCAGTGGCAAAATAATACAAACTCTGCTCCTAAAAAGGACAGATTCAAGTCTCTCCAAGCCACGGCACAGTGTGAGATCAGGAAGATGCAGGATCGATGGTGGGGAAAAAAAGGCAGAAGAAATCCAGTGCTTTGCTGATACAAAAAACTACAAACAATTTTTCAGTACCCTCAAGATTGTCTATGAGCCATTAAAACCCACCACTACTCCCTTGCTATCCTCTGAAGGTGACACTCTCATAAAAGATAAAAAAGGCATCAGCAACAGGTGGAAAGAACACTTCAGTCAGCTTTTCAACTGACCCTCTTCCATCGACCAAAGCGCCCTTGACCAGATCCCTCAAAACCGCACCATTGAACAACTTGATGCCCCTCCTTCAATAGAGGAAGTCCAAAAAACCATTAAACAAATGAGTGCAGGCAAGGCACCCTGTAAAGACGGGATCCCAACCGAGGTGTATAAGGCCTTAAATGGAAAGGTGCTTCAGGCATTCCACATAGTGCTGACCAGCATGTGGGAAGAGGAA
Organism: Monodelphis domestica; assembly: GCF_027887165.1. Classification (NCBI taxonomy): domain Eukaryota; kingdom Metazoa; phylum Chordata; class Mammalia; order Didelphimorphia; family Didelphidae; genus Monodelphis; species Monodelphis domestica. The sequence continues at coordinate 219,410,000 of NC_077228.1, read as the reverse complement.
GACATGCCCCCAGAACTCAGAGAGGCCTCCATCATAGCCCTATACAAGAACAAAGGCACACGAGCAGCCTGTGACAACTACAGAGGCATCTCACTACTCTCCACTGCTGGAAAGATCTTCGCCCTTGTTATACTCAACAGACCCCTGTCATCGATTTCATAGCAGAACCTGCCTGAATCACAATGTGGCTTCTGACCAGATCGTAGCACCATCGACATGGTCTTCACAGTGAGGCAAATGCAGGAAAAATGCCTTAAATAGAACCTGAGTCTCTACATTGTCTTCATAGACCTGACAAAGGCATTCGACACAGTGAATAGGGAAGCATTGTGGGTGATCCTTAGCAAGCTCAGTTGCCCAGTAAAATTCGTCAAACTGATCCAGCTCCTTCATGTCGACATGACAGGGGAAGTCCTATCTGGTGGAGAGACTTCTGATCGCTTCAACATCTCCAATGGCGTGAAGCAATGCTGTGTCCTCCCTCCGGTACTATTCAACCTATACTTCACCCAAGTATTACGACATTCTGTGATGGATCTAGACCTGCGTGTCTACATCAAATATGGACTGGATGGCTCACTATTTGACCTTCGCCACCTGACTGCAAAAACAAAGACAACAGAGAGACTCATCCTGGAAGCTCTCTTAGCAGATGGCTGTTCTCTCATGACCCACCAAGAAAATCATCTCCAAACCATTGTGGACAGGTTCTCTACAGCAACAAAACTGTTTGGCCTGACTATCAACCTCAGCAAAACAGAGGTGCTGTTTCAACCTACACCAGGGAGGCCAACTAACCAGCCGTGCATTACAATTGACGGCACACAGCTTTCTAACGTCAACACTTTCAAGTACCTGGGTAGCACCATCGCCAATGATGGGTCCCTAGACCACGAGATTAATGCCAGGATCCAAAAGGCCAGCCAAGCACTCAGGCAGCTGTGCTGCAAAGTCCTCCAACACAGAGGTGTAAGCACTGAGACGAAGCTCAAAGTGTATAATGCAGTGGTCCTCAGCTCGCTCTTGTATGGTTTTGAGACATGGACACTGTACCGGAAGCACATGAAACAGCTGGAGCAATTCCACCAACACTTTCTCCAGTCAATCATGAGGATCGGATGGCAGGACCGAATCACCATCCAGGAAGTCCTCGACAGAGCCAACTCCACCAGCATCAAAGTCATGGTCCTCAAAACCCAGCTACGATGGTCTGGACAGGTCATCCGCATGGACCCACAGTGAATACCAAGACAGGTATTCTATGGTCAATTGTCAGCTGGACTCAGGAAACAAGGTCGACCAAAGAAAAGATTCAAGGATCAGCTAAAGTCCAACTTGAAGTGGGCTGGCATTACACCAAACACCAAACAACTAGAACTCGCTGCCTCTGACAGAAGTAACTGGCATACCTACATTAACCATGCCGCAACCACCTATGAAGATGAATGACGTAGATGTCTTGCTGCTGCGCGTGAATGCCGACACCAGGCCACAACCACACCTCCCATAACAACTGGAGTCCCATGCCCCATGTGCCACAATCTCTGCACCTCGGTCTTTGGACTTCAAAACCACCTGAGGGTACATCAATAGATGATAATGCAAAAAGACAATTGTCATTCTGGGTAACCGAGAGACTACAACTATACTATACTGTGATTCCTTTCCCAAGCTTGATTGTATCCTGTCAGTATAGTTTGAACACTCCCATTTTCTTGTAGCTATCGTAATGCCAATCATATTTTCCTGCCCCTTTATCCCATAAATGGTATATAGGCCGTCCAAATTATTTTTCCTTGGAATTATCCAATCTAGGATGATTGCCATTATCAGGGGTGAGTGACCAGAGCAACCAGAATCTTGGGGTTCTGTGTGGCTGTGTAGGACATAACTCTTTGTGGAGGCCTTGAGGAAAAGACTGAACCTCATTCCTTAATTAAAGAGTGATTTTTCTGACTATTTAATAATTTTCTGTTTTTTTCTCAGTTAATACATATAACTGAGATAAGAGGCAGGCTCCCAAAAACAGTCATGGAGAGATAATTATCTCTGGTTGGGATGAGTCATTTGCAGGGAGCATTTCTCAAAGGTATTGTATTTTTTTCTTTGCCTAACATAATTTCCTCAATATAATTATACTCTAAATTTTTATCTTTTATTCTAATGGACATTGTATTTAGTTGTGATAGAGTGTGCTCATATATATATACATATATATATATATATTAATTTGCTTTGTATAAAGTATGTACTATACGTTAAAAATTCCTTTCCTAAAATGTGATGGGTTCTATTGTCTCATTGTTAATGGGAAATACCACTGGTGTGTGTTAATGAACAAAAACAGTTTTAAGAGTAACCACTCACTGTATTTCTTTTAGAATGCAAGGGTAGTAGTTACCTTCTGTAGATCTAGCCTATAATATTGTGAGTGAAATTTAAGGAAATAGATAAGAGAGGGTGGTATACAGAAAAAGAAAACATGATTTACTTCTGTCTTGAGACAGCATCGTGAACTAGGATGTGCTAATAAAAGTTATTCCTATAGGAGTGCTCAGCAGAACTAGAAATGCACATATAGCATTTATTTAGAGGGGGTGGGTGGGAGAGAGAGAGAGAGAGAGAGATTGAGAGAGAGAGAGAGAGAGAGAGAGAGAGAGAGAGAGAGAGAGAGAGAGAGAGAGAGAGAAAGAGAGAGAGAGAAGGAGAGGGAGAAGGAGAAGACTTCTGCTGAGAATAAATTATTTCAATACTATGATTAGTTGCCAGCTAGGTAGAATCAGTTAATATCAAGTGACATACTGGAACTGGGACCCTGAGCACTTCATTTACCTTTATCTGGTTCAATTTTTCCTCAATTGCAGAATGGGAATAATGACAGCATTTACATCAAAGGTTTATTGTGAAAATCAAGTGAGATAATATTTGTAAATTAATTAGCACAATGCCTGACACATAGCAGGTATAATATCAATATGTATTATTATTTTTAAATTTGTTTCAAAGAGGACCATTTACATCAAAGGGTGATGTCACAACTTATTAGTGAATTGAATTTAGGAGAGATAATATTGCAAAAATCATTAGCCTTACTCTCTCTTCCAGAGTCATAGAAGTTCAGTGACAAAACAAAAGTTAGAATGACTACTGCTGGTCCTGGATGCAGTCAATGACCTTGAGTTTTCCATATCTGAATAGGCTTTAAGAATTTCATTGCACCTTTTTTTGAATGCTTTAATATTCATTGTAATAAATTATTCTCATCCACCTATTCTGCCAGAAATCTTCACACGATTTGAGTAGATATCCCCCTAAAACAATAATTGGTTTGAAGCCTATCAGTTACCCTGAACTTTGTTTAACCAATTTTCGAAGATGGTTTGATTTGGGGTGTGGTATGCTATAACTTCTTGGAACTACAGGTAAGAGTTGGATGACAGCTAGATATCAAAGTTTGATGAGCAGTCTTGAAAAAGTCTATGCAAGTCCTCAACCAGAAGTGCTATTCCTCCCTACAAACCCTATACCAGTGATGGTGAATCTATAGCACTGGTGCCAAAGATGGCATGAAAAGCACTCACTGTGGGAAGGTACACTGCACTCCCTTCCACCTCACCTCCAGAGTTTGTCAGAAGTACTCAGGTGGAGCTACTTCCATCCCTCTCTCCACTGTGCCTGATAACATTTTTTTCATACCACTCCTCCCAACACCCAGAAGTGCTTTCTCCCTCTCCTGTGTGGGGTAAGGGGGAGGCATGCCTGGCACTCAATGGTGGAGCAGGGAAGACATTCTCTAAAAGGTTCACCATCACTGCCCTATAAGATTATTGTGAATAAATCCTTGTGTATATTCCATAATTCTTTTTTAATAATATTTTATTTGATCATTTCCAAGCATTATTCATTAAAGACAAAGATCATTTCCTTTTCCTCCCCCTCAACCCCCACAGTCGACGGGTGATTCCACTGGGTGTCACCTGTGTTCTTGATTCGAACCCATTTCGATGTTGTTAATATTTGCATTAGAGTTTCGTTTAGAGTCTCTCCTCTGTCATCTCCCCTCAACAGCTGTAGTCAGGCAGTGGCTTTTCCTCCGTGTTTCTATTCCCATAGTTTATCCTTTGCTTATGCATAGTGTTTTTACTCCTAGATCCCTGAAGATTGTTCAGGGATATTACACCACTACTAATGGAGAAGTCCATTACGTTCGATTATACCACAGTGTATTAGTCTCTGTGTACAATGTTCTCCTGGTTCTACTCCTCTCGCTCTGCATCACTTCCTGGACGTTGTTCCAGTCTCCATGGAATTCCTCCTCTTTATTATACCTTTGAGCACAATAGTATTCCATCACCAACATATACCACAATTTGCTCAGCCATTCCCCAATTGATGGGCATCCCCTCGTTTTCCAGTTTTTGGCCACCACAAAGAGCACAGCAATGAATATTCTTGTACAAGTCTTTTTGTCCATTATCTTTTTGGGGTACAGACCCAGCAGTGCTATGGCTGGATCAAAGGGTAGACATTCTTTTGTCGCCCTTTGGGCATAGTTCCAAATTGCCCTCCAGAATGGTTGGATCAGTTCACAACTCCACCAGCAATGAATTAATGTCCCTACTTTGCCACATCCCCTCCAGCATTCATTACTTTCCTTTGCTATCATGCTAGCCAGTCTGCTAGGTGTGAGGTGATACCTCAGAGTTGTTTTGATTTGCATCTCTCTGATTATAAGAGATTTAGAACACTTCATCATGTGCTTATTAATAGTTTTGATTTCTTTATCTGAGAACTGCCTATCCATGTCCCTTGCCCATTTATCAATTGGAGAATGGCTTGATTTTTTGTACAATTGATTTAGCTCTTTATAAATTTGAGTAATTAAACATTTGTCAGAGGTTTATATGAAGATTTTTTCTCAATTTGTTGTTTCCCTTCTGATTTTAGTTTCATTTGTTTTGTTTGTACAAAAGCTTTTTAATTTGATGTAGTCAAAATTATTTATTTTACATTTTGTGATTCTTTCTATGTCTTGCTTGGTTTCAAAGTCTTTCCCCTCCCAAAGGTCTGACATGTATACTATTCTGTGTTTACCCAATTTACTTATGGTTTCCTTCTTTATGTTTAAGTTATTCACCCATTTTGAATTTATCTTGGTGTAGGGTGTGAGGTGTTGATCTATTCCTAATCTCTCCCACACTGTCTTCCAATTTTCCCAGCAGTTTTTATCGAATAGTGGATTTTTGTCCCAAAAACTGGGATCTTTGGGTTTATCGTATACTGTCTTGCTGAGGTTGCTTGCCCCCAGTCTATTCCACTGATCTTCCTTTCTGTTTCTTAGCCAGTACCAAATTGTTTTGATGACTGCTGCTTTGTAATATAGTTTAAGGTCTGGGACTGCAAGGCCCCCATCATATGTGTTTTTTTTTTTCATTATTTCCCTGGATATCCTTGATCTTTTGTTATTCCAAATGAATTTTGTTACGGTTTTTTCTAAATCAGTAAAGAAAATTTTGGGAGTTCAATGGGTATGGCACTAAATAGATGAATAAGTTTGGGTAGGATGGTCATTTTTATTATATTTGCTCGTCCTATCCATGAGCAGTTAATGTTTTTACAATTGTTCAAGTCTAGTTTTAGTTGTGTAGGGAGTGTTTTGTAGTTGTGTTCATATAGTTGCTGTATTTGTCTCCGGAGATAGATTCCTAGGTATTTTATTTTGTCTAAGGTGATTTTGAATGGGATTTCTCTTTCTATTTTTTGCTGCTGAGCTGTGTTGGAGATATATAGAAAAGCTGATGATTTATGTGGGTTTATTTTGTATCCTGCAACTTTGCTAAAGTTGTTGATTATTTCAATTAGCTTTTTGGTTGAATCTCTAGGATTCTTTAAGTAGACCATCATGCCATCTGCAAAGAGTGATAACTTGGTCTCCTCCTTGCCTATTTTGATGGCTTCAATTCCTTTTTCTTCTCTAATTGCTACTGCTAGTGTTTCTAGTACAATGTCAAATAATAGAGATGATAATGGGCATCCTTGTTTCACTCCTGATCTTATTGGGAATGCATCTAGTTTATCCCCATTGCAAATGATATTAGCTGATGGTTTTAGATATATACTGTTTATTATTTTTAGGAATGACCCTTCTATTCCTATGCTTTCTAGTGTTTTTAATAGGAATGGGTGTTGTATTTTATCAAAGGCTTTTTCTGAGTCTATTGAGATAATCATGTGATTCTTGTTGGTTGGTTTGTTGATGTGGTCAAATATGTGGATGGTTTTCCTAATATTGAACCAGCCCTGCATCCCTGGTATAAATCCTACTTGATCATGATGGATGACCCTTTTGATCATTTGCTGGAGTCTTTTTGCGAGTATACTATTTAAGATTTTTGCATCTATATTCATTAGGGAGATTGGTCTATAGTTTTCTTTCTCTATTTTTGACCTGCCTGGTTTTGGAATCAATACCATGTTTGTGTCATAAAAGGAATTTGGTAGAACTCCCTCTTTGCTTATTATGTCAAATACTTTTTTATATTATTGGGATTAACTGTTCTCTGAATGTTTGATAGAATTCACTGGTGAATCCATCAGGCCCTGGGGATTTTTTCTTAGGAAGTTCTATGATGGCTTGTTGGATTTCATTTTCTGATATGGGATTATTTAAGAATTCTATTTCTTCTTCTGTTAGTCTAGGCAGTTTGTATTTTTGTATATATTCATCCATATCACCTAAATTGGTGTATTTATTGCCATATAATTGGGCAAAGTAATTTCTAATGATTGCCTTAATTTCCTCTTCATCGAAGGTGCTGTCCCCTTTTTTATCTTTGATGCTGTTAATTTGCTTTTCTTCTTTCTTTTATTAATTAGATTGACCAGTACTTTGTCTATTTTGTTTGTTTTTTCAAAGTACCAGCTTCTTGTCTTATTTATTAAATCAATAGTTCTATCACTTTGGATTTTATTAATTTCTCCCTTAATTTTTAGGATTTCTAATTTGGTTTTCTGCTGGGGGTTTTTTATTTGTTCGCTTTCGAGGTTTTTTATTTGCATTTCCAATTGATTGATCTCTGCTCTCCCTAGTTTGTTGATATATGCACTCAGGGATATGAATTTACCTCTGATTAAAGCTTTGGCTGCATCCCAAAAGATTTGAAAGGATATCTCACCATTGTCATTTTCCTCGATAAAATTATTAACTGTTTGTATGATTTCTTCTCTAACTAAACGATTTTGGAGTATCATATTGTTTAACTTCCAATTAGTTTTTGATTTGGTTTTCCATGTACCATTAGTGATCATTATTTTTATTGCCTTGTGATCTGAGAAGGCAGCATTTATTATTTCTGCTTTTCTGCATTTGTGTGCCATGTTTCTGAGACCTAATATATGGTCAATCTTTGTGAATGTGCCATGTGGTGCTGAGAAGAAGGTGTATTCCTTTTTATCGCTGTTTATTTTTCTCCATATGTCTATTAATTCTAATTTTTCTAAGACTTCATTCACTTCTTTCACCTCTTTCTTATTTATTTTTTGGTTTGATTTATCTAAATTTGATAATGGTTGGTTCAAGTCTCTGACTAATATTGTTTTACTGTCAATTTCTCCCTTCAATTCTCCTAGTTTCTCCATTAGAAATTTGGGTGCTATATTATTTGGTGCATACATGTTGATTAGTGATATTTCCTCATTATCTAAAGTACCTTTTAACAAAATATAATTACCTTCCCTATCCCTTTTGATCAGGTCTATTTTTGCTTTGGCTTTATCAGATATCATGATTACCACTCCTGCCTTCTTTCTGTCAGTTGAGGCCCAGAAGGTCTTACTCCATCCTTTAATTCTGACCTTGTGGGTGTCAACCTGCCTCATGTGTGTTTCTTGAAGACAACATATGGTAGGGTTTTGGATTCTAATCCATTCTGCTATTTGTCTATATTTTATGGGTGAGTTCATCCCATTCAAGTTCAAAGTTATGACTGTCATTTGTGGACTCCCTGGCATTTTGATATCCTTCCCTAGTTCTAACCTTTTCTTCTTCAGCTCTACCTTTTAGTCCAATGATTTACTTTAAATTGGTCCCCCTTGTCCCCTCCCTTGATATGTTTCCCTTTTTAGTCCCTCCATTTTTGTTCGCTCCCCCTCCCCCTCTCTTTCCCTCCCCTTTTGTTTTCCCTCTTCCCCTCTACCCCTTGGTTTTCCCTTCTCCCTACCCTTGTTGGGTAAGATAGAATTCAAGATCCCAATGGATCTGGATGTCTTTCCCTCTCAGAGTTGATTTCCCTGTGAGTAAGGTTTAAGTAAAAATTCTCTTCCTCTCCTTCTTATAGGAGTTTTCTTCCCCTCCCCTTCCCATGTGAATCTTTGTGTGAGAATGATTATTCTATTTGGTCTTTCTTTTCCCCCTATTTACACATTATATTTTCCCCACATGTTAGTATACATAGATTGATAGAAATGTAGTCCTTATAGAAGAGAGTTTGAATAAAAGAAGAAGATAACATTTTTTCCTTTTCCCTTTTCTTCATATTTACCTTTTCAGGTATTCCATGCTCTTTGATTTTCGATATCGAACTTTCCACAGAGCTCTGGTCGTTTCATTGCAAAAAGTTGGAAATCTTCTATTTTGTTGAATGCCCATACTTTCCCTTGGAAGTATATAGTCAGTTTTGCTAGATAGCTGATTCTTGGTTGAAGACCCAGCTCTCTTGCCTTTCTGAAGATCATGTTCCATGCCTTACGATCATTTAGAGTAGAACTTTCAAGGTCTTGTGTGACTGTGATTGGCATTCCTTTATATCTAAATTGTCATTTCCTGGCTTCTTGTAGGATTTTTTCTTTTGTTTGAGACTTTTGGAATTTTGCAATTACATTCCTGGGAGTTGTCTTTTGGGGGTTTAGTGTAGAGGGTGTTCTGTGATTGTTCTGTGAGTCCTGTGAGCTCTGTCAGTGGCTGTATTTCCCCCTTGTTCTAGAATCTCTGGGCAATTTTCTTTGATTATCTCTTGTATTACAATGTCAAGTTTGCTGTTCATTTCTGGCTTTTTCTGGAAGTCCAGTTATTCTTAAATTATCTCTTCTCCCTCCATTTTCCAAATATGTCACTTTGTCAGTGAGATATTTTATGTTCTCTTCTAATTTCTTGGTCTTTTGGCTTTGCTTTACTAGTTCTTGTTTTAAAGCCTGGTTTTCTTTTACAGTTTGGTCAAACTGGTTTTGTAGATGCTTGAATTTCTTCTGCATTATTTCCCACTTTTCCTCCCAGAAGGCTTCCATCTTTTTGCTCATTTCAGATTCAAATTCCTAATGGGTTTGTGGAGGGTTTCCATTTTCTTTGGAAGGTATTGGAGCATTTGCTTGTGTTCGCTCTTCTATCTCCTCTGTGTTTTGTATTTTTGCTCCATAAAATGTGTCCAAAGTTGCCCCCTTCTTCTTGTTTCTTTTGGAATTTGGGGTTTTTTTTTGCTTTTGTGTAGTTTGCCATCTTTATCTGGGTGGAGTGGACTAGCTTTTCTTATCTCTGTCTGGTGTTCAGAGGTTTTAGCCCAAGGCAGATTGTCAGTTCTATGCAGTTGTTATTCTGTCTTCCCGGGAAGCCAGGAATTGCTGGTGTGTCCCTGTTACTGCCCTCCTTTCCTCGGCACCCTCCTGATGCTTCTCCGTTGCCTTACTTCCACACTCTGAGCCTAGCTTGGCCCTTGTTCCTGTGCCTTAGCCGGTCAGCTGAAGAGCTCTGCGGGGGGAGGGACCATGGCTTCCTGGAGCTCTGAGGGCTCCTAATGAGATTAGCTTTCCCTGGGTTGAATTTAGTATGCCTTGAGGCAGGGACTTTTTTTCGTGAGACTCTGATGGAAGGATCCAGCCAGGGGGTTACAAGCTCCCCCATCCCTCTCTGTTTCCCTGCTGTCTGGGTGCCCCCTCGACTGGGTCAGGTTGTTTTCAAGAAGAGGCCTTCAGAATAGCCAGCTCCAGAGGCCCTTTTGCCAGCCCTGAGGGTTGCTGTTGTTCCAGACGACCCTGCTCTTCGAGAGGGAGGGGCCACGGCTTCCCAGAGCTGCGAGGGCTCCTCCCAGGGGGTTAAGAGCTCCCCTGTCTCTCTCTGTTTCCCTACTGTCTGGGTGCCCCCTTGACTGGGTCAGGTTGTTTTCAGGAAGCAGCCTTCAGAATAGTAGGCCGTGGGGCTCTTAGGTTGCCTCTGCTGCCTCCGACTCGGACTCGGGGCTCTGGGTTGGTGGGGAGGGGTCCTAGGACCTTCCTTCTGCCTACCCCTTAGGTCTGAGTGGTCTTGGGTTCTGGCTTTTTTTTGGGGGGGGCATACCTTTTGATTCAGGCCCAGGTCCAGGAGGAGGATTCCCAGGGTCTATGTTGTTGATCGTTTTGGATTTCGGTGCCCTAGGAGCATTCGGTTTGAGATCGGTAAGGAAGGGTTTCAGGAGATCTGGATTTTAGCTTTCTCTAAGCCGCCATCTTGACCAGAAGTCCCATAATTCGTATTATTACTTTATGATTAGAATATTTATTTCATAGTTAAGTACAACTGGATTTAACCTTCAGACAATTTTCACTACACAAAATCCTTGCATACTATCAGTTCATCTGAAATATGACATAATGGTTTGATTATTAGGTGACATTTAATAGTGTACAGTGGGCAAAAGACTGCATGGATTTTTATCTTTATATTTAATAAAGTCAATAAGTTGATCTGATTGCTAATTTCATCTATGTATAAAGATCTTCTACATAGAAAATCATTCATGGTGATCATAATCAGCACTTACTAAAGATTGTATATGTTTTTTTTTTCCATTCAAAGTATTAGTCCATGATGCTTGTCTATGGTGAAATAGCCTAGAATCAGAATTTTTCCTTTCTAAGTGAGACTATGCATTGGAATTATCCATGTAAATGTGTGTCTCCTGATTTATATCTAGATGGAACATATAATGTGAAATTGATATTATAGGAGAGTCCTACATCTACTTGAGAACACAGAAAATGTCTATGTCTACTTGAGTACACAGCTTTAGTGTTTTCCAGACAATAGGATGGGAGGTAGGAACTACTTTGTTATTATATGTTCCATAACAAGCCCAAAGCAGAAACTCAAAAGTTGTTCATGGAAATAAATTTGATCAAATCCACAATTATCTTTCATCACTAACAATGAATATATATTTTTGGTGCCTCTTGCAATTTGAGCCATTTTTTTTTTTAAGGAATCTACTATCTTCTAAGTCAGCATGATTAGTCAGTGATATCACAGCAAAAGGCAATCAAAGTAGAGATTTTGTTAAATTGTTGCTGTTGTTATTCAGTTGTGTCCAATTCTTTGTGAGTTCATGCCAATGTTGTCCATAGGGTTTTCTTTCTTGAGATACTGGAGCTGTTGACCATATCTGTCACCTGTGGGTTAAGACAAACAGAGGTTAAGTGACTTGCCCAGGGTTGCACAGCTAGTCCATATTTGAGGCTAAATTTGAACTCAGGTCTTGCTGATTTTAGGATCAGTCCTCTATCCATTGAGTCCCCTAACTGCTTATTGAATTAATCTACTATTCAATCAGTTTTGACACTTACAATAATCTGTTTGGTAGTCTATGTAGACAAACTTTTAAATATCCCTCTGCTAAATACAGGAAATTAAGGAATTAAGAAAGTATTAAGTCTTCACAGGACTAGCCTTTTTACATAATAATAATTCCTATGTATTTCCTGTTTACATTTTTACTACATATCTCTTTTCCTTGAAAACTTATTTTCTTATCACATTAATCTGAAAAGTTGTGCTGAAGGTCAAATGAACACCATGAAACTCAAATGTTTGCCTCGTGTTTTTTAATCACAATTACAAGGATTTTGCAAATTGAACAAGATTCTGAATGTTACACTAGGAAAAGTCTTGGTAGTTGTCTTGTCAATACTTCTATAGTTTATTCAAAATTATCTCACCTTGAGGCAACTACTTCTGATTTAAGCAGTGGACAGAAGATAATTCTAAACTCTATGTGAGTCATCCAGTATGTGTCTTCTTTTCTAAGAGCTCATAATTGTGAATTTTAAAATCTCCATCTTGGTCTAGCACCCAAAATTGTGCACACCCACACTACACGGGCATGTGCTAGTCAATGACAAATCAGAAATAACTAACTGCCCACCTGGGCTGTCCTAAGCCAAGCTTGAGCCACCATTGGCACTTGTGAGGCACAGGAAGTGATGGAGAGAGCAGCCTCAGAAATTCACTCACTTCCTGTGGACAGGGCTACACGCCAGTTTATGCTAGAAGCTTGAGCAAGGTGGAGGCCCACAGACAGCTTCCCTTCAGATCGGTCACATGAGTCAAGGACTGATTCCTCTCTACCTTGGCCCTTTTGGGCCTAACTCCCTCTGGCTCCCTGCTAGAGGTTGAGTAAACCCTTTTCCTTTTTCTCCTCTCTACTTCTCTCCCTCTCCTTTTTCTTACTCCCATTGTGATTAAACCCACAATAAATTCCATTCTGACTTGAGTGTTTCATTTTAGGAATTTCATAAGTAAATTCCTTGGCGGCCACAGTTTTAATATAACAATCTTAAAAGGTGAAATTTTCAACACAACAATGTGTAATGAAAAGAACAATAGTTCATTCAGTCAACTTGCATGTTTTAATTAGCACAAATAATTAAATTATTATGTTAATTAGCACCTGCCATGATCTAATTAAATAATTTAATTTAAACAAAGTTAATTAATAAGCTAAATTAAAGTTAATTCAACTAGGCCCCTAGGACTGAGCTAGGTAGGAGAGAATATGCAGAAAGTCAGAAGTAATACAAAAGATTCAATGGAGACAGACAGATAGGACAGAAAGAATTGTTGTCAAGACTAATGGAGGAGACACATATATAATCTGTTACATCTTATATATTTTATATACATATACATTTCTATACATATATAATAAATTAGAGGTAGTCTTAAAGAATTAAGATTAAAGATGAATAGATAAAACTTCTTGTAAAAATGGGGTTTTAGCTGAGATTTGAAAGAAGGTAGGGAATCTAGGAAGCAGAGATTAGGATGAAGAATATTCCCTGCTTGGGGAATAGTAAATGAAAATGTCCATAGTAGATATATGTAGTATTTTATGTGAGGAACATCAAGGTATACAATATTACTAGATCACAGCATAGCTAAAGTTAGTACAAAGATTGCAAAGTTAAGAGATTTCTAGGTAATGAAGTGTTTTGAACACCAAACATAAGATTTTATATTTTATCCTCTGAGATAATAGCAAGGTGACATGGTCAGATTTATCCTTTGGGAAGATTAATCTGAGTGCTGAGTAGAAAATGTAATGAGACTGGAAGAGACTTGAATCACAAATCAGAATGCTACTGCAATAGTGCAGATGTGAAGTAATGAGAGTCTGCACCAAAGTGGAGACAGCATAAGAGGAATGGAAGTGCTATATACAAGAGATGTTATGAAAGCAAATTAGATCGATTTGACATAGACTGGATATGTGGGTTGAGAGATAAGGAGTAGTCTAGAATTGCAAATAGATTGTGAAGGGTATCTTGTGCAATAATGGTGCCCTTGACAGTAGTGGAGAAGTACAGAAAAGGAGAACCTTTTTTTGGTTTTGTTTTGTTTAAGACACCTAATGGACATCCAGTTCAAGGTATACAAACAGAGCCTGGAGGTAAGAAGAGAGGTTAGAGCTGGATAAGTAGATCTGAGTATCATCAGTCCAGAAGTAGCATTTTAATCCATGCAAGTTGATGAGGTCATGAAAAGAGATAATATAGAAAGAAAAGGAGAAGATCCAGAACAGGACAGAAAGGACATTCTTAAGGAATGTCCATAATTAATAGATGTGACCTGGATGAAGAACTACCAAAGAGACAGAAAAGTCAGATATGTAGAAGGAAAATTAGCAGAGAATGGCGCCTTGGAAACTTAGAAGAGAATATCAAGGAGAAATGTGTTTGGCAGGGTCAGATACCTGAGAGAGATCTAAAAGAATGATCATTGAGAAAAGAGTCAATAGTTTTGGCAATTAAGCTTTGGAGGGAAATGATTCAGTGAAAGGATGAGGATGAAAGCTAGAATGCAAAAAATAAAGGACATGGGTTTGTACTAGCTATTCTATTTGCTTCAGTTTCCTCATCCGTAATATGAGAATAAAAATAGAATCTAATTCAAAAAGTTGTTGTGTGGATCCAATATAATAATTTTAAATCACTAAGCACAGTGCTTGGAACAATGTTGTCCATTCATTCACTTGTCTCCAACTCTTCATGACCCCATGGACCATAGCATGCCAGAACTTTCTGTCCTTCAGTATCTCTCAAAGTCTGTTCAAATTTATGTTTCTTATTTACATGGCACTATCTAGTTCATATTCTTCAATCTCCTTTCCTATTTGTCTTTGATCTTTTCTAATATCAGGGTTTTTTTTTTCTCCCAATGAGTCCTGCCTTCACATTATGTGGCTCAGGTATTTAAGCTTCAGTTTCAGTATGTGACCTTCTAGTGGGTAGGCTAAATTAATTTCTTTAGGTATTGACTAGTTAAATCTCTTTTCTATCCAAGGCACTTTCAGTTCTGATGAGCTCAGCTTTTCCTGTAGTTCAACTCTCACAGTCATACATTGCAACTGGAAAAATAATATCTTTGACTATATGGATCACTGTCAGCAAGGAGATAGCTCTGCTTTTTAGTATGCTGTCCAGATTAGCCCTTTCTTTCATGTCAAAAATAATTTCCCTTTAATTTCATGGCTTAATTAAAAGTGTTTTGCAAATGCTATTATTATTACTAGTATTCTTGTTCCAGCACTACTACTGATTTCTTATGTGATTTTAGGCAAGAAATTTTCCATGTTATTTCTGATATGAAAATGGAAGAAGTTGGACAAGATTATCTCTGAGATCAAAATTATACCATTCTATGATGAAGTAGTTTTCCAGGACTATTTAAGATTCAAGAATTTACTCAAAGATATTTCATTACCAAGGATAAATGTCCTCTTAATTCTAGGTAATATTGCCATTGCACATTGCTCTATGATAGCTTAGCATCAGGGCTTGAGCTATGAGAATAAAGCCTTGATACTGTTATGGAAATGAGATCTAATTAATCAGTGTGCATACTCTGTTTTATTAGACATCAAATGTTCCTTAATGAATAATTGTCATATATATATATATATATATATATATATATATGACAAAATATAGATCTCACTCTCAAAGTGCTTATATTGTAATGGAAATATATAAATACCTATGTAGATATAAAATATATGTGGTATAAAGAGGAGGTAATCTTTGAAGGAAGGTACTAGGAAAGGGAGAACAGTGTGTGTGTGTGGGGGGGGGCAAGACACTAAGAAAAAACTCTTGCTAAGAATAGAATTTGAGCTGATGAAGCCAGGAAATAGAGGGAAGGTTCCATTCTAGGCATGGAACAGATTCAGTAAAAACTCAGAGAATAAGTGTCATATTCAAAGAATAGCGTGAAAGTTAGTTTTGATAGATTACAGAGAACATGGAAGGTAGCAAAGTGTAAGAAACTGGAAAAGTTGAAAGAGGTAAAGTTATGAGAGGATTCATTTCAATAGAAAATTTTATAATAGAACTTCATGTCAATAGGGAGTCATTAAAGTTTATGGAATGAATAGAGAAGTTGATATGGTCAGACCCTAATTTTAAAAAGATAAATTTTACCACTAAATGGAGGATATAATTAAATGAGGAGAGACTTGAGGCAGAGTGATGACCTAGAGAACTATTTCAATAATTTAGATATAAGGTAGTCAAGCTTTGTACCAGAATAGTGGCACTGTGAGAGGAGAAAAGGAGGCATATATGGAAAATGCTGCACAAGTCAAAAAAGATAAGATTTGACAACAGAATGAATATGTGGGATGGATGTGAATGAGAATGACACTATGTTTTGGAGTCTGAGCATGGTTCCCTCAGCATATATATTATTGAATTCCATCCAGAATTCTGCCTAATGTTCCAGCCTTTTTTTGTATCATGACAATATCATTCAGCATTTTAGCTATTACTTCCAGCTTATTGCTATTGTAAAATTAAAAAAATAATGATGATACACTACACAAAATAGATAGAAAAACTGTTCCAATAGAGGTTCAAAACTATTTGGATACTTTTGATAGATATAATCAAAAGCATCCTTAGTGATGAAGTGAAGCTCAAATGGGAACTTCCCTTCAGGGCCAAACACAAGGATGCTAAAGAGACTTTTACTATAAAAAATAAGTACTTATTGAAATATATAAGGATAAATAAAGGATTTCTAATTCTAAGGGATTTTAAATCATCCAAAAAAACTCCCAGGTTCTGCAAAGAACCACTTCTCCTGTGTTTCACAGGCTACACTAATAATCCCTTTATCTGACTAACCCAAATTTATACTATCTAAATAAAAACTACCACTATTATCCTTTTTTACTTCTTAACTTTGCCTTCAAATTATAAAATAGCAAAGTCTAGCTGGTTGAATCTCAACAAGAATCAAGTTAGGACTCTGAGTCAAACTAAAGACTAAGTTTTTCTTTGGTCTTCTCAGAATTAAACAATCTATAAAAACCACAATAGATATTCAATAGTATTTCCCAAGTTGGGAAAGGAAAACACTGAGCTCCTTCAGGTCTTTCCCTCAGACAGAGAGAAAGAGGAAAAGATGTTACCTCCTCCAGCCCTGAGAGAGAGTCCCTGAGAGCGTGTGTCTGACAACTGCCAGAGACAAACTCCCAACTGCCAGAGAGAGAGTAATTGACATAAAAAAATAGTTATAACTGTCACATCTGAAATTAACATGCTCTCTCAGCTCGGCTTCAAACTCCAGTTCTTTTTTCAAGCCAGCCACTTTACTTCTTTTCTCTAAACCAGGGGTCCCCAAACTATTGCCTGCAGGCTACATGTGGCCCCCTTAAGCCATGCATCTGGCCCCCACCTCACTTCTGGAAGGGGTGCCTCTTTAATTGGTGGTCAGTGAGAGGAGCACTGTATGTGGAGGCACTGCAAAGCGCGGCATCGCTCATGTACAGTACTACTTCCAGTGGCGTAATCCTTTGCGTGGAGCCTTAGAATGAGGCTCCACGCAAAGGATTATGTGACTGCACAATGGAAGACCTCAGCATGGTGACTGTCGATCTGGGGGAGGGAATTCCACACTGTGTAGACTGCTGCTTGGTTAGGGTTAGGTTTTTATAGTCTGGCCGGGTCTGAGAGACAGTAAACTGGCCCCCTGAGTAAAAAAGTTTGGGGACCCCTGCTCTAAACTAATAAAACAATACTTATTTTCTAAGATCATCCTTACACTACCTATAATTTTGATGTGTATACCAACAATGTCTTTAACAAAAATGACAAAACAAATTAACACAAAGACAAGCACAGATACTTAAAACACTCCACTAGAGATCTATTACTCTATTGACATCAGTAACTACCCTTCTTTTTCTTCCCTTACCATGAATAACTGAAATTTTTTCCCCTTTCTTTCCCTTCCTTCATGTTTTTGTCAGCTCTCAGCTACATCTATATCATGAAACCAGAGCCTACTAGAAATTAAAAATTAAGGTGAGTTTCATTTTTTCTTTTTCCCCAAAACATTTTATTTCCTTCCATTTGAGCTAAATGCAATGGGCAGACAGTTCATGGGTGGAAAAAGATGTTGGGAAAGGGTGTGTTTTGTGTGCTTCTGTATAGTTTATATTGAAGGTGTTGTGTGCAATTTAATACCTTCACCAGAGTTAAGAAAAACAGAAATGGGGCCATGGGCTGAATGCTACCTTTTTCAGAGTTGGTCTCTTGTCCCCTGGTATTTGGGACTGATAATTGTGTAATTGTGAAACCACAGGCATAATTGGACTCCAATCATTTCTGAGTTCCCAGTTACAAAGTGCTGGTTCAGTTATTTGCATGCTGTAGTTCAAACTATTTCAAGAGTTTTTAAAGTATACTGAAAGATTTGTCCCTTTTCTCTTTCTATATCTTTTCAATCTCTCTTCTGTTTTCTGTACTCTTCCCTTTTCAACCCTCCTCTTCAATGATTAATTTCTCTGAAATTAGGGAGTTAATTCTGATCATTCCAAAATCCTATTTTTGGAGTCTCACTAATGTTTAGGATTCATTCGAATTTTGTTTGATTTGTTTTTGAAAAAGCCTGTTTTTCCTATCATCTAGTTTAGACCTCCATTTGTAATGTACTATGTTTATACCAGTATACAGTGGAGAAACATAGTTTCTTATACAGTACAAGATCCTCTGAAATTATTTTTGTCTGGAATGATTTTTGTCCAGACCTTCTGAATTTCCCTTTACATTAGCAAAGTCCCATTGAAAAAAATCACATGGATTTTCTCACTTGTTTATGGGAGTCATAAAGGAATTTTTATATACAATTGTTTAGTTTCTCACCTGAGAGTGAGGGTATGATTTCCAATTAACTCTAACTCCTGATTTCTTATTGGCAAATTTTCATATTCTAAGGGATCTCAGTTGGGACTGGATTTTTCTTCTAAAAGGAAAACAACAAACATTTTTTTCCTTTAATTTTCTCTTTTTTTCCTTTTTTGTAAGTTTTTATATAATTTTAATTTTGTTCTTTTCCCCAACATCTTTTAGTTGGAACAGATGCTTAGGTTTTCTCTTCAAACAAGGTTTATTATCTCTTGGGCCACGAGAGGGTGCTATATACAGAATGATTCTGCTACCAGAGACTACTGACTTGAAAAAATAATAATTATACATAACCAATTAAAGTAAAAAAACAATTTGATCTCTGCATATTGAGTCCAATTTTGCTACAAATTATTCATGATTTTATTAATAGGGTTTTTCTTTTCATCCATGAAGACTGTAAGCCATCCATACCTGCTTTTCCTCTTCATTTCTCATTCTCCTTTACCTTTCTCGTACCTTTACTGTTGTAGATCACCCTTTCCTTCGTGATGTTCTATGCTGTGGAGGTACGGATGGCAAACCTTTCAGAAAGTTCACCAACACAGTGCTAGGGCTTTAGGATACCACTCTTGCTTTGTTCCCCTCCTATGTATTTAATCACATCTTCTCTGTATCCTTTGCTAGATCTTAATCCAGATCATGCCCTTTAACCATAAGTGTCCCTCAGGGTTCTATTCTGGCCTTCTTCTCGTCTTCCTCTTTACTATACCATTATATGATCTTATCAGGTCACATGAATTTAATTACCATCTCTGTGCTGATAATTCATAAATCTGTCTAACCTATCCCCACCTCTCTGCTGACCTTCACTCTGGTATTTCAAATGGTTTTAAAGATATTTTGAACTGGATGTCCAATGGACATTTTAATTGCTAAACATTTTTAAATTGGAACTCTTACCTTTCTCTCTAAAACTATCCCTACTTCCTACTTTCCCTCTTATTGTAAAGAGCAGTGTTATCCTTTAAATCCATCAGGCTCAAAACCTAGGTATAATCTTTGACTCCTGACTATCTTTTAGCTCTTTACCTCTATCCAGTCTGTTTTCAAGACCTACTGATTTCACTTTTGTAATCTCTCCAATAGATGTCTTTCCCTCTTCTGACTTCCACTTCCCTTGTGCAGGTCCTCATCACTTTATGTTTGAACTAGCTCAGTGGCCTACTGGTGTATCTGCCTGTCTTAAGTTCCTCCTCACTCCAATCCATTCTCAATTCCCTCACCAAAGTGATATTCCTAAATCATAGCTCTGACCATTTACTTTTCACCTTCCACTTACACATACACTCAATAAACTCAAATGTCTCCTGCCTCCATCCCTCCCTTTCTACTAGCCCCTTGGTCATTGAAAGAATAATTTTCTTTGGTCATCCTCTCTGTCAGAAATACTCTCCATACTCATTTCCTCTTACTACGGTCTCTGGCTTGCATTAAGCCACAACAAAAATTCCATCTTTTACAACTAGCTTTTTCCAATCTCTTTTAACTTTAATAGAATCTCTCTTATTTCCTAATATATTTGAATTATGTATATATACATATATGTATACACATATGTCTATATCTTTCTGTCTCTGTCCATCTATCTATATAAATTTGTATGTTGTTTCCCCCATTAGATTTTGAGTTCTATGGGCAGAGGGAATTTCGCTTTTTTTTTGTATCCCCAGTACTTAGCACAATGCCTGGAACATAGTAGATACTTAATAGTTTTGTAATTATTAATTGATAGAATTCATGTCCATGTACCCTCATAAATTATGTGCAACAAGTGTTCTAATGGGCTAGCTTTCTCCCTATATTTTCTTGACATTGCAGATATGTGAATGCAGCAGATTTGCTACCACCAACCCATGAAGAGCAGAAGTATACATTTTATACATGCCCAATTTACACATAAAGAAACATACTAAGGGGTAGAGAAAGCCAACAAATATAAACATCAAACATGACCACACTCAAAATTTTGCCCAAAGTTGGCCTTTGTCCACATGAAGATATCTACTTTATCAATAAGTCAGTAAATATTTCCTCTAAAAACATTGGCTTCTGACTTATGATATTACAGAACTCTAAGGCTATTGTGAAAGAGTGGAACTGGTTTTGCACTGGGTCCTAACACCAATGTTGTCTTCTTTGGTGATTTATCTCATCATCCTTCTCTGGCAGGAGCCCTTCATGTCACTAATACATATATACATATATATCTATATATATAGATATATAGATATATATGCCAGGTAGTAGTGTATGAATGCATATACATATATGGATTGCATTCACATATGTGAATATGTATATATTAATTTAATTCCATCAGAATATAATCTTTGGAAAAAAGTATTATTTATCTTTGTATTTCCAGTGAGCACTAAATAGATGCTTATTAACTGACTGACTAAATTATATCTGTGTGTGTGTGTGTGTGTGTGTGTGTGTGTAAATTCTCTTATTTTCCTCCAATTCTTTTAAATCTTTATATTTTAGGCATTAATTCTCATCTGACTTAAAATATTCATAAAATCATTATATCTAACCTTCTAACTCCAAGGCCAACACTCTATTAATTATGCCACTTTAGGAAATGTATACCCTTAATACTTGTAAAGATCTTGGGAATCAATCTAGTCTAAAGTCTTCCTACTTCAAGAATCTTCTTACAACATCTTACAATAGCTGATAGGAACAGCTAGGTGACTCAATGGATAGTCAGACTTTGGAAGTACTGGGTTCAAATCTGGCCTCAAATACTCCCTGCCTGAATTACCCTAGAGAACTCCAATTATTAATCATTTGTCTTGGAACTGATACTCAATATTGTAACATTGGGGTAATAGGGGATGTTATTAAGGAGGATACCGTGATAATACACTTTGCTGGATGATTGAAAAGTATTACACCCCTCCTCCCTGAAGAAAAGCTCAAAAGTGAACTTCCCTTCACTGAGCCAATACACAAACTACTTGGATATATATATATATATATATATATACATATATATATATATGTATATATATACATATATATATAATCTATTTATTTATACTATATAATAAGGAATAAGGATTAGTAATAACATGATGCCTTAACTCTAAAGGAAAACTAGATTCTCCACCTATTCTCCCTTCACCTGATGTTGAATTATTTCATCTTGAGAATTCACTCAAACTACATTTAAAACTTTTCATCACTATCTAAATTTTCCCAAAAGCTATCTGACTAATTGATCTATAATCCTTATATAAAAGTAATTTATTTATAGTAAGAGTATTTCCAAGTAGGCTAAATCAGTGATCCATAATGTATCAATCTCACTGAACAGAATATGGCTCTGAGGTAAAACCCAGAGTCCAGGCAAGCAGATCTTCTCCTTTTACACAGCAACTTTCACACAGCAGGTCTCACAAGTTCTTCTTCTTGATGTATTTCCACAGTGAGGAAAGTGAAACCCCTTAAGATGGTTTAAGAGTTCTCTTTCTTTCCTATCACCAGCAGAACTATATCCAGAGAGCAAGAGCTGAGTTGGCTAGTCTCTTCAGAAGCCAGAGACCAACTGCCAACAGAACTTCTGCCCTACTACCTTCCAATTCCAAACTCATGAACAGAACTCTTTCTGCCTCAGCCACTCTCCAACCTCTCAGACAACTCCAATATTCTTCACCATATCAGAACTTATCAATATATTTCTAATTTCCTTGCTATAGTATTAATTCCAAGACAGAAAGTAAAGGTGTAAGAAAAGAAAGAAAATGGGAAAAATACTAATAAATGTCAAGTTCACCTTTGTTCAAACAATTGGGTTTTAATGATTTAAAACTAAAGGGATGGTATTTACTTTCAGAATGTTTTATGGTACTTCCTTCTGATGATCTCTAGTAAAATAAAATTTTATTAGTATAATTAATAATCACGATTAAATTAAGCATGTCTTCAAAATATACTATTTTAGAAACATGAAAAATTATTGCTGAAATCATATAGTAATATAAGAATTGTAAAAAAGGCACCTATTCAGATATAATCATGACTATAATCACCAGTGTATAAAAGAGATATTGACATTATTGGGGGAAAATGAAAATTTACTCTCTATACTGATTTCCCCTTCCTCCATATAACTATTTTAAACATGAATTATCCCCACTTGATCACTTCTTTTGGAAATATGATTTCCTGTGAACAAATTGTAGAAGAAATGCTACCTTTCCTTTCACATGATAGGAAATATTCTGTCCCAAAAATAATATCAGATGTCTCCAGATATGAATGTTGTTAGGATGTACAACCTTTGGGGTACTTGTAGAGCTCTACTCTTTTTTTCCATACTGTAAGGTCAATATAGCCTACTAGAAAGAGTACTGCCCCATAGAATTAGGCTCTTATCCTAGTTTCTAATGTAATCTGCATGATGTTTGGCTAGTAGTTTAGTTTCCCTGGGCCTCAATTTTCTCATTTATGAAATAAAAGGGTTAGATTAAATGGTGTCTAAATTCCCTTCCAGCTCTAGCTCTAAAGTTCTATATTATTATGACATTTTTATGCTCCCTCCCCTCTCTTTTTTAACTTCATGACTACTTTTTCCCTGCCTCTCATTTTAATATCCTCCTGTCCTAGACCCTTGCCTAGTGATCACTGGCATACTGTTTCATTCAACTGGTACCCCTGCGAGTGCCCTGCTCCTAAAAATGACATTTTGGAAAGAGTATGATTTCCCAGCTTTAGAGTTGTCATGGCCAGTTGTAATGGTGGCTCACCATTCCAAAGATTATATGCTAATCAGAAAATTGCAACATTTATAAACTCTTCCCTTGGTTGAAAATAAACTCAGGATTCCACATCCCTGCAATCAGAAATATTTTCCTCTCTAAATAACCTGCAAGGAAATCCTGCTTAAGAGAATCATACACTGTCCTACATCTCTAGATAAATAGACCTTACAACTTAGGGCAAGTCATTACACATATACCAAGTCAAAGCAGAAAGTGCTACTTGGCTTAGGGAGCTAAACTTTCAGTTTAAATATCTAGCCTCCCTGAACCACAGTTTGGAAACTTAGAAAAAGGAGACCCACCCTTCTTTACAAACTGAGGGCTCTCTGCTAAGCATGCACCAGGCTTCCAGATACAGTCAGAACTGAGGTCCTTTCCAAAAGGCACAGACAATGTGGTTGAATAGCTCCCATTATATTAGCTGTTTGTTTTAGTATCATTTCATCCACAAAACCCCCTAGACTAGGAAATCTGTTCTCAGGGAGACCCTGAGTGGTTTTTATCAGTGTGGTACATACAGTGTGGCCATTTGGAAGTGATGCATATGGAATCAATAGACCTGAATATGAATCTCAGTTATGTTTCCTATTATTTTCGTGTGAATGAGGCTAAGTTACTTCCTCTTCCTTGCCTCAGTTTCCTCACTTGGAGAGGGCATCAGAAAAAGATCATCTGTAAGCCCCCTTTAGCTTTAAATACCTATTGTATAGAAATTAAGGGAGCACGTGTGTATGCATGTGTGTATATGTAGAGTGTGCCTGTATTTTGAAATGGTTAATGAAGTATGAGGGCCCCCACAAATTAAAAAGAAATCTCTTAAAATATTATTTTAAAAAAGATGGAAATAGGTAGTTATAAATGTGAAGTTTTGAATCTGACAGTGAGTGGTGAAGACTTAATAAACAAATATGAGAATTATTGAAAAAAGAAGAAAGAAGATGGAGGAAAAAGGAGAAGGAAGAGGAAGAAGGAAAGAAAAAAAAGAAACAATCTGGATTTTATTGTAGCTCCTTTCTTTCCCACTGTAGAGGCAGAGCTAATACACATATGCTGACAAACATGAATTTCCATCCATATATAATAAATAAGGTAGGAAATGTCTTAGATGTTAAAATAATTGTTGTTCAGTTGTGTCCAACTCTTTATGGCAGTGTCTGAAGCCAGCTTTGATCCAGGATGTTTCTCACTCTTGATCCAGTGCTCTAGTCACTGAACTATCTTGATCCCTAAGCAATGTTACTTGATATTTGCTGGAAAGATTGATTAACCAGATCCCTTTTACTTCCTGGAAATCTCACTTTCTTTTCTTCTTTAGGTTGCATCAAAAGCAACTTTTAAGGAAATGATTTCTGAGATGAGAGAACTTTTTTCAATTATTAGTATCATACCTCAGACCATGTTACTCAAATTAGCTTTTGAAAAACTTATTTCACTTTGGCTATCAGGCAGAAAATTTTTACCATGGGAAGGTCAAAAAAGGCCCAGCGTTTGTGTTTCCTACTGACACAGTGGAAGCAGCGAGGGGAAGCAGATAGAGCACTAGAAAAGAGTCCAAAACACTTGAGTTCAATTTTGTCTTCAGGAATTTACTCCCTATGTGATGTCATGCAAATTGCTCCATTTGCCTCTGTTGGCTCAACTGTGAAATGGGAATAATAATAGAATCTACTTCCCAGGGTTTCTGTGAGCCTCAGATATGATAATATGTGTTAAACATAGCCCAGTAGCTGACATACTCTAAGAACCTGATAAATGTTTGTTTCCTTCCTTCCAAAACACAGTGGATCACAGGTACTACTGAAGGAGTGATAGGGTTCTGCAGATTTTCTCTTAAGTGAGATGGATCCAAACAATGATATGTAAGCATATTTTATGGGAAAAGTCAAAGAATTTATAAATTCATAACCAAACTAATATCCCCTTTTCTCCTTAAAAATTCCCATAAATTTTGGCAGACCTCTGGGCAGTGAGCTGGTAAGTCCTTTTCTAAAAGTTTGAAAGCTCTATTCCCAAAACTCCTTCTTTTCACAGAAGCAAAGGATGGTAATCTTTTTTTTTTTCCCCTTTCAAAACATTAAGAAGTTGGTGAGATCATTTATTGTTGTTTGCTCTTTATGGAGTCTAAGTGAAGCTGAGCTGGCAAGGTAGGGGGTTGGGACGGTTGTTATTTTTTGTTTGTTTGACTATTGGTTTATTCCATCCCTGTTGGATCAGTAGCGGCTCCACATGACATGATGGACGTGATGCTAAATCAGACCACTTTTTTTTCTCATTTCCAAGTTGAAAGAAAGCAAGCAAACCTCACCCCTGTCACCAAATGAAGCGGTTCATGCTGGTTTTGGGAGGGTAAACTAACTGTGGAGAGGAAAAAAAAAACCCTCAGTCCTGAGGTCTTTCCTATATATTGCAAAGGCTAACTTGGAAAGGAAATAAGGAAAAACAAACAGAAAGTGTCCAGGTTTCTTTATCATACCTGGAGAAGGATATGCTAAATTCTACAAAGCCTGTAGGCTGGCGCCAGGTCCTGAGATGTTGTTTTTCCTCCCTTAAAATGGCACCCGTGGCTCTATAAAATGATCTATTGGGACTTCAAAGCTGTGGCAATTGCATGTGGCACAGGATGTGCGCAATTAATTATGTGATTTTTAAATGACAGGGTGTAGGAAAAATAGGAAAGATGAAGGGGGGAAAAAAGATTTTTTTTTTAGGGGAAAAAAAAATTCAAAGTGAGTGAAAGGCCTGGTTGTCTGCATGCCAAGAACCAGTAGCAGATAAGGCCTGCAGTTGCTGTGGAAACTCAGGCCTCTAGGAGCCAGAATCCAATTTCAAAAACCACAAAATCAACATAAACGTGTGCAAAAATAAAAAGGTTTGTTTGGCAAGTAATAAGGAGAAGGCTACCAGTGTATAAACTAGATGAACCACGGTGACCTCAGCCAACTTAAGCCATAATAACAATGAGGTCCACTAGAGATTTGGCACCTTCAGAATGAGAGGTAACAAGACACAGTCCATGCTACTTTCTGTTATCATGTAATTGCTACTTTTGTGAAACCTTAGCACCCCCCTTTCACACATTCACACACACACACACACACACACACACACACACACACACACACCACTGCCTTGCCTTGCAAACAAAACACCACCCTTCATTAAAAGAGCATGAGGGGCCTGACTGAAACCCTAAGAGGCCAAGGCACAAACAGCTCAGCCATGCGATTCTTTCCTTAGCTCATAAATTATATCCTATTTCATCTGAGTGCAGAAGTGGGAGAGAAATTATGTTGAAATGTCCTGGTTCTCCTCCTCTTCCTGCCATCCTGGATCTGAAAATTCATTAATTTTGTCATTCCCTCTCCTAATGCAGATCGCATACCTTGGCCTATTTCGCCCTGAGAGTTGCTATGACTGAGAAATGTTTGCAGCATTTCTCAATGGAACTGAGTTCATCTTCAGATGACAGACATATAGCTCATCATTGGGGCTATTCTGGAACTTGTTCCAGGTTGGTACAATTTGTTAGAGTTTGTATTTTCATGGTTATAATCAGTACCAAACATAGTATTATTAAATTATTTTTAAAATTATTAAAATCATTAAATTATTATTAAAATAATTATAAATCATTATCAATTGTTAAAATAAAAATGAAATATAAGCTCAGTAAGGTCTAAAGAGTGCTCACATCAATGAAAATCACATTTATTAGAGATATTAAAGGGATTTAAGGTTTTTGTTTCTATATTTTACTAGATTAAAGGTCTGCTTTCCACACACACATTCCTGTCCACTGATCTACTACTGTGCTTCCTGTTGTCTTTCTAATATTGTCTCTGAGATTTTTTTGTTCTTGCCACTTTCATTTCTCCTTGGAGACTGTCTTGTCCAGTCTGATCTTTTCATAATGAGGAGGACATCACAAAAACATATTTCCAAGGACAGATAACATGCTAGGGGTGATGCTGGATATAGCCTTCTAGAAACCAGGATAACTTCCTTTGCCACAATGAGTCATTGGAAAGGCACTAAAACCATTAACTACAAATAACAACTCAAAAATAACTGAATAAGAAATATATTCTCAAGGAGCAGAATCAGAAGAACCTTATACACAAAGACTGATACACCATGGCACAATAGAATGTAATGGACTTCTCTACTAGCAGCAATGCAATGATTCAGGACAATTCTGCAAGACTTATGAGAATGAACACTATCCACATCTAGAGAAAGAACTGTGGGAGCAGAAACACAAAAGAAAAACAGCTTCTTGATCACATGGGTTGATGGGGATATGATTGGGGATGTAGACCCTAGTGCAAATACTAATAATATTGAAATAGGTCTTTTTCAATGACATATCCATGTAATATCCAGTAGAATTGCTCATTGGCTACAACAGGGAGGAGTGTAGGGAAAGAATATGAATCATGTAACCATGGAAAAATATTCTTAATTAATTAAATAAAAATTTTCAATTAAAAAAAGAAATATATTCTCATTTGAAGTTCTTGCTCATCGAGACCATTTATATTATTTTGGGCAACTAAGTGGAGCAATGATAGAGTTCTGGGACTGGTAGCAGGAATGCATTTTCCTGAATTAAAAGCTGACCATGGATACTACCTTTGTGATCCCAGGTAAGTCTCTTAAAGCTGTTTCCCTCAGTTTTATCATCTACAAAATGATCTGCAGAAGAAAATGGCAAACATTATTGTATCTGCCAAGAAAACTCTAATTATGTTTATAAAGTGTTGGACATGACTGAAAATGATCAACAACAATATTATTTTAAGGTCAATGATGAAAGTCATTTCAGAATGATGATATATTCTCTAGAATTCGAGGGTAGTCTGCTTTTAAAATCTCAGGTTCATATTCACTCATCTCTTCAGATTTTTTTTTAAATGGAATATGAGGTAACTATGTGCCAGAATGTTGGGCTTGGAGTTTGTATAACTTGAGTCTCAGCTCTGCCACAGACTCTTATCATCTCTTATCACACATGTTAGTTTGGCACAATTTTCTCATCTGAAAAATGGAGTTAAAAATAGTACCTAGTAAGGACAACTAAGCAGCTCAATGGATAAAGGGATCAGGTCCTGGGATCAAATCTGCCCTCTAATGTTTTTTTAGCTGTATGACCCTGGGCAGGTCTCTTAACTCCTTCTGCCTTGGAACTTACATTTACTATCAATTCTAAAAGAGAAGTTATGATTTAAAGAAAAATAGCACCTACTCCTCTGAGTATTATATGAATAAGATATTACACATGGCACTTTGTAAAATTTGAATCACTATATAAAAGCTAACTATTAAGATTTTTAGCTGCATCTATTTACATCTTTCTGGAAGGACAGTGTGTGTATGAATCCAGTTAATCAGAAAATATATTGGCAGCAACCATGAATCACATTATTAGCATATGCACAGCCAACCTCCATATTCTTCATACCCTCGAGTTATAGGAATTCAGTTATTCATTTAACTTTTTCCCCAAACTTGAATATCAGTTGAAGATGCTAAGCTTTTCATAGTGAAAGATAATCTTGCCAATGAATTTCCATATATGCCCTAAGTACTCTATTCTAATTTCAGGGCCTTCATGAGAATTTGGGGAAATTCAAATCCATATCTTAGAAGATTATTTAAACTGACAATTCAGTAACAACCAACCAAAAAAAAGGCCTATTAAGTTTTCACTATCTCTTCCCCATCTGTTTCTGAAACTTAGTTTTTATTTTATTAAATTAAAAATTAAAATTAAATAATTACATTTTCAACAATTAAAAAGTTATTCTTTATAGTAAAGGATACCTAGACTTCTTTTGTGAAATAAGAAAGGAGGAAAATGGAAAATCTATTTTTTTCTTTTTAATTTACTGCTATGTTAGGAAAATAGTAATATATTATTAAAATACAAAATTTATCTTCAAAAAAAAGTATTTACAATATCAGTGGCTTCAAGTGATGTTATCATTGAATTCAAGTTGGTTAATAGAAACTCAGAGGCAGTAGGGGGAGCACAACACATTATATTTAATATGAATTATCAACATTTTGGTTTAAACCATGGCAGAAGCAACTTACCCATATCATGATTCACAATTTATTATCTGGTTCATGGCACAGGCTTAAACAGAGAGCCTGGATCTAATTATTGGGTTAGCAACACTCCTTGTTCCACTGTCTAAATGTATACTAGACATTATTTATCTTGTTATGGCAATTTGAGAAATATATGTTAGAAAGAGTTTAACTATCTTTAAGATAAAAACTATTTCTTTTGTCTCTTTCTCTTTAATTGGATTTTAGGGTCAGTTCCATTATCTTTCAGCCCAGTTGTTATTTTCTAACCACAGAACAATCATTTGAAGGCCAGAAGGAATGAACTAACTTAGAGTTTAAGTATCCCTTCCTTTCTCCCAAAAAGAAAAAGAAGTGACCTCCAAAAGGAATCAGGGAGTTGACTCAGCATAGACTCTGGAGTCAAAAACAGTGTGGATAATAGAAAGAATACTGGATTTGAAGTAAGTCAACCTGGACCCAGTTCTTAATTTTGCACAAATCACTTCTTCTACAACTGTTAAAATGAGGCAGTGGTGGTGGGTTGGAGTTTCGAATTAGATTACCACTATGTCCCCTTCCAAGTATAATTTGTGAATCTGTGTCAGAAATAATTTTTGAGAGTTGTTTGTTGTTTACTGAGTTAAGCCATATAATGGAAGGGAAGCATTTCACCTGAGAACATGAAGAGTCAAAGTTAGGAATTAGGGGCTGCAGGGGAGGACATTAGCCAATCACTGGGGACACACACACACAAAAAGTCAGTTGGTGAGGAATTCACCAACACTAGTAGCTGAGAAGATCAGGAAATCTCTCAAGGTGGCCTATGAGCTAGGTTTTAAAGGAAACTAAAGATTCTAAGTGATGAAAGTGAGAAATGAATGTATTTTAAGAAATGGTGATATTCTATACAAAAGCATGGAAACAAGGGATTTAATGTTGGAAGTAAGGAATGGTAGGAAGGCAAATTTGGCTAGACTTCAGTGTATTAAAGGAAGTAATATATAATAAGCCTGGAAAGGTAGTTTGGAGCCAGAGCTTTAAATGACAAACAGGGGAGTTTATAGTTTATTCTAATTGTAAAAAGGGTCCACTAGAGGCATTTTGAAGAGGGATGTGATCTGTGCTTTAGAATTTATTAGTTAGCTGAGTAGAGGATGGAGGAAGAGGGAAGAAAATTGAAGCTGTGACATCAGTTAGGAGGCTATAGATTCCTTTTCATTTGTTTTTTAAATTTTATTTTATTTTTTATTGTCATTCAAGACACACTCATACATAAACAAAACCCCAAAATAAAACCAAAAATATACTGATGTGAAAGACTATTTCCACAGTGTTTTCTCTGGAGGTAGAGAGCATTCCCTGGACATATGTCTTTCAGGATTGTCCCAGATCATTCCACTGCTCCGAGTAACCAAGTTTTCACAGATAATCATCGTCCAATGTTGCTGTTACTCTTTACAGTGCACTCCCACTTCTACTTATTTCTTTCTGCATCAGTTCCACCGATGTTTCCAGTTTTTTTTTTAATGAAATAATCTTGCTTATCATTTCTTATAGCATAATACTATTCCATTACCAACATGTACCACAATTTGTTCAGCCATTCCCCAATTAATGGACACTCCTTTAATTTACAATTCTTTGCCACTACAAAAAGAGATGTTATAAATATTTTTGTATAAGTAGATCCTTCCCCCCTCTTTTTAAAATCTCTTTGGGATACAGATCCAGTAATACTATTACAGGATCAAATGATATGCACAGTTTTATTTAATTTATTAATTTATTTTTATGGTGAAGTAAACACAAAAAGATTTTATTTATACAATGATATACAAAGGAGAGTGAAGAAAAGTCTGTAACATTGAGAATAGTTGGAAGGTAATAGAGTCTATACTTGGAATCTATACAATACATATGACTGGTTAGGTTTCCTCCTACATCCAGGTTCCATAGCTCTGAATGCAGTTTTATAGACCTTTGGATATAGTTCCAAATTGCCTCCAGAATGGTTGGATCAATTTACAACTCCACCGACAATGCATTAGAGTCTCAATTTTGCCATATCCCCTCTAATATTTACTACTTTCCTTTACTGCCATATTGGTCAATCTGATAGGTGTGAAGTGGTACTTCAGGGTTATTGAAATCTGCATTTCTCTAATCAAGAGATCTGTAACATTTTTTCATATGATTTATTTTCATTAGTTCCCTCAATATTCTTGGCATTTTGTTCTTCCAGATGAATTTTATTATTTTCCTAGTTCAGTAGAATAATTATTTGGTAGTTTGATTGGTATGGTACTGAATAGATCAATTAATTTAGGTAGAATTGTAATTTTTATTATAGTAGCTTGGCCTACCCATGAGCAATTAATATTTTTCAAATTGTTTAGATCTGACTCAATTTGTGTGAAAAATATTTTGTAATTGTGGTCATATAATTCCTGTGTTTTACTTGACAAGTAGATTCCCAGGTATTTTATTTTGTTTAGAGTGATTTTAAATGAAATGTCTCTTTCTAACTCTTGCTATTGATCTTTGTTGGTAAGATATAGAAATGCTGATTATTTATGTGGATTTATTTAGTATCTTGCAACTTTATTATTTCAACTAATTTTTTAGTTGATTCTCTAAGTATAACATTATATCATCTGCAAAGAATTATAGTTTAGCCTATTCTAACTCCTTCAATTTCTTTTTTTTTTAATTGCTAAAGCAGGCATTTCTAATAAATGTTAAATAATAATGGTAATAATGGGCATCCTTTCTTCACTCCTGATCTTACAGGAAAGGTATATAACTTATTCTCATTGCAGAAGATACTTGCTGAAGGTTTTAGGTATACACAACTTATCATTTTAAGGAATGACCTGTTTATTCCTATGCTTTTTAGTCTTCTTAATAGGAATAGGTGTTGTATTTTGTCCAAGGATTTTTTTTTCTCCATCTATTGAAATTATCATGTAATTTCTGTTAGTTTGATTACTGATATGGTCAATTATGCTGATAATTTTCCTAATATTAAACCAGCCCTACCTTCCTGTTGTAAATCCCATCTGGTCATAAAGAATGATCCTCATGATAAATTATTGTATCCCCCTTACTAATATTGTATTTATCTATATTCACTAATAAAATTGGCCTACAATTTTCTTTCTCTGTTTTTGTTCTTCCTGACTTAGGAAACAGTGCCATATTTGAATCATAAAAAAAAAAAAATTCATAGGATTTCTTCTCTGCCAGTTTTCCCAAATAGTTTATGTAGAATTGGGATTAATTGTTCTATAAATGTTTGATAGAATACACTTATGAATGCATCTGGCCCTGGGCATTTTTTCTTAGGGAGTTTATTGATGGCTTTTTCAATTTCTTTTTCTGTCATGGGACTATTTAAGGATTCTCTTTCCTCTTTTGCTAATCTGAGCAATTTCTATTTTTGTAAATATTCATCTATTTCACTTAGATTATCAGATTTTTGACATATATTTGAGCAAAATAAATTTTAATGATTGATTTAATTTCTTATTCATTGATGGTGAGTTTGCCATTTTCATTTTTAATACTGTTTATTTGATTTTCTTCTTTCCTTTTTTAGTCAAATTACCCAACTCTCTATTTATTTTATTCATTTTTTTCATAAAATCAACTACTAATCTTATTTATTAATTCAATAGTTCTTTTACTTTCAATTTTATTATTTTTTCCTTTAATTTTTAAGATTTCTAATTTAATCTTTAAATTAGAATTTAGAATTTGTTCTTTTTCTAGTATTTTTAATTGCATGCCCAATTCATTGATATTCGATTTCTCTATTTGTTTTGACTTTCACATACTACATTAATTCCTAAATCTTCTTTCCTGAATCTATTTGTAATGTGTTTATTTTTTAAATATAATGAAATATTTCATGTTCTTCTATGATTTTTTTATTCTTTTGATTCTGTTTTATTATCTCTTGATGTTTCATAAAGTTAAGTCATTAGCTTCTAGTTGCCCAATTCTAATTTTTATGAATGGATTTTCTTCCATGAGTTTTTGAGCATCCTTTTTCATTGGACGCAATTCTTCTTGCATTGCTTTCATTTCTCATTCCTACTTTTCCTCTGCCTCCCCTAAATGATTTTTTGAAATCCTTTTTGGTCTCTTCCAGAGTCTGAGTCAAATCTATATTTTTCTTTGTGACTTTGCATGTGTTTTTTTTTTACTTTCACGGTCCCCTTCTTTGTCTGTGCCTTGCTCTTTCTTGCCATAAAAATTCTCTATGATTAGATTGTTTATTTTTTTAATGTTTGCTCATTTTCCCAGCCTTCTTAAAGATAGACTCTGTTCCCTGGGAGGTTAGGACACCTTCTCAAACTTCAGTCTTTCCTTGATGTCACTCTTAGACTTATTTCTTGGTTTTTCCAAGTTTTGGTTCTTGTAATATGATACAATGGCCTTTGGGCTGGGAGTTCTGAGAGTAACCTCCCACTGTCTTGGCAATTACCCTATTACACTATTGATAGTTGGAATTCTAGCCTCAGGCTTAGACAAAGGTTTTTGGTGTCACTCTGGGCTTGATCAGGTCAGGCACACAGCACACAAAAGACTGTCCTGCCCTCACTCTCTGTCTTGAGCTTTGGCAAGGATCTGCCAGGATCCCTCAATGCAGCACACTAGAGAATGCCCCTACCAGGAATGTGGTGCCTAGCTCTGGGTCTACAGACTTCCCCAAACTGGGATTTAATTCCTCATGACAAGTCTCAGCTGGGAACCTGTCCTTTCTCTGGGTCCACACTGTAGATGTGGAGTGAACAGGGTTTGTTATTGCCTTGATCCTTATTTCTTGATGTAGCCTCCTGGTGGCTGTGTTCCCCTCTCACTCCAGTGCCCAAGATGTTCTCTGCCTAACTTTCAAGTTGTTCTCTTCATGAAAGTTGCTTCACTTTGTCTTCTTGTTGGTCCTTTCACACTTGTATTCATTTTGTGGTGTTCTTTTAAGATTGTTTGGAGAGGATTCTCATGGAGTTTTTGTATTTCCCTGCTTCTATTTTTCTACATTGGCTCTCCCTTCTATTACTCAATAGCTCAAAGTTAATTTTCATAACTTTTCATCCCAGTAGTAGTTCTACCCACAGTATTATGATTTGAAGTCTAAAAGGAAAGAACAGCTTCAGAAATGAGGTATTCCCTCCTTCCTCTTATAGAGAAAAGTGAGTGATCTCTAAGAAGACTCAAAAAGTTGACTCAACATGGATTCTGGAGTTAGAGGCAGTGTGGTACACTGGATGATCTTTAATAGTCCAGGTGAAAGGTGCTATAACCTATCTGAGTGTCAGTTTCCTTGTTTGTGAAATGAAGGTAATCATTCTTGGCCAGGTATATGGAAATTTTTTGTGAAGATGAAATAATATAATATCTGAAAAAATGCTTTGTGATACTAAATGTAACTTTGTAACACTAAAAGGAAAACTACCATAAAATGCCAGGGATTATTAGTATTAAAAAACAAGATATCTGGTTCTTTTCTGGACCTCTACTTTATCCACAGGGGTGTATGGTGTGCTCAGGGAGGGGTAGTATCTCTGGTATGGAGGGCTTGTCATGCCCTCCTAGGGCAGCTCTCCAGCCTCTGACCCCCCACCTGACACCCAGCTCTCACTTGTGGCTCCTAGTAGCTGCTAGCATGTGGCAGTGGTCACACCCGGGGCAACGGCTTCGACAGGCTGGCTAAACCTTGTGAGGGTAGCCATCGGGTCGTCGTCGACCCCTGGTGAACCAGGGCTTTGCTCACCCAGCATGTGAAGACTGCTTCGGCGGAACAGACAGAAGAAACCAATAAGAAGTTTCAACGTCTGAGAGGGTGATGCAGCAAAACACTGTGGAGTGCTTAGGGCATGTTAGAGCACAAAAGACAAAACGGCCATCCAATGCAGCTGAGGATGTCTCCAGGTGTAACGACTTTTCGTGCCACTGGACCCAGGCTTCCAACGCCGAGAGAGTGGGACTGTCTCTGTGCATCGACTTTTCCACTTAAATCTCCTTCACACACAAGTGTCTTTGTGCACACTCATCTATCATAGATGAAAGAGCACAAAGACAATCGTCATCCTCGGTTACCGAGAGACTACTACTACTTTATCCATATCATGTACCCACATACTAATAACTAAGAACATGGAAAAATAGGCCTAAAAATCTGATATTTTTCAAAGAACCTCTTTGTGACCCCAACTGGATGAGGAGAATGAGAAGTTCAAACTTTTATAAAATATTATTGAGTGGGAGATGCATTGTAGGAAGATCACAGAGTAGGGCATGAAGTTTCCTCACCTTCCTATTATTCCACACAAATGAAAAAGTATCGATCCACAAAACCAATGCTAAAATAAGCAGAAATAGACAGCATTTGGGAGTGAAGCTAAACAGCTATGGATAAGTAGGGAGGAAGCTTTATGACTTCCTTGGCCTCAGCCTACTGTTTGTAGGGTGTGGGAATAGGAATAGAGCAAAAAGGATGAAATCAATAAAGTAGCCCCATGAGCAGGATAGGCTGTCTTACCTTATTTGCTGAGCCCCCTCACTCCTGGATCTTGTATCCCAGAGAATACCACTGAAATGTGCAGCATCTGTTTTTGTTGTGACCTTAGTTCTGGAAATACCTGCTGTCCTATAGTTGAGAATTGAAGGATTGGGTACTACAGAGTCTGTGAGTTCCAGAATCTATGGGTAAGAACTCAAACTCCACTGCTAACAAATGAGGAACTTTGGAGGTCCAAGAAATATGTACTAGATACCTGCATTATCCTGAGTTACAGAAGGAGGAGAAAAGTGAGGAGGGACAGCAAAATAGTGTGTCATAGCTGAGGGGACTGGGTCTCTGTCAGCTGCTGTAACTCCCCAGTCTCTACTTGTTGCTACAGGGTTAGGTGGACTATTTGCATTTGCAGTGTTAGAATTTTCTATAGCAATGTTGGTGACCTTCTGGTTCCCATGCCAAAGAGGACTGCTCCCCTCCTCCTTTCCACTGAACCTGAGAAGAACTTTTTTCATATCACCCACTTCTCTGCCCAGCAGCCCAAGGAGAGCATTCCTCCCTCCCCTATCTGAGGTATGGGGGTGGCTCAGATTGTGTAATTGAAAATCTGTTACCCTAAAAAAGAACTACATTTCCCTGGAGCCCACTGACTTCCTGTCATTACATACTTCCTGTAGACAGAGGATAAAGTCAGTGGGCATTGAGGCTCTCACTCTTTTTAGTATGCAGCCAATGTGGTGATGGTGGTGGTAAGCTAAGTGTGGGGATTTTAAAGGGGCTAATCAGCCATGGGCACATGGTCTTTATTTTGTATCCTCTTTATTCCTTGATTTCTAATGTTCATTTAATAAAACTCTTAAAAAGTAATATTTTTACTGTTAAGATTTAATTTTAATTTTTGCAACATGCAGTATGAGGATTGCGGTTTGGGCACTCAGTATCTAAAAGGTTTGCCAACACTGGCCTATAGGAAAACCTGAGCTTAATAATAGCCTGGGTTT
Organism: Monodelphis domestica; assembly: GCF_027887165.1. Lineage (NCBI taxonomy): Eukaryota > Metazoa > Chordata > Mammalia > Didelphimorphia > Didelphidae > Monodelphis > Monodelphis domestica. The sequence goes on along the minus strand of NC_077228.1, from coordinate 219,373,146 downwards.
GAGTGGAAGAGTGGGGTTACATCTGATCCTGGGCTATAAAAACTGGAATAACTAAATAAGACCCAGGAAAAAAAGAAACAAAAAATATCCTGAAAACCAAGGTAACACATCCCAACACAGTAGGAACACTAGAGATTTAGCAAAAAGTCAATAATTAAATCTATTAGCCTGCTTGTTAAAGTTTAAATGTATAAATAAAAGCAAAAGAAAAATAACCTAGATATTGAAGGTTATTATGGGGACAGAGAAGACCTCAGATCAACCTTAGGGGTCAGTGAAGTAAAAACTTACTTCAGAAATAGCAAAAAAATGCAATAATTGACAAAATAACTGCAAATAACAAAAATGTAATGATTAGGAGAGATGACTCCATATATTATAGTATACAAATGGCATAGATTGTATTATGTTATTAGAAATGATAAATATTGGAAATATAAAGAAAAGATGTGAAGAGATAAAAAAGAGAATAAGAATAATATTTAGCATCAGTATACTAAAAATATTAATGAAAAAATCAAGAGAAAAAAATCCACATAGAACAAATCCAAAGGGAACTCAAAAGCAGAGAATATTTATAATAGCACACATATAATAAACATATTTTAAACAAATTATAAACAATGTAGAGTTTGTGGTGCTATACATAATTTTATGTACTTGTTTATTTAATTTTTTGTTAGTGGTGATAGTAACTATATAATTTTTTAAAAATACTTTATTGAGTGACCAGATTATTTATATACAGGGACTCTGTAAGAAGGCTGAAGTCAGAGACCCTTGGTTCACATCCCAGATTTGCCACTTATTACTTCTTCAACCATGGGTAAAAGATCTTGTATCACTCATATTTTACTCATCTTTAAAATAATGGTGAGAGACTGGCTGACTTTTATAGTCTATTTATCCCTAAATATGTGATCTGAAATATGATGCTGTGTCCTTAATTGTATTCTCATGCACTTTTTAAAATTCCTTATCTTCTATCTTAGAATCAATTCTAAGTACCTGTTCCAAGGCAGAAGAGTGGTAAGGGCTAGACAATTGTGGTTAGTTAATTTGCCCAAAGTCACACAGCCAGGAAGTTTCTAAGGCTGAATTTGAATTTAAGACCTCCCATTACCAGGCTAGGCTCTCTCTCCACTGAACTACCTACATTCCTTACACTTATGCATCTTTTAGTATGAGCAACTGAGGTCTTTAGAGTGGAACAATGTTAGAGAAAAATTTATTCAGGAAAAGGAGTTCTTAACAAAAAAATCTCTGAGATGTGATAATATAAAATAATCTGGAGGCTCTCAGTACGAATAGAAAATCCCAACCAGTGTTTTGCTAACATGGTTCACATTTCTTTCCTTTTGGGAGAAGAAAATTGCATTTTAGCAGTTGAGATCCTCTTCTGGTTTTAGTATTTATATTACAATTTGGGCTATTATATTTATGAACACTCAAAATAGTTTTGTCAAGACCTTTAGCTACAAAGAAACAGTTTCTTTTAGAAGAAATGCCAATAGTTCAAATTATACATTAAATATATGGTCTCAACAATAAACATGTGACAATAGTTTAAATTTGTTGTTCAGTCATTTTCAGCCATCTCTGAGTCTTTATGATCCTATTTGGGGTTTTCTTAGAAAAGAAATAGGAGTGATTTGCCATTTCCTTATGTAATTCATGTAATGCAACTCAGATGAAGAACTAAGGCACAATTAAGTGACTTGTCCAGGGTGACATACCTAGTAAATGTTTCAAAATAGATTTGAACTCAGGAGATGAATCTTGCTGCCTCTAGGCCGAGTGTTTTATCCACTGTACCACCCAGTTTCTCATGTAGTCAAAACTACCAGAATAAATTTATACATATTTAAATATATGTACATTTCTACCTACTGTGCTATATATATTTTAATTTAGAGTGAATGAGATTATTTTTTTCTCATGGCAAAAAAAGCAGAACCAAAGCATACACATGTTGCTGCTTGCAATAATAAAGAATAATAAAGAGAAGATAGAAGAGGTGAGTGGAAAATGATGATCTTGTGTTCCTGGTTTGTAGTCAAGAAGAACCCAGTTCAAATTTGAACACTTTTATTTAATAGGTATGTGACTCTGAAAAAATAATTTAACCTCTGTCTACCTTGCTTTCCACCCCCTGTAAAATGGGGATAATAATAATATAATAATACTTAATGCCTAGGAGGATCATTATATTTATTTATTTATATTTATTATATTTATTAAGTGCTTAGCACTAGGCCCGGAACATAGCAGGCAGTTTATAAATGTTAACTATTTATTATATTTATTATAATTATTAATTAAAGTGTCATAAGTAAATTTTCCCAAGAGAACTAATTTTTTAAACATTTACCAAAATAAAATTTCCCTTAAGAATCCAGAAAACAGCAGCAAGGAGCAACAGGCAGTACTCAGTATCTACAAAAGTACAAACTTAGTCCAGACTATAGGACCAACACAGGGCCTATGATATCACCAGGCCAATTCTCTGGGAAAAATTCTTTGCATAGCAGTCATTATGGGAGTAATATACCAATATACAATATACCAATATACCACATATACCAATATACAATATACCAATAAATATACCAAATATACCAATATACAATATATAAATAAAGCTTGACTCCTCACTGGCCCTGGCTTACAGGATTATCATTCTGATTTCTGGGACCTGGGTCTTTCTCATATTATCCCTGCTGTGTTCCTTCTTTCCCCAGAACATTCCTTTCTGCCTATCTATTGTCCCTTACACTTTAAAGTCCAAATCAAATTTTACTTCTTCTGTTAAATCTCTCCTATTTCATTTCTTACTAATGTGCTTTCTGGAGCACTCCTAGACTATGTCCTAAAAAGAAGAAAGGAGAAGAAATTTCAGGAGATGCAGAAAATAAGGTCTTTCAAAAATTACCAGAAATCTCTAATTTGTACCTTCAAGTTGTTTCCTTCTTTCTTGAACTATACTATACTTCCCCTCACCTGATTCAATTTTTCTTTTAGTTAATATGGTATTAAACTCTAAGTGAATATGTGCATCAAAACCTTTTTATGAAGCCTTGGTCTCAATTGGGGGAGATGGTAATTGCTCTTTCTCCTTGCTTTATTCAGCATTGTTGTTCTGGTGTACTTTTAGAACTTCGCCAGTAAGTTTGGGGAGATCTCATCTCCTTTTAGACCCTCCAGTTTGTCAGCTTTATTTGAAGTCTACCGTCATCGTTTTTGCTAGGCAAACTTTTAGAGAAGATCTAACCCATACCTTGTCTCACAAAGAACAACTTATGGTCTATGACTTGAAAATTATGAGTGCATTACTTTGATCCAAAGAACCCAAAAATGGAAAAAAGAAAAGGATGCCCCTAGTGGAAGATAAGATGAGAATAAAGGAAAAATGAGGGAGAAGGAAGAAAGAAAAATGAATGATCTTTTTCCACACTTCATATGTTCCTTAGCCTTCTGCCTCATCAGCTCTTAATTCTCTAACAGTAGCAATCCTTTCCTGCCTTGCTCCCTTGCCACCCCCTCCACTAACCCTCTGGGATCATTGCTCTATTTATTAAAGAGCACTGGACTCTGTCAGGAATTGGTTCATTTTTACATGCTTCTGGGAAGGAGGAATGAGGCTACATACAGAGAGAACTTGGAACTGTGGGAGAGTCCTACCAACAAAGTGACTTTTCTTTTAACTTTATTTTTTAAAGGAAAAAATTAAAAAAGAAACTTTTCCATTTTCATTTAGAAGAAATAGAATAATTAGGTAAGAGGTAAGGTTTGATCAGGTAGAAGAAAAAATAATGAATCATGTCTTAATAGTTTTCTTAATCTGGGCTGTCTGTAAGTTGTTTAAATTACAAGCATTTTCCATGACATTTGAAAAGGCTGATAGTTGGAAATTTGGGAAAGGACATCACATTATACCTTGAAGATTTTCATATATGTTGATGGGACTCACACACACACACATACATACACATACACACATACACACACATCTCAAGGAACTGGATTACTTGGATTGTAGAGAACTGAATGGCTGATATTAAATTTGGTGTACTGAAAAGTGGGAATGGTTTTCTTCTCATCAGTTTTCAAAGGAACTTCTCTGTCAGCTGGATGGAGCAGAGGTGGTCCACCTCAGGTTTACCAGTCAGACTTGTTCATTCCCCACACCACCTCCAGAAGGGCATACTGCCAGACACTCATGCCTCTAGCTTTATTTTCTCCCTAGCATCTGCCCTAGCAGACTTTTTGAAGTCTACTTGGTCTGGCTTTACTCACTTTTTTCTCACTCCATCTAAGCACCTTTGCATGAAATTAAGGTTTTGAAGGATTGTTAGACTGGCAAACCTTGGATCTAAAGTCTTTAATCTAGGCTATGGAGAACCAGAGGGCTAACACACTCCAGAGTGCTCATTCCTCAATATATACAGCATTATCTTTTCAAAAGAGGCTCCTTGTTAAATCTATTGGAATGACACCAAAAGATTCTCTTGTCTGCCTCTGAAATTTTCGCATTAGTCATTCCTTTAATTTAAGGTGTTAAAATCTCCTCAAAGTTTTTTCAAAATATCATTAAATCTCAAATAAAAATCAACAAACATCTGATGAATTCATGATCAATTGAGAAGATAAATAATCTTATATTAATTCAAGATATTATTTTTTTAAACTTTACCTTCTGTTTTAGAATCAATATTGGATATTGATACCAAGGCAGAAGAGTGGTAAGAGCTAGGTGATGGGGGTTAAGTGACTTGCCCAGGGTCCCATAGCTAGGAAGTATCTGAGGTCAGATTTGAGTCCAGGACCTCCAATTTCTGGGCTTGGCTTTCAATCCACTGAGCTACCTATTTCTTCCATATGATATTATTATTAAAGGAATGTGTATTAGCATAAGTTTTAGTAAAAAGGAAAGGAATCACGAAAATTTCAGATCTGTGGGACTTTCCCTTAAGGAGTTCAGATCCCTTAGGAGCCAGAAGCCAGCATGAACCAAATTGCTTCAATAATATATGTTTTAGGTTGGCATGGGGCAAACAGGAAGAAAATAAAGTATTGGGGAATAGCAAAAACTGAAAGGAAATCTTAGCAAGGACAAAAGCATAAATAATTTTTGCTTAAGAGTGTCCTGTAAATTTCATTCCCATGATGTTACTTTTGTGTAAACAACAAGAGATAATGTCAGGATTTTAAACCAAACATGCATTTAATAAGGATTTCTTATGTAAAAGATAGTATATGAATTACTGTGTATAAAAAGACTAAAGGGAAAATGGTTCTCATACTCAATTAGCTTCCATTATCCAGGGGAATATAACATATAAATAGAGCATAGCAATTCATTCTCATTGATCAATATAATCATTAGATGATGAGTGAAATTGAGAGATAATTAAAATTTATAAAGTACTAATACATATATTTAGAACCTTCCATCGAAGCCAGCTTATTTCTTTATGAAATGGGACAGTGGTCATTTCTTTGGCATCCCAATACTAGATTTACATGATGCACTTTCATTACTGGTCATAAACATGTCTTTGAAATTATCAGATTAAATGATGATTATATTAAATATTGTAAGTACATGCTCTCCTTATTCTTATTTTCTTTTAGATTCAGTCCAACTCAAGAAGAACTTATAAATACTTACTGGAATCAAGGCACCATGCTAGGTATTAAGAAAATAAAAGACAAAAATAAAATATCCTTTATTCTTGATCAATTTTCATTCTATGAGAGATTGGTCCATGCACACAGAAAGAAGTAAATAAAGAATAATTTGGAGAGACAGACAGACAGAAAAAGGGGCAGAAAGACCAGTGAGAGTACAGAAAATGTTTCCTATGTGATATGGCACCTTAGGAGAATCCAGAAAGAAGTTAATGATTTTAAGAGACAGAAATGACTTTATATTACAAATAGTATCAGATAGTTGCATGTCTGAACTGACTAGACATGGTTGGCAGGTCTGAATGGGGGTTGGGGTGGGTGAAGAAATAAAGACAAATGCATAAAATGTCTAATTATAGAAGGTCCCAAGAAAATTCATATGACTAGAATGCATATGGCTGGCATATGTCATCTATGTGCAATATACTTTCTCTAACTCTGGGTTCAGAAATTTTCAGAACTTCAAATACTATTAATTTCGAGAACTCCTAGTTAATCTCATGTAGTACTGTAGTATTTCTAGGCTACATATCTCACCATGATATCTCACCATGACTATTATAGGAACAAGTTAATATTTGCTGACTAGATTGCTTTGGTTTAACAAGGAATAGAATCTGCTTTTTTTCCTCTAATTAGCTCAGTTTCTATGAAAGCTTATAAGTGATATGAGTATTCAGTGTGCCTATAATGTAATGGGAAGTCTAGAAAATGATGTGATGTTTACATTAAATTATAAAACAAATTTGTTTATGCAAATTAATAGTTAATGACTCTCCATCTTGCTTAAAGATGGTAGAAAAATTAGCTTTGTATGGCAAAAATCAAGGAACAGGTTGGTTGGGTGTTTTAACTAAAAGGCTATTAAATATAGGAGTTGGTAGCTAGGGTGACTATATACTTTTTTTGTTGTTGTTTCTTTGTCTTTTCACTGCCACTTAAGATAGATGTCCACTTAACTAGGAATGGGTTCCTTGCAGTCCTGTTTGGATACAGGAGCCTCAACTAGAGTCCAGAGTGGTCTTTTTTAAGTTGCAAAGTCTGTGAAACATTATAGCTAATTTCCCTAGGATCACTTCACACAAAACCAAATGTATTTGCTGGCAAGATTCCCTCTGTCTGTCAATGGTGCACCTAATTTCCCAGTCACTCATGCTCAAAACTGAATCATCTTTGAATCCTCCCTGTCCTTTGACCTCAACTTCTCAGTCAATTGCCAAGTGTTGTCAATTCTTCCTTCACAATTGCTCTTGCACCCATCCCTTCCTTTACATTCTCCTACCACCACCCTTATTTGGGACCTTGTTACCTCATGTTCTGAATATGCAATGACTTCCTAAATGTTTTTTATGGCTTTCTTCTCTCACCCATTCCCTCTGCTGTATCCTACACATCACCAGATTAATCTTTCTAACACACACACACGCACACACACACATACACACACACACACACACACACACACACACACACACACACTCTTTGATCATTCAAGCCCCACCACCTTTTGAAGTCTTTAAAGGCTCTACAGAGCTGATGAACTAAAATTAAAACTCCTTGTCTAGCATTCAAGAATTATCTATTTTTCTAATCTCCATTATCTCTGTTTTCCATCAAGTATCATGTAAATTATGCTGGCCATTACTTTTCAGTCTATTAACAGTGCTTCACACTTTCACTGACCATCCTGTCTTTCAGCTGCTGCTCTAAGATTTTATTTAACTGATGGGTAAGAGTTCACCACATCTGTCTGACTCTAAATTGATGATACAATCTTCCTAATATATTGCCACATAGGTCTTTTCCCTCAATCTCATGCTTTTCCTGTTTTCTACCTCTTGCTTTGGGAATAATAATCAAATCAAAACTATCATTCCTGGGATGTTCAGTCACTCAATTCCCTTTGATTTTATCCCTCATTCCTGTAATGATATTTGTCAATCAATTGCCCTTTAACTTTACTCATCATTTCAGTGATTTCTCACATCAGAACAATTCCTTCGTGTTTACTACTCTTTTTTACTACTACTACTACTACTACTACTACTACTACTACTACTACTACTACTACTACTACTACTACTACTACTACTACTACTACTACTACTACTATTTTCCCTTTTTATAATGTAAATGTCTCAAAAATAGGTATAATATTGTCTATATTCCCAGTGCTTAGCACAGTACATGGTACATTGCAATTACTAAAATGCTTTTTCATTCATTCATTGATTCATTCATTCACTTATCCATTCTTTTTTTTTCCAAATTGGGGAATTCTAAGTGATTAGAGCAGTACACTTGAGGCAATGAATACCTGATTTTGAATCCTGCCTCAGACACTATTTCTGTGATGCAGGGAAATCCTATCTCATCCTCAGCTTCTTCATCTTTGAAATGAGGATAATAATAGAACATGTGTCATAGTATTTTTATAAGGCTTAAATGAAATTATATGTACAGAGTGCTTGAAAATCTTGAAGTGTTACATAAATGATAATTATTATTATTAATTCTTATTTCATCCCTATATCATCACATAAAAATGGAAGTAGCACCAATAATACCTGCTACATAGGACTGTTCTGAGAATTATATAATATACCAGAAAAGCAGCAGATGCTGAGTGGAGTGACAGAGGTTATTTGTTGTTATTGGGTCATCTTAGTCCTCTACAGTTCTTTGAGACCCCTTTTGGAGTTTTCTAGGCAGAGATATTGATATGGTTTATATTTTCCTTATTCAGCTCATTTTACAACCAAGGAAAATGAGGCAAAAAGGATTAAGTGACTTGTACAGGAAATATATGGAAATATCTGAGGTTGATTAAACTCAGATATTATTGACTTCAGTCATTGCACTCCAACCACTGTGCAAGCTAGCTACTAGATGACAAACTCTTAGATGGCATATAAATATATTTATTTATACTCTCCGAGTCAAGAGAGTGCATAGTAATTAACCTATATGATACATAGTAGGTAATCATTATGCATTTGTTGGTTGAATAAGGGCTAAATGAACATAAAATATTAGAGCTGGAGAAGATATCGTATAGTTAGTCAGATAGTTTTTATCATTAATAAATATTTTTAGTGCCGACTATGCATCAATTTCTGTGCCAGACCTTGGAGATATCAAAAGAAATAATAGTTCCTATACTCCAAGAGCTCACATTCACAGAAACAACAATGCCTTGTTGAATGTAGCCAGAATACAATGTATTCTAGTTTTTTAACAATCTTCAGGATCCTGGGATCAAATCTGACCTCACTCACTATCTAGCTGTGTGACCTTGGGCAAGTCACTTAATCCCCTTTGCCTAAAGTATACCACTCTTTTTTTTTCTCTCCCCAACCCCCTTCCATAGCCAATGCATAATTCCACTGGGTTTTACATTAGTTATTGGTCAAGACCTATTTCCATATTATTTATATTTGCACTAGGGTGATTGATCATTTAGAGTCTAGATCCCCAATCATATCCCCATAGACCATTGTGATCAAGCATTTGTTTTTCTGTTTTTCTACTGCAACAGTTCTTCCTCTGAATGTGGATAGCATTCTTTCTCATAAATCCCTCAGAATTGTCCTGGATTATTGCATTGCTACTAGTAGAGAAGCCCATTACATTCAATTGTACTATAATGTATCTACAATGTTCTCCTGTTTCTGCTCCTTTCATTCTGTATCAATTCCTGGAAGTTGTTCCAGTTCACATGGAATTCCTCTAGTTCATTATTCATTTGAGCACAATAGTATTCCATTACCAACAGATATCACAATTTGTTCAGTCACTCCCCAGTAGAAGGACATCAACTCATTTTCCAATTTTTTGTCACCACAAAGAGAGCAGCTATGAATATTCTTGTATAAGACTTTTTCCTTAATATCTCTTTGGGTTACAAATCCAGCAGTGCAATGGCTAGATCAAAGGGAAGACAGTCTGTTAGCACCCTTTGGGCATAGTTCCAAATTGCCTTGTGGAATGATTAGATCAATTCACAACTCCACCTGCAATGCATTAATGTCCCAGTTTTGCCCCATCCCCTCCAACATTTATTACTTTCTTTTGCTGTCATGTTAGCCCATCTTCCAGGTGTGAGGTGATAACTCAGATTTGTTTTGATCTGCATTTCACTGATTATAAGAGATTTAGAACATTTTTTTCATTTGTTTATTGATAGTTTTTATTTCTTTAGCTGAAAACTGCCTATTCATGTCCCTAAGTATACCACTGTTATGCCTTGCTACCAATACATAGTATTAATTCTTAAATGGAAAGTAAGAGTGTATAAAAACCTATGAGATGGAGATTTTACAACTTATCCTTGTAATATAGTCAAGTATTTAAAACTTTCTATAGTCAAAAAATTATTCATTGTCTGCTTGTAACCTATTGCTTCTTTTGTGTGTAAGATTCCTTTGTTCTTAGTTATATATTGCACTATGATATTCTGCTATGATCTCATATTGCATTTGATTCAATAGATGACCCTCAATTTTGTGTGTCTGTTAAATGATCTTTTATTTTTCTTTATAATTTTGTTTTTCTAATCACTTAATTATCCACTCAACTCTCTAAAACCAAAAGTTCTCAAAATTTACTAGTCTCAAGCCTTATTACACTCCTAAAAACTACTGAGGAAATCCAAGAATTTTTGTTTTTATTGACTGATACTTACTGTGCTAGAGATATAAGTGAGTTAGGGGGATTCCTACCCCAAGTATTTGAAGATGTTGAATGTGGAATGGATAGATGAGAACAATATGTTCCAAAACCATGAAGGGGGCTAAAGCAGATGCTGTACAAAGCTCCAAGAGGGAAGACTGACAGAAAAAAACCCAAAAAATGAAAAATGAGAGGAACAAGAGTGCAGACAAATGCAGGGAGTAAAGAAGGGGTAAATATGAACAAACAATAGAAAAAGAAAAAAAATTAGAATCAACAGCTTCTATAAAGGCAATGAAGAAAGAGGAAACAGAAAAGAAAAGGAGGAAACACCAAGCAATAAAACAGAAAACCCAGTGAATTGGGTACAGACTTAGGAAGAAATCAAAATACAAACCAAAACACAATTAAGAGGAGCTGAAGACAACTGGAAAAAGATGTTAAAAAGTAAGATAAGTCATCTGGAAACAAAAAAACAGTGTTTTAAAAGCCAAAATAGATCAGGTTGAAAATGTGGCAAATGAGATGAAATATCAGAAGGAGAAGGATCACCAAAAATCCAGGGATAAAATCCAGTCTTTAAAATCCAGAATACAACAATTAGAAGCAAGCAATTTTACAAGGCAGCAGGACACTAAAAAACAAAATCAAAAGAATGAAAAAAATTGAGGGAAATATGAAGCATCTCAACCACAAAATAGAGTATTTAGAAAATCATTACAGGAGAGACAATTTAAGAATCATTGGTCTACCAGAAGACAAAAGAAAAAAGGGAAAAGTGGAGGTTGAAAGAATCCACAGATAACCTCATATACTTAATCCCCAAATGACAACACCCAGGATTTTTATAGCCAAACTCAGGAACTATCAGACCAAAGAAAAGATATTACAAGCTGCCAAGAAGAAGTCATTCAGATACCATGAAACCACAGTGAGGATAACGCAGGATCTGGCTGCATCGACACTGAAGGACCGAAAGGCATGGAATATGATATTCTAGAAAGCAAGTGAACTAGGTCTACAACCAAGAATTAACTACTCAGCAAAACAAGTATGGTCATTTAACAAAATAGAAGAATTCCAAGCATTTGTAAAGAAAAGACTGGACCTGAACAGAAAATGTGATGCCCAAGCACAGAACTCAAGAGAATCATCAAAAGGTAATTGAAAAAGAGGGAAAAAATAAAAAACAAAAGAAAAAACAAACATAAAAAACCCTTTCATTTAAGAGAACCAATAAGTTAAAATGATATGTATATCTATAAGAAAAAAGGTCATTGTTAACTCTTAAAAATTGCTATTATCACATGGGCAGCTAGAAGAATTACATTTAGAGGGAACAGTGACAAATAGTATAGGATAAAATGCCAAGACATAAATATGTATATAGATATATATATATATGCATAAATACATATATATGTGTATATATATTTATATATATATATATATATATGTGTAACTGGAGCTAAAAAAGAGGTTAATACTAAAAGAAATAAGAAAAGAAATGGAAGGAGGTAAATTTATATGTGGCATGGAAGGAGGGGGAGAATATCAGTACATTGGAAGGGTAAAGAGGTTAGAGATAGGAAATACTCAACTCCTACATGGAACTAAATTGACTCAAAGAGAGAAGAACAAGCAAATACATTGGAGCAGAGAATTGATTTGCACCTTATAGGAATGTAGAAGGATAACAAACAGACTGGTGGGGAGGGAAGCAGAACAAGGGAGGGAGAGGGTAGGGGGGTAGTATAATAAGACAATAAATAAAATAAGAGGGGAAGAAAAAGGAAGGGGGAGTAGAAAGGGAAGTAAAATAAGGGTAGGAATTAGGGGTATTGATTAAAAAAAACATTGGTGTAGAAAGAAATAGTGAAAGAAGAAAAGGCAGGACTAGGATTAGAAATCAAAATGCTTGGAAATACACAGCTGGTAATCATGACTGAATGTGAAAGGAATGAACTCACACATAAAACTCAAGCGAAGAGCAGAGTGGATTAGAATCCAAAACCCTACCATATACTGTCTACAAGAAACACATGAGGAAGGGAGATATGCATAGGGTGAAAGTAAGAGGATGGAGCCAAATCTATTGGGCATCAACTGATAAAAGAGGGCAGGAGTTGTAATCATGATATCTGACAACGCCAACGTAAAAATAGATCTAGTTCAAAGAGATAGGGAATATAATCACACCCTGATAAAAAAGCAATATAGACAATGAGGAAATATCAGTACTCAAAATGTGTGCACCAAATGGCATAGCGTCCAAAATTCTAAAGAAGAAACTAGTGGAGCTCAAGGATGGAATAGATTAGAAAAATTATGGTAGTGGGGGAGCAGAACCTTCCTGTATCAGAATTAGATGAATCAAACAAACAAATAAATAAGATGTAAGTAAAGTGAATGAAATCTTAGACAAGTTAGAGTTAGTAGATATGAGGATAAAAATAAATAGGGGCAAAAAGGAATACACCTTTTCAGCAGCACATGGTACATACAAAAATATTGACCATATACTAGGACATAAAAACATTGCAAACAGGTACAAAAGAGCAGAAATAATAAAGGCAACCTTCTCAGATCACAATGCAAAGAAAATAATATTTAGTAAGGGTACATGGAAAGGCAAAGCAAAAATTAACTGGAAACTAAACAATACGATTCTCCAAAAGTGGTTAGTTAAAGAAGAAATCATAGAAAGAATTAATAATTTCATCAAAGAAAATGACAATGATGAAACATCATTTCAAAATCTATAGGATACAGTCAGCTCAGTACTCAAAGGGAAATTTATATCCTTGAGTTCATATTTTAAGAAAGTAGAGAGGGCAGAGCTAAATGAAATGGGCATGCAAATTAAAAAGCTAGAAAGTGAACAAATCTAATATCCTCAGATGAAGACTAAATTAGAGATCCAAAATAACAAAGGAGAAATTAATAAAATTGAAAGTCAAAGAACTATTGATTTAATAAATAAGACTAGAAGCTGGTATTTTGAAAAAAAAAACAAATAAAATAGACAAAGTACTGGTCAATCTAATTTAAAAAAAGGAAAGAAGGAAACCAAATTGAAAGTATCCAAAATGAAAAGGGAGACTTCACCTATATTGCAGAGGAAATTAAGGCAATCATTAAAAACTATTTTGCCCAATTATATGGCAACAAATATGGCAATCTAGGCAATGTGGATGAATATTAATGAAAACATAAATTGCCTAGACTAACAGAGAAAGAAATAAATTACCTAAACAACCCCTTTTCAGAAAAAGAAATTGAACAAGCCATCAAAGAACTCCCTAAGAAAAAATCCCCAGGTCCTAATGGATTCACAAATGAATTCTATCAAACATTCAAAGAAAAACTAATCCCAATATTATACAAACTATTTGACAGAATAAGCAAAGAAGGAGTTCTACCAAATTCCTTTCATGACACAAATATGGTACTGATTCCAAAGCCAGGCAGGTGAAAAACAGAGAAAGAAAACTATAGCCCAATCTCCTTAATGAATATAGATGCAAAAATCTTAAATAGGATCATAGCAAATAGACTCCAGCAAGTGATCACAAGGGTTAATCAATATGACTAGGTAGGATTCATAAGAGGAATGCAAGGATGGTTCAATATTAGGAAAACTATCCACATAATTAACCATATGATCAAGCAAACTAACAAAAATAATATGAATATCTCAATAGATGCAGAAAAAGCCTTCGATAAAATACCATACACATTCCTATTAAAAACACTAGAAAGCATAGGAATAGAAGGGCCTTTCCTAAAAATAATAAACAGTATATATCTAAAACCATCAGCAAACATCATCTGCAATGGCGATGAACTAGAAGCTTTCCCAATAAGATCATGAGTGAAACAAGGATGCTCATTATCACCTCTAGTATTTAACATTGTACTTGAAACACTAGCAGTAGCAATTAGAGAAGAAAAAGAAATTGAAAGTATTAAAATTGGCAATGAGGAGACCAAGCTATCACTCTTTGTGGATGATATGATGTCTACTTAAAGAATCCTAGAAAATGAACCAAAAAATTAGTCATAATAATCAATACATTTAGCAGTCACAGGATACAAAACAAACCCGCATAAGTCATCAGCATTTTTATATATCTCCAACCCATTTCAGCAGCAAGAATTAGAAAGAGAAATTCCATTTAAAATCATCCTAGACAATATAAAATTCTTAGGAATCTATCTGACGAGGCAAACACAGGAACTATATGAACACAACTACAAAACACTATCCACACAATTAATACTAGATCTAAAAACAATTGGAGAAACATTGATTGTTCATGGGTAGGACGAGCTAACATAATAAAAATGACAATCCTGCCCAAATTAATTTACTTGTTCAGTGCCATACCCATTGAATTACCAAAAATATTTTTTATTGAATTAATAAAAAAAACTATAACAAAGTTCATATGGAAGAACAAAAGATCAACGATATCCAAGGAAATCATGAAAAAAAAAATGCAAAGGAAGGAACACTTGCAGTCCCAGGTCTCAAACCATACTATAAAGCAGTCGCCATCAAAACAGTTTGGTACTGGCTAAGAGACAGAAAAAAGAATCAGTGGAATTGACTAGGGGTAAATGACCTTAGCAAGACAGTCTTTGATAAATCCAAAGATCCCAGTTTTTGGGACCAAAACCCACTATTTGATAAAAACTGCTGGAAAAATTGGAAGACAGTATGGGAGAGATTAGGTCTGGATCAGCACCTCATATCCTACACCAAGATAAATTCAGAATGGGTGAATGACCTAAACATAAAGAAGGAAACTATAAGCAAATTAGGCGAACACAGAATAGTATACTTGTCAGACATTTGGGTTAGGAAAGACTTTAAAACTAAGCAAACCCAGAAAAAATCACAAGATGTAAATCAATCATTTTTATTATATCAATTTAAAAAGTTTTTGTACAAACAAATCTAATAAACCCAAAATTAGTAGGGAAGCAACAAATTGGGAAACAATCTTCATTACAAAAACCTCTGACAAATGTCTAATTACTCAAATTTATTAGGAACTAAAACAGTACAAAAAATCAAGCCATTCTCCAATTGATAAATGGGAAAGGGACATGAATAGGCAATTTTCAGTTAAAGAAATCAAAACTATTAATAAGCACATGAAAACATGTTCTAAATCTCTTATAATCAGAGAAATGCAAATCAAAACAAATCTGATATATCACCTTATACCTAGCAGAATGACTAACATGACAGTAAAGGAAAGTAATGAATGCTGTAGGGGATATGGCAAATTTGAGACATTAATGCTTTGCTAGTGGAGTTGTGAATTGATCCAACCATTCTGGAGGGCAATTTGGAACTATCCTCAAAGGGCACTGAAAGACTGCCATTTGATCCAGACATAGCACTGCTGGATTTGTACCCCAAAGAGATAATAAGGGAAAAGACTTGTATAAAAATATTCATAGCTCTGCTCTTTGTGGTGGCAAAAATAGTGGAAAATAAGGGGATCTCCTTCAATTGGGGAATCACTGAAGAAATTGTGGTATATTTTAGAGATGGTATACTATTGTGCTCAAAGGAATAATAAAGTGGAGGAATTCCATGGGAACTTGAACAATCTCCAGGAATTGATGAAGAGTGAGAGGAGCAGAACCAGGAAAACATTGTACACAGAGACTGATACACTGTGGTACAATCAAATGCAATGGACTTCTCCATTAGTGGCAATGCAGTGATCCTCAACAACTTGGAGGAATCTACCAGAAAAACAACTATCCATACTGAGAGGAAACACTGTGGGAGTAAAAATATGAAAAAAAAAAACAACTGCTTGAATACATGTCGAAGGGATATGTTTGGGGATGTTAACTCTAAATGTACATTCTAGTGCAAACACCAACAACATGGAAATAGTTTCTGATCGATGACACAAGTAATACCCAATGAAATTGCATTTAGGCTGTGGGAAAGTTTGGTGGAGGGGAGGAAGGGAAATAATGTGATTATTGGAACCAAGGAATACTTACTGTTCTAAATTGAGTAAATAAACTAATTCAAATGGAAAAAAATATTAAAAAAAATAAGAGATAATGTTAAATCCCTACCACCTCTCCTCCAAAAAATAAATGAAAGATGATCTTTCCTTAGGGTTGGAATTGGTTTTTGGTTAGGAAGACATTTCCTTGTTGCAGGAATTGGTTTTTGGGTAGGAGAAGGAACAGGAGAAACTGGGATTTCAGAAGTTTGGGTTTCAGTAGAAGGGTCTTGGGGATTAAGTTCAGCCAAGATTTGCAGAACATGAGAGAACCAGTCTGTTAGCTGAACCATAGAAGACGTGGTGTCCATCTCCATTTTGTGGGAGGGAATTTCCTCATTTACAGATTCAGAAACAGGTTTGTCAGTGTCAGACATGTTTTTGGTGGGGTCAATATTTTCCAATTGATACTGTAAGAAGCATTTTAAACTATCCAGTTGGTTTTGCAAATTTTTCCGCATTTTAGCTTCAAATTTTTTCAAGTTAGCATTTCTCATCACAGTATTTAGGAGCATAAAAATGAAATTACCTAATAACACAAGAAATTGGAGGTATTCTGGAATCTTTAATGTTGCTAATTCTTCAACTGCCACACAAATATCATACAATGTAGTATTCATTTATATACATACATACATACATACATATATATATATATGAAGAGCCTTTTAATCCAATCAAGTCCCCTAGGCCAAAATTAGACAGAAAACAAAGCCTTTTGCCCGAGGCTAAAACTGAATTTTTGTTTGATTTGGGAGGGGTCACAAGCTTCCTCTACTTTACCTTCAGGATAAAACAGTTTCTCTCTTTGAGTAAAGCCTCTGCTTTTCCTAGCAGGTCTCACAGGGTTTTTTTGTTTGTTTGTTTGTTTGTTTGTTTTTTTACTCCTCACTTAATTTTAAAACTTGAGACATGTGGGGGTCAGGACAAGACCAAAACTTCCTCCAGGTTTCTCTCACTGATAATTAAGAGTAATCTAGGAAGTGAGGGTTGCCTAATTGGGTTGTTTGTTCCCTAAGGGAATGGGGATTCTTAGGTAAACAGCTTCCCCAGTCCTGCTGCTTTTAGGTTTAAAAAAATTGCTGCTCTCAATTCAAATTAAGGAGAAAAGAGAAAAAAAAAATGCTTTATACTCACCTGAACTCACAGCTGTGTTTCAAACTGTTGAGTTAGATGCTTAAATGACTGACTTGAGGAAGTAATAAGGAGAGAAAAGAAAGAGGTTTCACAGAAATTTGAGCATGCTGGTCATACCCTTCTTGGATTAGCCAGACTGTAACTATAAATTTTAGGGCTGTGACTTAATCTAAATTTAATTTGTCTCCAGGGAAAATCCCAAATAAAATACCCAAGTGAGTTTGGAAATTTTATGGTGGTTTAATTAATATAGAGGGAAGGAATTAATATGAAGTGAGAGGGAAAGGGTATAGGATTTCTCCCGCCTAGCCTGTGGGGGATTTTCAAAGAACTCCACCACAAGATCTTTTCAGAAGATTAGAGGCTTCCTAAGAGGGTAGCATTTTGGAAGGTAAATGAGAAAGGAATCAGCCTAAACTACAAGAGAGCTCAGAGAAGATGCCTCACCTGTACTAGGTTACTAAGCTTCCCCCAGTAGTGTATCAAGGATACTCACTGCCAAATCTGGACAATAGCTGCCACCATACCGAGACACCAAGACACTCAGCATGCTGCTGCCAGAGCCACCTCTCTGCGCAAAGAGGCCAAGAGAGGAAGTGACATGAAATATATAGACCATTTTTACATCATTTTCCGGCGTCTCACATATACCAATGGTAGGTTAAGCTTGACTTAGGACAGCCCAGGGGTCTGTCAGTTGCTTCTGATTAGTCAATTGCTAGCACATGTCTCTCATAGGCCATCCTTCTCAATATTTACTCCTTAAGTAGGGGTATAGACATTCCTGTTTTGTTAGACTAAGCAGGGTGGAGTAAATCTAAAATTCACAGTGACAAAGTTGGGACATTAATGCATTGATGGTGGAGTTGTGAATTAATCCAACCATTCTGGAGGGCAATTTGAAACTATCCCCAAAGGGCACTAAAAGATTGCCTGCCCTTTGATCCAGCAATTGCACTCCTGGGTTTGTACCCCAAAGAGATAATAAGGAAAAAGATTTGTACAAGAATATTCATATCTGTGCTCTTTCTGGTGGCAAAAAATTGGAAAATGAGGGGATGCCCTTCAGTTGGGGAATGGCTGAACAAATTGTGGTATATGTTGGAGATGGTAGATTATTGTGCTCAAATGAATAATAAAGTGGAGAAATTCCATGAGAACTGGAACACCCTCCAGGAAGTGATGCAGAGCGAAAGGAGCAGAACCAGGAGAACATTGTACACAGAGACTGATACACTGTGGTACAATCTAATGTAATGGACTTCTCCATTAGTGGCAATGCAGTGATCCTGAACAACTTGGAGGGATCTATGAGAAAAAAACACTATCCACATTCAGAGGAAAAATGGTGGGAGCAGAAACACCGAAGAAAAACAACTGCTTGACTATATGGGTCGAGGGGATATGGTTTGGGATGTAGACTGTAAATGAACATCCTAATGCAAACACCAACAACATGGAAATAGGTTTTGATCAAGGATACATGTAATACCCAGGGAAACTGTACATCAGCTTCATGAAAGGTGGGATCAGGGGAGAGAGGGAAATAATATGATTCTTATAACCAAGGAATAATGTTCTAAAAAGACTAAATATATCAATTTAAATTAAAAAATAAAGTATAAAAGTTCTTCATTTTATAGATATTTGAAACTTACATATTTGTTTTGTTTCTTTTTATTAAATCTGACACATTCTCTTTTTTCTTTTTATTTTTTTTAATTTCAAAAGAGAAAAAGTACTTATATAATTATATGGAATGATATCAGATTCAAAACATATGAAGTTTCTACTAAGTATGAATATCATAAATCTGCTGGTTAAAAATAGGTTTGGCTGGATAATAAGGCCAAATAGAACTAAGACATGGCTAGAGCAATAAAAATATGACCACTCTCAGCTAAATAAAAGGAACTTAAAAATTGCTCATTAGAACTCCAGAGACCTCATGATAAAAATGTTCAATCCACTTCCAGAAAGAAAACCAATAAACTCAGAGTTTGAATTGAAAATTCTTTTTCTTCCTCCCTACATCCCTCCCTACCTTTCTCCCTTCTTTTTTTTATGGCTAATTAACAATATGTTTTGCAGGAATATACATTTTTATAGTTTTTCCTTGCTTTTTTCAATAAGTAGGAGGAAGGGAGGAATGAATAAGAGAATGCAAACCTGAGAATAATATAAAATGTAATTAAAATAAAGGAAAAAGAAAAAGAAATATTTAATTATTAAATAAAAGATGTCAAAGGCTTTTGAGGAAAATGTTTCTATGTATGCTTGTGAGAATGTGTTATATATATGTTATGATGAATTTTATCATCTTAGGATTTATGGTGGAAGTAATTTTTGAAATCATCTAATCCAACTCCCTCATTGGATATTTATGTCATGTAATGGTGAGTTATAAAGGACAGGGATAATTAGTAAGGCTAGGATTGTGATGTAAAGTGAATGATTTAGCAATTCAGCAATAAATTATTTTTTATTTTTAAAATTTTATTGTTAGATGATTTAAAATGTTTTTCCATGGTTACAAGAAACATGTTCTTTCTCTCCCCTCCCCCACCCCTTTCCCATATCTGATGCACAATTCTATTGGATTTAACGTGTGTCATTGATCAAGACCCCTTTCCACATTATTGATATTTGCACTAGGATGATTGTTTAGAGTCTACTTTCCCAGTCATAGGCCCAATCAACCAGTTCTTTTTCTTCTGTATTTTTTTCCCACAGTTCTTCCTCTGGATTTGGATAGCATTCTTTCTCATATGTCCCTCCAAATAGTTCTGGATCATTGCATTGCTACTAGTAGAGAAGTCAATTACATTTGATTGTACCACAGTGTATCAGTCTCTGTGTATATTGTTCTTCTGATTCTGCTCCTTTCACTCTGCATCAGTACTTGAAGGTTGTTCCAGTTCACATGAAATTACTCCAGTTTATTATTCCTTTGAGCACAATAGTATTCCATCACCAGCATATACCACAAATTTGCTCAGCCATTCCCCAATTGAAGGGCATCCCCACATTTTCCAGTTTTTTTGCCACCACAAACAGCATGGTTATGAATATACTTTGTACATGTCTTTTTCCTTATTATCTCTTTGGGGTGGGGTGTATGGGGTGCTCAGGGAGGGGTAGAATCTCTGGTATGGAGGGCTTGCCGTGCCCTCTTAGGGCAGCTCTCCAGCCTCTGACCCTCACCTGACACCAGCTCTCACTTGTGGCTCCTAGTAGCTGCTAGCATGTGGCAGCGGCCACACCCCGGGCAATGGCTTCGACAGGCCGGCTAAACCTTGTGAGGGTAGCCATCGGGTAGTCGTAGACCTCTGGTGAACCAGGGCTTTGCTCACCCAGCATGTGAAGACTGCTTCGGCTGAACAGACAGAAGAAACCAATAAGAAGTTTCAACGGCTGAGATGGCAACGCAGCAAGGCACTGTGGAGTGCTCAGGGTGTGTTGGAGCACAAAAGACAACACAGCCATCCAATGCAGCTGAGGAAGTCTCCAGGTGTAACGATTTTTGTGCCACTGGACCCAGGCTTTCTCCGCCGAGAGGGTGGGACTGTCTCTGTGCATCGACTTTTCCACTTAAATCTTCACGCACAAGTGTCTTTGTGCACAAAAACACACAAAGACAATAGTCATGCTCTGTTACTGAGAGACTACTACTACTCTTTGGCGTACAAACCCAGCAGTGTTATGGCTGGGTCAAAAGGCAGGCAGTCTTTTAGCGCCCTTTGGGCATAGTTCCAAACTGGCTTTCAAAATATTTGGATCAATTCACAATTCCACCAGTAATGCATTAATGTCCCAGTTAGCAATAAATTATTTAGAAACCATTATGCTTAAAAGACTGTATTTGTTTTTAGTATTGTAAAGATTAAAGTTAGAGAATGTCTTCCCCCAAGGTGGTTATAGTTTAATAACAATTTTAGCTTTTAAACTCAATGTCCAAACATATTTAATAAGAATGAGTAAGGCATAATAGAGAGAGTTTATGGCAACGATGTGCTGATAAATGTTGAACAATCATATTTAGTAAAAGACTTCTAGAACATACTTATTCTGCATAGTTAATATATCCTTAATTTCAGAAATTCAACAGAATAATAAATCATACCTGATTACTAGTCTTTGCTGATTTACAAGGCATAAAAAGTTATTCTGAAAATTTAACAATTAGCTATGAAGTTGGAGCTGTTTCAGGCACCATCCTGTAATTACAATGGGTTAGGCATTTAAAAAAAAAAATCTTATGTAGTCTCATTACATTTTTTTTGTTGTTTTTTTTTTTTCATAGTCCAAAGCAGTTTAATCATTTAAATAACCTAAAGAAAGCTTCAGTACCATTTTAACTTAGGATAAAATTTTACTGGAAAAAAAAAAACTGAAGCTACTATATTATGTTAATTAAGGTATTTTCTTAGTTGAAAATTAAGGTATTTTCTTAGTTGAAAATTTTTTCCAACAATAAACTAGGATTGGGGAGACAGATATGACTACAAGTTGTATGTATTTACATCTCTCTCTAAAGGAGAATGTGCAGAGAGTATTTCTATACTTAACAAGAAGAGATAAGGGATAACATATTTCTCCTCCTTTTATCTTTCCCTTCGAAGTTCCAGTCTTTGCTATTCTATAATTATGTTTTGAAGTGATGAATAAGATTAGACTCAGACCCAAACTATAAGTTATATGTACCTCAGACTTTCCCCCATTTGCTCAGTAGGACTCTTTGTTTTCGCGGAACTCTCTTGAAAACCTGTGAATACTATTTCTCTGAAGTCTACAGACAAATCTTATCACTCAGTTGTGGTCAATGGGAGAAGATGTGAGATCAGTGATTCTGTCTTTTTTAACTACACTTGTATTAGAGATTTTTAGTGGCTTTTTTTCCTTCACAAAATGATGGTTAAAGTGTCAAGACTTGTTAATTCGCATTCTGATATAGTAAGACAAAACAAATGTCAAAATTTTCATTAAAACACATTTTTTGGTTTGTTTTGTTGCTCCTTGTTCAGTGAAAGATGGGTGGGAAAGATGCAAATATAGCTTAATGAAACTATTGAATATAGATTTGCTAAAACATACATGTAGCTAATAGAAACTACTGTGAGCAACATAAGAATAATTTATATGTCCTCCTTTAGTCCAATATTTTCTAATTAATTAAAATTCTTAAAAATAATAAAAAAAAAACCTTTTCAGTACAAACCAAAGATGTAGTAAAATATATGAGGAAAGATGAATCTAATTCTTAGAAGAATTGCTTAAAACTCAGTAAACATTCTGGTAGTAGATACTAATTTTCTTCAGAAAAAAAAAAACTATGTAAATGATTAAACTGATTTTATATCACCTTTAAAAATAATTTTAATAAACAGCACCATTTTGCCATATGTTAAGTATGTAAAACATTAATGTTAGAATGTGATCTCAGATAGATTATCTAATCTGCACCTTGTAAAAACCATATGGTAATCTGGAAAAGATTTCTGTATCATTTCCCTGGTGTTATCCTTCCCAGGGTGGCCTAGCACAATTGGCTAAATATTTAAGTTCCTACTATGTGACGAGCAGTCCGGGAGCATCAGTTAATAAGTACCGAAAAGGATGTCAAAGATAATTGTTTGCTACAGATATCCATAAAACCTAAAACTGTCAGGAAAAATCAGTCTTTCCTCCTTCAGCAACTGCTCCAAAGTCAACAACTATTAATGTTCATCACCAAATTCATTGCTCAGAGTGAGGACAAGAAATTTCAGAAATCCTTTGAAGGAGTTTTTTGGCTTTCTTCACTATTGATCAGCATTTTCATCTGAGACAAATAACATTTCATTTTATTGAAACTCTTTGAGGAGGAACTGGGTGTTGACTGTCCCAATGTAGGTGTTCTGAAAATTAATTCTGGACTATTGTCTTTGGAACTAGATTTATTACAACTGAAGGATTGCTTCTTTTTCTTTGTAGATCCTGAAGATTTTATGTCTGGTGTCTTCATGCCAGGCTTAATCTTGGAAGTGCTAAGACTTTTTCATTTCTTCCAAGAAGCTCCTGCTTTTACCATCATATTTCACTGTTGTGTTGCATGCTTTACAGGTAACCAACAAGTGAGGAACTGTACATCCAAAGGAGATACTGGGCCTGGCCTGGGCAGGTTTCCATCAGCTTCTCAGCAGCCACCTTGAGAAAATGTTTCTTCATGATTGATCCCACCGCCCTGGAACAAGCGCAAAACTAGTTTCATGGTGATCAAAGGTGGAAAAAGCTCTCATTACATTTTACAGCCTCTTTTTATTTCCAAAGTATTTTCTTAACTCCAAGAAATTAAGTAACTTTGTAGGGACATTTATGTTTTGGGTGTTTATCTGAATGCTATCTTAGAGAAAATCACCTGATGTACCCTATACCTCTTTTAGCCAGACTACTTTATTGCACATATACCTCCCCACTACCTACTTTTTGCCTTAGCATGGCCTGTTCCTGACCCATACTCTAAAAATAGGCCTCTTAGGTATTTTGTAACTTCGATTACAAAAGTTCTCCATGTTTGAGAGTCCAGTGTAGAAGAAAGAATGGGATGGGAGAGGGATGTAGTTAACAACTGAGTGAAAACTAAAGTAAACAGAGATGTATGGAATGCAAAGAATTGTATTAAAGCCCAAAAGACATTAAGAACCCATTCTGACACTCCAGAAAATAAAGGGACATTGACCATTCTCTTAGAAATAAATTTCATGATTGTTGTTATTGTGTGGTCGATTCTGAGAGGTGCTCTAACTACGTTGGCCTCCTATCTCTTAATGTGCTAGAAAATGATACAGTTATTATGGCTAGCACTGCATAAGTAGTAAATTGATTGACATTGGCTTCTTTTGTTTTCTTCTCTGGATCTGAAATGCAGGAATGTGGAAAAGGGAAATAAATCTGTTCATAGTGATTATGAGAGGGAGGATGCTAGAAAGTGGTTTTGAATAAGAAGTGAGATTATTATGAGGAAATGGTTGTTGAGAAGGTTAGCTAGGTAACAGGTATAAAATGTTGGACTGGGAGTTATAAAATCCTGCATTGTTGTTTGGCCTTCATTTTCTAAGAGGCCCATCAAGGGATAATTTCTTACCTTGGGAATGAATTGGACTTAAGTGAGACAGAGTTCCTAACTTACTCTTTCTTCTAGTCCTTGAATTTCAATGGCAAGACAAAAGGCAGGATGACTGGGGATGGCCTGGGATACAGTAAATGGCCTTGTTTCTTCAGTGTCTGACCAAGCTGTAAATGCTTCACAACACCTATTTCAGCTCTCTTCATGGTCATCAAAATTCTGACTTTTAGACGTACTGGTTGTGTGAATGATCATGGCCATCTCTCACCCTCAATTTCCATAACTGTATAATTGGGGAAATGATACCATCTACCTCACAGGTTTCTTATGGAGATCAAATGAGGGAATACAAGTATAGCGTTTGGCAAACCATAAAGTGCTATGTAAATGATAGCTATCAGATTCAATTCAATACAATAAATAAGTGACTACTATGTGTCAGGCACTATGTTAAGCACTGATGATACTAAAAGAGGCAAAAGACAGTGCCTGTCCTCAAGAAACTTACAATCCAATGGGGGGGAGTGGGAAGCATGCAAACAAACATATTCAGGATGATGTATATATATATATATATATATATATATATATATATATAGTGTAAATAGTGTATATTTGTGTATACATATATATATGTATATGTATACATATAGTGTAAATAGAAAACAATTGAGAGAGAAAGCAATGGATTAAAGAGAAGTTTTAGAAGATGAGATTTTTATGGGGGCAATAAAGGAAAGTAGGAAGGTCAGAAGTTGGACTACTGAAGGAGGGATTCTAGGCATGAGAGATAAAAAGAGAGAATATCGAAAACTAAGATAATGAGGAAATCTAGATAATTGTATTTCTTTTTGTCACTATTGGACACCTTGTGATATCAAAAAATGGATTGGAGGGAAGTTCCTGCTTTAAAGTTCCAAATATGTTGAGGAGCAAGATACCTATTTTTTGATGGTCTGATTATGTTAGGTAAAATCAATTCTTACCTGAGACCTTGTAGATTTTTGCAGGCAAATTACTACAATTAGACTGAATCAAGGAATGAATGAGAAGACAATAATAAGGAACATCCCTGATTTCACTGATAGTCAAGCCACAATTAATGTCAGTTTAATAGTAAGAAGCCACTGTTGCAATCAAGAGTCTAACCCACTGTATATATTCTACCTTCTTAAAAGGTTCCGTCAATTTATGCAAAAGCAAATAAAGTCTGTGATGGGCTCAGTCCTAGGGAAACCTGGTTTCTAATGAAAGTGTTTAGAATCATTTTTCTCACACTCCTCACCTTGTAAAATCTCTATCATGACATCCCCAGGACAAGCTGATTAAAGCTTAGGATATTGGCTTATCTAGATCTCCCTGAAATAGTGTTAAAAGATATTAAATGTTCAATGTAGTTGTGTAAGAGATAAGTATGTTTGCTACATACAAAAGAAATATTAATGGACCATGAGCCCCAAAGCATGCACTGAGACTACATGTAACAGGATTCATTAATTTAACATACCATTTAACCTGTTTAAGATCTGTGATCTGAAAAAAAATTAAATAATGAAGAGCTAAAATGTAGTCAAAATCAAAGATAGTTGAGGAAATGATAGGAAGTGGCCAGATCCCCTTGACATCAAGTCACTTGCCTGAGTACTGAAAGATCTCAAAGATGGAATTGCTAAGCTGCTGTTTTAAGTGATCTCTTTAAGATTGGTTGAATAAGAGAGACACCTCTGCTATAGTCCCTGAGAACAAGTTTCCTGCTTCTTCCATAAAGGGGAAAAACAGAAAAGGGAGTCCAAAACTATCATTTATCATATTCAACTTTTATTTTCAGTAAAATTCTAGGATGTAGTCTTAACATAGTGGGTGCTGAACATTTAGAAAAGGAAGTAACAATCAATAACAACTAGACTAATAGGTCCAAAACTTCCATAGATATATTATCCTTGGATTTCAACTAAACTTTCCCCAAAGTCTCTTACGCTATGATTGTGGACAGGATAGAGAGATATGGTCCAGATGTTATAACAGTTCAGTAGTTTCAGGCCTGTTTGAATGATCAAATCCAAAGTGGAGTGATTAATGCCTCTATGTCAGGGTGGGAGGGGTGCTTTATTGGAAAGGGCAAGAGATTTATTTTTGACTCTGTATAGTTCAACATCCTTTACTAATGTCTAATATTAAGGAATACCTAGAAGATATCATTATCATATATGCATATATAATGAAGTTGGAGAATAATTAATATACTTGATGATAGAGTCTGGATTCAAAAGAGATTGGCTATTTGGAATGATAGTTCATATCTAATAAAATGAAATTTCTTAAAGATAAGTGTAAATTCTAAAACTTATATTAAAAAAAATGACAACACAATAGAGGAGACATGCTTAGAAAAAAATTCACAGGAAAAATATATCTATTGCCAAGCTCAATGAGTCAACTATTTGATTTGACATTCATTAAAGCTTAGACACTATTAGACAACATTAAGATAGTATTAAAAAGAAGGCAACAGTCTAGTATTGTCGAAACATATCTGGAAGATAGTGTTTAGTGCTGCATAACACAGATTGGGATGAAAAATAAGTAAGGGCATGTCCTGAGGACAAGTGGGAAAGTTAAGGCAATGGAGACTTCAATGTAATGAGGAAATTTTTAGCTTGAGGAAGAAAAAACCCAAAAATGAAATCTGAAAGCTGTCTTCAAACATGTAATGGGATATTTAAAAAGAATTTTATCCTTTATCTACTTTGCTTCAGCTGAAATAAGGAAAAAGGATAGAAACAATATAAATTAACCAAATATATGGAAAATATTAAACATCAATAAAAACTGGGGAAAGGCATCCCTGTCCCTAAAATTCATTTAAGAAAAATGTTTAGGAATGTGATGGAAAAATATTTAGGTTCATATCTCAGGAAAATAATCAATGAAAAATAAATTATTAAAAATGAAATAATTGTAATGAAAGGGAGGGATAATGAGAGGAGACACTTTGATCAAATGGATGTTACTTTAATTAATTTGTACTTATTTGTTCATTCATTCATTCATTGGGGAAAAGCCTCCCATGGAAGATAGTCTTTGTCCTAGCTACTTGCACATGAGGAACTCCTTTGATGTCATTTCATTAACTGAGTGTCTTCCTAGATAATTAGACATGAAGAATAATAAGGGATAACCTCTTTTTAGATGGACAGTGCTTTGTTTCATGCTTTATTATGAATATAAAATGATTCAACTCTTTTCTTCTCCCAAACTTTTTCCTCCCTGGTCAGAATACAACAAGCTGGGAGTGGAAAGATGGGAAATTTCTTGATGAGAAATTTTCAGATATATGGAAATACATTTTCTTGTTGTATCTTCCAGAAATGTTTATAGTCCATAATATGATCAGAATCAATATAAATCAGACTGGAAAAATGAAGCTGCTTGATATATGAGATCAAACAATTATGTGAGATGTAATTGTTTAGACAGTGTTGATGTGCAATGCCTTTAATAATCAGAAGACATGGATATAAAATATAAAGCTATTTACTCAATTCCTCACTTAATTGGCAGTCACTCATCCAATTAGATAGTTCAGTAAGTCTTAGGTGTTTAATATTTTTTTAACCTGATCTGTGATTTCTTTTCTTTTTCTTTCTTTCTTTTTTTTTTAGTGTAGGAAACAAACATTTATTAGGCATCTAACTTGTGTTAGGCATGATGATAAATATTTTTACAAATATTGTCTCATGTGGCCTTCAAAACAGCATTGAGAAGCAGGTATTATTGAACCTATTTTTAGATGAGGAAGGAAACTGAGGCAGACAAAAGTTAAATGACTTTCCTAGGGTCACAAAACTAGGTTCAGTGAACCTGAATTTGGACTCATGTGTTCCTGACATCAGGCCCACTACTTTCTCTACTATGCTGCCTAGATTCCTTTCTGTAGGGAGGCCCCTACAAGTAACTTTTTCTATTAATAAATATTACTACTTCTTTTGGAATTTTAATTCTGAAGAAGTACTCAGAGCACTGTTGAGGTCATACTGGTCAGAAGTGGGTCCGACGCTGAAGTTAACTATTTAATACATGATGTTGCTTCTTTTGATTTATCTCTACTACTCAAAATAAGTCCTTGATTTGGTCAATATTATCAAATCACCAGTCTCATCGGTGAAAAATGTCATGAAATTGGTTACTTAGGCAGCTGGATATTAAAGTAGATAAGAGTGTGGTACCTAGAGTAAGGAAAACTTGAGTTAATAACTGGTTTCAGGCACTTACAACTATGTGCTCCTGGGAAAATCACTTAATCTGTTTGCCTCTGTTTCCTTATTTGTAAAATGGAAATATTAATGGTATATACCTCCTGGGATTGTTTTGGGAATTGAATGAGTTAATATTTATATAAGACCAGGCATGAAGTAGGTGCTATATAAATGTTTACTCTCATAATGATAATGATGCATTTTGTGGGAAAATAAAACGACTAAACCTAATTTTCACATTCTCACATATATGTTATATAGATATGGCCGAAGGGTCTCATTATCAATCATGACCTATGCCAGTGATTCTCTGTTTTTTGGTTTAAAGACCTCTTTGTTGTAGAAATTCTTGAGAATCCCAAAGAGCTTTCATTTTTATGGATAATAGATATTGATATTTACCACATAAGAAATTAAAAATATGAGTATTATTATGAACACAGTTTGACCTCATAGATCTACTTTATATTCTCTCAGGAGCCTCAGGATAGCAGAACTACATTTTGACAACTGCTGAATTATCCTCACATTTAAAGACACAAAAAACTAATTACAGGCCAAGTGATATAATCAAAACATGTTATGTGTAAATGATAGGAAAAATAAGAGTGAGTTAATTTCATAGTCTGGCATTGGTACTCATACAATCTGTAAAGACACTTTGATTTTACCATAAAGATAATATGTGATGTTGGAGAGAGAACTTTAATGTATTTATCTTCATCTTCCTTAACTTTAAAATGATGATGAAAATCTATATTTTAATAATAATCACAACAGCATTTACATAGCGCTTACTTTGTGCCAGTTACTGTGCTAAGAACCTCACAATTATTACTTCATTTGACCTTAACTCTGTGATTTTTAACTATACGTTGTTCAACTAATAAGGCTGTTGTCAGAATTAAATCACATAATGAAATTGACAGCGCTTCGTAACCATAAATATATATTTGAACAAATCTTTCCGTTGGCATGTACTAGCTGGGTGGTCTTGATCAAATTGCTTAATATCTCTCAGTCATTGTTTCTTCATCTGTAAATGGCATACTAATTTAACCTAAGTCACAGGATTGACTCAAGTGAGAAAAATTGTATAATTTTTCAGTTTTAATGCATTAGATAATTTTAAAGGGATATTATCATTAATCTTTTAGAATAACTTTTGAGCTATAAAGGGCAATTGAAAAAGTAATTCCGATTCATTTTTAATGTTGTGTATGTACTATCAGAGAGTGTATTTTTTCACTATTCAGGTAGTGATTATGTCAACATAGCAATCACTTGCTTTTAAATATATTTATTTAATTAATTAATTTTGAATATTTTTCCATGGTTACATGATTCATGTTCTTTCTCTCTGCTCCTCCCTACTCCTATAGCCAACAAGAAATTCAACTGGATTTTACATGTATCATTGATCAAGACCTATTTCCATATTATTAATATTTGCAATAGAGTGATCATTTAGTCTACATCCTCAATCATATCCCCATTGAACTATTTGATGAAGGAAACATTTTTCTTCTGTGTTTCTATTCCCACATTTCTTTCTCTGGATGTGAATAACTTTCTTTCTCATAAGTCCCTCATAACTGTGCTGTATCATTGCATTGCTGCTAGTAGAGAAGTCCATTATGTTTGATTGAAAGCAACAACTTTTAAAACTGTGATCTATTAACTCATAAAGTGTTTTCAACATT
The DNA here is from genome assembly GCF_027887165.1 of Monodelphis domestica. Taxonomy (NCBI): domain Eukaryota; kingdom Metazoa; phylum Chordata; class Mammalia; order Didelphimorphia; family Didelphidae; genus Monodelphis; species Monodelphis domestica. The sequence continues at coordinate 219,342,539 of NC_077228.1, read as the reverse complement.
GCAAAATCTTCTCTGCAAAATAATTCCAAGAGGTTGGTAATTCAACTATTATTATCATCATTTTACAAATGATGAATGAAGTTAGGGGTTATAATGCTTAGATGTTGGACACTGGAAAGAGTCAAGCGGCATTGAGTTCAAATCTTTCTACTGACAATACTAGCTGGGTGATTGTGAGCAAAGTATTTAAAAATCTCTTAATAAAAAAAAAACATTAACTTACAGAATTGGATCAAGTGTGATAATATATTTAAATTATTTTGTAACCTTTAAAGCATTATACAAAAATTTAAGGAATATTGTTATTACTTGTTAAAATGATTTTCCTGATATCATAGAGCTATTAAAAGTCTGAGCCAGGATATGAAATAAAGACAAAAAACAGTACAATCTTATAAAGTCATCATGAAATTTCAAAGTATAAGTCATTTTGTAAAGCATTAGAAGATAGAAAAAGATAATGGAAATACAAATGGTACTTATCTTTGAATAACTTATATTCTTCTTCTGGAAAAGTTCCCTAAACAATGCTCCATACTCCTTCTCCAATGCTTTAACAAATATCAGTGATATCTCCATGTATGTCTAAGTGTAGTGTTCTGTGCTTGTGATATATTCTGACTTTTGGCTAGCTATGATAAGAGATTCTAAATGTTTCAAATGATCTCCTGTAAAAAGAAAATTGATTTTAGTTCACATTAATTACAACACATATCAAAACATCATAAGTATTACTAGAAGGAAATTTGATGTGGTGTTGAATCAAATAACTGTGGATAGAATATTACAACAGCAAAAATCTATGGATACAGTCTAGATACTTATAAGTCTCAAATGTTTTAGTTGAGTCCTACATAGTGAAAAGAGTATGAAGCAGATAACCTTTGCAGATCCTCATAAGACAGATCTCAGGATTCATTGACTTGTTCAGAAATTTCTTCATGGAAAGAAATGAACAGAAGTCCACTCTTTGGATGGCCAAACCTCCTTTCCTGAGAGATATTGAATGAATAGGAGACTTATTCAACATGTACTTGACCATTCACAAAAAAGCAGAAATATCCGTCTGTGATTTTCATTACCTCTCTACAGAGTCTGCCGCCATTGGCTTTGGCTGGAGGATCATGTTTCCCCTTAATATTTCTAAACCACTTTTACTTTCTCAATCTGTTTCACCTTAGTGTTCCTGCTAGCTAAATAGTATATGTCAGTTTGGTTGAGTTGATCCAAAAAAATAGCCTCTCTGGGATCACAACCCTTGGGCCTCCATCAAGTCTGCCTTGTCATAGTGTGGACATATGAAAAAAAAAGCATGATAATAAGAAGGAAAGAAATTAGTCCAAACTCTAATAGGTCTTATGATTCATCCTTTGATGACTTGGTGGAGGCCTTTCTGGACAGAGGTAATTGGGTCATCTGGCTTCTTTGGGAGATGATAAACACACCAATAAACATGCCTCCTGGCCCTCTGTCCCTCCAAACCAAAGTCACAAATAATGTGAGTCAGAACTTCCCACCCAATACCACTATGGCAGAAGCTTCCTAGCTCAAATGTTCCTTTGACATTAACTTGTGCCACCCAACTTAAATTCTGCTCCAGCTACTTTTCTTTTGGAAACTTTGCAATGTCTTTAAAAAAAAAATCTTTATATACACACATGTGCACACACATACACACACACAAAATCACACACACACACACACACACACATACATATATATATATATATATATGAGATTTGTTTTTTAAAGGAGCAAAAGGCACACAGCCAAATAAACTATATTAAGCGCTGCATTCCATTTTAGGTGTTGACAGTAGACAGTATATAATAAATCCAGGCCCTACCTAACATTTATAGGAATGTTATAAAATGAGTGAAATGGCATGAGGTGGTTGCCAGGCCAACCAGACAAACACAATAAACAGGCAGCAGTGACAGGAGTAAATTACACCATATTCTCCGGTCTGAAATATATCACTTTACATTAGCCTTTGACTACTTTGAAAGCCCTTTGTTTTGTATTTTTTTTAAATGTTCTTTTGCAACAATGATTACTACTAAATCTTTTTAGGGAAGGAAATCTCTTTTATTTTGGTTTTTCCTTCCCAATATCATGTACCTCAAGAGAGGAATCAGTCTTTATTTCTTTTTTTTTTTTAGCTGGACTTTAAGTTAGATGAAAAAAATGATGTTGGAGTAGGATTAAAAAGAAGAAAAAAAATTAATCCTTCCAGAGAAAGGCCTATTTGCTTTCCTCAGGACACACCATGGCAAGTCCTACCTACAGTCATTTCTGCACATTGTCCCTCATGCCAGAAATGCTCTCCTTCACCTCTATCTTTTAGAATCCTGAGCTCCCTTCAAGGTTCAGAGCAAGTATTACTTCCTCTACCATCCCTTTTCTGATTTTCCAAGTGTTTACCTTGCCATTCCTATGTCCTGTCAAAATTACTTTGTAATTCGATTTTGGGGGTATATTTAACTATTTACATAATATGCTCCTACTTCCCCTTCATGAAAGGTTAGGCTCATCAGGGGAGGACATTTTTGTGTTTATTTTTTTGTATTTATTAATCCAGAGCTTAGCTCAGCACCTTGTATGCAGTGGACCTTTAATAAATGTTTGTCAGATGAATGAATGGACTAGAAAGGCAGTAAGTGATAATATTAGTAAGTTAGAATTCATTGTTATTATGAAACATGGAAATATTCAAACGTATATAATCCTTTTTAACAGTTTGCTTTTTTGGAATATCTTCTATCTCCATATACATTGTGTTCCAAAATTCTTAATGCAACTCTGTTCATATCCCTTAATTAAAATTAAAAATAAATGAATTAAACATTATCTCTTAATTACACAAAGTACAACATCAACTTTATATTACTTTATCTATAAGAAGTGTTACAAACTGGGTCACAGTTGTGATCAATATCTGATTAAAAGACTGAGACCACTTTGTCTCCATGAAATTAGTTAAGGTTGAATATTTCACATAATAGAAACACTGATTCACTTCTCTGAGATCTTGAACATAGTCCATTCATGTTTTGAGCTGCTAGCTTGGAAAGACTAGTACAATGATTGAGGAAATTTTAGTTATTTTTTTTGGAGAGAAGTTACTCTTGTCATAATAATGTGTTTTCCATTTATATGTATTCTAATCTAAGTGTTCCAAAAGAAACCTTATTGTTAGGTGAAAAGGAGTGGATGGTAGGAACCATATCAGATTAATTTCTATATTTTCCTCAATGGTAAGCATTGTCTTACGTATTGATTTAGAATCTTGAACCCTAGAGACTACATTTCCCACAATCCCTTTTTCCTTTTCCTGTTTGTGGGTCTCCTTACCTGGGGGGAGTTTTGAGTTTCTGTTTCCACCCACATAGGCTCTCTGGTTCCATGGTGGAGGAGGCAGCAGCGGCTTTTTGGTTTTTGCTAGCCTTACTTCCTTATACTTCAAGACAAATATTTAATAAATATTATCAAATATGATACTTGGAGTACTGAATAATAATTTTAATCTTTACATTTTCAAAGCAATAAATTTAATGACCTTGACTACATTGGTGTAAACAGATGACTGGTAATTCTAAGTAAAGGAATTGTAGAAAGAAACCTTAGAATACATTAAAAAACTAAATTCCAAGTGCTTATTGAACTTATATCCTTAAATACTCAGTTTTACTCTTACCTACTTTCCTAGTCTTATTTCATATCACACACTTTCCATTATAATTAAAACTAGGCTGTTCCTCATACAAAGCAACCTATCCTACTTCTATACTCTTGAAAATGCATACAATGCACTCAGTCCTCTCCTCTGCCTTCTCCAGTCACTTCCTTAGATGCCATTTTCTATGTGAGACATTTATTAGTCCTACAAGTTATGTATTCTCTCCATCTGAAAATTACTTCGCATTATTGGGTATACACTTTCTACAGTTATCCCTTCCAGATCATGACTTTGCTTATTGAGCCTTCACTATATAATAGGTAAGCCTAAGAAATTAAATGGGAATTTGGAAGGAGTTTTACAGAAGTCATAGATGACACATAAAGGCAAGCAGATCATGAAAATTACTGAGTCATTCCCTCCATCTAATTAGAGGCTAAGGACAGGGTAAAGAACAGTGGGTAAGGTTTCTTTAAGTCCAGATGGAATCTTGGGAAGAGGGGCATTTGGAATTCTGGGTAGGGGAGTCAGTTGGTTTTTTCCAACAGCCAATGGGATCCTGGTGATTTTTGGCCTAGGAGAAGGCTGGTTTTTCTGTTCCCTGGAACACTGAAAAAACCCAGAGGCAGGAGAAGGAGAACAGGTTAGAGTATCTGTAATAAATTTGTGGGGAAATTAACAGAAAGGAGAAAGAGAGAAACTGTTTTACTTTGGGTAGCTACTGAGAGGGCCAGGCCTTTTTGCTGCCTGCTCAGGCCTAAAAGCCTAGCTGGGCCTGGAAGGGCTGGCAGTAGGCAAAGAGTGAGAGGAATACCAACTGATTCAAAGCTGAAGGAGATTTACATAGACAATAAATATATAATTAGAGGATTAGTAATTAGTATAAGATTATTTAGTATAGTTTTAGGTTTTTTAGTGATAGAGAAAGAGTTTTAAGGAGGTTCAAAGGAAAGCCTGAGCAGGAAGCAGGTCTGTGAGGACTGGGGAACTGGAATAAGTTTAGACCCTTCAGGTTAGGGAATCCTAATCCTCAAAACCTTTATTATCTTTCCTTAACCTTTAATAGTTATTAAATAGAGATTTTTTCACATCTGTCTCTAGCAGTTATCCTTCCATACCCGCCTGATCTATTACAAGCAGTAAAGGAGATACTATATCCCAGTTTACCCCCTTATTATTCCTATATTAATATTCTTAGCTGTTCCTATTATAACATTCCAGCCATTAACTTTCTTGGGTATTCTGTGACTTGGAAATCACATTAAAAGACATATATATTAATTTAAGGTCGCCAAGAAATTCAGCTATGTAATTCCTAAATGAAAACTCAAGTCAGCAGTCAACCTTTTTTGGAGTTTTTAATTACTAACAGGAGGAAGAAAGGTATGAGTGAGAGAGAGAGAGAGAGAGAGAGAGAGAGAGAGAGAGAGAGAGAGAGAGAGAGAGAGAGAAAGAGAAAGAGGAAAGAAGGGAATAGGGCTTAAATACCCCCTCTGCTTAGGCTGGGCCAAAGGCCCAAAGCCTTGGATAGCCAAGGCAAAGAAAAAAGATCAGTCCCTATCACTCATGTGACCAAAATGGAGAAACAATCTCAGGGCCTCCACTCCAAGCACCCAGGCTCCAACAACCTCCTTTCCTCCACACAGGAAGTCCCAGCCTCCTCAGCTCTCCTCTACCTCACTTCCTCTGTCTCACCTGTGCCAATGGTGTCTCTAGCTTAACCCAGGACCACCCAGAGGTCTGTCCCCTTTGCACATGTCTGTTGAAGGTCATATTCTCAAATAATTAAATCTTGAGCTTGCTGCAGCCCTTCCTAAATCCTGTTACCTTGAGTAGGGTGGAGATTGTAGTATCTAAGACCTGATTCTGTCATTCCAACTCTATTAACTCTATATATAACTCTATATATAACTCTCTCTCTCTCTCTCTCTCTCTCTATATATATATATATATATATATATATATATATATATATATATATATATATATATATAACTCTATTGTTATTGATCAGGAAATAGCCAAATCCCATCCTCTAAAGAATGGTTTGAATGGTTTGAACAGGGTTGAGTAGTTTTGAAATTCACAATTCCTATTTCTTACAATCCCCTCTCCCTCCATTGATACTTCTCATTCTCTCTATTTAGTCTTTTCCTATTCACAAATATTTTGTTTCTGACTATCATCTCTCTGAATTCACACTCCCTTTTATCCACTCCCTTTTCTTATTCTTCCCCTTCTTGCTCCCTCATGGAATAAAATGGGTTTCTAAAGCTGTGGTGAATGTCTTTTCTGCTATGCCCCAATACTGGTGAGAGTAAAGTACAAACATTGGCAGACACCTTTGGATGCATAATTTTTTTTTTATTTTGTAGCTTTTAAAAATTTAATGTTGTCAAAGTTATCCAATTTATATCCTGTGATGTTCTTTCCATCTCATTTGTTTATATGTTTTCCCCTTATCCATTGATGACAGGTAAATTCCATTCTCCCCAAATTTATTTATGATGTCACCTTTTATTTCTAATGCATGTATCCATTTTGAATTTATCTTGGTACAATATCAGATGTTGATCTCTATGTAGTTTTTGCCATACTTTTATTTTTCCAGTTTTCCAAGCAGTATTTGTCATACAGTGAGATTTTGTCTAAACATTTTTTGGATATTTGGGTTTATCAAAAACTAAGTACTTTGGTGATTTACTACCAAGTATTGTGGACCTAATCTATTCCATTGAGCAAATATTCTATTTCTTAGTGAAAAACAGATTGTTTTGATATTACTGCTTTATAATTCAGTTTGAGGTCTGGTAAGGGTAGGCCACTTTCCTTCATTTTATTATTTTTTTTTGGCATTAATTCCCTTCATATTCTTAACCTTTTGTTCCTCCAGATGAATTTTATTTTTTTTTCCTAGCTCAGGAAAATATTTCTAGTAGTTTAACTGTTCTGAAAATAGATTGATTTAGTTAGAATTGTAATTTTTATTATGTTGGTTCAGTATATCCATGAGCAATTAATGTTTTTCAGTTTTTTACATCTGACCATATTTTTGTGACTTGTTTTAATTTTTGTAACTTTGAACATTAGTTTGATTTTCTTCTTACATTTTTACTGAATACATGTAAGAGATGGGCTGATAATGGACTTTCAGTCAACTTGAATCAGAAATCCAGAACATTTTTTTGAATTAAATATTACAAAGTAATATTTTTAATTCAATACAAGAGTTAGCAAGCTATGGTCTGTGTGCCAAATCTGATCCACTTTCTATTTTCACATGGATTATAACTAATAAAATGGTTATTATTACATATAGGCTTTACTTTACCAACCTCATGTCAGTGATGAAGAGAGGAACAATCCTGCCCAAGTCCCTCTGCCTTTCTAGTAACTAATTCTGGCAGGCAACAGCATGCATGCCCACAAAGAGATCTCTGTGTGCCATCTTTGGTACATGTGCCTTAGGTTCACCATCAAGGCCCTATGTAATGTATCCAAAATCATAGATATGTGTGTATATGTACACATATATGTCTCTATGTGTATACAAACATAGTCAGATATATTTAAATTATATATATAGTTCTTTAAAATATATGTGTGTGTGTGTATATATATATATATATATATATATATATATATATAAAATTCTCTTGGACTGATACATACATATATATATATATATATATATATATATATATATATTTCTAAAAACTCAGCTGAAATACAAAAATGCCTTATTCAGATGAGGGAAATATATATATATATATATATATATATATATATATAACCATACATGTAAACACATATTATATAAATATGGAGAAAAATATTTTATAAATGTCATGGGGATATATATAGAAACTAATAATAATAATTCCTTAGTAATAGCTGCTTTGAAGGAGCTCACAGTCTATTAGAGGAGGCAATATAATGATAAAGTTTAATATGCTGATAAAATTTCAGGTGATCAGTTGTTCCTGGGGCAAATCATGAAGTTCCATGGAATAAAAAGCAAGAACAGGCAAAAACTATGTACAAACAAAATTTAGACCAGATAAACCGAAGATATTTTTCAAAAAGCATTTCCATTAGCATTAAGGAGGCCTAGGAAAAGCTTATTGCAGAATGTATGCTTTTAACTGGGTCCTGAATGAAATTAGAGCTGACTGAGGCATATGAGTTGCAAATAACTATTTAGCATTTGCTCCATGTTACTGCCCCAGTAATATTCATTACAATTTCTCTCATAAATATATATCCTTGACCCCAAAATAACCATAAACATTCTTCTTACCCTGGCGTGAATGTAACCAAATTATTTTCAATACATTTCACCAAAGAGAATTAAAAGTGAAAGTTTGTAGGAAAGGAAAAATTATAAGATCATATAGGATAAAGGACTTTTGATCTAGAAGCAGTCAGACTTTATTTTATAGATGAGAAATTTGAAAGTCAAAGTTACGTGACTTGCTCAAGGTAATGCAGATAACAATATAGAAAGAGATTGTATTAAAAATTCACATCTAAATTCAGATCTTCTTTTCACTAATCAACATTGTCTCTTTCTAAATGTAATGAATTTCAATGGCATATTGAAGACCAAATTTGATCAATTCAAAGTCCAAAGCAAGGAATGAATTTTAACCTGAATTTTTTTAAAATCAGCATTAAATCTTTGTGTATCTGAGTAGTTGTTAATACACCTAAATTTTAAGTTCCTAGATCTTTCAGAAAAGAATCGTCAAATTGAAAAACTCCTCAGTGCTGCCCAAACCAGATGAAGATGAAACTGGGAAATGTTCAAAATAGAACAAACTTCATTGGTGATTTTCTAAGTCAATACTTGCCAGTATCCAATTCATTTTGCATTTGATATAACCTCTCTGGAATTACCTTTTCTTGTGGTGAATTTTTGTATGTGAATTTCTATTTCTCATTTCCCCTAACCTTTGCTTATCATGCCATTTGGATATGACCTGATGAAAGGTGAGTTTAGCCCCAGGGTTTCTTGCAATATTTAACTGATTTCAGCTTCTCTTGACCGTTCCAGTTTTTAGGCTAGTAGATTAACTGTCTTTGCTAAGTAACAAGCTGTTGGCCTGGGAACTCCAGAGTGGACCTATTAAAAGAGAATATATCCATTCTACAGAATCCAAAAGCAAAGGAGGGATATGACATGTCAGAGTATGCATCATCAAGGATTATGAAATGCAGGGTTTTGTTTTATTTTTATAAGAGCACTATTCCCAGTTTGATGAGTAGTAGACCAATTAAGGTCCAGAAGGCAAGCATCTTTAAATAAGCTAATTATAGAATCTAATGTTTCTGGGCAACACTATTTTCCTAGAAAAATTAAGTAGTAAGTATAACCTACATTAAAGCTAGGACATTATGTAGTCCTGCCAGGTCTCTAGGAAAGACCTACTCCCTCTTGCATATGCAGGTGTACTGCTTGAATTCTGAAAAAAGTCACATCAAGGGATGTACAAATGACCGATTAAAGTCAATATATTAACAGCCAATCACAAATAATTTTAAGTATTGGGATTATTTGGGCTCAGAGATACTTCAGGATCAATTCCACAGCTATTCATCTTTTTGTATGCAGTTTCCATATTTTAAATCAATATGTATTTCTTGAATTCTGTCCTAAGTCCTTGTCCTACAGGACAAACCACAACATTAATAGGGATGGAATAAAGTTAAGATTAAGGATAAAATAGGTTTAGTGACATAATATGTGAATGCTGAATGTAGACGTTATTTTGAAATATTAAGTAACATATATTTCTCAATAATTAACTTGGCATGAAAATAGAACTAGTTATTCAGGAAGAAGTCACTGTAATAAAGTAATGACTAGAAGAAATATTTGAGTATTATATTACAATAATCCCTTTAATAAGATATTAAGAAGGTCTGATAGAAAGGCAATTGAACTAAAGATGCTAAACATAGTTTAAAAAAGAGGGAAGATGCGGAATACAAAATAAACCCACATAAGTCATCAACATTTCTATATATTTCCAACACACCTCAGCAGCAAGAATTAGAAAGAGAAATTCCATTTAAAATCACCCTAGACAATATAAAATACTTAGGAATCTATCTGCCGAGACAAACACAGGAACTATATGAACACAACTACAAAACACTCTCCACACAGTTAAAACTAGATCTAAACAATTGGAAAAAACATTGATTGCTGAGGGGGAGGAAGAGATAACATAATAAAAATGACAATCCCACCCAAAGTAATTTCCTTATTTATTGCCATACCCATTGAACTACCAAAAAACTTTTTTGCTAAATTAGAAAAAAAAAAAACATAACAAAGTTCATTTGGAATAACAAAAGGTCAAGGATATCCAGGGAAATCATGGAAAAAAATGTGAAGGAAGGTGGCCTTGCATTCCCAGACCTTAAACTATACCATAAATCAGTGGTCATCAAAACAATGTTACTGGCTAAGAGACAGAAAGGAGAATCAGTGGAATAGACTTGGGGGAAGTGACCTCAGCAAGACAGTCTATAATAGTTCCAAAGATCCCAGCTTCTGGACCAAAATCCACTATTTGACAAAAACTTCTGGGAAATTTTGAAGACCGTATGGGAGAGATTAGGTTTAGATCAACCTCTCACACCCTACAGCAAGATAAACTCAGAATGGGTGAATGACTTGAATATAAAGAAGGAAATTATAGGTTAATTCTCGGTGAACATGGAATAGTATCTATGTCAGATATTTGGGAAAGAAAAGATTTTAAAACCACGCAAGACTTAGAAAAAATCACATAATATAAAATAAATAATTTTGATTACATCAAATTAAAAAAATTTTGTACAAAAATCAGTTGTACAAAAAATCAAGCCATTCTCCCTCCAGAAAGAAGCAGAGCATTGGTTACTTAAGACTGATTCTCAGAATAGGGACAAAGGAAATTTTTAGTTTTCCCTCCCTTTCTAATTCAGTTTATCTAGATATTGAAGAAAATAGATATTGATAGCCCCTTTGTGCATCAACAATAGCAATAATTATTTAAGACATCTTTGGCGTTATGATTCAATATATGATGAGTAGAACAGATGGTATTGGCGTGTGCTAGAGCCAACTGGAATTGGCTGGAAATAACAGATTGTGGTTTAACTGTGAGCATTTGCACCTGGGATATCAGAAAATTCTATAAATCAGAGTTTAATTATTCATTTATTTTGTTGATCACATAAACATGGGAAAGTGATAGAGTAACTATGAACAATCCAAATTTACCTTAAAAATGTGCTGTACATACATTTTATTGTTATTTTTAGAGTTTCTTATTAAATATTTACTATCTCATCTATATAGGAAGCAGTAATATGAGGAACACTAATACCTGTTTTGTGTTAGGTTATACTTGAAATGTAAAGGAGATTAAAAACATGGTTCCTATATTTAAATAAAGAGAAAATTGATAAAATCAATTTAAGTCCCAAGTGCTTGAAGATCAATATAATCAAGAAATAATTGAGAAATGCAGAGTAGTTATGACAAGCTGTGTATTATCAGGAAATATCCCAATGAAAAGGCTGAATGGAAACCTGGCAAAGGTACTGAAATAAAAATTTCTAGATACCTAGGCTTTCCTGACAAATAAAGAATGGAAAATAACACTGGATGAAATAATTTAGTAAAACTAAAAAGAAAAAAACAAACAAACAAACCTGTGAGCTCTTCCACTGAATCTAAGATTTCACAAGAAGACAGTTGGACACCTTTGGGGTAATGCTATGATGAGAGTTTTACTAGGTTATCTCTGTTACATATGGTATAACTTGTGAAAGAAAATACAGACCAAGAATACAAGAAAAATAAAGAGTTAAAGAAAATATGCTTTAATCTGTATTTGAACTTTATTAGTTCTCCCTCTGGATAGAAAGAACATTTTTCACTTTGAATCCTTTGGAAATTTTTATTTTATTTTATTTTATTTTATCTTTTTTGGTAAAGATCTAGTAGTAGTATAAATGAGTCAACAGGTATGTACAGTGTTATATAGCTTTTTGTCCATATTTGTTTTTTCTAGTACAGTTAGGGGAAGGAGGGTGGGAGATACAATGGGATTTTATTGTAATGATGAATCTAATTAATTAATTAATTTAAAAAACACAAAGAAGAGAAAATATCCAGAAGAAGATACTAAACAATTTCAAAAGCTACTGATGTCAAGAAAAATTAGAATTGAGAAACTAAAACTGGCAATTGTGATTTGTGACTATTGGTAACTGGACATAACAGTTTCAATCAAATGATGATCAGAAGTTAGATTCCAGAGAGTTTGGTCCTGGAGAAGAGGAGAAAACAAGTATTATAAATTGATTTTTTAAAGTAGTTTAACCAGGAAGGGGAAGAAAGAGAGGGCATGATAATTTCAGGATTGATAAATTAACATCAAGATATTTTAAGGAATAAGGAAACATGAGAATATTTAATGGGAGAAAAGAGTGAAAAAGGACAGCAGAAGAAATAAAGATAGAGAGAAATGAAAAAAGAGGCACAGACAGAGACAGGGGCAGAAAAATAAATGGACAGACAGAGACAGGGTACTTTCAGCCATATTGTCAAGATTCACAATTCTAAGTGTTTTTCACTATTACTGTCATATGACTAATTTTAAATTATTGAAAAATTTATTTTGAAACTTTTGGTTTAACTGGTAAAGATGTTGTGTATAGAAAGGTGAAACACATTTATTTCTTCTTCAAAAGAAGTGAAAGACTTTCTATGTTCTCTGACTGTACATTATAAATTCCTAAAAAGAGGAAAAAGAGAAAGAGATAAACAAGAACAAGAACAAGAAGGCAGTGGAGAAGGAGATATGTGGACTATAGATAATCTAGATATAGATAGGTATATGTATCATTACAGCCAGGCTGATATAGTTTCTCATAGATGTCAAAAAGTTTTGGAATTTTATTTATTTATCATTGCATATATGCAATTACACTCCCTGTTAATTATAAAGTTCCTCAGTGTGTAAAATTGGGCATCAAAAGCACAGTGGGGTACAGAATTCTTTAAGAAAAAATGAAAATACCATATGTTTAGATTTTTTACAATACTTCGTTTAAGGGTTTTGTTTTTTGTTGTCCTTTATTAACAATAGGGACATCTGAATGATATACAATAAGAAGCTGTGGTCCTCTGTGCTGTCATGGGCTAAAAAAGTGTTAACGTGTATCTTTCATTAAGACAGGACAAACAATAAATAAGGTATTGGGTCTGTTGGCAGCATCTGTGATATGGTAAAGGGTTATTGAATAAAAGTGTAGGAAGTAAACTTAAATGAACTCAGACAGAAAGTAATCTTGATCCATAACTTATTGAGCTATTTATTCATTTCACATTCAGATAAATTTTCTTGTTTGATATTTTGAATTTCCTTTCCAAGTCTATTTTTCTAGCCAGCTATCTCATTCCTCTTAATGAAGTTATTTTTTTCCTCTTTATAGATGAATGAGTAAATATTTCAAATATGTATGGAAAATTGAAATAATTAAATTTATATTAGTTTTCTTTGACCTTTATCCAGATTCAGTCATTTCTTTTTCTCTGGAAACAGATGAAATTTTTTATGATAATTCCTTTGGGATAGTTTGGGAGCATCATATTACTAAGAATAACTTATTAACATTTCTTCATTTTGCAGTATCCCTGTCACTGAATATAGTATTCTCCTTTTTCTGCTTATTCCATTCTACTTCAGTTAATATAAATCTTTCTAGGTTTTTCTGAGGTCTTCCTGCTTGTCATTTCTTATTGCACAATAGTAATCCATTACAAATATATATTACAGATTACTTTCCCATTCTTTACCCCCACAAAAAGAATTGCTTTAAATATTTTTCTACATATAATTCCTTCCTTTTGTTTTTTAATCTCTTTGGGATACCAACCTAGCAGTAGCATTGCTGGGTCAAAGGATACACACTATTTTATAGTCCTTTGGGCATAAATCCAAACTACTCTCCAGGATGATTGTAATAGTTCAGTCAACTCCCCCACCAATGCATTAGTGTCTCAATTTTCCATTATTCTTTCCAATTTTCTGTCATAAAAGCCAATACAAAAGGAGTTTAAATTCAGATATGTTTTAATTTGCATTCATTTAGTTAATAATGATTTAAAGCTTTTTTGCATAATTATAAAGATCTTTAATTACTTTGAGAAATGTTATTCATATAATTTTATTCTATTAGTTGGGAAATAACTTGTATTCTTATATCTTCAACTCTATGTATTTGAAAAATAGGGCTTTTGGGGGGCATCTAGGTGGCTCAGTGGATTGAGAGCCAGGCACAGAGATGAGAGTTCTTGGTTTCAAATATGGCCTCAGACAGTTCCTAGCTGTGTAACCCTGGGCAAGTCACTTAATCCCCACTGCCTAGGCTTTATCCCTCTTCTACCTTCAGATAAATGCACATATTGCTTCCAAGATGAAAAGTAAGGATTTTTTAAAAAAAGAAAAAAATGCCTTTAATAGAAAGAGTTCTAAAATATTTCCCCAATTGTGATTACTGTGTATTATTCTCCATCCTGTTTTCCCATATTTAATTTCTGAACATCACCTCCCTCAATCTATGTTCTTTTCTATTAACCCCACCCCTCATTCTCTTATCCCCTTCGCTACCTATTTTATTTTAGGGTAAGATAGATACCTATACCCAATTGACTATTCATGTTCTTCCTTCATTGAGCTGAATCCTTTATAAAAGTAATATTTCATTTTTTCCATAGTTATATGAAAAATACTTTTTAGCTTTTGAAAAAATTGACCCATATTCTCCCCCTCTATCTCTCCCAACCTCTCTTCCTTTTCCCCCAAGAAGCTGGCAATCTGCCAAAGATTTTACATGTGCAATAATAGAAATCATTTTTCCTTATTAGAGATTTCATGAAAGCAAAGAACAAAGCAAAATAAATGAAGGAGGGAAGTTAAATATAGTATTTGTCAGTCTGCATTCAGACTCTATCAGTTCTTTCTCTGGAGACAGATGGTATTTTTCATCATGAATCTTTGGGGATTATCTTGGATCAGTGTATTGCTGTGAATACCTAAGTCATTTACAATTGTTAATATAATATTACTGTTACTCTGTACAGTGCTATCATGATTCTGTTCACTTCAGTTTATATTAGTTCTCTCAGTGACCTTAGATAACTCTAAAACTGAATTGATAATTAAAATTAGTGGAAGATATTTTTAAATTGAAAGTTGTCTATATCAATGACATCACAGATTTGCCCACCACCCAAAGCCCTCAAAAAGTCATCATCTGAAAAGGGATACATTAGAAACAGTAATTTTAAAGAGATAAGTAAATTAAGACTTAATATATAAAACACCTAACACCTTTTCAAAGTCTAGAGTAGTTTGTGTAAGTTAAGAAATGTGAAATTTTTGACTTCCGGTCAAGATGGCGGCTTAGAGAAAGCTAAAGTTCGGATCTCCGGAAAACCCTTCCTGACCAATCTCAAACTATTAGCTCCTAAGGCGCCGAAATTCAAAACGATCAACAGCATAGACCCTGGGAATCCTCCTCCTGGACCTGGACCTGGATCAAAAGGTACGGCCTCCCTCAAAAGCCAGAACCTGAGATCACTCGGACCTAAGGGGTAGGAGCACAAAGTCCAAGGCTCCAGGAAGCCGCAGTCCCACCCCCCTCAGAGAGCAGCATCGTCTGAAACAACAGCAACCCTCAGGGAGGGCAAGACAGCCTCACCAGCTGGATCCTGCTATCCAAGTCTCAGTGAAAGTCACTGCCCTCAGAGCTCCAGGAAGCCACGGCCCCTTCCCCTGCAGAGAGCATGGTCCTCTGAAACAACAGCAAAACTCAGGGCCGAAAAAACAGCCTCATGGCCAGCTATTCTGAAGGCAACTTCCTGAAAGAAACCCGACCCAGACCAGTCGAGGGGGCACCTTAGCAGCAGGGAAACAGAGAGAACCGGAGGAGAGTGTGGCCCCCTGGTCCGACCCTTCCAATCCAGTTCCAGTGAAAGTCATTGCCTTAAGGCATACTCAGTTTAACCTAGGGAAAGCTCATAGAACCGACAATCTGCCCAGGACTAAAGCCTCTGAACACCAGACAGAGATAAGAAAAGCTAATCCTCCCCATTCAGAGATGGCAAACTCCACAGAAGCACAGAAGTTCCAAAATACCAAGAAAAATAAGAAGAAAGGGGTGACTTTGGACACATTCTATGGAGCTAAAATACAAAATACAGAAGAGATAGAAGACGATACACATATGATGGGGGCCTTGCAGTCCCTGACATTAATCTATATTACAAAGCAGCAGTCATCAAAACAATTTGGTACTGGCTAAGAAACAGAAAGGAAGATCAGTGGAATAGACTGGGGGAAAGCGACCTCAGCAAGACAGTATATGATAAACCCAAAGATCCCAGCTTTTGGGACAAAAATCCACTATTCGATAAAAACTGCTGGGAAAATTGGAAGACAGTGTGGGAGAGACTAGGAATAGATCAACAGCTCACACCCTACACCAAGATAAATTTAAAATGGGTGAGTGACTTAAACATAAAGAAGGAAACCATAAGTAAATTGGGTAAACACAGAATAGTATACATGTCAGACCTTTGGGAGGGGAAAGGCTTTAAAACCAAGCAAGACATAGAAAGAATCATAAAATGTAAAATAAATAATTTTGACTACATCAAACTAAAAAGCTTTTGTACAAACAAAACCAATGTAACTAAAATCAGAAGGGAAACAACAAATTGGAAAAAAATCTTCATAGAAACCTCTGACAAAGGTTTAATTACTCATATTTATAAAGAGCTAAATCAATTGTACAAAAAATCAAGCCATTCTCCAATTGATAAATGGGCAAGGGACATGGATAGGCAGTTCTCAGATAAAGAAATCAAAACTATTAACAAGCACATGAAGAAGTGTTCTAAATATCTTATAATCAGAGAGATGCAAATCAAAACAACTCTGAGGTATCACCTCACACCTAGCAGATTGGCTAACATAACAGCAAAGGAAAGTAATGAATGCTGGAGGGGATGTGGCAAAGTAGGGACATTAATTCATTGCTGGTGGAGTTGTGAACTGATCCAACCATTCTGGAGGGCAATTTGGAACTATGCCCAAAGGGCGACAAAAGAATATCTACCCTTTGATCCAGCCATAGCACTGCTGGGTCTGTACCCCAAAGAGATAATGGACAAAAAGACTTTTACAAAAATATTCATAGCTGTGCTCTTTGTGGTGGCCCAAAACTGGAAAACGAGGGGATGCCCATCAATTGGGGAATGGCTGAACAAACTGTGGTATATGTTGGTGATGGAATACTATTGTGCTCAAAGGAATAATAAAGTGGAGGAGTTCCATGGAGACTGGAACAACCTCCAGGAAGTGATGCAGAGCGAGAGGAGCAGAACCAGGAGAACATTGTACACAGAGACTAATACACTGTGGTATAATCGAACATAATGGACTTCTCCATTAATGGCAGTGTAATGTCCCTGAACAATTTGCAGGGATCCAGGAGAAAAAAACACTATTCATAAGCAAAGGATAAACTATGGGAGTGGAAACACCGAGGAAAAGCAACTGCCTGAATACAGTGGTTGAGGGGACATGACAGAGGAGAGAGGAGAGACTCTAAATGAACACTCTAATGCAAATATTATCAACGAAGCAATGGGTTCAAATCAAGAAAACATGTAATGCCCAGTGGATTTACGAGTCGGCTATCGGGGGTGGGGGGGAGGAAAAGAAAATGATCTATGTCTTTAACGAATAATGCTTGGAAATGATCAAATAAAATATATTAATAAAAAAAAGACTGCCCTTTGATCCAGCCATACCACTGTTGGGTTCGTACCCCAAAGAGTTAATAAGGAAATAGACTTGTACAAGAATATTCATAGCCGTGCTGTTTGTAGTGGCAAAAATCTGTAAAATGAGGGGATGACCTTCTATTGGGGAATGGCTGAACAAATTTTGGTATATGTTGTTGATAGAATACTTTTGTGTCAAAGAAATAATAAAGTGGAGGAATCCATGGGAACTGGAACAACCTCCAGGAAGTGATGTAGAGTAAAAGGAGCAGAACCGGAGAACAATGTACACAGATGGTTACTCTGTGGTACAATTGAATGTAATCGACTTCTCCATTAGTGGCAATGCAGTGATCTGAACAACTTGGAGGAATCTAGGAGACAGAACACTATCCACATTAAGAGGAAATACTGTGGGTGTAAAAACACATAAGAAAAACAACTGTTTGACTACATGGGTCGAGGGGGATTTGACTGGAAATGTAGATTCTAAATAAAAATCCTAGTGTAAACATCAACAACATTGCAATAGATTCTGATCAAGGACACATGTAATACTCAATGGAATTGTGCATCTGTGTATTCCACATCATATTGATTTCCACTTTCAATACTGCCCTTTCTCCTTTCACTCTTTCCCTCCACACAGAGTTTTAGTTTTACTCAGTCTCCCTTTCCCCAACCCTTATTTTACTCTCCTTCCTACATTCTTCCTTCTAATTCCCCTACTACTTTTCTTCAGGATATTGTAATCACCCTCTCCAACTTTTTCTCCATTATATTACTGCCCTACCCACACCCTCCTTCTTTATTGCCCTTCTACTTCTCTATAGTGTTAGATAGAATTATATACCCAAATAATTCTGGCTGTTCTTCCCTCTACAAACCAATTCCAATGAAAGCAGGTTTAAAGTGTTACCTCTCACTATCCTCATCCTTCCCTTCTTGTAATAATATTCTCCAGAACCTCATGCCTCTTCATGTGGCATAATTTACCCCATTTTACCTCTTCTTTTTAATGTCACTTAGTACAATCCTCCTTTCCCCCTATTTTTAACATATCACCCTAGAAAGCTTAATACCACTGTTATATTTAAAATAGTTGTCTGCCTACAAACTGTGGCATTTAAAAGAGTGGATGCCATCAACTGTAATAATTAAAATGGTTCTGGTCTTAAACTGTAGTAATTAAAATAGTGGAAGACTTAAATTTTAGTAGATATAAGAGTGGGTGAGTAAATTGTGACGGCAGAAAATGTTTCACTACAATGTCTTGGTTTTAAATCAAATATAAGGTGGTAGCCAGGGAAATATTCCCAAGTCAACTGGGTTTTATAGAGATTGTAATTAATAATAAACTGAGTAATTAAAGAAAGAGAGAAGGAGAGTAAGAAAGGAATAAGCATGAAGGGCCTCAAGCCAATATGGCCTAGACCTGAGACACAATAGAGAGATCAGTCAGTCTTTAATCACTCACCACAAGATCTGCGAAGCAAGGATTCTAGTGACACTAGGCCAGCATCATCTCAGCTGCTTTCAATCCTCAATCTGAATGTTTCAGACTGTGATCCCAAGAGAGTCCTGAGAGAGACCCTTCAAGGCAGCATTGGCCAGCTGCCTCATTCCATTCAGCCTTTCCTAGCTGACTGTTTTCTACTCAGATTTCTCATCTCCTTATATAGGGCATTTTCTCCTTTGTCACCTCCCCTAAATTCTTACATCCACCAATCACAGTAGATGTTTTTCAAAGGACAGACCATTCTTAGTCCACACCTAAGAAGGTGTGGATTTTTAAGTAATTCACACCAGGAAAGCTCTGAGTAAGTTTCCCAGTTCTTTGTTCCTTGTAAATTCACAAGTTGATTGACCTTTATAGGTACTTAGCACCCTTTTTGCCTTATTATAAGTATGGGTTTAAGTACTTTTCATTGTTCTGCAAGGAGTTTTCTTCCCTAAAGCAGTCTTAAGTATGGGTGGAGTAGAGGTCTTCCTATTTCTGATCTAAGTAGAGTTCTCACATTTTAGATGGAGAATGGTCTCTAATTGGGAATTGTCCCAATGGAGAATTCCCCAATGGGGAATTTTTTTAACATTCACAAATCTGAGAAATTTCAAGATTCACACCACACACTCTACATATGCATCTTTCTTCTATGTACAATGATAATGAAAAAAATATTCATGAGTTACAAATAACATTTTTATAGCAGTATAATCAATTTGACCTTATTTAAACCTTTACATTTTTTCTTTCTTCTTTACCTTTTCATGGTTCTCTTGAATGTTGTATTTGGACATGAAATTTCCTGTTTGTCTTGTCTTTTCTTCAAGAATGTTTGGAAATTTTATATTTTATTAAATGACCATACTTTCTCCTGAAAATATATAGTCATTATGATGGGTAGATGATTATTGGTTGTAGACCCAGTTCTCTTGCCTTCCAGAATATCATATGCCAAGGCTTGTAGTCCTTCAGTGTGGAGGCTGACAGAGCCTGTGTAATCCTGACTGGGGTTCGATGATATCTGAATTGTTTAATTTTTCCTGACAGATTGAAATATTTTCATTTTTTTGCTTGGATGCTCTTGAACTTGGCTAGAACATTCCTAAGAGTTGTCTTTTGGGGATTTAATGTAGGATTTAATCTGTGGCTTCTTTCAACATCTATTTTGCCCTTTTGTTCAAGAATATCAAGGCCATTTTCTTGGATAATTTCTTATAATATGATGTCTAGGCCTTTTTTTTTTTGGTCATGGATTTCTAGACAGTCCAATAATTCTCAAATTCTCTCCTGTATCAATTTTTGAGATCAATTGTTTTTTAATGGGAAATTTCATGTTTTGTTCTAATTTTTCATTTTTTTTATTTAGTTGTATTATTTCTTGACCTTTCATAAAATCATTAGATTCTACGTACCCAATTCTAGTCTTTAAAAGACAGATTTTCAGCCATGATCTTTTGATTCTCCTTTTTTGATTTGATCTATTCTGCTTTTCATTGCACTCTTTTCATGATGGAATTCTTTGTCTATTCTTCCAGGTGGTAAATTCTGTTTTTTCATCTGCTGGTTACTTCATTTGATTTCTATGTTTCTCTTTCCATTTGGGCAATATTGCTATTTTTGCATTATTTTAATTTCTTTTTCCTATTTTTCTTCCCATTTTTTCCTATCTGCCTAATTTGGGTCCTGAACTTCTTTGAGTTCCCCCAGAGCTTGTGATAAGTTTCCAATTTTTTGGAGGCTTTCCATGTTTTCTTGTTTTTCATCTTCTCCTATTGCTTCTGATTATACTTTTTCCCCTTAGAAATGTCCAAAGGTTGAACTTTTTTTTTGTTGTTGTTGTTGTTTACTAATTTTTCCATTGTAGGACTGGGAGTTTTACATTTGCTGGTCATTTCTTCCCTAACTTCCTGTCTCATAGGGCTTTACCTTGGAAATCTCTTCACTTCTTTGTCAGAGGCCTGATAGAGGGCAGTACTATAGAGGTCTGACCCTCACCTCCACCACTGCTACTGCTTCTTCTGCTGGTTCCTGCTACTTCTGCTACTGCCACCTGTTACTGCTATTATTGCTGCCTGCTGCCTGTTCCCTTTTTCTACGGCTGCTGCCATGTCCCTAGGCCAGTGCTCTGGAGCTCTGAAGCTCAACTCCAGGACTTGGGATTTAAAGGGATAGACTGTGGTATTTTTTTCTTGTTTTTGTTTTTGTTGTTGCTGTTGTTGTAATTATTATTATTAATTTGTAGCATGCTTTGCAATGATTTTTCCTGAGGCTATCTTCTCTGCCCCTGCTGTTCCTCCTCCTGCCCTGCAATTTACTAATATTTACAAATTTACAAAAATATAAATTACCTAGATTACCAAAGGTTAAATAGAATACTTTAATAATCTCATACAAGAAAAATAAATTAAACAAGTCATCAAGGAACTCCCTAAGAAAAATTCCCCAGGGCCAGATAGATTCACAAGTGACTTCTATCAAACATTTAGAGAATGACTAATCCCAATACTCTACAAACTATTTGAGAAAATAAGTAGAAAGGAGTCTTACCAAATTCTTTTCATGACACAAATATGGTATTAACTCTAAGCTTATGTCCATTAGATTGTATACCCCACAGATTAGCCAATATGACAGAAAAGGAACTTAATACATTTTGGAGGGAACGTGGCAAAATTGGAACACTAATGCATTGATGTCTGAGTTGTGAATTGATTGGACCATTCTGGACGACAATTTGTGAGTATGGCAAAAGAGTCTTAAAATATTGCAAACTTTGTGATCCAGCAATATCCCATTGAGATAAAAAATGGGAAAGGACCAGTTTGCTCAAAAATATTTATAGCTACACTTTTTGTGGTGGGAAAGGATTGGAAATTAAATGGCTATCCCTTATTTGGGGAATGGCTGAATAAATTATGTTATATGATGGTGAAGGAATACTATTGTGCTATAAGGAATGATGAACTAGATGATTTCAGAAACATCCAGAAAGATCTATATGAACTGGTAGCAAGTGAAATAAGCAGAACCAGGAGAACTGAAGCACAACAACACCATGGTCCAGGACAAATCTGAGGACTTATGAAAAAGAATGCTATTCCCCTCTAGAGAAAGAACTACTGGAGTATAAATGAAGATGAAAACATAAGATTAATCACTTGCTTATTTGGGCATGTGATTTAGAGTTTGGCTTTTATATGATTATTCACTTTTAAAAAGGAATAATATGGTAATATGTTTTCAATGACGATATATCTATAAACCAAATTCAATTGCTTATCAACTCTAGAATGGAGGAGAGAAGAAAAGAGAGAAAAATGAATCATATGAATTTGGAAAATTTATGTATAAATTTGTTATTAAAATAAAATAATGATAACACTAAAATATAAATAAATAAAAAGTAAAAAGTAAAAAGAGCATGCATAGATAGAGAGTAAGGGTGTGACTTGAATATGATGGAAATTTATATGAGAAATAATATTAACACATGAAAAAGAGGAATGCTTCAGAAAAAGTAGGAAAGAAAACTAGAATATGGTGTATTATTAGATATGAAAGAAGTATGAATCATCTTTTACAGTGGAGGGTGAAGCTAGGGAAGGTGAGGAGGATAACATGTGAACCTCATATTTTTTATATATTTTATTTGATCATTTCCAAGCATTATTCATTAAAGACATAGATCATTTTCTTTTCCTCCCCCCCACCCCCCATAGCCGACGCGTAAATCCACTGGGCATTACATGTTTTCTTGATTTGAACCCATTGCTATGTTGATAATATTTGCATTAGAGTGGTGGACCTCATTTTTACTATAATTGGTTCAATGACGGACAGAATTTATAGAGTCAAGATGGAGGCTTAGTAGCAGCAAAAGCATAAACCACTCCTAGAATCCTTTCAAACCAATCTTTCAAAAGTGTCTCAAGGATTTCTGGGTAAGCATAGGAGCAGTCTAGATGCAGGACTCTTCCTGTCCTCAGACCCACTGATATAGACTACCTCAAAAGACCCAAAATTTTTTTTCATAAGAATAAAGGGATAAAAAAATAAAAAAAAAACCTGCTAGGAAAATAGGAAGACAGTGTTGGAGAGATTAGGTTTGGATCAGCACCTCACACCCTACACCAAGATAAACTCAGAATGAGTGAATGACTTTAATAAAAAGATATATGAGCAAATTAGCTGAACACAGAATATTATACATGTCAGATCTTTGGGAAAGGAAAGATTTTAAGACCAAGCAAGACTTAGAAAAAAATCACAAAAAATAAACTAAATAATTTTGATTATAGCAAATTAAAAAGTTTTTATATAAACAAAGGCAGTGCAACAAAAATTATAAGGGAATCAACAAATTGGGAAACAATCTTCATAACAATAATGTCTGACAAAGGTCTAATTACTCAAATTTATAAAGAACTAAAACAATTGTAAAAAATCAAACTATTTCCCAATTGATAAATGGGCAAGGGTAATGAATAGGTAATTTTCAGATAAATAAATCCAAACTATTAGTAAACACATTAAAAAGTGTTCTAAATCTCTTATATTAACAGAGATGCAAATCAAAACAACTCTGAGGTATCACTTCAAACCTAGCAGATTGCCTAACATGACAGCAAAGGTAAGTAATAAAAGTTGGAAGGCATGTGACAAAATTCATTTACTAATGCATTGCTGGTAGAGTTGCGAAATGATCCAACCATTTTGGAAGTCAATTTGGAACTATGCCCAAAAGGCTCTAAAACTTTACCTGCCCTTTGATTTAGCCATAGCATTCCTGGGTTTGTAACCCAAAGAGATAATAAGGGAAAAAAAGGCTTTTACAAGAATATTCATACCTGTGCTCTGTGGTTGTAAAAAATTGGAAATTGTAAAGGTTAAATTCATCTCTAGTAATAGAAATATTATATTTTTGAGGTTTATTAAGGATCATTAGAAATCAAGGAATAAAGAAAATACAAAATTAGAAAACCACATGCCTAGGGCTGATTAGCCCATTCAAAGCTTACTACATCTTGCAAAAGCAGGAAAAAGAAGAGTGATAGAAGAGGTGTTACCACCAGTTCAAATACTAATTGTGATCTGGCCCAGGTAGAGACTCATGTGAGATTATAGGGAATTCTGGGAAATAACAAGACCGTCTGGAGATTCAAGTATAGGGTTCAAATTTCCATTTTACATCCCCCCACCCCAAGGCCCAAGGAAGACTAGTTTCTCTGCTTGGTCTTGTAAACATACCAACTTTGAAATTACAACAATTTGAGGATAAGAGGAAAAGAGAACAAAATCAATGATTGCTAGGCACATTGACAAAAAGCCAGTTGGGGGCAGTCCCCTTTGGCATAAGAGTATACATACAAATAAATGTTCAATCATTCACACCCAAAATTCATTCTTTCTTTTAAATAATATTTTATTTGATCATTTACAAACATTATTCATTAAAGACAAAGATCATTCTCTTTTCCTCCCCCCACCACCCATAGCCAACGCGTGATTCCACTGGGTGTCACAAGTGTTCTTGATTCGAACCCATTTCCATGTTGTTAATATTTGCATTAGAGATTCATTTAGAGTCTCTCCTCTGTCATGTCCCTTCAAACGCTGTAGTCAGGCAGTTGTTTTTCCTCGGTGTTTCTATTCCCATAGTTTATCCTTTGCTAATGAATAGTGTTTTTTCTCCTAGATCCTTGCAGATTGTTCAGGGACATTACACCACTACTAATGGAGAAGTCCATTACATTCGATTATACCACAGAGTATTAGTCACTGTGTACAATGTTCTCCTGGTTCTGCTCCTCTCGCTCTGCATCACTTCCTGGAGGTTGTTCCAGTCTCCATTGAATTCCTCCACTTTATTATTCCTTTTAGCAGAATAGTATTCCATCACCAACATATACCACAATTTGCTCAGCCATTCCCCAACTGAAGGGCATCCCCTCATTTTCCAGTTTTTGGCCACCACAAAGAGCGCAGCTATGAATATTTTTGTACAAGTCTTTTTGTCCATTATCTCTTTGGGGTACAGACCCAGCAGTGCTATGGCTGGATCAAAGGGTAGATATTCTTTTGTCGCCCTTTGGGCATAGTTCCAAATTGCCCTCCAGAATGGTTGGATCAGTTCACAACTCCACCAGCAATGAATTAATGTCCCTACTTTGCCACATCCCCTCCAGCATTCATTACTTTCCTTTGCTGTTATGTTTGCCAGTCTGCTAGGTGTGAGGTGATACCTCAGAGTTGTTTTGATTTGCATCTCTCTGATTATAAGAGATTTAGAACACTTCTTCATGTGCTTATTAATAGTTTTGATTTCTTTATCTGAGAACTGCCTATCCATGTCCCTTGCCCATTTATCAATTGGAGAATGGCTTGATTTTTTGTACAATTGATTTAGCTCTTTATAAATTTGAGTAATTAAACCTTTGTCAGAGGTTTCTATGAAGATTTTTTTCCCAATTTGTTGTTTCCCTTCTGATTTTAGTTACATTGGTCTTGTTTGTACAAAAGCTTTTTATTTTGATGTAGTCAAAATTATTTATTTTACATTTTGTGGTTCTTTCTATGCCTTGCTTGGTTTTAAAGTCTTTCCCCTCCCAAAGGTCTGACAAGTATACTATTCTGTGTTTACCCAATTTACTTATGGTTTCCTTCTTTATGTTTAAGTCATTCACCCATTTTGAACTTATCTTGGTGTAGGGTGTGAGGTGTTGATATATTCCTAATCTCTCCCATACTGTCTTCCAATTTTCCCAGCAGTTTTTATCGAATAGTGGATTTTTGTCCCAAAAGCTGGGATCTTTGGGTTTATCATATACTGTCTTGCTGAGGTCGCTTTCCCCCAGTCTATTCCACTGATCTTCCTTTCTGTTTCTTAGCCAGTACCAAATTGTTTTGATGACTGCTGCTTTGTAATATAGTTTAAGGTCTGGGACTGCAAGGCCCCCATCATATGTGTTTTTTTTTTTCATTATTTCCCTGGATATCCTTGATCTTTTGTTCTTCCAAATGAACTTTGTTATGTTTATTTCTAAATCAGTAAAGAAATATTTTGGGAGTTCAATGGGCATGGCACTAAATAGATAAATAAGTTTGGATAGGATGGTCATTTTTATTATATTGGCTCGTCCTATCCATGAGCAGTTAATGTTTTCCATTTGTTCAAGTCTAGTTTTAGTTGTGTGGAGATTGTTTTGGAGTTGTGTTCATATAGTTGCTGTGTTTGTCTCGGGAGATAGATTCCTAGGTATTTTATTTTGTCTAAGGTGATTCTGAATGGGATTTCTCTTTCTAGTTTTTGCTGCTGAGCTGTGTTGGAGATATATAGAAAAGCTGATGACTTATGTGGGTTTATTTTGTATCCTGCAACTTTGCTAAACTTGTTGGTTATTTCAATTAGCTTTTTGGTTGAATCTCTAGGATTCTTTAAGTAGACCATCATGTCATCTGCAAAGAGTGATAACTTGGTCTCCTCCTTGCCTATTTTGATGGCTTCAATTTCTTTTTCTTCTCTAATTGCTACTGCTAGTGTTTCTAGTACAATGTCAAATAATAGAGGTGATAATGGGCATCCTTGTTTCACTCCTGATCTTATTGGGAATGAATCTAGTTTATCCCCTTTGCAGATGATATTAGCTGATGGTTTTTAAAATGATCTAAATAATTGTAAAATATTAGTTGCTTCTGGGTAGGATGAGCTAATATAATAAAAATGACAATTTTAACCAAATTAATTTCCATATTTAGTTCTATACCTATTAAACTACCAAGATACTTTTTATAGAGTTAGAACTAATTATAACAAAGTTCATCTGGAAGAACAAAAGATCACAAATATCAAGGGAGACAATGAAAAAAAATGTGAAGGATGGAGACCTAGCAGTATGAGATCTTAAACCATACTAAAAAGCAATGGTCAAAAAATCCATATGGTACTGGCAAGGGGACAGAAATGTGGATCAATGGAATATACTAGGGGTAAATACCTACATCAAGGTACTGAACAAAAAAACAGATGATCCCAGCTTTTGGGATAATAAATCATTATTTGGCAAAAACTGCTGGAAAAATTGGAGAAGAGTGTGGGACAAATTAAGTTTAAACCAATATCTTATTCCCTATACCAAGATAAATTCAAAATAGGTAAATGACTTAAATATAAATAGCCATTCCCCAATCAACAAATGAATAGGCAGTTTTCACATGAAGAAATCAAAACTATCAATAAGCACATGGAAAAGTGTTCTAATTCTCTCCTGATTAGAGAAATGCAAATTAAAATGAAACTGAGGTACCACCTCACACCTAACAGACTGGCCAATATGGCACCAAAGGAAAATGGTAAATGTTAAAGAGGATGTGGCAAAATGAGGATGCTAATAATCTGCTGGTGGAGTGGTGAATTAATCTAACCATTTTGACGTACAATTTGGAATTATGTCCAAAGGGCTTTAAAAGAATACCTGCACTTATGATCTATTCTTACCACTGCTGGGTTTGTACCCTGTAGCGATTAAATATTATACATGATTTTTCTAAATGGTCATAGCTATTATAACTCAAGTCAAAATGACTTTTTTAATTAGTAGCTTTTATTTACAAATTAGAGGGAAAGAGTAAAGTAGAGAAATGTGAAAGAGGGTAAACAGTCTAGCTAATCACCCTTGATGTTTCTCCAATGCCTGACTCAACTCAGGTAGGTTTTGTTAACCCTCTACTGGAGAACTCTCAGCCACAGGGCAATTTAGCTGTGACCTGGTGGTGAATAACCATGTCGTCTCCTCCAGAAACTAATCTTTACGGAAGAGAGGAAAGGAGTCATCTTTTCACTCATCCAAATCATAGTCCAAGGGGAAGATTCAAGAGCAGTTTTACCACATGCTGGAGTCCCATGTCCATGCTGAAAAAGCCTCCAAAGCCTCGGAAGAGCTCGAAGACATCCTTGACAGGAAGTTTTAGCCACTTTTAAAGACCCTTCTTTACATCACTTCCTATTCATTCCTCCATTTAAGGGACCAAATGTAGTCTTTAAATTTGCTTAGGACTGCTCAGGGGGCAGTCGGTTGCTTCTGGAGGTGCAAAACCCTTTAGTAAGTAGTTTGTGGACTTCCTCTACTTCTGGGTTAAGTAGGAGTGTATTTGCTTTTGTTTATTAAATTTAAAAATAGGCAAGGGGAGAGTTAATCCCATCTTCACAACCCTAAAGAGATAATAATGGAAAATACTTGTACAAAAATATTTATAGCCTCACTCTTTGTAGTGGCAAAATATTGGAAAATGAGGTGGTGTGTATCTATTACAGGTGTCTATCTAATGGGGAATGGCTGAACAAATTGTGGTGTCTGATGGTGATGGAATACTATTGTGCTGAAAGGAATGATGACCTGGAGGATTTCTATGAGAACTGGAAAGGTCTACAGGAATTGATGAAGATCAAGAGGAGCAGAACCAGGAGAACATTGTACACAGAGACAATCCAATGTAATACTTTTCTACTAGTCGCAGTACAATGATTCAAGACAACACTAAGGAACTTATGGCTATCCACATCCAGAGAAAGAACTTTATTAACAGAAATACAGAAGAAAAATATATGATTGATCACATGGTTTGATGGCAATATGTTTGGGGTTTTGCTGTTAAAAGATCACTCATTCCCAGCTGTGTGACCCTGGGCAAGTCATTTGACCCCCAGTGCCTAGCCCTTTCCACTTTTCTGCCTTGGAGCCAATACACAGTATTGACTCCAAGACGGAAGGTAAAGGTTTTTTTTTTTAAAAAAAGATCACTCATTTATAAATATGAATAACATGTAAATAAGTTGTGAACAATGATACACTTATAACCCAGTGGAATTGCTTGTTAGTTCCAGGAAAGGCAAGGAAATAGGGTTGAGAAAATCATGAATCATGTAATCACAGAAAAATATTCTAAATGAATTTTTTAATTGAGCATATAGAAATAGACCTCTTTTGATGTTAAATGAAAAATAAAAGTGTTCTATTAATTTCAGTAAAAAGCAAAATAAAAAATAAAAATTCAAAAGAGCTTTTAAAAAGTAAAAGAAATTATGGAATATCTATTTGGGAAAAACAACTTACCTTAGAAATAGATTAAGGAGAGGTACTTTAGGCATCCATATCTTAGATACAGAGGATAATAGGAACAGGAAAATTTTACTGATCACTTATTGAAAGGCATGCCAAAATAAAAATTCCCAGTAAAGTTACAGCATAATTCCAGAATTTTATGATCAAAGAGAAAATATTGCAAACTGTCAGAAATATATAATTCAAATGTTATGTAACCACAATCAGAATCATAGAAAAATTAGCAGCTTCCATGCTAAAAGATCCAAGGACTTGTACTATGATATCCCAGAGGGCAAAGAATCTAAAACAGTGATGGTGAACATATGACATGTGTGCCAAAAAGGGCACACAGAGCCCACGCTGTAGGTCTGCCTGCAGTTGCCTGCCAGAGTTCATTACTAGAGAGTCAGAGGGACTTGTGGCAGAGTTGTTGCCCTCTGACTCTTAAAATAACGATATAAAGGGGAGACCCAGACTGAGTGGATAGAGTACTTTCCATTTAGGGATTCCCCTGAATACCCAGCCAGGATCTCTGGGTATTCTAACCTGTGGTTAGTGAGAGTGAAAAGAATCACTTTCTCTCATTGGGCCAGTTGTGCAAAAGCCTTGGAGACAATTAATAAATTAATAAAAAATTAGTGTCTCTTTCGGAACTTTTTATCTCTTTGTTGTCCAAGAGACTTTAAAAAATCTTTCCAGCACCTCAATTTGAAAGCATTGATTTTTCAGTGTTCATTCAGCTTTCCTTAAAGTCAAATGCTGACTACCATACATTGCAACTGGAAAGACCATACTTTTGATGATATGGTCATTTGCCATGAAGTGACGTGTCTACTTTTTAGTATAGTGTCCAGATTTTTCAGGTCAGAGACTTCAGGTTTTGACTATTGGTGTAGCTTAATCAGAGATATTGTTGGCTATAGGCCAATTTTTAAGACTGTCCCCAGATCCTTAGCCTTTGGCCCATTTCTTAAACTATAACCCATCTCTAGACTCCAACTAATGGAATTTCACTTGTTTTACATGTCATATGCTAATGTTGCCCTTCTATGGGGTCGAGGATTCAGGCTTATTTTTCTTGATTCTGTTATCTTCTGGTTTCATATATTTCTTTTCTTCATTGTTAATGAATATTCTTTAAGGGAGCTGGACTTGTCTAAAAACTTTCAGGTTTCCATTTAAACTGTTATTTACCTAAACCCTTCATTTCCTATATGGGAAAACTGAGACCCAAGGAGATTAATTAATTTGACCTGTGGTAAACAAATGCCTCAAAGTTAAGGTTTGAAACTAGGTCTCCTCATTCCAGTCAGTATTCATTCAAATGAATTATCTTACTTTCCTCTGAGGAAGGAGAGAACATCTTAATCTCAGATTGTCAGAAAAGCCTTTATTAAAGAAGTGGAACTTCAGCTGATTCCTTAAGGCATAGTTGAATAGGCAGTATATTCTAGCAACATGGGGAATTCTGAACATAAAATCTCATCAAAGAATAGCCAATAATCCAAGTTAGCTGGGCTGGTTGGAGCTAGATTATGGGAGACCTTAAATTTTAATGTAACAAGTTTGTATTTTACCCTATTGGCAATATATAATCTCTATGAATAAGATTATTAAAAGAGAAAATTATTTAAGCATCTGTCAAGAATAGAAAGGAAGAAGAAAAAAATGAAAGTAGAGAGAATGATTAGGAAGTAATTTTAGCAATTCAGCTGAATAAGACATATTCACTATCCTTAAATACATTGTAAACGGTGATACAGATTAATTTTTGTGCTACAAGTGAAAATGAAGTATGAATAAACTTCTCCAAACAGAACTTTGTCCTAGGAGATGATTATTCAAAGTTGAATGAAAACAACATCTTTGTCCTCAAATCTCTTATAATCTACTAGAGAGATATGGTAATTATATCCATGTCATCATCAGTTATTTTCGCAGTAAATAGCATTATGTTATTAACTAAAGTGCTTTATGACAACTGTCACATTTATGAATCTGCTCTGATAGAGCTTCATTTCATTCTGTTGGCAATGTTAGCACGCACTTTACTGATTATATTTGCATTTTACCTTCAGGGCACCTCACTTGCAGACTTTTAGAAAGGAGTGTTATTTACTTACTGTAGCATTTTACATTTGTTTTATCCATCATGTTAATGTTAGTAAGAATTAGGCTCTAGAGAGGTAATATCATCTCTTAAAAATTGTCGTGAAGACAGAAAGCTGAAAATCAGAGGTGGAAAAGGAATCAAGGTGCATAGCCTACATTTCCAAGTGCATATTTCTTGCTCAAATTCACAGCCCCTGATCCAAAGAAGCAGCTATTAGGCTGCAAAGAGAATGTGTGAAGGATGGTGATGACTGAAAAGAGATCTCTGCCAGGAGGTTCTGGAACAGAGCCGATGAGGTCATGATAAATGTTTTAGCAAGGCTTTTTCTTTACCTTTACCTACTTTTCATGGGAAGGCCACACAAAGTTGCAAACAGCTTTCAGAACCCCAGCTCAGAGGCAGATACTTTGTCTCAATGCCCAACTTGTGACCTCCTAAATATGCTGCCCTTCAGTAAAGTTCTCTGAAAACTTTGAAAATGACCACTGGAATGACTGAGCAATGTCCTAATCTATATTGCTGATAACTTAGACTATGATTCAATTTAATTTATTTCACTTGAATTCATCAATAATTTATTAAACATCTTCTCTAAACAAGGTATTCTTTTATGTGTTTAGGATACACCAAAACAATTGCAAAAAGTTCTAGTCATTATTGCTATTGAGGATGGGGATCAGATGTGGGAAAGGGGGAAGGGCAATATGAACAGAGAAGAAAATACAAAATAATGACAGGAGACAGAGCACTCAAAATTGAGACTGAGAAGTTAAGGAGGAAGTGTCATCAGAGTTAAGCATCAAAGGGAACTAGAAATTCCAGGAGGAGGATAAAAGGGGAAAGGATAATAGCAGGCATGGAGAAGTGGCAATGTATGGATGTTTTATATGCTGTGGATAAAGTGTTGGCCTTAGATTCAGGAAGAATGAGTTCAATTCAGTCCTCAAGGAGATACTATCTATATGATCCCAGACAAGCCACTACATTTGGCTTCAATTGTGTTGTTTGTAAAAAGGGAATAATAATAGCATCTAACATCCAAGGTTGTTGGGAGAAAAGAATTAGATTATATTTATAAAGCTCTTTCAAAACTCTAAAGCTCTATATAAATGCTATTGTTATTGTCTTTGTTGTTATTATCAATGTTGGTGTATATAATTGTTCTTTTATGCCAGTTTCTTCTCTGACATAGGTACCATGTGCTGAGTGGAATTTAGATTGTATTTTTTTTTATTCTGACTAGAATCTTTGTAGTAATGTACTCAGAGAATATATACTTGACTGAGAAAAAATGTAGATGTCTATAGAGGTACTTGTTATTTAGTTGTTCAGTAATGTCCAATTCCTTCTGAATCTGTAGACTATATTTCACTATTGGATTTTCTTGGCAGAGGTACTGGAGTGGTTTGTTATTTCCTTCTCTAGTAGATTAAAGTAAATAGAGCTTAAGTGACCTGCCCAGGGTCACACAGCAAATAAATGTCTGAGGTTAGATTTTAATTCAGAACTTCGTAACTCCAGACCCAGTGCTTTCTCCATTGAGCCATATAACTACCCATGGAGACACTAACTGCATATAAAAATAGGTATGTGTATATTTAACACACATACATATACATATATATATACATATATACCTATATGCATATTTTATAGATAGATAAATAGATAGTGATAGACAGATAGTTGGATAGAGAGTTCATAGAACTATTAGCACCAGAGGTCTGACTTCCTGGTATTTGACACTGTAGCCTTAGTTTTGGCATTTATATCTATTGGACTTTATTTAACATCCAATAGAACCTTGGGTTTTTTGTAAATGAGGAGCTGAACCCAAAGAAAAAGCATTCTGCTGGTACAATAGCATTCTTCACTATACCAAGGTATTATATGCTGTGAAGACTATAAATGCACAGTACATTTGGGAGTCAGAAGAAGTCTAGAATTAATAAAATGTTCACCATGAGGAAAAATTGTTAAAAAGGCAAATGATATTTTCTTCTAAAATAGTAAGAAACTGGGAGTATCTGAGTAGCTCAGTGGATTGAAAGCCAGACCTAGAGATGGGAGGTCCTAGGTTCAAATTTGCCCTCAGACACTATCCAGCTGTGTGACCCTGGGTAAGTTACTTAACCCTCATTGCCTAGCCCTTACCACTCTTCTGCCTTGGAACCAATACACAGTATTGATTCCAAGTTTGAAGGAAAGGGTTTTAAAAAAGTAAAATAAAATTGTAAGAAACGGATTAATTAAAATGTCTCCAAGAGTTATGGATTTAATCCAACTCTTATGGGACCTTCAATTCTTATTTGCTAAACAGACATGCTCAATTTCAACAAATACTTCATGGGGACGGGTGGCACTGATTTTTATACTCCCAAACCTTCAAGATCTTTCTATCTAGTTGTAAAAAGACAATTTAGGAGCAATAACACTGCCTTCAATACAACTCTGTCATCAGCCACAGGATATAAATCAAGACTGAATATATTCTGAAGATTTGCCCAATGTCAACATTATTACAAGAGTTATCACCACATCTGGAAGGTTATTCAGAATATTCCCAGATAGGTAATTTCATGGAAGTGGACAAGGCTGTGGAAGGAGTATCATGCTGGAAACTACCCATAATAATAATATCATAAAAATGCTTTATATAGCCCCTTTCATGGAGTGACGTGTCTATTTCAGTTCCAGACCATTCTGATGATTGCTCATGTTTCAGTGACTTTTTGGTAGCTTACGCAAGTAACTCTCTGTCTCAAGGCAACTTCAGAAGCACAAATCTGGACTGTCTCAGTGGGACTAGTAGACCTATGACATAGTCTTCATTGGGATCCCAGAATGTCATTACCAAAATAGAGCTTGTGGAGAAAATACTCCTGCCCAAACATGTTTTATTTGCCAGAGGATGTTGAAATTCTGCCCTGCTGGCACACATTTTATTTACCATGATTGCTTTGCCTTCATGGGTTCGGACTTATTCTGTTTGGGTTGTGCTGGCCAAGGTCATCATCTCATCAATTTGGAGCCCACAAATTGCTATTAGTTAGGAGACTTTTTAGTCTCTATTCACAGCAAAGGCTGAGTGGAATCCCTGCCTTATTTAGGACGTGGCAGCGCTAACTTAGTCAGAGTTTCTTGGAGTCAGCCTGGGAAGAAGTCAGTTACCAAAGATGAGTCACTGCTTGTGAAAATCTTCTCTGCAACTTATTCACAGAATTCATACATTAATAAAAATATAAAATATGTTGTCTTTAGAGACACAGTATAAATATATAAATATACACACATACATATATATGTACATATATATATGATAAAAGGGGTTATTATATACCAATGATTTTATTTTTAGATATCTGTCAATATGATCTTGATTATGTTTTTGGGGTACAAATCCAGCAGTGCTATAGCTGGATCAAAGGGCAGACAGTCTTTTATCACCCTTTGGGCATAGTTACAAAGTGCCCTCCAGAATGGCTGGATCAATTCACAACTCCACCAGCAATGAATTAGTGTCCCTACTTTGCCACATCCCCTCCAGCATTCATTACTTTTGATAGCTGTCATGTTAGCCAATCTGCTAGGTGTGAGGTGATACCTCAGAGTTGCTTTGATTTGCATCTCTCTGATTATAAGAGATGTAGAGCACTTTCTTTGGCTGAGAACTGCCTGTTCATGTCCCTTGCCCATTTATCAATTGGAGAATGGCTTGATTTTTTGTACAATTGATTTAGCTCTTTGTAAATTTGAGTAATTAAACCTTTGTCATAGGTTTCTATGAAGGTTGTTTCCCAATTTGTTGCTACCCTTCTGATTTTGGTTACATTGGTTTTGTTTGTACAAAAACTTTTTAATTTGATGTATTCCAGATTATTTATTTTACATTTTGTAACTCTTTCTAAGTCTTGCTTGGTTTTGAAGTCTTTCCCTTCCCAAAGGACAGACATGTATGCTATTCTGTGTTTGCGTTATTTTCTTATAGTTTCCTTCTTTATGTTCAAGTCATTCGCCCATTTTGAATTTATCTTGGTGTAGGTTGTGAGGTGTTGATCTAAACCTAATCTTTCCCACACTGTCCTCCAACTTTCCCAGCAGTTTTTATAAAATAGTGGATTTTTGTCCCAAAAGCTTGGATCTTTGGGTTTGTCATATACTGTCTTGCTGAGGTCACTTGCCCCCAGTCTATTCCACTGATCCTCCTTTCTGTCTCTTAGCCAGTACCAGATTGTTCTGGTGACCGCTGCTTTATAATATAGTCTGAGATCTGGGACTGCAAGACCCCCTTCCTTTGTATTTTTTTTTCATTATTTCCCTGGATATCCTTGATCTTTTGTTATTCCAAATGAACTTTGATATATTTTTTTCTAAATCAGTAAAAAAAATTTTTGGAAGTTCCATGGGTATGGCACTGTGAGATTTAAAATGGTTGATGTCTTAAAATGTAGTGAATTAAAATGGTTGAGGTTATAAATTGTGATAGATATAAGAAAGGGTGAGTAAATTTGACCGCAGAAAATGTGTTTCACTACAGTGTCTTGGTTTTTTAAATTAAATATAAAGTGGTCACCAGGGAAATATTCCCAATTATTCAAATACCCAAGTCAACTGGGTTTTATAGAGATTTTTAATTAATAATATAATGAGGAATTAGAGAAAGAGAGAAAGAGTAGGAAAGGAATAATTATGAAGGGCCTCAAGCCAATATGGCCTAGACCTGAGTCTTAAGAGAGAGAATCAGTCAGTCAGTCTTTTAACACTCACCACAAGGTCTGCCTAAACAAGGATTCTAGTGACACCAGGCCAGCTCCATCTCAGCTGACTTCACCAGAGAGAGCTCCAGCGAGACCTCATTAGAGATTGTCCTCCAAGAGCTTCCCTTATCCAGAGCCTATCTCAAGAGATTCTTCCCAAATGATCCTCATCAGAGATCCTCCAAAAGGATTTCTCCAAAAGGATATCTCTCAAGGGATTCTCCTTTTTCTTATATAGGGGTTTTTCTCCCATGTCACCTCCCCTAAGTCCCTACATCTACCAATCACTGTAGACGCTTTCTAAAGGACTGCCCATCTAAATTCCTGCTAAGTCGACCAATCTCCTCAGAGAAAACACAGCTGAGTCAACTAATCTCATCAAGAGAAAACTTGCCCAACCCTTTTAGGTACCTAGCATCCCATTGTATCAATTCTAAAAAGAGGCCTGGCTCAAAGAACTCCTTGCCCCACCATAAACATGGATCCAAGTACTTTCTTTGTTTAGCAAGGAATTTTCTGCCCTAAAGCAGTCTTAAGTACAGGTAGAGTAGGGGTCCTCCCATAGCAAGGAGTTTTCTCCCTTAAGCAGTCTTAAGTCTTAAGGTCCTCCCATTTCTGATCCTGGCGAGTTCTCACATGAAAATGGGGAATGTTTCTCAGTAGGGAATTTGTTCCAATTAAGAATTCTGCGATGGGGAAATTTTTGACATTCACAAGTCTGAGAGATTTCAAGATTTACATCACTAAATAGATAGATGAGTTTGGGTAGCATAGTCATTTTTATTATATTGGCTCGTCGTACCCATGAGCAGTTAATGTTCTTCCAATTGTTCAAGTCTAGTTTTGGTTGTGTGGAAAGTGTTTGGTAGTTGTGTTCAAATACTTCCTGTGTTGGTCTTGGGAGATAGATTCCTAAGTATTTTATTTTGTCTAAGGTAATTTTGAATGGGATTTCTCTTTCTAGTTCTTGCTGCTGAGCTGTGTTGGAATTATATAGAAATGCTGATGACTTATGTGGGTTTATTTTGTATCCTGCAACTTTGCTGAAGTTGTTGATTATTTCGATTAGCTTTTTGGTTGAATCTCTAGGATCCTTTAAGTAGACCATCATGTCATCTGCAAAGAGTGATAATTTGGTCTCCTCCTTGCCTATTTTAATGCCTTCAATTTCTTTTTCTTCTCTAATTGCTACTGCTAGTGTTTCTAATACAATGTCAAATAATAAAGGTGATAATGGGCATCCTTGTTTCACTCCTGATCTTAATGGGAATGTATTTAGTTTATCCCCATTGCAGATGATATTAGTTGATGGTTTTAGATATATACTGTTTATTATTTTTAGGAATGACCATTCTATTCCTATGCTTTCTAGTGTTTTTAGTAGGAATGGGTGTTGTATTTTATCAAAGGCTTTTTCTGCATCTATTGAGATAATCATGAGGTTCTTGTTGGTTTGCTTGTTGATGTGGTCAATTATGTGGATGGTTTTCCTAATGTTGAACCAGCCCTCCATCCCTGGTATAAATCCTACTTGATCATGGTGGATGACCCTTCTGATCACTTGCTGGAGTCTTTTTGCTAGTATCCTATTTAAGATTTTTGCATCTATATTCATTAGGGAGATTGGTCTATAATTTTCTTTCTCTGTTTTTGGCCTGCCTGGCTTTAGAATTAGTACCATGTTTCTGTCATGAAAGGAGTTTGGTAGAACTCCCTCTTTGCTTATTATGTCAAATAATTTGTATAGTATTGGAGATAGCTGTTCTTTGAATGTTTGATAGAATTCACTGATGAAACCATGAGGCCCTGGGGATTTTTTCTTAGGAAGTTCATTGATGGCCTGTTGGATTTCTTTTTCTGATATGGGATTATTTAAGAAATCTATTTCTTCTTCTGTTAGTCTAGGAAATTTATATTTTTGTAAATATTCATCCATATCACCTAGGTTGGTATATTTATTGTCATATAATTGGACAAAGTAATTTCTAATGATTGCCTTAATTTCCTCTTCATTGGAGGTGAGATCCCCCTTTTCATCCTTGATGCTGTTAATTTGCCTTTCTTCTTTCCTTTTTTTAAATTAGATTGACCAGTACTTTGTCTATTTTGTCTGTTTTTTCAAAGTACCAGCTTCTAGTCTTGTTTATGAGCTCAATAGTTCTGTCACTTACGATTTTATTAATTTCTCCCTTAATCTTTAAGATCTCTAGTTTGGTTTTCTTCTGGGGGTTTTTAATTTGTTCTTTCTCAAGTTTTTTGATTTGCATTTCCAATTCCTTGATCTCTTTCCTCCCTAATTTGTTAATATATGCACTCAGGGATATTAATTTTCCTCTAAGTACTGCCTTGGCTGCATCCCATGAGGTTTGAAAGGATGTCTCACCATTGTCATTTTCCTCAACAAAATTATTAATTGTTTCTATGATTTCTTCTCTAACTAACCAATTTTGGAGTATCATATTATTTAATTTCCAAATAATTTTTGATTTGGCTCTCCATGTACTCTTGCAGATCAATATTTTTATTGCCTTGTGATCTGAAAAGGCTGCATTTATTATTTCTGCTTTTCTGCATTTGAGTGCCATGTTTCTGTGACCTAGTGTATGATCTCTTTTTGTGAATGTGCCATGTGGTGCTGAGAAGAAGGTGTATTCCTTTTTGTCCCTGTTTATTTTCTCCATATGTCTATTAACTCTAATTTTTCTAAGATTTCATTCACCCCTTTTACCTCTTTCTTATTTATTTTTTGGTTTGACTTATCTAAATTTGATAGTGGTTGGTTCAAGTCTCCCACTAATATAGTTTTACTGTCTATTTCCTCCTTCAATTCTCCTAGTTTCTCCATTAAAAATTTGGATGCTATACCATTTGGTGCATATGTGTTGATTAGTGATATTTCCTCTTTTTCTATATTCCCTTTTAACAGAATATATTTACCATTCCTATCCCTTTTAATCAGGTCTATTTTTGCTTTGGCTTTGTCAGATATCATGATTGGAACTCCTGCCTTCTTTCTATCAGTTGAGGCACAAAAGGTCTTACTCCAACCTTTAATTCTAACCTTTTGAATGTCAACCCACCTCATATGTGTTTCTTTTTTTTTTTTTAATATATTTTATTTGATCATTTCCAAGCATTATTCGTTAAAGACATAGATCATTTTCTTTTCCTCCCCCCCACCCCCCATAGCCGACGCGTAAGTCCACTGGGCATTAGATGTTTTCTTGATTTGAACCCATTGCTTTGTTGATAGTATTTGCATTAGAGTGTTCATTTAAAGTCTATCCTCTGTCATGTCCCCTCAACCTCTGTATTCAGGCAGTTGCTTTTTCTCGGTGTTTCCACTCCCATAGTTTATCCTTTGCTTATGAATGGTGTTTTTTTTTTTCTCCTGGATCCCTGAAAGTTGTTCAGGGACATTACACCGCCCCTAATGGAGAAGTCCATTACGTTCGATTATACCACAGTGTATTAGTCTCTGTATACAATGTTCTCCTGGTTCTGCTCCTCTCGCTCTGCATCACTTCCTGGAGGTTGTTCCAGTCTCCATGGAACTTCTCCACTTTATTATTCCTTTGAGCACAATAGTATTCCATCACCAACATATACCACAGTTTGTTCAGCCATTCCCCAATTGATGGGCATCCCCTCGTTTTCCAGTTTTGGGCCACCACAAAGAGCGCAGCTATGAATATTTTTGTACAAGTCTTTGTGTCCATTATCTCTTTGGGATACAGACCCAGCAGTGCTATGGCTGGGTCAAAGGGTAGATATTCTTTTGTCGCCCTTTGGGCATAGTTCCAAATTGCCCTCCAGAATGGTTGGATCAGTTCACAACTCCACCAGCAATGAATTAATGTCCCTACTTTGCCACATCCCCTCCAGCATTCATTACTTTCCTCTGCTGTTATGTTAGCCAATCTGCTAGGTGTGAGGTGATACCTCAGAGTTGTTTTGATTTGCATCTCTCTGATTATAAGAGATGTGGAACACTTCTTCATGTGCTTGTTAATAGTTTTGATTTCTTTATCTGAGAACTGCCTATCCATTTCCCTTGCCCATTTATCAATTGGAGAATGGCTTGATTTTTTGTACAATTGATTTAGCTCATTATAAATATGAGTAATTAAACCTTTGTCAGAGGTTTCTATGAAGATTTTTTCCCAATTTGTTGTTTCCCTTCTGATTTTAGTTATATTGGTTTTGTTTGTACAAAAGCTTTTTAGTTTGATGTAGTCAAAATTATTTATTTTACATTTTGTGATTCTTTCTATATCTTGCTTGGTTTTAAAGCCTTTCCCCTCCCAAAGGTCTGACATGTATACTATTCTGTGTTTACCCAATTTACTTATGGTTTCCTTCTTTATGTTTAAGTCACTCACCCATTTTGAATTTATCTTGGTGTAGGGTGTGAGGTGTTGATCTATTCCTAATCTCTCCCACACTGTCTTCCAATTTTCCCAGCAGTTTTTATCGAATAGTGGATTTTTGTCCCAAAAGCTGGGATCTTTGGGTTTATCGTATACTGTCTTGCTGAGGTCGTTTTCCCCCAGTCTATTCCACTGATCTTCCTTTCTGTTTCTTAGCCAGTACCAAATTGTTTTGATGACTGCTG
The DNA here is from genome assembly GCF_027887165.1 of Monodelphis domestica. Taxonomy (NCBI): domain Eukaryota; kingdom Metazoa; phylum Chordata; class Mammalia; order Didelphimorphia; family Didelphidae; genus Monodelphis; species Monodelphis domestica. The sequence goes on along the minus strand of NC_077228.1, from coordinate 219,301,913 downwards.
CTTTGTAATATAGTTTGAGGTCTGGGACTGCAAGGCCCCCATCATATGTGTTTTTTTTCATTATTTCCCTGGATATCCTTGATCTTTTGTTCTTCCAAATGAACTTTGTTATGGTTTTTTCTAAATCAGTGAAGAAGTATTTTGGTAGTTCAATGGGTATGGCACTAAATAGATAAATAAGTTTGGGTAGGATGGTCATTTTTATTATATTGGCTCGTCCTATCCATGAGCAGTTAATGTTTTTCCAATTGTTCAAGTCTAGTTTTAGTTGTGTGGCGAGTGTTTTGTAGTTGTGTTCATATAGTTCCTGTGTTTGTCTTGGGAGATAGATTCCTAGGTATTTTATTTTGTCTAAGGTGATTTTGAATGGGATTTCTCTTTCTAGTTCTTGCTGCTGAGCTGTGTTGGAGATATATAGAAAAGCTGATGATTTATGTGGGTTTATTTTGTATCCTGCAACTTTGCTAAAGTTGTTGATTATTTCAATTAGCTTTTTGGTTGAATCTCTAGGATTCTTTAAGTAGACCATCATGTCATCCGCAAAGAGTGATAACTTGGTCTCCTCCTTGCCTATTCTGATGCCTTCAATTTCTTTATCTTCTCTAATTGCTACTGCTAGTGTTTCTAGTACAATGTCAAATAGTAGAGGTGATAATGGGCATCCTTGTTTCACTCCTGATCTTATTGGGAATGCATCTAGTTTATCCCCATTGCAGATGATATTAGCTGTTGGTTTTAGATATATACTGTTTATTATTTTTAGGAATGACCCTTCTATTCCTATGCTTTCTAGTGTTTTTAATAGGAATGGGTGTTGTATTTTATCAAAGGCTTTTTCTGCATCTATTGAGATAATCATGTGGTTCTTGCTAGTTTGCTTGTTGATGTGGTCAATTATGTGGATGGTTTTCCTAATGTTGAACCAGCCCTGCATCCCTGGTATGAATCCTACTTGATCATGGTGAATGATCCTTCTGATCACTTGCTGGAGTCTTTTTGCTAGTATCCTATTTAAAATTTTTGCATCTATATTCATTAGGGAGATTGGTCTATAGTTTTCTTTCTCTGTTTTTGACCTGCCTGGTTTTGGAATCAGTACCATGTTTGTGTCGTAAAAGGAGTTTGGTAGAACTCCCTCTTTGCTTATTATGTCAAATAGTTTGTATAGTATTGGGGTTAATTGTTCTCTGAATGTTTGATAGAATTCACAGGTGAATCCATCAGGCCCTGGGGATTTTTTCTTAGGAAGTTCTTTGATGGCTTGATGGATTTCAATTTCTGATATGGGATTATTTAAGAATTCTATTTCCTCTTCTGTTAGTCTAGGCAGTTTGTATTTTTGTATATATTCATCCATTTCTCCTAAATTGGTGTATTTATTGCCATATAATTGGGCAAAGTAATTTCTAATGATTGCCTTAATTTCCTCCTCATTGGAGGTGCTGTCCCCCTTTTCATCTTTAATGCTGTGAATTTGCTTTTCTTCCTTCCTTTTTTTAATTAGATTGACCAGTACTTTGTCTATTTTGTTTGTTTTTTCAAAGTACCAGCTTCTTGTCTTATTTATTAAATCAATAGTTCTATCACTTTCGATTTTATTAATTTCTCCCTTAATTTTTAGGATTTCTAATTTGGTTTTCTGCTGGGGGTTTTTAATTTGATCGCTTTCGAGTTTTTTCAATTGCATTTCCAATTGATTGATCTCTGCTCTCCCTTGTTTGTTAATATGAGCTTTCAGGGATATGAATTTGCCTCTGATTACCGCTTTGGCTGCATCCCAAAAGGTTTGAAAGGATGTTTCGCCATTGTCATTTTCCTTGATGAAATTATTAATTGTTTCTATGATTTCTTCTTTAGCTAAACGGTTTTGGAGTATCATATTGTTTAATTTCCAATTGGTTTTAGATTTGGTTTTCCATGTACCATTACTAATCATTATTTTTATTGCCTTGTGATCTGAGAAGGCTGCATTCATTATTTCTGCTTTTTTGCATTTGTGTGCTATGTTTCTGTGACCTAATGTATGGTCAATTTTTGTGAATGTGCCATGTGGTGCTGAGAAGAAGGTGTATTCCTTTTTATCCCTATTTATTTTTCTCCATATGTCTATTAATTCTAATTTTTCTAAGATTTCATTCACTTCTTTTACCTCTTTCTTATTTATTTTTTGATTTGATTTATCTAAATTTGATAATGGTTGGTTTAAGTCTCCCACTAGTATGGTTTTATTGTCTATTTCTTCCTTCAATTCTCCTAGTTTCTCCATTAGAAATTTGGGTGCTATATTATTTGGTGCATACATGTTGATTAATGATATTTCCTCATTGTCTAGAGTCCCTTTTAACAAAATATAATTACCTTCCCTATCCCTTTTGATCAGGTCTATTTTTGCATTGGCTTTATCAGATATCATGATTACCACTCCTGCCTTCTTTCTATCAGTTGAGGCCCAGAAGGTCTTACTCCATCCTTTAATTCTGACCTTGTGGGTGTCAACCCGCCTCATGTGTGTTTCTTGAAGACAACATATGGTAGGGTTTTGGATTCTAATCCATTCAGCTATTCGTCTACGTTTTATGGGTGAGTTCATCCCATTCACGTTCAAAGTTATGATTGTCATTTGTGGACTCCCTGGCATTTTGATTGCCTTCCCTAATTCTAACCTTTTCTTCTTCGGCTCTACCTTTTAGTCCAGTGATTTACTTTGAATCAGTCCCCCTTGTCCCCTCCCTTGATGTTTCCCTTTTTAGTCCCTCCCTTTTTGTTCCCTCCCCCTCCCCCCTCTCTTTCCCTCCCTTTTTGTTCTCCCTCTCCCCCTCCCCCCCTTGGTTTTCCCTTCTCCTTACCCTTGTTGGGTAAGATAGAATTCAAGATCCCAATGGATCTGGATGTTTTTCCCTCTCAGAGTTGATTTCCCTGAGATTGAGGTTTAAGTAACCCCCCCCCCCCTCTCTTCCTCTCCTTCTTATAGGAGTTTTCTTCCCCTCCCCTTCCCCTGTGAATCTTTGTGTGAGAACCATTATTCTATTTGGTCTTTCTTTACCCCCTATTTATACATTACATTTTCCCCACATATTAGTATACATAGGTTGATATAAATGTAGTCCTTATAGAAGAGAGTTTGAGTAAAAGAAGATAACATTTTTCCCCTTTCCTTAATATTTACCTTTTCAGGTATTCCTTGCTCTTTGATTTTCGGTATCAAACTTTCCACAGAGCTCTGGTCTTTTCTTTGCAAAAAGTTGGAAGTCTTCTATTTTGTTGAATGCCCATACTCTCCCTTGGAAGTATATAGTCAGTTTTGCTGGGTAGCTGATTCTTGGTTGGAGACCCAGCTCTCTTGCCTTTCTGAAGATCATGTTCCATGCCTTACGATCATTCAGCGTAGAACTTGCAAGGTCTTGTGTGATCCTGATTGGCATTCCTTTATATCTAAATTGTCTTTTTCTGGCTTCCTGTAGGATTTTTTCTTTTGTTTGATAGCTTTGGAATTTGGCAATTACATTCCTGGGAGTTGTCTTTTGGGGGTTTAGTGTAGAAGGTGTTCTGTGAGCTCTGTCAGTGGATGTATTGCCCCCTTGTTCTAGAATCTCTGGGCAATTTTCTTTGATTATATCTTGTATCACCATGTCCAGTTTGGTGTTTATTTCTGGCTTTTCTGGGAGTCCAATTATTCTTAAATTTTCTCTTCTCCCCCTGTTTTCCAGATCTATCACCTTGTCGGTGAGATATTTTATGTTCTCTTCTAATTTCTTGGTGTTTTGGCTTTGCTTTATTAGTTCTTGCTTTAAAGCCTGGTTTTCTTTTACAGTTTGGTCAAACTGGTTTTGTAGATGCGTGAATTTCTTTTGCATCATTTCCCACTTTTCCTCCCAGAGGGCTTCCATCTTTTTGGTCCTTTCTGATTCAAATTCTTCATGGGTTTGTGGAGAGTTTCTATTTCCTTTGGAAGATTTTGGAGAATTTTCTTGTATATCTTCTTCTATCTGCTCTGTATTTTGTATTTTGGCTCCATAGAATGTGTCCAGAGTCGCCCCTTTCTTCTTATTTTTCTTGGTATTTTGGGGCTTCTGTGCTTCTGTGGAATTTGTCATCTCTGAACGTGGAGGATTGGCTTTTCTTGTCTTTGTCTGGTGATCAGTGGCTTTAGTCCTGGGCAGATGTTGGTTCTATGAGCGTTCCCTGGGTTAAACTGAATATGCCTCACTGGAACTGGAATGGAAGGGTCGGACCACGAGGCCACACTCTCCCCCTGGCTCGATTTCCGGAAGTTGCCTTCAGAATCCCTGGCCGTGAGGCTGTTTCGTCGGCCTGCGGGGGGATGGGCTGCCGCTTCCCCAAGCTCCGAAAGCACAGACTTTCACTGAGACTTGGATAGCAGGATCCAGCCCCTGAGGCTGTCTTGCCCACCCTGAGGGTTGCTGTTGTTTTGACCAGCTCTCTGCAGCGGAGGCCCCAGGCAGTAACTTTCACCCGGACCGACCAGCTCTTTGCAGCGGAGGCCCCAGGCAGTAACTTTCACCCGGACCGACCAGCTCTTTGCAGCGGAGGCCCCAGGCAGTAACTTTCACCCGGACCGACCAGCTCTCTGCAGCGGAAGCCCCAGGCAGTAACTTTCACCCGGACTGGGACTTGGGTAGAAGACCCTGAGGGTTGTTGTTCCTCAGACCCTGCTCTCTGAGCCCGGCGCGGCTGCCGCTTCCGGGAGCCTTGGACTCTGCGCTCCTACCCCTGAGGTCCAAGGGATCTCGGGTTCTGGCTTTTAAGGGGAGCCGTACCTTTTGAACCGGGTCCAGGTCCAGGAGGAGGGTTCCCAGGGTCTGTGCTGTTGATCGTTTTGAATTTCGGCGCCTTAGGAGCTTCTAGTTTGAGATCGGTCGGGAAGGGTTTTCCGGAGATCTGAACTTCAGCTTTCTCTAAGCCGCCATCTTAACCGGAAGTCCTCATATGTGTTTCTTGAAGACAACAAACAAATGGTAGGGTTTTGGGTTCTAATCCAATCTGCTATTTGTCTACATTTTATGGGTGAGTTCATCCCATTCACGTTCAAAGTTATGATTGTCATTTGTGGATTCGCTGGCATTTTGATATCTTCCCCTACTTCTGACCTTTCTTCTTTAGCTATCTCCTTTTGAACCAGTGATTTACTTTAGGTCAGTCCCACTAGTCCCCTCCCTTGATATGCCTCCCTTTCTAGCCCCCCCCCCCCCATTTTTATGCTCCCTTCCCTTCCTCCCTCTCCTTCCCTCCCTTTTTATACTCCCTCCCCAGTCCCCCTCCTTAATTTTCCTTTCCTTCTTGCCCTGTTGGATAAGATAGAATTCTGGATCCCACTGGATTTAGATGTTCTTACCTCTCAGATTTGATTTCACTGAGAGTAAGGTTTAAGTAATTCCACTTCACGCTCTCTTCCTCTCCTTCTCATATGAGAGTTCTTCCCCTCCCCTTCCCATGTGTATCTTTATATGGGAAAGTTTATTCTATTAAGTCCTCCCCTATTTCTTGAAGTAAATCTTAGTGTTATTGATGGTTCACCCCCTTCCTTTTCCTTTCTTTGCCCCCACTTTCCCCAAATTTTCTTAATGCCCCAACACGAAACATTTTCCACACATATTAATATATATAATTTGATATAAATGTAGTCCTTATAGAAGAGAATTTGACTCAAAGAAAAAGATAAAGTTTGTCTCCTTTTCCCTTTCTTTCATATTAACCTTTTCATGTTTCTCTTGCTTTCTGTGATTGGATGTCAAATTTTCCACTATGTTCTGGTCTTTTCTTAGCAAATGCTTGGAAATCTTCTATTTTGTTGAATGCCCATACTTTCCCCTGGAAGTATATAGTCAGTTTTGCTGGGTAGTTTATTCTTGGTTGGAGACCCAGCTCTCTTGCCTTTCTCAATATCATGTTCCATGCTTTGAGGTCTCTTAGTGTGTTAGCTGCTAGGTCATGTGTGCTCCTTATGGAAGCCCCCCCCACCCCCCTATATCTGAAGCTTATTTTCTTGGCTTCTTTTAGGATTTTCTCCTTTTCTTTTAAGTTCTTGTATTTAGCAATTACATTCCTAGGGGTTATCTTTTGGGGATTTAGTATAGAGGGTGTTCTATGAACCCTTTCTATTTCTATTTTGCCCCCTTGCTCCAGAATGTGTGGGCAGTTTTCGTTTATAATCTCCTGTAGAATAACATCGAGTTCATTGTTTATCTCTGGTATTTCTGGGAAACCGATAATTCGGAGGTTTTCTCTTCTTCCTCTATTTTCCAAGTCTGTGATCTTCTCAGTGAGATATTTTATGATTTCTTCTTATTCATTAATTTTTGGGGTTTGCTTATTGATTCTTGCTGTTTTATGATCTCACTTTCTTCGAGTTGCTTAATTCTGGTCATTAAGGACTGGTTTTGCTTTTCAGCTTTGTCTGCCCTTCTATTGGATGCCTCCAGCTCTTTTTCCAATTAAGTGGTCTTATCTGTCCGACTGCTGATCTCTTTCTCCCATTTTTCTTTCCAGGTTTCCATCTTTTGGGTAAGTTCCAGTTTGAGATCTTCCAGAGCTTGTTGATAGTTTCCATTTTGGGAGGTATGTTCTGATTTTATTTTATTTTTTTGGATTTCTTCCTCATTCTCTTCTTTTACTTGGGTACTTCCACCATAAAAGTTTTCAATAGTCACCTTTTTCCTTTCTTCCTGGAGGCTTGATTTTGGGCCGTGTGAGCAATCTTTTTGGTGGTTTTATTCCACTTTCCTTTTTGGTCTGGAGTCTAGGTGATATTGGCGGGTTTTCTGTGAATTTAGGTTGCCACAGACTAGCTCTTCCCAGCCTCTGAGGTTTCTTAGAGTGCTGGGCCCCTGATCACAGACAAACGGCCAAGATGTTCAGCTTTGCCCAGATACTCAGCGCATGGTCCACCCCTGGTGTTTAGCTCTGCCCAGATGCTAAGCGCAACTGCCCTGAGTATGGCTCCCTGGGCTCCCTGTGCTCAGTGCAGGATTCTCCCGTTAACCCCCCCTCCCGAGATGTTTGTTCCTGGAAGTCCCCAGATCCCAAGGACCCTGGAGTTCCCCCCCCCCAGACAGAGATGTTATCCACTCACTCGCTGTCCCAGTGAGTGCTCCGATAACTCACTCTAGTTTGGTGAGGGAGGTGGGGGGCGGAAGGGAGGTTCAGTTCATGTTTCTGTGCAAGCTTTTCCTCCTTCTTATTATAGTGTGGAAATGTTCAAACCCCATGTACCTTAGCCTCTGTGGGGTACTGGGGAGTACTGGGGAGTCCTTCTGTTCCTCCAAAGGTGATTTTTTTTTAAATATATTTTATTTGATCATTTCCAAGCATTATTCGTTAAAGACATAGATCATTTTCTTTTCCTCCCCCCCACCCCCCATAGCCGACACGTAAGTCCACTGGGCATTAGATGTTTTCTTGATTTGAACCCATTGCTTTGTTGATAGTATTTGCATTAGAGTGTTCATTTAAAGTCTATCCTCTGTCATGTCCCCTCAACCTCTGTATTCAGGCAGTTGCTTTTTCTCGGTGTTTCCACTCCCATAGTTTATCCTTTGCTTATGAATGGTGTTTTTTTTCTCCTGGATCCCTGAAAGTTGTTCAGGGACATTACACCGCCCCTAATGGAGAAGTCCATTACGTTCGATTATACCACAGTGTATTAGTCTCTGTGTACAATGTTCTCCTGGTTCTGCTCCTCTCGCTCTGCATCACTTCCTGGAGGTTGTTCCAGTCTCCATGGAACTTCTCCACTTTATTATTCCTTTGAGCACAATAGTATTCCATCACCAACATATACCACAGTTTGTTCAGCCATTCCCCAATTGATGGGCATCCCCTCGTTTTCCAGTTTTGGGCCACCACAAAGAGCGCAGCTATGAATATTTTTGTACAAGTCTTTGTGTCCATTATCTCTTTGGGATACAGACCCAGCAGTGCTATGGCTGGGTCAAAGGGTAGATATTCTTTTGTCGCCCTTTGGGCATAGTTCCAAATTGCCCTCCAGAATGGTTGGATCAGTTCACAACTCCACCAGCAATGAATTAATGTCCCTACTTTGCCACATCCCCTCCAGCATTCATTACTTTCCTTTGCTGTTATGTTAGCCAATCTGCTAGGTGTGAGGTGATACCTCAGAGTTGTTTTGATTTGCATCTCTCTGATTATAAGATATGTAGAACACTTCTTCATGTGCTTGTTAATAGTTTTGATTTCTTTATCTGAGAACTGCCTATCCATTTCCCTTGCCCATTTATCAATTGGAGAATGGCTTGATTTTTTGTACAATTGATTTAGCTCATTATAAATATGAGTAATTAAACCTTTGTCAGAGGTTTCTATGAAGATTTTTTCCCAATTTGTTGTTTCCCTTCTGATTTTAGTTATATTGGTTTTGTTTGTACAAAAGCTTTTTAGTTTGATGTAGTCAAAATTATTTATTTTACATTTTGTGATTCTTTCTATATCTTGCTTGGTTTTAAAGCCTTTCCCCTCCCAAAGGTCTGACATGTATACTATTCTGTGTCCTCCAAAGGTGATTTTTATGCTTCTTTGATGTAGTCTATTTTGTTCTGTGCCGGGGAGAGGAAGCATGTAAAGTCTAGATTTCAGCCATGATTCTCATGTACTTTTAATAGTTTTGATTTCTTTGGCTGAGAACTGCCTTTTCATGCCCCTTGCCCACTTATCAATTGGAGAATGGCTTGATTTTTTTCTACAATTGTTTTAGTTCTTAATAAATCTGAATGTTTAGACCTTTGTCAGAGGTTTTTGTTTTGAAGATTGTTTCCCATTTTGTTGCTTCTCTTCTAATTTTTGATGCATTAGTTTTGTTTCTACAAAAACCTTTTAATTTGATGTAATCAAAATTATTGATTTTATATTTTTTGATTTTTTTCTAGCTCATGCTGAGTTTTAATGTCTTTCCTTTCCGAAATGTCTGACAAGTATACTATTCTGTGTTTGCCTAATCTGCCTATAATTTCTTCTTTATATTCAGGTCATTCAGCTATTCTGCGTTTGTCTTGGTGTAGGGTATGAGATGTTGGTCCCAACCTAATCTCTCCCATACTGTCTTCAATTTTCCCAGAATTTTTTATCAAATACTTGGTTTTGATCCCCAAAAGTGGGATCTTTGGATTTATCAAAGACTGTCTTAATGAGGCCATTTATCCCTAGTCTATTCCACTCATCCTCCTTTCTGTCTCTTAGCCAGTACCATATAGTTTTGGTGACCAATGCTTTATAGTATAGTTTGAGATCTGGGACTGCACGGCCTCCTTTCTTTGCATTTTTTTTTTCATGATTTCAATAGATATCCTTAATCTTTTGTCCTTTCAAATGAACTTTGTTATTTTTTTTCTAATTCAGTAAAAAAAAAAATTTTTTTGGTAGTTCAATGGGTACAGCACTAATTAATTTAGGCAGAATTATCATTTTCATTATGTTAGCTCTTACTACCCATGAGCAATCAATTTTTCTCTAATTGTTTAGATCTAGGTTTAATTGTGTGGATAGTGTTTTGTAGTTGTGTTCATATATTTCCTGTGTTTGTCTTGGCAGATAGATTCCTAAGTATTTTATATTGTCTTGGGTTATTTTAAATGGAATTTTTCTTTCTAATTTTTGCTGCTGAAATGCATTGTAGATATATAGAAATCCTGATGACTTATGCGGCTTTATTTTGTATCCTGCGACTTTGCTAAAGTTGTTGATTATTTCGACTAGCTTTTTGATTGATTCTCTAGGACTCTTTAAGTAGATCATTATATCATCCACAAAGAGGGATAGCTTAGTCTCCTCATTGCCAATTTTAATACCTTCAATTTCTTTTTCTTCTCTAATTGCTACTGCTAGTGTTTCTAGTACAAAGTTAAATAATAAATGTGATAATGGGAATCCTTGTTTCACTCCTGATGTTATTGGGAAGGCTTTTAGTTTGTCCCCATTGCAGATGATGTTTGCTGATGGTTTTAGATATATATCCTGTTTTTTATTTTTAGGAAAGGGTCCTTCTATTCCTATACTTTCTAGTGTTTTCAATAGGAATTGGTGTTGTAATTTATCAAAGGCTTTTTCTACATGTATTGAGATAATCATGTGATTTTTGTTGGTTTGCTTGTTAATATGTTAGGACTGGTTCGATGAGAACAACACTGCTATTGAAGACCTACTGAGCAAGAAGAACAAAGCCTTTATGCAGTGGCAAAATAACCCAAATTCTGGTCCTAAAAAGGACAGATTCAAGTCTCTCCAAGCTACGGCACAGCGTGAGATCAGGAAGATGCAAGACCGATGATGGGAAAAAAAGGCAGAAGAAATCCAGCGGTTTGGTGAAATGAAAAACTACAAACAATTTTCCGTGCCCTCAAGACTGTCTATGGGCCATTAAAACCCACCACCACTCCCTTGCTATCCTCTGAAGGTGACACTCTCATAAAAGATAAAAAAGGCATCAGCAACAGGTGGAAAGAACACTTCAGTCAACTTCTCAAACGACCCTCTTCAGTCGACCAAAGCGCCCTTGACCAGATCCCCCAAAACCTCTCCATTGAACAATTTGATGCCCCTCCTTCAATAGAGGAAGTCCAAAAAGCCATTAAACAAATGAGTGCAGATAAGTCACCCGATAAAGACGGGATCGCAACCAAGGTGTACAAGGCCTTAAATGGAAAGGCACTCCAGGCATTCCACATAGTGCTGACCAGCATAGGGGAAGAGGAAGACATGCCCCTAGAACTCAGAGATGCCTCCATCTTGCCCTATACAAGAACAAACGCTCACGAGCAGCCTGTGACAACTACAGAGGCATCTCACTACTCTCCACTGCTAATAGATCCTCGCTTGTGTTATACTCAACAGACTCCTATTATCTGTTTCAGAGCAGAACCTGCCTGAATCACAATGTGGCTTCCCACCAGATCGCAGCACCATCGACATGGTCTTCATGGTGAGGCAAATGCAGGAAAAATGCCTTGAGCAGAACCTGAGTCTCTACATTGTCTTCATAGACCTGCCAAAGGCTTTCAACACAGTGAACAGGGACGCATTTTGGGTGATCCTCAGCAAGCTCGGTTGCCCAACAAAATTCGTCAAACTGATCCAGCTCTTTCATGTCGACATGACAGGGGAAGTCCTATCTGGTGGAGAGACTTCCGATTGCTTCAACATCTCCAGTGGTGTGAAACAAAGCTGTGTCCTCACTCCAGTACTATTCAACCTATTTTTCACCCAAATATTACGACATGCTGTGATGGATCTAGACCTGGGCATCTACATCAAATACCGACTGGATGGTTCACTATTTGACCTTCGCCGCCTGACTGCAAAAACAAAGACAACAGAGAGACTCATCCTGGAAGCTCTCTTTGCAGATGACTGTGCTCTCATGGCCCACCAAGAAAATCATCTCCAAACCATTGTGGACAGGTTCTCCACCAAAACAAAACTGTTTGGCCTGACTACCAGCCTCAGCAAAACAGAGGTACTCTTCCAACCTGCACCAGGGAGGCCAACTAACCAGCCGTCCATTACAATTGGCGGCACACAGCTTTCTAACATCAACACTTTCAAGTACCTGGGCAGCACCATAGCCAACAACTGGTCCCTAGACCACGAGATTAATGCCAGGATCCAAAAGGCCAGCCAGGCACTCGGGCGGCTGAGCTCCAAAGTCCTCCAACACAAAGGTGTAATCAATGCGACGAAGCTCATAGTGTATAATGCAGTGGTCCTCAGCTCCCTCCTGTATGGTTGTGAGACATGGACACTGTACTGGAAGCACATGAAACAGCTGGAGCAATTCCACCAATGCTCTCTCCGGTCAATCATGAGGATCCGATGGCAGGACCGAATCACCAATCAGGATGTCCTCGACAGAGCCAACTCCACCAGCATCGAAGTAATGGTCCTCAAAACCCAGTTATGATGGTCTGGACACGTCATCCGCATGGACCCACAGTGAATACCAAGACAGGTATTCTATGGTGAACTGTCAGCTGGACTCAGAAAACAAGGCCGACCAAAAAAGAGATTCAAGGATCAGCTAAAGTCCAACTTGAAGTGGGCTGGCACCACTTCACCAAAGTGACTAGAACTCGCTGCTTCTGACAGAAGCAGCTGGCAAACCCACATTAACCATGCCACCATCACCTTTGAAGATGAGCGACGTCAACCTCTTGCAGCTGCTCTTGAACACCGACACCAGGCCACAAACGCTCCTCCTGTAACAACTGGAGTCCATTTCCCCATGTTCCACAAAATTTGCGCCTCAGCCTTTGGACTCCAAAGCCACATGAGGCTACACCGTTGATGAAACTGCACAAAGACAATAGTCATTCTTGATCACTGAGATACTACCACTATGTTCAATTATGTGGATGATTTTCCTAATATTGAACCATCCTTGCATTCCTGGTATGAACCCTACCTGTTTGATATTGATTAACCTTTGTGATCACTTGCTGGAGTCTTTTTCCTAGTATCCTCTTTAAGATTTTTGCATCCATATTCATTAAGGAGATTGAGCTATAGTTTTCTTTCTCTGTTTTTGACCTGCCTGACTTTGGGATCAGAACCATATTTGGGTCATGAAAGGAATTTGGTAGAACTCCTTCTTTGCTTATTCTGTCAAATAGTTTGTTTAATATTGGCTTTAGTTGTTCTTCGAATGTTTGATAGAATTCATTTTTTAATCCATCTGGACCTGGGGATTTTTTCTTAGGGAATTCTTTGATGGCTTGTTCAATTTCATTTTCTGATATGGAGTTGTTTAGGTAATCTATTTCTTCCTCAGGCTAGGCAATTTATATTTTTGTATTTAATCATCCATATCATATAGATTGCCATATTTGTTGCCATATAATTGGGCATAATAGTTTTTAATCATTGCCTTAATTTTCTCTTCTTTAGAGGTAAGGTTTCCCTTTTCATCTTGGATACTGTTTATTTGCTTTTCTTCTTTCTGTTTTTTAAATAGACTGACCAGTACTTTGTCTATTTTATTCGTTTTTTCAAAGTACCAGCTTCTTGTCTCATTTATGAAATCAATAGTTCTTTGACTTTCAATTTTATTAATTTCTCCTTTGATTCTTAGGATCTCTAATTTAGTCTTAATCTGAGCATTTTTAATTTGTTCACTTTCTAGATTTTTAATTTGCATGCCCAATTCATTGATCTCTGCTCTCCCTAATTTGTTAATATATTAACTCAAGGATGTAAATTTCCCCATGAGTATAGCTTTGGCTGCATCCCATAAGTTTTGAAAGGATGTCTTATCATTGTCATTTTCCTCAATGAATTTATTAATTGTTTCTATGATTTATTCTTTGACTAACCAGTTTTGGAGAATTGTATTATTTAATTTCCAGCTAATTTTTTATTTACCTCTCCATGTATCCTTACTAATTATTATTTTCATTGTATTGTGATCTGAGAAGGTTGTATTTATTATTTCTGCTCTTTTGCACTTGTATGCAATGTTTTTATGCCCCAATACATGGTCAATACATGCCCAATACATGCCCAATACATGGTACATGAATGTACCATGTGCTGCTGAAAAGAAGGTGTATTCTGTTTTGTCCCTATTTATTTTTCTCCACATATATACTAATTCTAATTTTTCTTTGATTTCATTCACTTCACTTACATCTTTCTAATTTATTTTTTGGTTTGATTTATCTAGTTCTGATAGAGGAAGTTTCAGGTCATCCACTAGTATAGTTTTTCTATCTATTGCATCCTTGAACTCCATCAGTTTCTTCTTTAGAAATGTGGATGCTATGCCATTTGGTGCATACATTTTTGAGTACTGATATTTCCTCATTGTCTATACTGCCTTTTATGAGGATGTAATTCTCTTCCCTTTCTCTTTTAACTATATTTAATTTTACTTTGGCTTTGTCAAATATCATGATTGTGATTCCTGCCTTCTTTTTATCACTTGATGCCCAATAGATTTGGCTCCATTCTCTTACTTTCACCCTATGGGTAGCTACCTTCCTCATGTGTTTTTCTTGTAGAAAGCATATGGTAGGATTTTGGATTCTAATCCACTTTGCTATTTGCTTGCCTTTTATGGTTGAGTCCATTCCATTCACATTCAGGGTTATGATTACCAGCTGTGTATTTCCCAGCATTTTTATTTCTACTCCTAGTCCTTCCTTTTCTTCTTTTACTATTTCCTTCTACACCAATGTTTGTTTTTAATCAGTCCCCCTAGTTCCCACCCTTATTTTACTTCCATTTCTACCCCCTCCCTTCTTATTCCTCCCCTTATTTTCTTTGTAGTCTTTATAAAACTACCCCACCCTCTCCCTACCTTCTACATCTCTCCCCACTAGTCTGTTTGTTACCCTTCTACTTCCCTATGGGGTGCAAATATATTCTCTTCCCCAATGGATTGGATTGTTTTTCCCTTTTTGGGTCAATTTCAATGTACGTAAGCGTTGAGTATTTCCTATCTCCAACCTCTTTACCCTTCTAGTGTATTGATGTTCTCCCTCCTCCCACCATGAGCTTCTTATTGACATATAAATTTACCCTCTTTTGTTTCTTTTCCCATTTCTGTTAGTATTAACCTCTCTTTTTATCTCTAGCTGTGTACATTTATATATATACACATATGTATATGTATTTATGCATACATATATCTATATGCATATATGTCTTGTCATTTCATCCTATCCAATTTGTCACTGTGCCCTCTAAGAGTAATTCTTCTAGTTTCCCATGTTATAATAAAATTTTTTAAGAGTTCCCAATGACATTGTTTGTCATATGGATATATATAATTTTAACTTATTGGGTCTCTTAACTAAAAGTTGTTATTTTGTTTGTTTTTCTTTTTCCCCTCTTTTTAATTACCTTTTGATGATTCTCTTAAGTTCTGTGCTTGGGCATTAAATTTTCTGTTCAGGTCTGGTCTTTTCTTTACAAATTCTTGGAATTCTTCTATTTTATTAAATGACCATAATTTTCCCTGTAAGAATATAGTCAGTTTTGCTGGGTAGTTGATTCTTGGTTGTAGACCTAGTTCTCTTGCTTTCAAGATTATACTATTCCATGACTTTCAGTCCTTCAGTGTAGATGCAGCCAGACATTCTGTTATCCTCACTGTGGTTCCATGGTATCTAATTGACTTCTTCTTGGCTGCTGGTAATATTTTTTCCTTGTTCTGAGAGTTCTTGAATTTGGCTATAACATTCCTGGGTGTTGTCAGTTGGGGATTAAGTACAGGAGGTAATCTGTGTATTCTTTCAATCTCCACTTTTCCCTCTTCTTCTAGAATATTGGGGCTGGTTTCTTGGATAATTTCCTTTAACATGATGTCCAGGCTTTTTCTTTTGTCGTGGCCTTCTGGTAGACCAATGATTCTTAAATTGTCTCTCCTCAAATGATTTTCTAAATCTTTTTTTGTGAATGAGATGTTTCATAGTTTCCTCAATTTTTTCATTCTTTTGGTTTTGTTTTATAGTATCCTGCTGCCTTGTGAGGTCATTTAATACTAATTGTTGTATTCTGGTTCTTAAAGACTGGATTTCATTCCTGGATTTTTGGTCATCCTTCTCCTTCTGGTCTGATTTTCTTTGGAGGTCATCTTTCATTCTTTTTACCTCATCTCTCATCTCCTTTGCCTCATCTTTCATCTCCTTTGACTCATTTTCAAGCTGGTTGATTTTGGCTTTCAAGACACTTTTTTCTGTTTCCAGATGACTAATCTTAGTTTTTAAATTCTTTTCCCAATTGTATTCAGCCTCACTTAATTGTGTTAATTGCATGAGTTCTTCCAAAGCTTGTTTCTATTTCAGTGGGATTTCTGATTTTTTGTTTGATTATGCCTCCTCCTCTGTTCCATTTGCTCTTTGTTCGTTGAGTGTACAAAAGCTGTCGATTGTAATTTCTTTCTTATTTTTCTGTTGTTTGCTCATATTTATCCCTTCTTTGCTACCTGGAGTTGTTTGTGCTCTTGCTCCTCTCATTTTTTTTTTCGGTTTTGGAATTTTCTGTTAGTCTCCCCTCTTGGAGCTTTGTCAGGAGATCTCTCAGTGTAGTCTTTGGGGGAGGGGTGTTGGAGCTTGAGTTTCCTTGACCTCTGAAGTCTTTTGATAGGATTAAGTTCACCTGTGTTGGGCCAAGTGGGCCCTGAGGCCAAAACCTCCTGGAAGGCTGGAGCAATATAGGGTGTCTCCATTGCTGTGACCAGGCTGCGCTCGTCCATCTCCTTCCCCACCACCTGTGTTTGAGGCTCTGAGCCTGGCACAGCCTTGCCCACAAAGTACTCCCCTCCAGAGCAGTGCCTTTGCCCACCCAGAGGTTCCTGCTGCCACTTGAGGGTTAGCACTCTAGGTGGGGCAAGGGTCCTGGGATCTTCCTTCTTCTTTCCTCTTAAATCTGAGTGTTTTTTTTTTTAATTCCGTCTTGGGTGAGGGGGGTGCATACCTTTTTAATTGAGTTCAGCAGGAGGGTTCTTTGGCTCTGCCTTGTTGTTAGGTTTGATTTTCAGTCCCCTAGGAGCATTTAGTTTGTAATTGGTAAGGAATGGTTTTCAGATGTCTGAACTTTTGCTGCCTCTACACCACCATCTTGACTCCACCTCCCTAAGCATTTCTGAAAATGCCTACTTTTAACCAGGCAGTGGGTTAAATCCTGGGAATTAAAAAAAAGTGGCAAAGGTAGTAACTGCTCTCAAGGAATTTAGAAGTGAATTGGATAGATAGAATGCAAATAAGTCTATAGAAAACAAACCATATATATATATATATATATATATATATGTATATACATATAGAATTATCATAAAATAATTAACAGTGAGAAGGTTCTGGAATTGAGGAATTTCAGGAGAATTCCTCTATGAAGTGGAAGTTATTTCAGATTTAAAGGTATCCATAAAGGTCAGAGTAGATGAAAGAAAGTATTCCAGACATAAGTGACAGCCAGAGAAAATGCTTTCATAGCCAATCCTCTACCAATCAAAATATCCAAAAATTAACTGATAGAGTAGAAAAATAATAATAACAATATTCATCTGGAAGAAAAACAAATTGAGAATTTCAAGGGAATTAGTGAAAAGATTATTAAAGACAGCAGGTTATCTATATCAGATCTAAAATATATATTATGAACTAACAACTATCAAAACAATCTGGAAGTAACCAGGAAATAGAGTGGAGAAAATATGTTAAAACAAGTGACCATATTAATCTATTGTTTGACAAATCAAAAGACCTATATGTCCAGAAGAACTCAGTATTTTAAAAACAGCCACAACAAAATACTGCTGGGAAAATAAGACATCTTTATGCCCTAAATTAGGCATAGGCCAATACCTCACACTACCAAGGTAAAGTCAAAATGCACACTTGATAGAAATGAAGAAGTATAATACTGTAAACAAATTAGGAAAGCACAAAGTAGTTTATCTGCCAGTTCTATGGATAATGGAAGAATTTAGGTCAAAGAAATATTTAAGGAGCATTATGAGATATAAAATAGATACCTCTGACTACATGAAATTTTAAAAAGTTTCTACACAAAGAAAAGCCAAAAAACCAAGGTAAAAAGTCAAACAAGAAACAGAGGGAAAAAATTTTATAGAAAGTCTCTCTGACAAAGGTTCATTTTTCAGATAGACAGAAAAATGAGTCAAACTTAAAAGAATACAAAACATTTTCTAGTAAATAAATGGTGAAAAGATAGAAATGGAAAATTCTCAACTGAAGAAATTAAAATATTCTTTAGTCTTTAGGTGCTCCAAATAATTATTGATTTTAAAATGCAAATTGGAGATAGAGCCAAGATGACAGCTTACTAGCAGAAAAAAAAACAACTGAAACCATTCAGACAATCCTTCCAATTCAATCTTTAAAAAGTGCCTCAAAACAACAGGCATTAAAAACTGGAAGCAAGATAGAGTGTGAGGACTCTTCCACTGAACATAACTTGAAAGGTAGGCAGAAAGAGTTAATTTTCATGGTTTGAGGGGTAATCAAACCAAGAATTTCATACAGGGGAGTTCTGGCCAACAACCCCACCCCCAAAGATAATGCAGGTTCCATGACTGGGGATAGATCAACTTCAGGATCCTAGGACCTCCAGGTCCTACACTAGCAAAAGAACACCTTAGATCCACCCCTTAAAGTTTTAGGCCCTGGCACCATCCTACAGTGAGTCCAATAAATCCTTAGTATTAGGTCCTTTCATGCCTGCATTACTGATGTGAAAACAGTTCAAGTGCATAATAGCTCACAGGACCAATCCCCACAAGGTAGCAGCAGAGGACAGATCAAGAAACAAAACAAAATTAAAAGAATGAAAAAAAAAAAGAAAAGAAAAGATGAAATACACCATTGAACAAATAACTGGCCTAGTAAATGGATCCAGGAGAGATAATTTAAGAATAAATGGACAATCTGAAAATCATGACTAAAAACTCTCCAAAAAGACAAAGCCTAAACATTGTATTACAAGAAATTATCCAAGAAACCTGCCCTTATATCCTTATATAATAAGGTAAAATAGAAATTTAAAGAATCCACAGATTACCTCCTATAAGAAAACCCCAAATGACAGCTCCCAGGAATGTAGTGGCTAAGTACAAGAGCAGTTTGGTCAAGGAGAAAATACTGTAATCAGACAGAAAGAAACAATTTAAATATTATGGAGCCCAGTCAGGATTACATAGAATCTGGCAGCTTCCAAATTGAAGGACTATATTGCTTGGAATATGATATTCCAGAAGGCAAGGGAACTTGGTCTACAACTAAGAATAACTTAACCCTTGAAACCAATTATATTCTTTTCGGAGGAAGAATAGTAATTCAATAAAATAGAAGATTTCCAAGCATTCCTGAAGAAAAGACCAGACATATATATATATATAGAGAGAGAAATACAAATTAAAACATCTATGAAGTACCATCTCACTCTGATCAGACTAACATGTCAAATAAAAGGGAGAGTAATAAAAAAAGAAAATGTTCTGAACCAAGAGATGAATTGTCTTAATCATAAAACAGTCAGAATATGAGTATAATTGTATTAAAGAATACTAATTGGGGTATAATGTATAATAATACTGAAAAGATAAGAGGGGGCTAGATTATATAGGTCTTTGAATCCCAAATTGAGTATTTTATATTTGATCCTGGGGATGATAGGGAGTCATTGCTGTTAATTGATACAGAATGACATGATCAGATTAGGAAAATAATTTTAGTGGCTGAATGAATAATGGATAGGTGACAAGGAGATCCACCAAAAGATATTTTAATAATCCAAGTAAGAAGTGATAAGGGTGTGAAATAAAGCCATGGAAATGTTAGAGGTAGAAAGGGAATGTGTGTTTGTTTGTTGGTTTGTTTTTGAGATATTTTGTTAAGGTGAAATGAGCAGGCTTTGACAGCAACTTGAATATAGGTGTGAGAGATATGGAGGAATCCAGGATGACAGATTGACAATTCTGAAGAACAGGGAGAATAGTATTGTCCTCTACAATAATAGAAAGGGTAGGAAAATAGTAGGGAAAGATACTTTGTTCTATTTTAGACATATTGCATTTAAAATACCTAATGGGCTCTTTTTTCCTGAAATTGTGGATCCAGCTGCTTGAACTTTGCCCAACTCTCTGTTGATCTCATGGGCTTCTCACCCAAATATGATTTCTATGGATTCTTTTGTAGAATGAAGGGAATCCAAGACTAGTTAAAACGAGGTGAATGGGCTATTTTTTATTAAATTAATATTTTTAAAATTAAAAAAACATACATAATCTATGAGAATATTGTATTGGGTGAGGAAAGTATTTATTAAGTGCTTTCTACATGCCAGGCATTGTGCTAAAAATCTATGGAAACAAAAACAAGCAAACAAGGGAGTCCCTACATTCAAGACTGTAAGACAAACAAATATGGAAGAGATGACACCAAGATGCTGAAGTAACAAAGACTCAAAACCTGTCAACCATCCTGCAAATAACCATAGAACAAATACACCTCAAAAAGAAGCAACAGAAGAATATTTGCAGCAGTGCTATGACCCAGAAAAACAAGGAGAAACAGCAAGGAGGACTCATCTTACTGGGGTAAGAGGAGAGAGTGCTGAACAAGCCTTAGAGGAACTCAGAGAAGTTAGAGGGCAAGAGATAGGGAAAAGATCAGAGCTATCTTAACCCAGGCTCATCAGGGTAAGAGTGGAAACCAACACAATAAAAAATAAGGGGAAATGGGAGGAAAGCAGCCCAACAAGGTAAAGTTATGGTCAAATTAGGTAGAACCAAATTCAAACCAGCTGAACTGAACAGCTGCCCTTCACACAGCAGGCAGTCAGGAAGCCTTTGCTGAGTGCTCAATTTGAGACTGAGGCAACTGTCCTGACCCCAGGCAGATAAGACAATCTAGGTGAAATGGGTGAATATTTACAAAAATGTAAATTGCCTAGATTAACAAAACAAGAAATAGAGTACTTAAATAATTCCACCTCAGAAAAATAAATTGAAAAAGACATCAAGAAACTGCTTAATAAGAAATCCCCAGGGCCAGATGGATTCACTAGTGAATTCTATCAAACATTTAAAGAAAAACTAATTACAATATTATACAAATTATTCGACAAAATAAGCAAAGAAAAAATTTTACAAAATTCCTTTCGTGACACAAATATGGTACTTATTCCAAAGCCAGGAGGACCAAAAATAGAGAAAGAATACTACACACCAATCGCCTTAATATAGATGCAAAAATATTAAATAGAATACTAACAAAAAATTCCAGTAAGTTACCAGGGAATTATTCACTATGAGCGGGTGGGATTTATACCAGGAATGCAAGGATGGTTTAATATTAGGAAAACCATCCACATAATTGATCATATCAACAAGCAAACAAACAGAAATTACATGATTATCTCAATAGATACAGAAAAAGCCTTTGACAAAATACAGCACCCATTCCTATTGAAAACACTAGAAAGTAGAGGAATAGAAGGGCCATTCATCAAAATAATAAACAGTATATATTTAAAACTGTCAGTAAGTAGAAGCCTTCCCAATAAGTGAAGCAAGGATGTCCATTAACTCGCCTATTGTTTAATATTGTTCTAGAATTGCTAGAGATAACAATTAGAGAATAAAAATAAATTGAATGGATTAAAGTAGGCAAAGAAGAAACTAAAGTATCACTCTTTGCAGATGATATGATGGTATACATAATGAATCCCAGAAAATCAACCAGAAGACTGATGGAAATAATTAACAACTTTAGCAAAGTTGCAGGTTACAAGATAAAAGATGGTAGCCCAGCAGTACCATATCTTAAACTGTACTATAAATCATTGATCATCAAAACAATCTGGTACTGGCTGAAAGTTAAAAGGATGGATCAACAGAATAGACTAGAGGTAAATGACCTCAGCAATCTTGTGTTTGATAAGCCCACAGATCCCAGCTTTTTGGATAAGAACCCTCTATTTGACCAAAAAAACAACAAACAAACAAAAAAAGAACTAATGGAAAAACTGGAAAACAATAAGGCAAAAGTTAAGTTTATGTCAATATCTCACACCCTATACCAAAATAAATTCAATATATATATATGTATATATATATATAATTTAAATATAAAGAATGATATTATAAGTAAACTAGGTGAACAGGGAATAGTATGACTGTCTGAACTTTGGGAAGGAAAGAATTTGAGAAAAAAACAAGAGACAGATGTAAAAATATAAAATGAGTAATTTTGATTAGATTAAATTTAAAAGTTTTTGTACAAACAAAACCAATGCAAACAAAATTAAAAAGAAGCAGCAAATTGGGGGAAAATTATAACAAGTCGCTGACAGACATATAATTTCTCAAATATACAAAGAACTAAATATAATTATAAAGAGTCAAATTATTTTCCAATTGACAAATGGTCAAGGAAAGTGAATAGGCAATTTTAAGATCAAGAAATCAAAACTATCAATAAGCAAATGAAAAAGTGTTCTAAATCCCTCCTGATTAGAGAAATGCAAAACAAAACAACTCTGAGGTACCATCTTATACCTAACAGACCGGCCAATATGGCAGCAGAGAAAAATGATAAATTTTGAGAGGATGTGGGAAAATTGGGACATGAATGCATTGCTGGTGGAGTCATGAATTGATCTGACCATTTTGAAAAGCAGTTTGGAATTTTGCCCAAAGGTCTTTGAAAGAATTGTGGCCTATGATGATGATGAGAGTACTATTATACTATCAGAAATAATGAATTGCTTGATTTCTATAAGAACTCTGAACACCTATATGAACTGATGCAGAATGAAATAAGCAGAACTAGAATATTTTACACATTAAGTGAAATATTGTTAGATGATCAAATGTTCAAATGATTTTCCTACTAAAAGTAATGAAATGAGCCAGGACAACTCTGAGGGATTTATGAGAAAGAATGCTATTCATATCTAGAGAAAGAACTATGAGAGTAGAAATCCAGAAGAAACATTATTTATCAATTGTTTATATGGATATATGATTTGGGATTTTGTCTTTAAAATTTTATTTAAAACGAATAATATGGAAATAGCATTTGAATGATGATATATGTAGAACCCATATAATTGTGAAATTGTTTGTCAGTTCATATGTATAACCCAGCAATATTGTTTGTCAGGCCTTAGAAGGGGGAGGGAAGAGGAAATAGTTACAAGAATCATGTAATCATGGGGATCAATTTTTAAAATTTAATTTAATTAAAAAAATAATATCAAGGGAAGTAATAAAAATATGAGGATGGTGGTCTAGCAGCACTAGATTCTAAACTTTACAAAAAAAGCAGTGATCATCAGACCAATCTGGCACTAAAAAATAGAAAGGTAGATCAATGGAATAGATTAGGAGTAAATGATCTCAGCAAAGTTTTTTTTTTTTTTAATAAACCCACAGATCCCAGGTTTTTGGATAAAAACTCAATGTTTGGCCAAAAAAATAGTAGGAAAATTAGAAAACAGTATGGCAAAAATTAAGTTTACATCAGTATCTCACATATTATACCTAGATAAGTTCAAAATAGGTATATGACTTAAATATGAGTGATATCATAAGCAAATTAGGTGAAAATAGAGTAATTTACTTGTCACACATATAGAAAAGGGAAGAATTTAAGCACAAACAAGAGATAGAGAACATTACAATATATAAAATGAATAATTATGATTATATTAAATTTAAAAGGTTTTGTACAAAAAAAGCAAAGCAACCAAGATTAGAAGGGAAGCAACAGACTGGGAAAAATTTCTTTGAGAAAGGTCTAATTTCTCAAATATACAAAGAACTAAGTCAAATTTATAAGAAACCAAGTCAATGCCAATTGACAAATTGTCAAGGGATGTGACTAGGCAGTTTCCAAATGAAGAAATTAAAGGTAAAAATAATCATATTTTAAAAGTCCCAAATTCCCCTTGATTAGAGAAATGCAAATCAACGTAATGCTTAAGTATTATCTTCCACCTAGCAGATTGGCCAATATAATAGTTAAGGAAAAAAGTAAATGTTGGAGTGGATGTGGCTAAATTGGGACACCATTGCTTTGCTGGTGGAGTTGTGAATTCTCTAAGACAATTTGGAAATATGTCCAAAGTGCTTTAAAAGAATGCATGCCTTTTGACTCAGCAGTGCCACTACTAGGTCTTTATCCCAAATAGATTTTTAAAAATGTGAATGGACCTGTTTGTACAAAAATATTCATACCTGAATTTTTTTGTGGTGGCAAAGAATTGTAAACTAATGGGATGTCTCTTGATTGGAGAATGAATTATGGAATATGATGATGATAGAATACTATTGTGCTATAAGGAATGATGATCTGTCTGATTTCAGAAAGAGTTAGAAAAACCTCCAGGAACTGATGTGGAGTGAAATGAGCAAAATCATTATGCACATTAATTGAAACACAGCAATACAATTATCCAGGACAATTCTGAAGGACTTATTTTTCTCCTTTTTTTATTTAGAATATTTTTCCACAGTTACATGATTCATGATCCCTCCAGTCTTTCCTCCCCCCTCCCAAATCCAACAAGCAGTTAAACTGGGTTATTCATGTATCATTTTTAAAACCTACTTCTGTGTTATTCATATCTACAGTAGAGCAATCCTTTAACATTAAAATCCCAATCATATCCCTAACACATTACATATTTTTTCTAATGAATTTCCATTTCCATAGTTATTTCTTTGGATGTGGACAGCATTCTTTCTCACAAGTTCCTCTGAATTGTCCTGGGTCATTGCATTGCTCCTAATAGAAAAGTCCATTAAGTTCAATTGTGCCATAAAGTATTAGTCTCTGTGTACAATGTTCTACTGCTTCTTCTCCTTTAACTCTGCATCAATTCCAGGAGGTCATTCTAGTTCATATGGAATTCCTCCAGTTCTTTACTCTTTTCAGCAAAATAATATTCCATCACCAGCATATGCCACAATTTATTAAGCCATTCTCCAATTGATGGACACCCCCTCATTTTCCATTTTTTTGCCACCACAAAGAATGTAGCTATAAATAATTTTGTCCTTTTTTCCCCTTATTATCTCTTTGGGGTACAAACCCTGCAGTAGTATGGCTGGGTCAGAGGGTAGGTATGTCTTTAAAGCCCTTTGCACTTATTTCCAATTTACCCTCCAGAATGGTTGGAGCAATTCACAGCTCCACCAGCAGTGCATTAATGTCCCAATTTTGCCACATCACCTCTAACATTTATTACTTTCCTTTGCTGCCATATTGGCCAGTCTGCTAGGTTTAAGGTGGTACCTTCTGAGGAAATTATGGAAAATAATTCTATCTACATCTAGAGAAAGAACTGTTGTAGTAGAAATGCAGAAGAAAATATGTGGTTTATCACTTGTTTATTTGGGTATATGATTTGGCCTTTTGGTTTTATAAGATTACTCTCTCACAAAAATGAATAACATGGAAATAGGTTTTTAGTGATAATACATGTATAACCCAATGAAATTGCTTGTCAGCTGCAGGAGAGGGGAAGGAAGAGAGGAGGGAGACAACATAAATCATGTAACTTTGGAAAAGTTATGAGTAAATTTGTTACCAGAATATTTTTTTTAATTTAAAAATTAAGGCAGATATATTAATGTTGTGTTCAAACATTCTTCCTGGTTAAGAAGATGACTTTTGCCAATGAATGACTCAAACTTTACTTATCATGTCTTTCCAGGCTATAGTTCCAGTTTGGAATTCTGAAGGTAAGTGGAGTGACAGGGATTGAAAGTAAGGAGACAGATATTGAAAATGTTTGTACCCTAGGGCAAGTTCATTGTTTCACTGCCATTGCTCTGTAGAATTAATATTCAAGTCCAAGAACCTTTCAAAGGTGTGAAATTCCCTTTGTATCTCTAAGGCCTTATTATATATATTTAAATTTCTCCAGCCCTAATAGCCCATGTTGTTGTTCAGTCCTTTTAGCAATGTTCAATTTTTTTTTTTATTTGAGGTTTTCTTGGCAAACATACTGGGGTGGTTTGCCATTCCCCTTTTCAGTTCATTTGTAGATAAGGAAAGGTCCCACAGCTACTAAGTGACTGAGGCCAGGTTTAAACTCCAGACCTGGCACTCTATCCACTCTGTCACCTACCTGCCCTTACTATAACCTAGTTCAATTTTAAGCAGGACAAACCCATATCTATGTATGTATGTATGTATGTATGTATGTATATCTGATATCTATGTTTGATAGATATATAGCTATATCTATTGGTAGTTAGATGGATATCTGTATCAATAGACAGATAATTTTTTTTTAAATCTCCTTGGTTTCCCAAACATATTGACTAACACAAAATGGCTATTCTGTTTAACCTGATGGAATGTTCCCATATTTGTATACTTTGCTTTTGCACAGTATCTAAATCTGTCTCAATATGTGCCTAATATTGGGATGCAAAGAAAGAAAGGTAAAGATAGAGGTTTTGTGTACTCATGCCAAACACAGATATATGGGGTAATGTCCTAATATTTGGTCAAATTATTCATTTTCCATGAAGCTCTTTGGTATCATATAAACATACCCTATGAATCAGAAGTGTGATTCTATTATATTTACTTGGTTTGGTGGAATAACTTTCTTTTTGTCTGCCAGAAAAATAACTGACTTTACCAAGTTCTTTTATTACCACAGTTTTTAGGAGCACTTAATAAAAAACAAACAAATAAAAAACTTGTGGGTTTATCTTCCTCTATAATGTTCTGGTCCCATTTTAATAAGTCAATGTTCAAAGTATGCTTTATCCCTACCAAATGGGAAATTTTCTTGTTCAAATTCCACCTAGTACAAAAGATTTTCATTTGGTGATTGCTGATCCCTGATTTGGCACAAGTAAATAGATTAAGATGTGTTCAAACTCAGAGCAACATAATCTATAAGCAGCAAGGTTTAACCTGACAAAATAATGGTTATGGAAAACCAATGTACAAATCACACTCACCACTGAAATCAGAAACTAGTTTCCTAATTGAGTTGTAATCTAAACTGGGAAACAATACAAGGTATTGTTAATAGAGTTTTATCAGTTTTATCTTGGGCATACACTTGTCCTCTTTCCATTGAGTATGGACCACGTCAACATGTAAGGTTTGTTGTTATTAATCTGTTCCATGCTCTAAGCATCTTAAAGACTATATTATATTTCAATAAGTGTGAACCTTTGACTTTTCAGCAGTGCAAGTTCTTTTCAAGGGCTTTAATCTGTATTTCAGCTCAACTGGTGACATGACTTACTTGGATAATGGGGTATTGGGAAAACACAGAAAAGAAAATGTCACATGAAAGGAGGAAAATAATCACTGAAAGGTTTCTCACATCCTGTGGATATGTTTTCTCCTACTATGTGTGATTTGATCTCCTGAGAGGAAAAGACATGAGATAAATGCAACATAATAGTAATAATCAGAGGGATCACTTACATTAGTAACATGCCATTTTTTATGCTGACTTAATTGGTGGGTTCCTATACTACTTGAACTACAATTGTGATATTCTGTTGAGTATATTCCCTGCCAGAATCATTTGGCTCATGAACAGATATTGTGATAGGCTGCATATAAGCCAACTTAAAAAAATCTGTGGCAGAAATCTGCTTTTTCATAGTTGGGGTGATAACACACTGATGATTATCGTGTCTTTAAAGCTTTGCCAAGAAGTTTACATAGATTATTTCATTTGAGATTCACTGTTATCTGAATTTTATGGATGAATAAACTGAAGATTAGAGAGAGAAAAAACATATCCACTATTAAAATGATGGTATCAGTGGTAAGATATGAACTTAGGTCCTGATTCTGAGTCTAGCATTTTAAGAACAAAATTATTAATTAATTAATTAATTTGTGTAATAAGCATTGATTAAATATCTATTATGTGTTGGGTATTCATGGAGAAAAGACAAATATGAAATAGAAGGATTCCTAAAGTAGTTTAATTATATTGGGGGACAGTTACATAGGCATAGATAAATGAATATAAAATGGTTTTAAGATAAATAAGGGTTAATTGGGAGGAGGCCCAAACTACTAGATCAAGTGAGACATGTCCTCAGGGGCATGTGGAGAGGGGGAAGGGAGCCCCCTCTAACACTCTCTGGAATACATGCCATATGCTTGCCAACATGGCCTCATACTAAGATAAGGACAAAATGGATACATGATAAAAATATAAAGGATACTACCTTTATGAGAGGATTAGAGACAAGTCTACCCACACTTTTTCATGTATTTATTGATAGTTTTGATTTTCATGTGAAAAGTGTCTATTCTTGTCTCTTGACCCTTTGTTGATTGGGGAATGGCTTGATGTTTTGTAAATTTGAATTAGTTTCTTATATATTGGAGAAATTAAACCTTTATCAGAGAGTTTTGTTATAAAATCTTTTTCCAAGTTTGTTGCTTTCCTCCTAATTTGGGTTGCTTTGTTGTTGTTGTTGTTGTTGTTGTTGTTGTTGTAGAAAACCTTTTAAATTTGATAATTAAAGTCATTCGTTTTATATTTTGTAATGTTCTTTGTCTCTTCCTTGGTCTTAAATTCCTTCCTTTCCCACAGATCTGACAGGCATACAATGCCTTTTTCACCTAATTTATTTATGATTTTACTCTTTATATTTAAGACATTTACCAATTTTTGAATTCATTTTGGTATAGGGTTTAAGATGTTGAGCTAAACTTAATTTTTCACAAACTGTTTTCCAATTTTCCCAGCAGTTTTTGTCAAATAGTGAGTTCTTGTCCACAAAACTGGGATCTTTGGGTTTATTGAACACTAGCTTAATGAGGTCATTTATCCCTAATCTATTTCATTGATTCAACCTTATGTCTCTTAGTCATATCATTTTGATGATCACTGCTTAGCAAATATCTCTGGTAAAAAGCCTTATTTCTCCAATATATAGAGGAATGAGTTAAATTTACAACAATACAATTTATTCTTCAATTAATAAATGGTCAAAAGGATATAAACAAGCATATTTCAGATGAAGAAATCAAAGCTATATATAATCATATGAAAAAAATCTCCAACTAACTCTATTAGAGAAATACAAATTAATAGAACTCTGAGGTACCATCCCACATGTATCAGATTAACTAATATGACAAAAAGGGAAAATAAGTAGTGCTGAGCAAATGTGGGAAAACTGGGACTAATTTACTGCTGATGGAGTCATGAATTGATTCAACTATTCTGGAGAGCAATTTGGAACTATGCTCAAAGGGTTTTACCCTTTGATTCAACAATACCTCTACTAAGCCTGTATTCCGAAGAGATTTAAAAGTGAGAAAATCATATGAATGTACAAAAATACTTATAGCTGCTCCTTTTGTAGTGACTAAGAATTGGAAGCTGATGGGGTTCTCCATCAAAATAAATGGCTGAACAAGTTGTAATATATGATTACAATGGAATGTTAGTGTCTTTTAAAAATGATGGGAATGATTTAAGAAAATACTGGAAATGTGTACATGAACTGATGCAAAGTGAAATGAGTAGGGCCAGGAGTATATTGTAAATGTTAGCAGTAATATTTTAGGATGAATATTAATGTCAGCTATTTTTAACAATATAGTAATTCAACACAATCCTCAAGGACTTATGGTGAATAGTGCTATTCACTTCCAGAGAAAGAAATAATGGAGTTTGAATGTAGATCAAGATATACTGTATTTCGATTTATTTCATCATTTTCTTTGTTTGTTTGCATTCTCTTTCATAAAATAACTAATATGGAAAGATGGTTTATACTATTACACATATAAAGTCTATATCAGATTTCTTGCCATCCTAGTGAAGGAAGAAGGGTGGAAGAGCGTGAGAACATGACTCAAAATTTTTAAAAAGGAAGGCTAATTTTTTTCATGTACTTAAGGAAAATGTAAGATATTTTTTAAAATAGATTTTTTTTTATTTTAATTGTATCCAATGTAATTGAATTGAGATTTGCACAATACAATTCTCATACATGTTATCCAATGAGTGTATTCCACTAAAATATAATAAATACTAATTTATATCTATTTATATACATAATATACCTCTTTGAGTAGATATCTAATTATGTTCATGTAGATTCAAACATATACAGACATATATACCCATGGACATATATTTATACATATATACATACACTTTCCTTCCAACATTATCCCCACCCCTATCTACTCAACACAAAACCACATACTTATTAAGCTGCCTCCTGCAGAGGGATAACTGCTACCTGATGATTGAAATACTATGTAGGTCTAAACTAGAATTATTGACCATAAACCTCAACCAGTATGTTGAATTCAATGCCAAAAGATTAGGCAACAAACACGAGAATTAGGGAACTTAATGTGAAAGAAAGAAAATGAGAACCAATAATTACTACTAAGACTTAATGTGACAAAGACTAAGACTGAACCATGGATACAGATGGCTATATATTTTATTCAAAAGAAGGTGTCAGTGGGAAGCATTGTATATTAAGAACATATATTCTTGTGATGAAATCCAGGAAGCAAAACAGAAAGTCTTCTAGAGACCATTGCAGTCAAGGTCAAAGAAAGGAAAAACTAAAGTGATTTTATTATTGGATTATCTTATAGCTCACTAAGACAGAATAAGGAAATAAATGAGTTTTATTATTTGTTTAGATCAAAACATGGCACAAACAAAAAAATATAAGTAGTGACTGGAAATTTCAGGATGTAGGTAACGGATGCAGCATTCTTTCTTTTTCTTTCTTTTTTCTTTTTTTGTTTTAATAACCTCACCTTCTGTCCTGGAATCAATACTGCGTTTTGGTTCCAAGGCAGAAGAGTGGTAAGGGCTATTAAGTGACTCGTGATGGTCATACAACTGGGAAGTGTCTGAGGCCAGATTTGAACCTAGGACCTCCCTTCTATAGGCCTGGCTCTCAAACCACTTAGCAACCTAGCTGCCCCCTCAAGCATTCTTTCTGAGAAAAGTAGAGCAATGAAAAACTTTTTGTTCTACTCAAGTGAAAATTTCATTCTTCACTAGTGGTAGAGAAACCAATAAAAGGAAATTCTGCCTTGTATTTTATTCTTGACAATATATTAAAACTGAAGTGGAAATTATGGTAACCTAAGGAGAAAGTGGCCATAATGTTCTAGATTTGGATCTACAAGAGCATCTCTGATCATAGTTTGACCTGCATTCTAATATTTTTAGGATGACAGTTTTAAAAGTGTTCTTAGTGAGTATCTAATGAAGTAGAATACATCCAGGGAAGTCATTGCAGGAAAGATAGAGAATGCTGAAAGCATTCCAATGAAAGAGGAAACCTGACACCAATCTGTAAGCACAAAAACTGCCCAAATAACTTTGACTTTAAAAAATAAGCCTCTAGAAGAAGAAAGGACGGCAAAGTAAAAAATAATTAAGATAATAGAAAGATATTATATGCTAACAATAGTTTCAGGGCTCTTAAATTTTTCTAGAAGCTGGGGACAATAAAAGCAGCTAATGACATAAAAATGAGCTTTCTTAGCTACTCTGATGGAAAAAAAGAGACTTAAAGAAGAATTGGAAACTTAGTTTAGCATATATGGAGAGATCATAAGTGACAACAAAGAAAATACAGAACTGTGTAATTCTTCCCCCCTCCCTTTACTTTCACCACAAAGAACAATGTTTATATTGGAAATAGAACTAAATGACTAATAAGGAGTTGATATCATAATAGATAAGGAGATAGTAAGAAAGCAGCTAGCTGCCCTTAGAGAATGTAATTCATCTGGCCCCAATAAACTACATCCTCAGACTTTGAAAGAAATGGCAAATGTGACCGCCAAATCATTGTCAATGATATATATGAAAGATCATAGGAAATGGGAGAGGTGCTACACAATTCAGGAAAGCTAAATGATAACTTGATTTCCCAAAAGGGAAGGAGTTTAATCTGCATGCTATAAGGGCCAGTGATTTTAACTTAAAATTCTGTGAGTTAGAAATACATTATTACATTACTTTTGGCTGTGAATATATGTGTAAATAATCAAGAAAGAAAATTAATGATTACAAATAGCAGCATGACTTCCTCAAGAAAAAGTCATGTTAGAGAATCCTAATTTCTTTTTTTTTTAATAGTAGATTGGGTCAGTTTTGTGTCTACGGTTTAACTAATTTTTAGCAAAACTTTTGAATCTTTCATTATTCTTATGGAGATGAGAGAGAGCTAGAAAGAAGACAGTACTAAACCAAATGTTCTCAGAATGGTCTGGATATCTGACCTCAAAGAGAATTTATACATTGCTATGGTTCAATATTATAGATCTCCAGTGGCATAGTCCAGGGAGGGATGTTTGATTCAGGGCTTTTTAACATTATTGAGCAACGACATAGAAAATATCATAGCTGGATTGACTGCTCATCACATTTGCAGATGGTACAAAGATGAGAGTGATAGGTAGCACTCTGGATGAGAGTCAGGATCTGAAAGGAACCCTTGGGTGAATATAATAGGAAGAAATTACTAAGAGATTATAATTGTGACTTCATTGGTATAGGGAATTTAGAGATGAAGAAACTTATACAGATGTCAAAAGGCAACTACAGATTACAAACTGTACTAGTCAGTCTAATAATCAGTGAATAATTAAGTGCATAAAATGTACTAAGCGCTATGGTAAGTTCTGGGGATAAAGAGAAAGTCAAAAGTCCCTACCTTCACAATCTAATTAGCAAACATATGTACAAACAAGTTATATTATTTTTTAAACATTATTTTATTTGGTCATTTCTAAACATTATTCATTGTAAACAAAAATCATTTTCTTTTCCTCCCCCCCCCCCCCCACCAACACCACTCCCATAGCCGGTGCATGATTCCACTGGGTATCACATGTGTTCTTGACTTGAACCCATTTCTGTGTTGTTGGTATTTGCTCTAGAGTGTTCATTTAGAGTCTCTCCTCAGTCATATTCCCTCCACCCCTGGAGTGAAGCAGTTGCTTTTCTTCGGTGTTTTTACTCTCACGGTTTATCCTCTGCTTGTGGATACTGTTTTTTAGATCCTGCAGATTGTTCAGGGACATTGCATTGACACTAATGGAGAAGTCCATTAACTTCGATTGTACCACAGTGTATCAGTCTCTGTGTATAATGTTTTCCTGGTTCTGCTCCTTTCGCTCTGCATCACTTCTTGGAGGTTGTTCCAGTCTCCAAGGATTATAAGAGATGTAGAACACATTTTCATGTGCTTATTAATAGTTTTGATTTCTTTGGCAGAGAACTGCCTGTTCATGTCCCTTGCCCATTTGTCAATTGGAGAATGGCTTGATTTTTTGTACAATTGATTTAGCTCTTTGTAATTTTGAGTAATTAAACCTTTGTCAGAGGTTTATATGAAGATTGCTTCCCAATTTGTTGCTTTCCTTCTGATTTTAGGTACATTGGTTTTGTTTCTACAAAAACTTTTTAGTTTGATGTATTCCAAATTATTTATTTTGCATTTTGTGACTCTTTCTAAGTCTTTCTTGGTGTTAAAATCTTTCCTTTCCCAAAGGTCTGACATGTATACTATTCTGTCTTCACCTAATTTTCTTATAGTTTCCTTATTTATATTCAAGTCATTCACCCATTTTGAATTTATCTTGGTGTAGGGTGTGAGGTGTTGATCTAAACCCAATCTTTCCCACAATGTCCTCCAATTTTTCAAGCAGTTTTTATGAAATAGTGGATTTTTGTCCCCAAACCTGGGATTTTTGGGTTTGTCGTATACTGTCCTGCTGAGGTCACTTACCCCGAGTCTATTCCACTGATCCTCCTTTTTGTCTCTTAACCAGTACCAAATTGTTTTGATGACTGCTGCTTTATAATATAGTCTGAGATCTGGGACTGCAAGGCCCCCTTCCTTTGTATTTTTTTTTCATTGTTTTCCTGGATATCCTTGATCCTTTGTTCTTCCAAATGAACTTTGTTATGGTTTTTTCTAAATCAGTAAAAAAATTTTCGAAGTTCAATGGGTATGGCACTACATAGATAAATGAGTTTGGGTAGGATGGTCATTTTTATTATATTGGCTTGTCCTACCCATGAGCAGTTAATGTTCTTCCAATTGTTCAAGTCTAGTTTTAGTTGTGTTGAGAGTGTTTTGTAGTTGTGTTCATATAGTTCCTGTGTTTGTTTCGGGAGATAGATTCCTAACTATTTTATTTTGTCTAAGGTGATTTTGAATGGGATTTCTCTTTCTAGTTCTTGCTGCTGAGCTGTGTTGGAAATATATAGAAATGCTTACGACTTATGTGAGTTTATTTTGTATCCTGCAACTTTGCTAATGTTGATTATTTCCATTAGCTTTTTGGTTGAATCTCTAGGATTTTTTAAGTAGACCATCATGTCATCCACAAAGCATGATAACTTGGTCTCCTCCTTGCCTATTTTAATGCCTTCAATTTCTTTTTCTTCTCTAATTGCTACTGCTAGCATTTCTAGAACAATGTCAAATAATAGAGATGATAATGGGCATCCTTGTTTCACTCCTGATCTTAATGGGAATGTATTTAGTTTATCCCCATTGCAGATGATATTAGTTGATGGTTTTAGATATATACTGTTTATTATTTTTAGGAATGACCATTCTATTCCTATGCTTTCTAGTGTTTTTAGTAGGAATGGGTGTTGTATTTTATCAAAGGCTTTTTCTGCATCTATTGAGATAATCATGAGGTTCTTGTTGGTTTGCTTGTTGATGTGGTCAATTATGTGGATGGTTTTCCTAATATTGAACCAGCCCTGCATCCCTGGTATAAATCCTACTTGACCATGGTGAATGACTCTTCTGATCACTTGCTGGAGTCTTTTTGCTAGTATCCTATTTAAGATTTTTGCATCTATATTCATTAGGGAGCTTGGTCTATAATTTTCTTTCTCTGTTTTTGGCTTGCCTGACTTTGGGATCAGAACCATGTTTGCGTCATAAAAGGAATTTGGTAGAACTCCCTCTTTGCTTATTATGTCAAATAGTATAGTATTGGGGTCAGCTGTTCTTTGAATGTTTGATAGAATTCACTGGTGAATCCATCAGGCCCTGGGGATTTTTTCTTAGGAAGTTCATTGATGGCCTGTTGCATTTCTTTTTCTGATATGAGATTATTTAAGAATTCTATTTCTTCTTCTGTTAGTCTAGGCAATTTATATTTTTGTAAATATTCATCCATATCACCTAGGTTGGTATATTTATTGCCATATAGTTGGGCAAAGTAGTTTTTAATGATTACCTTAATTTCCTCTTCGTTGGAGGTGAGGTCCCCTTTTCATCCTTGATGCTGTTCATTTGCCTTTCTTCATTCCTTTTTTTAATTAGATTGACCAGTACTTTGTCTATTTTGTCTGTTTTTTCAAAGTACCAGCTTCTGGTCTTGTTTATTAGTTCAATAGTTCTATCATTTTCAATTTTATTTATTTCTCCCTTAATTTTTAGGATCTCTAGTTTGGTTTTCTTCTGGGCATTTTTAATTTGTTCGTTTTCAAATTTTTTGATTTTCATTTCCAATTCCTTGATCTCTGCCCTCCCTAATTTGTTAATATATGCACTCAGGGATATTAATTTTCCTCTAAGTACTGCCTTGGCTGCACCCCATAAGGTTTGAAAGGATGTCTCACCATTGTCATTTTCCTCAATGAAATTATTAATTGTTTCTATGATTTCTTCTTCAACTAACTGATTTTGGAGGATCATATTATTTAATTTCCAAACAATTTTTATTTGACTCTCCATGTACCCTTTCTGATCAATATTTTTATTGCCGTGTGATCTGAAAAGGTTGCATTTATTATTTCTGCTTTTCTGCATTTGAGTGCCATTTTTCTGTGACCTAGTGTATGATCTCTTTTTGTGAATGTGCCATGTGGTGCTGAGAAGAAGGTGTATTCCTTTTTGTCCCTGTTTATTTTCTCCATATGTCTATTAACTCTAATTTTTCTAAGATTTCATTCACCCCTTTTACCTCTTTCTTATTTATTTTTTGGTTTGACTTATCTAAATTTGATAGTGGTTGGTTTAAGTCTTCCGCTAATATGCTTTTACTGTCTATTTCCTCCTTCAATTCTCCTAGTTTCTCCATTAGAAATTTGGATGCTATTTCATTTGGTGCATACGCGTTGATTAGTGATATTTCCTCTTTGTATATATTCCCTTTTAACAGAATATATTTACCTTCCCTATCCCTTTTGATCAGGTCTATTTGTGTTTTGGCCTTGTCAGATATCATGATCGCAACTCCTGCCTTCTTTCTATCAGTTGAGACCCAAAAAAGACTTACTCCATCATTTAATTCTAACCTTCTGAGTATCAACCCACCTCATATGTGTTTCTTGAAGACAACATATGGTAGGGTTTTGGGTTCTAATCCAATCTGCTATTTGTCTACGTTTTATGGGTGAGTTCATCCCATTCACATTCAAAGTTATGATTGTCACTTGTTGATTCCCTGGCATTTTGATATGTTTCCCTAGTTCTGACCTTTCTTCTTTAGCTATCTCCTTTTGAACCAGTGATTTACTTTAGGTCAGTCCCCCTAGTCCCCTCCCTTGATATGCTTCCCTTTCTAGCCCCTCCTTTTTATGCTCCCTTCCCCTCCCCCCTCTCCTTCCCTTCCTTTTTATACTCTCTCCCCCCACCCCTTCCTTGATTTCCCTTTCTTTTTTACCCTGTTGGATCAGATAGAATTCAGGATCCCACTGGATCTAGATGTTCTTCCCTCTCAGATTTGATTTCACTGAGAGTGAGGTTTAGGTAATACCACTTCACGCTCTCTTCCTCTTGTTCTCATATAAGAGATCTTCCCCTCCCCTTCCCATGTGTATCTTTATATGGGAAAGGTTATTCTATTCAGTCCACCCCCCATTTCTTGAAGTAATTCTTAGTATTTTTGATGCTTCCCCCCTCCCTTTTCCTTTCTTTCCCCCCTTTCACTAAATCTTCTTGGTGCACCAATCTTTCCCTATGCATAATTCTTCTAACTACTCTTATGGTGCATACAATTTTTGAGAGTTACACAAAACATTTTCCCCACATATTAATATATATAATTTGATATAAATGTAGTCCTTATAGAAGAGAATTTGACTCAAAGAAAAAGATAAAGTTTGTCTCCTTTTCCCTTTCTTTCATATTAACCTTTTCATGTTTCTCTTGCTTTCTGTGATTGGATGTCAAATTTTCCACTATGTTCTGGTCTTTTCTTAGCAAATGCTTGGAAATCTTCTATTTTGTTGAATGCCCATACTTTCCCCTGGAAGTATATAGTCAGTTTTGCTGGGTAGTTTATTCTTGGTTGGAGACCCAGCTCTCTTGCCTTTCTAAATATCATGTTCCGTGCTTTGAGGTCTCTTAGTGTGTTAGCCGCTAAGTCCTGTGTGATCCTTATGGGAGCCCCCTTATATCTGAAGCTACTCTTCTTGTCTTCTTGTAGGATTTTCTCCTTTTCTTGGAAGCTCTTCAATTTGGCGATTACATTCTTGGGGGTTGTCTTTTGGGGATTTAGTATAGAGGGTGTTCTATGACCCTTTCTATTTCTATTTTGCCCCCTTGCTCCAGAACATGTGGGCAATTTTCTTCTATAATCTCCTGTAGAATAACATCCTGATTATTTTTTATCTTTGGTTTTTTGGGGAGACCAATAATTCTGAAGTTGTCTCTTCTTCCTCTGTTTTCCAGTTCTGTGACTTTTTCAGTGAGATATTTTGTGTTTTCTTGTAATTCATTAATTTTTTTGCTTTGCTTTATTAATTCTTGATGTTTTGAATGCTCACTATCTTCCATTTGCTTAATTCTGGGCGTTAGGGACTGGTTTTGCTTTTCAGCTTTGTCTGCCCTTCTATTAGATGTTTCCACCTCTTTCTCCAATTGTGACGTCTTGTCTATCAGACTGCTGATCTTTTTCTCCCATTTTTCTTTACAGAAGATTTCCATCTTTTGGGTAAACTCCAATTTGATTTCTCTTAGAGCTTGTGGATAATTTCCATTTTGGGAGGCATGTTTTGATTTTGTTTTGGTTTCATCCTCTTTCTCTTCTTTTCCTTAGGTACTCCAACCATAAATGTTTTCAATAGTCACCTTTTTATTTCTTCCTGGAGGCTTGATTTTTGGGCATGTGAGCCATCCCTTTGGTGGTTTTATTCCTCTTTCCTTTCCCCATGCAGTCTGTGGTCTGCATGATATGGGCTGGTTTTCTGTGAATTTAGGTTGCCTCAGTCTAGTTCTTCCCAGCCTCTCAGGTTTCTTAGAGAGCAGGACCCTGTGCTCAGTGCGGCCGCCCCTTTGCTCAGCATAGCCTCTCAGTGCGGCCATCCCTTTGCTCAGCGCAGCCTCTCAGCCTAGCCATCCCTTTGCTCAACATAGCCTCTCAGCGTGGATGCCCCTTTGCTCAGTGCAGGATTTTCCCCTTAAACCGCCCTGAGAGGTTGTTTCCTTGCAGTCTTTAGATCCCAAGGACCCTGATGTTCCCCCCCAGATAGAGATGCTCCTCACTCACTTGCTGCCCCAGTGAGTGCTCTGATACCTTACTCTGGTTTGGCGTGGGATGCGGGGTAGGGGTGGTTCAGTTCACATTTTTGTGCAAGCTTTTCCTCCTCCTTATAGTGTGGAAATGTTCAAGCCCCATGTACCTTCTTTCTGTGGGGTACTGGAGAGACCCTCTGTTCTTCCAAAGGTGATTTTTATGCTCTTTTGAGGTAGTCTATTTCGTTCGGTGCTGGGGAGAGGAAGCAATTTGTGTCTAGATTACAGCCATGTTAACCCGGAAGTCCTGCTTCAATTTCCTCTATTACAAGTTATATTATTAAAGGAAAGAAGTCACTAGCTTTAAGAAGAGTTGGAAAAATATTGTATTTAGGAAATAAGGAAACCAGGGAATTCAAGTAGAGATGAGTTGGGAGGCCATTCCAGGCATAAAAAACAGCCAGAAAAAATGCCCAGAACAGAGAAATGGAATGGTTTTTGTTGTTGTTGTTGTTGTTGTTGTTGTTGTTGTTGTTGTTGTTGTTGTTGTTGTTGTTGTTGTTGTTGTTTTGAGGAACCACAAAGAGGTTAATCTCATGGGACCAAAGTGCACATGGGTGGAAATAGATACAACAAGGTGTAAAAATACAAGAAAGTTGGAAGGAAGAGGTTATGAAGGATGGTCAGAAGTCTTTCCTGTTTTCTTCTCTCAAGATCTGACTATAAGGTAGACCACCTTACAGACAGAAGAGTTGAAAACAGCAGATCTGACAAAGATCAATTCAGTAGTTCAGAAAATAAAATACTAGTTGGTCATAAATATTAAAGAAAGGGGGCAGCTGGCTCGTTCAGTAGATTAAGAGCCAGGTCTAGAGAGGTCGTAGGTTCATATCTGGCCTCAGACACTTCCCATTATACCAAACATGATAAACACCTATTTCCCATAAGCTAGGCTCTTTATGCTTCAGAACCAAGAATCCATGCCAATGATTCAAACCATGATTCCCATGGGTCAATAAAATCCTGATGATATCCTTTATGGGAATATAGAAATACGACCTTCCTGCTCTGCTACAACCCACTCCTAGATAACAGGGTGCCATACACTTTGCTTGGGGACTTATATCTCCAAAAGTACCTTAAAGCTGTTACTATACAATTCTTACTTTGAGGATGTCAGAAGCATATGACAGGTGGTATTTGAGGATCATTTTATTAAAAGTCCTTATATTAAAGGAACACCTTCTGGAATATGAAGTACCCACTTCTATTTCCATAGGCTGGGATTCTATGCATTCTATACTACTTGCTCTCCTGAAACTTGCATTGCTCTCAGAGCCAACTTGTGTGAATTATCCAATTCTACCAGTTGGTCTGTCCACGTTAATTTGATAGTATGATGATGGGAGAAGAGAAGAATAGGTAAAGCATGGTGCCATTAAGGTGGCTCTCTCCAAAATTTAGAATACAATCACAAATCTAATATTCTTTTTAATAATATTACTCTCAGAGGCAGAGCTAATGTGGAATAGTCAATGGAGCACTCTAATTGAACTTTCCAAAAATTCACCTCCAAACAACTTTATACCATAACAAATCAAATTCATAAACACTGTAATGAAAAGAAGATCAGGATTTGACATTTTTTCCTGCTCAGAACATCTCAAAAGTTCATAAGGAGAGGTTTCTTGCACTAGGATGCAGGCTGATAGGAGGGTAGCTAGCAGCAATACCATCTATGGACCTCAGAGAAGGAAGTGGTCACCTTTCTACAGCTGTAGAAAAAGCATACAATAGCAATAGCGATACCAAGAGCTCTCACCAGATATGGCAAAGGAAGCAGACACTTGCTCAGAAAGACTTTACATAAGACTTATATGGGGACATTGGGGATAGGACCATGAACCATTTGTCAACTTGATTGCCTACAACCCAGTTCCAGGTTAAGTTCCAGGATGGAAAAGGAGGAGAGGCCCTAGTTGCTGGTTACAGGTCCAGGGTAGAGAGAAGTACTAACATTTGAAATTACAAGAGATCAGGGACCCTTCCTAAGAAAGGATGAGAAAGGGAACTAGGAAAATAATGACTGTACCTCTCACTTTGGAAGCAACAAAAAGTTACAGACTCCCAGAACTAACTATGAAAATAATAGGGGGAATTAAACTTGAAGCTTTAGAAATAATGTCTCTCTTACGTTTAAGAGGTGAGCAGACCTTTGATCCAGCAATATCACTGCTGGGTTTATACCCCAAAGAGATCATAAGGAAAAAGAATTGTACACGAATATTCATAGCTGTACTCTTTGTGGTGACAAAAATAAGAAAATAAAGGGATGCCCTTCAATGGGGGAATGGCTGAACAAATTGTGGTATTTGTTAATGATAGAATACTATTGTGCTCAAAGGAATAATAGTGGAGGAATTCCATGGGAACTGGAACAACCTCCAGCGATTGATGCAGAGTGAGATGAGCAGAACCAGGAGAACATTATACTACAGAGACTGATAAACTGTGGTACAATCAAATATAATGGACTTCTCTACAAGCAGCAATGCAATGCTCCAGGACAATTCTGAGGGACTTATGAGAAAGAACACTATCTACATCCAGTGAAAGAACTGTGGGAACAGAAACATAGAAGAAAAACAACTGCTTGATCACAAGGTTCGATGACGACATGATTGGGGATATAGACTCTAAACAATCACCCTAGTGCAATTATCAATAATATGGAAACAAGCCTTGATCAATGATACATGTAAAAGCCAGTGGAAATGCATGTCAGCTACGGGGACTGGTGGGGGGCAGGGGAGTAAGGAAACAGGAGGGAAAGAACATGAATCATATAACAATGGAAAAATATTCTAAGTTAATTAAATAACATTTTTCAATTAAAAATAAATAAAATAAAAAAGGTATGCAGAACCCAACTCTAATATGAAATTAAAATGATCAAACAACAACAAAACATAACATTACTGTAAAAAGTTGCCATAGTACTATGGTAAAAAGGAAGCCTATGATAGAAACTCAGAAGACAATAATGTCAAAAAAAATCTACAGTCTCAAAAAAATGCTAAAATTGGATAAAAGCTCTAAAATAATTCCTAGAAGATCTAAAGGTAGGATGAGGAAAACAGATTTTTAAATGAAATATAAGTAATAGAAGAATAAAATGGGAACAAAATAAGAACAATTCAAGACAAAGAGGAAAAGAGAATTAGCAGCTTGGCAAGAAAGGCACAAAGGTTCTTTTTATAAAGTTTATTTAAAGTTTATTTATTTAATTAATTCATTTAGAATATTTTTCCATAATTACATCAATCATGTTCTTTCCCTCCTTTCCTTCCATTCCCTCCCGTAGCCAACAAGCAATTCCACTGGATTTTATATGTGCCATCGATCAAGACCTATTTCCACATTATTAGGGGGATCATTTAGAGTCTACATCCCCAATCATATCCCCATCAAACCATGTGATCAAGCAGTTGTCTTTCTTCTGTATTTCTACTCCCACAGTTCTTTCTCTGGATGTGAATAGTGTTCTTTCTCATAAGTCCCTCAGAATTGTCCTGGATCATTGCATTGCTGCTAATAGAGAAATATATTATATTTTATTGTGTCACAGTTTATTCGTCTCTGTGTATAATGTTCTTCTGGTTCTGCTCTGTTCACTCTGCATCAATTCCTGGAGGTCATTCCAGTTCACATGGAATTTCTCCAGTTCATTATTCCTTTGATCACAATAGTATTCCATCACCAGCATATACCATAATTTGTTCATCCATTCCCCAATCAAAGGGTATCCCTTCACTTTCCAATTTTTTGCTGCCACAAAGAACATGTCTATAAATATTTTTGTACAAGTCTTTTTCTTATTATCTCTTTGGAAACTCAGCATTGATATGACTGAATCAAATGGAAGGCAGTTTTTAACACCCTTTGGGCATAATTCCAAATAGAGACACACAGATTCAGAAGAAAACATTTCTTAAAATTATAATTAGAAAAGTGGAAGCATCACGAATCATGAAGAATCAATAAAAAAAGAAGTAAAAAATAAAAATCTAAATATTTCATCAGTAAAATGAACCTATTAAGTGGATCAACAAGATACAATGTAAAAATTAGTGTACTACCTGACATCCATAATAAAAAAAAAAACCCTGAAACTTAGATGTATTTTAAGAAATTACCAATCTACTTTCCAAAATTACAAACATATTCCCAGAAATTTTAGAAAAATATGGTTAAATGGAAATTGAAAAAATACCCTGGTTACCTCTAGGAAAAGATCCTAAAACAAAAACTGCCAAGAATAGTATAATCTGATTCCAAAGCCCACAGATCAAAGAGAAAATCTTGAAAGTTGACAGAAGGAAAACATTCAAATCCATGAAATCACAATAAAAGTCATGGAAGATTTAGTAGTTTACATATTAAAGGAGCAGGGTTCTTGGAACATGATTTTCTAGAAAGCAGAGGAGTTAGGATTATAACCAAGAATAATCAATTTGGAAAAATTGAGTATGATCGTAAAAGAGAATATATGAATACTTAATTAAAAAAAAGATTTTCAGGGACTTCTGATACAATAGAACATAATTGAATAGAATCATTTCTATTCAAATACAAGAACTGAGAGAGGCATAAAAAGCATTCACATATATGTGAAAATGTGACCTTTTGAATGGAAAATACTTATAGTCAACAAAATGATGCTAAAGTATTAATTAAGAATTTTAATATCCAAACAAAATATGGATGAAAAAAGCTATGGAAATATAAGTTAAACTCAGCAGGAAAAAGTAAAATGACATTATTGATAATTATCTTTGTATATCCCTCTTTTAAAATAAGACTTATCTGTCAGCATCTACCAGCTTGAGAGTGACTTTTTGAGAGTCAACTTATGAACAGGTTCTTAATACTAGGTAGACATTAAAATTTGTCATTCTTTTTCCTTCTGGATCTGTCTGATAATTTTTTGGCAATAGAAACATATTTAATAGTATTCTTTCCATGTTTTCCCTAAGCTTTCAGATTTCTCGTTATCAAATCTTGATGATGCTTTTTGGCACTATGCGTTGCTTTTAGCTATGCTGAATAAATTAAAAGATTTCATTATATTCCAGGAAGACCTGCTTCTCAACTTTCTACTTTTCTATGACTAAATGATTCTATGGGCTCAAGAATGCAGGTACCATCAAATTAATTCTTGCTCTGTTCATCTGATTTGACTCTGCCCATATTCTCCCATAAATTCTTCACAAGAAGGACTTTTTAAAATTCTCTTCCTATTTCATGGAAGAATGTGAAATGCTTGGATAATCTATCAGTTATCACTCAACATATAATTACCTTAATTTGCTGTCAAATATCTCTGTCAGTGCATCTTTTTTGCTCCTTATTTTATATAATTCTTGGATAGTAATATGTTTTCTATTATAAATTTTCATTTGACTTCCGGTTAAGATGGCGGCTTAGAGAAAGCTAAAGCTCAGATCTCCGGAAAACCCTTCCCGACCGATCTCAAACCAAAAGCTCCTAAGGCGCCGAAATTCAAAACGATCAACAGCACAGACCCTGGGAACCCTCCTCCTGGACCTGGACCCGGTTCAAAAGGTACGGCTCCCCTCAAAAGCCAGAACCCGAGATCACTCAGACCTCAGGGGTAGGAGCGCAGAGTCCAAGGCTCCGGGAAGCCGCAGCCCGGCCAGGCTCAGAGAGCAGGGTCCTCGCTACCCGAGTCCCAGTGAAAGTAACTGCCTGGGGCTTCCGCTGCAGAGATCTGGTCAAAACAACAGCAACCCTCAGGGTGGGCAAGACAGCCTCAGGGGCTGGATCCTGCTATCCAAGTCTCAGTGAAAGTCCTTGCCCGGAGCTTGGGGAAGCTGCAGCCCATCCCCCGCAGGCCTACGAAACAGCCTCACGGCCAGCAATTCTGAAGGCAACTTCCGGAAAGCAAGCCGGGGGGAGAGTGTGGCCTCGTGGTCGGACCCTTCCATTCCAGTTCCAGTGAGGCATATTCAGTTTAACCCAGGGAAAGCTCATAGTCCTGCCCAGGACTAAAGCCTCTGATCACCAGACAGAGATAAGAAAAGCTAATCCTCCACATTCAGAGATG
Source organism: Monodelphis domestica (assembly GCF_027887165.1). Lineage (NCBI taxonomy): Eukaryota > Metazoa > Chordata > Mammalia > Didelphimorphia > Didelphidae > Monodelphis > Monodelphis domestica. The sequence goes on along the minus strand of NC_077228.1, from coordinate 219,257,802 downwards.
ACAAACTCCACAGAAGCACAGAAGCCCCAAAATACCAAGAAAAATAAGAAGAAAGGGGCGACTTTGGACACATTCTATGGAGCCAAAATACAAAATACAGAGCAGATAGAAGAAGATATACAAGAAAATTCTCCAAAATCTTCCAAAGGAAATAGAAACTCTCCACAAACCCATGAAGAATTTGAATCAGAAATGACCAAAAAGATGGAAGCCCTCTGGGAGGAAAAGTGGGAAATAATGCAAAAGAAATTCATGCATCTACAAAACCAGTTTGACCAAACTGTAAAAGAAAACCAGGCTTTAAAGCAAGAACTAATAAAGCAAAGCCAAAACACCAAGAAATTAGAAGAGAACATAAAATATCTCACCGACAAGGTGATAGATCTGGAAAATAGGGGGAGAAGAGAAAATTTAAGAATAATTGGACTCCCAGAAAAGCCAGAAATAAACACCAAACTGGACATGGTGATACAAGATATAATCAAAGAAAATTGCCCAGAGATTCTAGAACAAGGGGGCAATACAGCCACTGACAGAGCTCACAGAACACCTCTACACTAAACCCCCAAAAGACAACTCCCAGGAATGTAATTGCCAAATTCCAAAGCTATCAAACAAAAGAAAAAATCCTACAGGAAGCCAGAAAAAGACAATTTAGATATAAAGGAATGCCAATCAGGGTCACACAAGACCTTGCAAGTTCTACTCTGAATGATCGTAAGACATGGAACATGATCTTCAGAAAGGCAAGAGAGCTGGGTCTCCAACCAAGAATCAGCTACCCAGCAAAACTGACTATATACTTCCAAGGGAAAGTATGGGCATTCAACAAAATAGAAGACTTCCAACTTTTTGCAAAGAAAAGACCAGAGCTCTGTGGAAAGTTTGATACCGAAAATCAAAGAGCAAGGAATACCTGAAAAGGTAAATATTAAGGAAAGGGGAAAATGTTATCTTCTTTTACTCAAAATCTCTTCTATAAGGACTACATTTATATCAACCTATGTATACTAATATGTGGGGAATATGTAATATATAAATAGGGGGTAAAGAAAGACCAAATAGAATAATCATTCTCACACAAAGATTCACATGGGAAGGGGAGGGGAAGAAAACTCCTACAAGAAGGAGAGGAAGAGAGGGGGAGGGGGGTTTACTTAAACCTCAATCTCAGGGAAATCAACTCTGAGAGGGAAAAACATCCAGATCCATTGGGATCTAGAATTCTATCTTACCCAACAAGGGTAAGGAGAAGGGAAAACCAAGGGGGGGAGGGGGAGAGGGAGAACAAAAAGGGAGGGAAAGAGAGGGGGGAGGGGGAGGGAAGAAAAAGGGAGGGACTAAAAAGGGAAAAATCAAGGGAGGGGACAAGGGGGACTGTTTCAAAGTAAATCACTGGACTAAAAGGTAGAGCCGAAGAAGAAAAGGTTAGAATTAGGGAAGGCAATCAAAATGCCAGGGAGTCCACAAATGACAATCATAACTTTGAACATGAATGGGATGAACTCACCCATAAAACGTAGACGAATAGCAGAATGGATCAGAATCCAAAACCCTACCATATGTTGTCTTCAAGAAACACACATGAGGCGGGTTGACACCCATAAGGTCAGAATTAAAGGATGGAGTAAGACCTTCTGGGCCTCAACTGATAGAAAGAAGGCAGGAGTGGTAATCATGATATCTGATAAAGCCAATGCTAAAATAGACCTGATCAAAAGGGATAGGGAAGGTAATTATATTTTGTTAAAAGGGACTATAGACAATGAGGAAATATCATTAATCAATATGTATGCACCAAATAATATAGCACCCAAATTTCTAATGGAGAAACTAGGAGAATTGAAGGAAGAAATAGACAATAAAACCATACTAGTGGGAGACTTAAACCAACCATTATCAAATTTAGATAAATCAAATCAAAAAATAAATAAGAAAGAGGTAAAAGAAGTGAATGAAATCTTAGAAAAATTAGAATTAATAGACATATGGAGAAAAAAAAATAGGGATAAAAAGGAATACACCTTCTTCTCAGCACCACATGGCACATTCACAAAAATTGACCATACATTAGGTCACAGAAACATAGCACACAAATGCAGAAAAGCAGAAATAATGAATGCAGCCTTCTCAGATCACAAGGCAATAAAAATAATGATTAGTAATGGTACATGGAAAACCAAATCTAAAACCAATTGGAAATTAAACAATATGATACTCCAAAACCGTTTAGTTAAAGAAGAAATCATAGAAACAATTAATAATTTCATCGAGGAAAATGACAATGGCGAAACATCCTTTCAAACGTTTTGGGATGCAGCCAAAGCGGTAATCAGAGGTAAATTCATATCCCTGAATGCTTATATTAACAAACAAGGGAGGGCAGAGATCAATCAATTGGAAATGCAAATGAAAAAACTGGAAAGCGATCAAATTAAAAACCCCCAGCAGAAAACCAAATTAGAAATCCTAAAAATTAAGGGAGAAATTAATAAAATCGAAAGTGATAGAACTATTGATTTAATAAATGAGACAAGAAGCTGGTACTTTAAAAAAACAAACAAAATAGACAAGGTACTGGTCAATCTAATTAAAAAAAGGAAGGAAGAAAAGCAAATTCACAGCATTAAAGATGAAAAGGGGGACAGCACCTCCGATGAAGAGGAAATTAAGGCAATCATTAGAAATTACTTTGCCTAATTATATGGCAATAAATACACCAATTTAGGAGAAATGGATGAATATATACAAAAATACAAACTGCCTAGACTAACAGAAGAGGAAATAGAATTCCTAAATAATCCCATATCAGAAATTGAAATCCAACAAGCCATCAAAGAACTTCCTAAGAAAAAATCCCCAGGGCCTGATGGATTCACCTGTGAATTCTATCAAACATTCAGAGAACAGTTAATCCCAATACTATACAAACTATTTGACATAATAAACAAAGAGGGAGTTCTACCAAACTCCTTTTACGACAGAAACATGGTACTGATTCCAAAACCAGGCAGATCAAAAACAGAGAAAGAAAACTATAGGCCAATCTCCCTAATGAATATAGATGCAAAAATCTTAAATAGGATACTAGCAAAAAGACTCCAGCAAGTGATCAGAAAGATCATTCACCATGATCAAGTAGGATTCATACCAGGGATGCAGGGCTGGTTCAACATTAGGAAAACCATCCACTTAATTGACCACATCAACAAGCAAACTAGCAAGAACCACATGATTATTTCAATAGATGCAGAAAAAGCCTTTGATAAAATACAACACCCATTCCTATTAAAAACACTAGAAAGCATAGGAATAGAAGGGTCATTCCTAAAAATAATAAACAGTATATATCTAAAACCAACAGCTAATATCATCTGCAATGGGGATAAACTAGATGCATTCCCAATAAGATCAGGAGTGAAACAAGGATGCCCATTATCACCTCTACTATTTGACATTGTACTAGAAACACTAGCAGTAGCAATTAGAGAAGATAAAGGAATTGAAGGCATCAAAATAGGCAAGGAGGAGACCAAGTTATCACTCTTTGCGGATGACATGATGGTCTACTTAAAGAATCCTAGAGATTCAACCAAAAAGCTAATTGAAATAATCAACAACTTTAGCAAAGTTGCAGGATACAAAATAAACCCACATAAATCATCAGCTTTTCTATATATCTCCAACACAGCTCAGCAGCAAGAACTAGAAAGAGAAATCCCATTCAAAATCACCTTAGACAAAATAAAATACCTAGGAATCTATCTCCCAAGACAAACACAGGAACTATATGAACACAACTACAAAACACTCGCCACACAACTAAAACTAGACTTGAACAAATGGAAAAACATTAACTGCTCATGGATAGGACGAGCCAATATAATAAAAATGACCATCCTACCCAAACTTATTTATCTATTTAGTGCCATACCCATTGAACTACCAAAATACTTCTTCACTGATTTAGAAAAAACCATAACAAAGTTCATTTGGAAGAACAAAAGATCAAGGATATCCAGGGAAATAATGAAAAAAAACACATACGATGGGGGCCTTGCAGTCCCTGACCTAAAACTATATTACAAAGCAGCAGTCATCAAAACAATTTGGTACTGGCTAAGAAACAGAAAGGAAGATCAGTGGAATAGACTGGGGGAAAGCGACCTCAGCAAGACAGTATATGATAAACCCAAAGATCCCAGCTTTTGGGACAAAAATCCACTATTCGATAAAAACTGCTGGGAAAATTGGAAGACAGTGTGGGAGAGACTAGGAATAGATCAACACCTCACACCCTACACCAAGATAAATTCAAAATGGGTGAGTGACTTAAACATAAAGAAGGAAACCATAAGCAAATTGGGTAAACACAGAATAGTATACATGTCAGACCTTTGGGAGGGGAAAGGCTTTAAAACCAAGCAAGATATAGAAAGAATCACAAAATGTAAAATAAATAATTTTGACTACATCAAACTAAAAAGCTTTTGTACAAACAAAACCAATATAACTAAAATCAGAAGGGAAACAACAAATTGGGAAAAAATCTTCATAGAAACCTCTGACAAAGGTTTAATTACTCATATTTATAATGAGCTAAATCAATTGTACAAAAAATCAAGCCATTCTCCAATTGATAAATGGGCAAGGGAAATGGATAGGCAGTTCTCAGATAAAGAAATCAAAACTATTAACAAGCACATGAAGAAGTGTTCTACATATCTTATAATCAGAGAGATGCAAATCAAAACAACTCTGAGGTATCACCTCACACCTAGCAGATTGGCTAACATAACAGCAAAGGAAAGTAATGAATGCTGGAGGGGATGTGGCAAAGTAGGGACATTAATTCATTGCTGGTGGAGTTGTGAACTGATCCAACCATTCTGGAGGGCAATTTGGAACTATGCCCAAAGGGCGACAAAAGAATATCTACCCTTTGACCCAGCCATAGCACTGCTGGGTCTGTACCCCAAAGAGATAATGGACACAAAGACTTGTACAAAAATATTCATAGCTGCGCTCTTTGTGGTGGCCCAAAACTGGAAAACGAGGGGATGCCCATCAATTTGGGAATGGCTGAACAAACTGTGGTATATGTTGGTGATGGAATACTATTGTGCTAAAAGGAATAATAAAGTGGAGAAGTTCCATGGAGACTGGAACAACCTCCAGGAAGTGATGCAGAGCGAGAGGAGCAGAACCAGGAGAACATTGTACACAGAGACTAATACACTGTGGTATAATCGAAAGTAATGGACTTCTCCATTAGTGGCGGTGTAATGTCCCTGAACAACTTGCAGGGATCCAGGAGAAAAAAACACCGTTCATAAGCAAAGGATAAACTGTGGGAGTGGAAACACCGAGAAAAAGCAACTGCCTGAATACAGAGTTTGAGGGGACATGACAGAGGATAGACTCTAAATGAACACTCTAATGCAAATACTATCAACAAAGCAATGGGTATAAATTTTCATTTGTTTAACATTTAACTTAAATCTTCAGAAATGTATTGTTCCATGACTTAAATATATACAGCATATAGTTATTGATTAAAATAAATTGTTGAAAAAAAAAACCTCTCCATTACTAAACCTCATAAAGGAACAGGATGTAAAGAAATCATTATCAAGGCAGATATGCTAAACTTACTATCTTAATCACTTAAGAGTAGATAGAAAACTAGACCTATCCAAAGTCTCCAACTGATTTAAGTAATTGATAAATTTCTGTGATAGGAAAATAAACAAATATGTTTCATTGGCTCTAATGGACCAAAACCATATCAGATATGTTCCAATGACTTTTAGTAGTTATTTAATCTTTTCATATAGGCTCTAATTTCCTTGTTGGTAAAACTCTAAGAACTCTCTTACTTTCTAATGGAATGAGCCCAATGGTATTCCCAAAGTGTTCTGATTCCTAAAGCATGCTCACAATTCGCTTTTTCACTTTTGATAATAATCTTTTCACTTATATCTCTAGTCTCTATGAATCAAAACATTACATAGGTAATATTTATCAGTTTGAGATCATGTTTCTTTAATAGAGCATTATCAGTCCCCACCTCAATCAGTACTGTTCCTCACATGTACTATTAACAAAATTGAAAATTAAACTTTTTTTAGACTCATGATAAAAAAGAATATATAATGCCATAAAAGGAACAGGTGGTATCTGAATACAGATTGAAACATATCATTCTTCATTTTATTTCCTACATTAGTTTATCTCTACTATAAGCAATATGTTTCTTTTACAACATGATGATCATGGAAATATGTATTACATGATAATATTTGTACAACTTATATCATATAACCTGAATTCTTGGGGAAGGAGGACAGAGTTAAAATGGATTTCAAAATATCAGTAGAAGAATATTTTAAAATTATATTGACATATAATCTTTATTAAAATAAAGATTTATTATATTTTTAAAATTCCCCACAAAGAAAAATCTTTTCCTTGAAAATGTAATCCTAAAAAATTCACATGTCCTCAACCATGTGTGCTAAAGCTGATTAATTTCATTCTACTTACACTGATCATACAACTTTTCTAAATGTTAGCAAAATCACTTAATACTAGATATTGCAAATATAAGTACTCCCTGCCAACCTCCTTAGTATCCATTATGCTACAACATCATTAGGAGTTCTTTTGAGAGGGTTTTCCCTATATGACTAGAACAACAATCATAAAGTTGCCAGATTCCTAATTGACCATCCAATTATTCAAAGATCCCTTTCCAACATATTACCCTTTTGTCCATGATATTTTTTTAGATAGATCATTATAAACCATTTCTACTTACTAATGCTAATTTTTCTGGACCAGATTTTTATTCTGGGCAGTTCATTGAAAAGCACTGAGAAAATTATAGATATTAAGAACAAAATCATGAAGCATTTTAAGTGCTTTACATATGCCAGAGATTATAAATACAAAGATATATGAATGATTTTCATTTGGAAAATGGAAGAGATAATATGCCTATTTATTTGTACATGTAAGATACTAATTAATGAAGGGAGTCTTAGAAGGAAAGCTCTAGCTTTGCCATGGAGGGGTGGAAACAGCAACGGTCTCTTGACGAAGATGGCATTGTGCTGAAGCTTGAAGGAAACCATGGATGCCAGAAAATAAAGATGTTAAGGGAGCCCATTTTAGGAATAAAGTACAGCCAGTAGAGTTATAGAGTTCAGAAGATGGAATAGCATGTGGAAGGAATATCAAACATGACAGTTAATGCTACCATGTTGTGAAGGGCTTTAACAGCCAAAGGATTTTAAATTTGATGTGGGAGGTAATAGATAGACATTAGATATTATGTAGTGGTATGTTTTAATAATCTACTGAACCACAAACAATTTTAAATAAGGATATAATACTGATAATATAGTGGATAGGCTTATTGTGCCTTCCATTCATTACAATTATGACATCTGATTAGAGAGATGCATTAACTTCCTTAATTGCTAGAATTTTGTCTAATTTGAGATCTAATTTGAGATACACAAATTTCCCATAAAATTTTTTTTTATGCCTCATATGGCAGAGAAGTCATGTCAATCACCATGGCCTCAATCTCCTACACCAATCAAATTTTAAATATGGCCTTCTACGCTCCTTAAAGAGAAACCAGGCAGTATATCTATGTCTATATCTATCTATCTATCTATCTATCTATCTATCTATCTATGTATCTATAACAAATACTGGGGTATGGGCTTTAGGGCATATGTTTAAAAAGGGGTGTCAGTACAAATTCTCTACCTGTTTGCAACCAGCTATACTGCTTTTGTACTTTTTTGAAATCCTCCATCATGACTTCTTTTCTCAAGAAAGAAATCACTCATTATGCTCCAAGGAACTTTCCTGATACGTTGCATCACCCTTTACCCCTTTGATTGAACCCTTTCATGGGAGGGCATAGCTATGAGCTGCAGAATCCCTAAAGAGGGAGTAAAGCATACATTTCTCCCCATTTCCTACTGTTTATATTGCTTTTATGCTCCTTTGACTTCTTTGGAATTCTCTATCATGAATCATGCTAAGTACCTTTGTTTCTCTTTGTCCTCCTTCACTTTTCTTCCTTTTCATCTGTCCCCCACTTTTCAGTTGTGTGTATATGTTGTCTTGCCCTTTTAGATAGTGACCTAATTCCTGAAATGAGAATGTCTTTTTTTTTAATTTTGTCTCTATGACTTCTAATTTCAAGTTGTTCTTGCAAAGTAATGACCTCAATTTTTGTCTTTAAATTTGACAACTCTTGCTAGATTTGGGATAACTGGTTGGCAAACTTTACCCTAACTTATAGTTATTATCTGATGAATTTCTCAAATATTCTCCTTTTCAAAAAAGGACAATGATGAAAAATCTTTTAGAGACCAAGTGCCCAAACTGCAACTCTCATGCCACACATGAGGTGCCCACCTTACCCCAGACAGGTGAGGTAGGAAGTGCTCCATTTGGAATATTGGACAGAAGGCGGGTGATATGAGAAATGTCTTTGGGTGCACAAGGGGAATGGAAAGAGGTCAGCTTCTTCTGAAACATTTGCCAAAGGTTCACCAACACAGGACTAGGACATATAGTTAGGCAACAATCTTTTTTCCAATAATCACCAAAGAACCTGAGACATCAGAATTCTCCAATTAAAAAAAAACAAACAAACTACATGAATCCTTCTGATGTACAAATGAGTGGGTGATGAAAAAAGAACAAATGCAATAATGACTTGTGGAAAACTTTATTAGCTTTCTATTTAGAGCCTCCTCATCTGCTTTCTTGGACTTTTCATACACAGATGAGCTACCTCAAGCCTCAAATCTTTTACCAGGTGCAAATTATATTATCTAAATTTTTATATTTTTTATAAGGTGCAAAATGATCTACTTAGTTCTGAAATGTTCTCACCTTTACAAAGAGCAAATATATCCAGAATTGAACCCTTATGTCCTATTGTTTCTGTTACCTGCCCACTATATCCTATAAGTTTGCCAAAGTGTGAATGTGGAACACATTATATATGCATGTATAAACAGTCACACACTGCAAAGTCTACAGACAATTTACAAGTCTCAAAGATATTATTTTTGTTGAGGTCTCTCAGTATAGATGTTCTTAATGGAGGACCCTGTTGGTGGAACATCGTTAATCAGGCCGCAGTAGACATGGAGGTGGGTGGCTGCTGATAGTTTTGGCACACTGGAGATGGTTTTGGATGCCTGCCAATTTGTATGTAAAATTATGAAATGCTTCAAACAATACAGTCTTTACAATGTTATAAAATACTCGGGTGGTTAGAGCAGATTACAGACTGGCTTGTGGCCAATAAAACCTCAAGATTCCAGTCAGCTGTAACCTGGAGCTTAATGTCGTCTGGGGTGTTCAAGGTCATCTCTCCCCAATCTCCTGTGGGCCAAACCTGGTCTTTGTAAAAGTGCCTTGATGAGATATTCCTTTCTAGTAGCTCCCACTTAAAAGTTCCTTTAGTCAACTTATCCCTTTCATCAGTTTGAGGGTTTCCTCTCAAAAGTCTATTAAAAATACCCCCACTCTCTGAGGAAAACAAATAGGTTATTTAATATACAAATTAAAAATGATTCAGTACCTTTCAGCATTTACTGTTAACAATGGAACACCTCTCTAGTGAATGATTTTAAATTAAAAAAAAGCAAAGGGAAAAAAAGAAAAAAAGAAATAGCAGTGTTTTTATACCCAGGTATGAAAGGGATCTTAGAGAAAAGGAATAAAAAATATCTGAAGATACATTTAAATTCGATTAAAATAAAAAGATCTCTCTGAAATTAAGTGATAACTCTCTGGGAGGCAGTGCAGGTGTAAGGAAAGAGCAAGGGACAAAGAAATCAAGTTCATCATGATCTGACTTAATACTTCTCCAGATTAATAGAAACCATATTCAAATGCCCATCTACTCCCTTCTTCCCCACCCTTCCACAAAACAACTCCACCTCTCATGATTCTTTTTAAAAAAATGTTATATTGTATGGGAATTGTATTGATATCACAAATCAAATCAGAAGCCCATGAATCATGATAGCTTTTTATAGGAAGTTTTAAATTTACAAGAAAAAGATTACTTATCATTGGTAACTAGTGAATATCTACTATATCTACCTCATGAAACTTTTAAAAATATTTTTTCTCTATATAACTTCTCTCTGTTTTATGATGGGATACTAAACATATTCTTGTATTATTGTTCTTTATAAAATTTATGTGTTCATACCCTAAACCAATGTTACCTCTGATATATTTCTCCACTTTACTAGTAAGTCAAGTATTTAGTGACACAAGAAATATTTTAGACTATTTTGATCTGTTATGGAAAATGATTTAAAGAAATTAAACTCCTACATGAAATTATTAGTCTTTATCCATTTCCTTTCTTCCACCTATTGCATCTTTTTCATTTGTAATAATTAATATGAATTTGACAAGATTGAAATGTTTCATTGAATGCCATTGTCCCCATATTTTTATTTTTTCTTAAAATCTGTAATTTTTTGGTAATATTTGCTCTAATATGTTAACATTTTGATTAAGTAGTGAGAGTTGAATAAGAAAGACTTTCCATCATTAATTGAATTATTTTCTCCTTGTAAACAAGTTCAATTTCATTCTTAATGTTATTTGGTAGTCATTATTTCCAGTGGCTATCAATTCTTTCTTCAAAGGAAGTATTCATGGTGGATGGTTGATGTTTCCATGTAGTCTTCAACCTTTCAATCTTTCAAGTTCATTATTCTTGAGTCTTGTTTTATATCTATAAAACCACCCTTACCTGTTCTTATTTCTATATTGAATGCACCAGGATAATTCATTGATTTCTTTTAGTAAAATATATTGAGTTTATGACAAAATTTCTGTCTCCTTCTACTCTGCAACAGATGAACAAATTTTGTCAGATGAGCTAACATTATTTTAATTGTTTTTGTGGTATTAATCAGGATCATTGGAATATGAGTTTATTTAAAATGTCCCATGCAATGAGGTTTCTTATTGCTTTTGGACAAAGGTTTAAAACAATTTCATATATTCCTTTGTCTCCTAAAATAAGAATATACGAAACAATTTTTCATTGGTTGCAACTCTACCTTTAGATTGCAATTGTTTTAAGAATTTTAAGATTTAGATTATTCATTCCTTGAAAAATATGTTCCCCGTTGATCATTGGGTAATATTTGTACAACTAAAATAACATTAATCAAGTTGATATTTATAATCTATAAATTGTATAATTTTGCTTCCTTTTTTTACCACATTGTCACTCTAATGCTAAACATGGAAGGAAGACTTATAATACAGGGCCATTTTGCATTTTTCTCTGTCATTGTTTGTTGTGAGTGAATATAGAATTAATTACCAAATGTGTGCCTTATTATTGATGAGTTTCTCCCTACTGACTTTATAGGCTGGTCCTTAGAAACCACACATCTAGTCATCTATTGTTTGGATTATGCATCAATATACATAAAGAAGATGCCTTTGTCCCCTTTACACTTTGTTTTCAGTGGACATTTTCAAATTTAGCAGATAAACATGTTTAAACATATTAATTAGTTCTATCCATTTTTATGCATAGAGTCAAACTTTTCCATTTTTGGAGTTCTGGCATTGTGTGTGTATTTTTTGATACATCCTAGAGGAATTACAACCTGTAAGTGTTGGTGGTGTGGAACATAAATACAAAAATCATTCTCTAAAATTGAAACTTCTAATGGTTAATTGAATTAAGTTCAGAAGAATAAATAATGTGAAGGATTATATTTTGTCCTTCAATAGAGATCATCATTTCTTTTCATATTATTATGACACACACACACACACACACACACAAAGCTATAAAAAGAAAAACTACTTAATAAAAAAAATGGAGGAATGTAGTCTAGCAGTAGAAGATATCAAATTGTACTATAAAGCAGTAAACAGGGAAACAATCTGCTTCTAAGTAAGAAATAAAATAACAGATTTAAGGAATAGATCAGATACAATATATTCAGTGTAAAATGATTATAGCAATCTAATGTTTGATAAACCGAAAAATCCCAGCTTTTGGGACAAGAATGCAGTATTTGACAAAAATTGGTAGGAAGGCTGGAAAACAGTATTCCGGAAACTCAATATAGGTTTATATCTCATACCTTTTCCAAGATAAGAGCAAAATAGGCATATGATTTAGAAATAAATAATTTTAAATTGATATCATAAGCAAATTAGGGAAGCCTGGAAGTTTAACTGTGAGATTTCTGGATAAGGGAAACAAGACATATAGGACATTAAAAGATGCAAAATGAATAATTTTGAATACATTAAATTAAAAGTTTTCTTTTTCACAAACAAAACCAATGTAACCAAGATTAGAAGAAAATCCACAAATGGAGAAAAAACTTTTTAAGGCAAATTTCTTTCACATAGGCCTCATTTCTCAACTATATAGAGGTGTTTCAAATTTCTAAGTATTCAAGCCATTCCCCAACTAACAAATGATCAAAAGATATAAACAGAATTTTTTCAGATGAAGAAATCAAATATTTGATTTTTTTACTATAAGGGGTAAAATTAGGGGTTATTGACTGAATATATGATACTAGTGGTTGCCAGGGATTAATTCACCCCAATAAAATACTCAAGTCAGTTTGGGATTTTATGGTGGTTTAATTACAATAGAGAGGAGAAATTAAGAAGAGAGAGAGAAAAGAGAATTTAAACTATTTCAGCTGGGGCTGAGCCAGGAAGGAGTTCAGAGGCCTTGGCCAAGGGGCCTTCTCAATCTAGCTTGGCTACCAGCCATGAGGCCTCCACTGAGATGAGGGGTCTCCTAGTAGGATAGGGTTTTAGGAGGTAAAGGAAAAAGGAATCAGCCTAAACACTCACCAAGCAAGCTAAAAGCTTCTCCCAGTTACCTCACCTGCATGCCCCCACAAGCCAAACTGCCAAGATGCCCAGCACACTGCCATGATCCATTTGAGCCAGAGAGAGTGCCATGTATCCATGAGAGAGTCCGGAGAGAGGAAGTGACGTGAAATATATAGACCATTCTTTATATCACTTCCTGTGTCTCACATGTACCAATGGTAGCTTAAGCTTGACTTAGGATAGCCCAGGGGGTCTGTCAGTTGTTTCTTATTTGTCACTTGCTAGCACATGTCTGTCATAGGCCATCCTTCTCAACACTTAATTCTTAAGTAGGGGTGTATACATTCTTGGTTGCTAGGATTTTAAAGACTAAACAGGTTGGAGAAAATCTAAAATTCATACAATAATCATATAAAAATTTTCTGCCACTATTGATTAGAGAAATATAAAATTAATACAACTCTTAGGTACTAACTCACAACAAACAGATTAGCTAACATGAACAATAAAATAAAATGATAAATGTTGGAGGAGATATGGCAAATTTGGGATGCAAATATATTGTTGGTGGAATTATGAACTAATTTAAACATTCTATAGGACAATTTGGAACTATGCCCAAATGGCTATAAAACTGCATAATCTTTTATATCACTATGATTTTTTTATTCCAAAGAGATAAAAAATGAAAGGGACCAATTTCTAGAAAAATGTTTATGGAAGTTCTTTTTATTTGTGATGGAAAAGAATTACAGTTTTAGGGGATGTCTATCAGTTAGGTAACGATGACAATATATGATGTATATAATAGAATGTTATCATGTTATAAGAAATGATGACCACTTGATTTTAGGAAAAAATATTAGAAAAACCTGCATGAACTGATAAAGAGTGAAGTAATCAGAATCAGGAGATTCTTCACAGTAATAGCAATATTGTACAATGATAAACTGTGAAAAACTTTAATGTCCTTTATAATACAATTATTCAGGACAATTGTACAGGACTTATGGAAATACCTAATAAACTCTAAAATAATTTTTGGAGTCTGAAAACAAATAAAAATATTTCTATATTTTCTATATCTATTTCTATATCTATTTCTCATGTTATTTTATTTGTGTTTTTATTATTTGTTTTTTTTTTGTTTTTATCATTATTCTCTCACAACAATTACCTACATGGTAATATATTTTGCAATCATACATGACATATATGACATACATAATCATCCATGACAACCCAGGTCAAATTGCTTACCATAGTGAGGTGGGGTGCAGGAGGGAGGGAGACAATTCAAATCTTATAATTTCAGAAAATATATGTTGAAAATTGTTATTACATATAATCAGGAAAAAAATGTTAAAATTTAAAACTGAACTACCCATGGAATTTAAAGCTTAGAGCAAGGTTTTTTTTTTGTTTGTTTGTTTGTTTTGTTTTGTTTTTGTGTGTGTTCTCTTTTTCAATTGAAATTATTTTGTACTACTCTAAATATATTTTAAAGAGGGTGAATTGTTTCCTGGATAATTGATTTTCTTCTCAGCTCAGGTGATGAAATCAAATGAGGGGTACATGTAATGAATTGTTATTGTCAAAAAAAAACATAACTAAGAATGTCTAAGCCCTATGGGCATGTGAAGAAGTTTCCCAAGTGGAATTTGAGAGCATATTGTTATTGACTGTTTACAGATAGTTCACATATTTTATGAAACTTTAAAAAATTGAGTTTTCCAATTCCAAAAGTCAAAACAGGAAGAACCTTTTTTGGAGAAAGATTTACTCTGGCAGTTGGGAGTCAAGGTATAGCAAGGAAAATGCTCAGTAAGCCAACCATTCAGAAGAGATGCAAAATTAAGGGAAAAGGGATATGAAGGTATCACCAAAAAGGATAGAATCCAGGATCTTATAGAAAATTTGAAATGTCTTGCTTACAGATGTTCGCTGTTACCATGGCTTTAAATTGGTGCTCAATATTTTCAGCGAGACTTTATTTGTAGAAAAGTTAACTTACTATAATATCTATAAAAATGCCTTTGCCTTGAGGTAATTGTTTCTTGTTGTTGATATTTCTCAGTTTCTCTCAGGCATGTCTGACTCTTTATGATAACATTTAGAGTTTTCTTGACAAAGATACTGGAGTGGTTTGCAATTTACTTCTCAAGCTCATTTAGAAGGATACAGAGGTAAATAAGATTAAATTATTTGCCTAGAATGACACACCTAGTAGGTATCTGAGGTTGGATTTGAACCCAGGAAGATGAGTTTTCTTATTCCAAGCCCAGTGTCCTATTCTCTCTGCCACTTAGCTCTTCCAATTTTTTTTTTCTACTAACATATCATTAAGGATAAACATACCATTGATGGGTCTGTGAGCTATCATTTTTTATAGTGAAAATTCATAGAATACTCTAGAACCTTAAAGTAGTCACATCATTGGGATCATAACCCAAGAATTCAAGAATGTTAGTTGGAAGGGAGTAGTCCTACCGAAAGCGACACAGTTGTATTCATTTAACTATGTACATGTATCTCATTAGTAGAATGGAAACCCAAATCAGGCACTACTTTGTTTCTCTCTGTATATTTCCAAGGGCTTGCTTATGGGACTCCAAATAAGTGCTTTTTTAATAGAAATAGATGCACTACATATAATGTATGTATGTGTCTAAATACATCCACACCCACTCACTCTCACACATACACATATAAGTATGTATGTATGTATATATATATATATATATATATATATGTATGTATGTATTGGTAAAGTTATTCTTTCTTTTATATTTCAAAACCCATTCATAAAATTCATTAAAAAATTAGTCATGAGGCACCTTAGGGATTTCCCTTGAAAGAAAAGAAAGAAAAATTGAAAATATTCTTGAATTTACTAAAGGAAAATGGATTTACTCAGAAAAAAAATGGGAATTTTAAGGCAAAAATGAAGTGTCCATGGCTCAACTTTGGAAATGATTCAAAATTCTGGCAAATTGAAATATGAAAAGATTTATTTTGCCTAATTTCCATAAACATAACTTTTTCCTGACTAAAACACAACCCAGAATAGCTTGACATAATACTTAACATGACACAGTCATTGATAATACCAACTGTCTGAAGGTATGATTTTCAAATGAGCCTTCCCAATGAAAACAAAATACTGCTAGACTTGAGTTTCACTCCTTTCATGCTGTTGTAGACAAGAAGTCTCCAAGTTGATGACTTGTGATGTGTGGCACTAGGCCATCTTTAAGCCTGCTCTGGGAAAGAAAAAAAAAACAAACAATAAAAAAAGCCCAATCCCATCACATTGCCATGAAAGCAAGATCATGGCATCACAGAATTGCATGGGACCTTGATGGTCATCTGACTCAACTATCCTGAAAGAATAGGAATCCCTTCTAAAATATTCTTGACAGATAATCATCTACCCTCTTCCTAAAAATTATAATGATTGGGAACTTAGAATGATGTATGATAGCTCTAAGATTTGGAACATGCTTCTTCTAATCATCAATGATTCTCTCTACCATTTTCTAAACTTTGGATTTTATTATTTTGCCCACAGTGAGAATTCCTATCATGGGGAATAGGGTTTGTTAAATGGGATGAGAAAAAAAATCAAATTTTATTTTCACTAAAAACTGATTGAAAATATAACAAGCCTTTCAATCATGAAGAAAGGTAATAAAATTCAGTAGTAGTAGGCTTTACCAAAACAATCAAAGGAGTCTATGACATAAAATATTAAGAACTTCCTTTTTAATTTTATAAAAATAATTTTCATAATCTCAACACAATGGGATATAAATGTCTAATAATTTAAATTAAAAGCAAATGGCAAGTACCTTTTTTAATTATTATTTTCCAAACAATTTAGAGTTCTTTTCTCTCATAACAATTTTATTTAAAGCCTCTCCATTTAGATTAGCCTCATTGGCAGATAGCAAAATAGGAGTTGGGAAGTCCTGCCTTTGGTCATCTGTTAACATTAATTTCTTTCATTTTATGCTTTATTTGATCATTATCTCCATTTGAATAATTTCTTAGCAGTTGGTAATGGAAAATGAATGGAGATGGACCTGAAGAGGTAACCTATGGAGCTGAATTATTAATGCTTATTTGGCCACTTCCAGGGATATGTTTCCTTCAGCACTAAAAGATATATTCTATGAAATGATGAAATATTTTCTTTATTGTTTAATAAGCAAAAATAGCCAACAACTTTGGAATTATAGCTTCCATGCTCATCCTTTCCTTCCTCTAATCAGAATGTGTAGCATTGAATTGTTTTTCTGTCCCCATCCACTGGGGAAATGAAGAGGGAGAAAGAGGCTAAACTCTCCATCCCAAGGACCTATGGTGTTTTTTCAGAGATAGCAAACAGAGCATGTGTTTATATAGGTGAGGACAAATCCGAATGTGAATGCTATAGCTTCTTCTTGTGCCTTTCAATTCTTTCCTTAATCATAGATAATGATAGAACAAACTTAAGATGGATATTTTCAGCCTGGACATCATCTTCATGAAGATGAGAGTGCGGGAATTACTAGGTACCTCAGATACCCTGAAGAAGATCATACTAGCATCTTATATAAAAATTCTGGGAGAATGAGATGACTGTTAAAGGAGTGTAAGCCCAAACTGGGGCCTTTCATTCCCGAAGATATAGAAATTGAGGGAATTATTTGGATATTGTAAATTAGAACCTAACATGAAATGTTTATGCTATTATCCCATTGTTTCGTGTTTCAATATTTTAAGTATAAATTTTATAGAAGAGTGTAATCTAAGTTATTGATTACTATGGCATTATTTGTTTCCATAAATATGCATTTATGTCTATTTGTGTTTTTTAATTTTCTTTTTGTAGAGGAGAAAATAAATATCTGTCCAGCACCTGCTATATTTGAATTAAACAATGAATTTTAAAAGCACTTGTTAAGGCTTAATTATCTTCTAAACATTGAGTTAAGTACTGGAGTTTCAAATACAATAATAAGAAAATCCCTCCTCTTAGCTGGCTCATACCCTAATTATGGAAAGAAAACCAAAAAGGGATGTTGATGTTAAGTGTTTTTCTCCAAGCTCCAAGTGGGAGCATAAATTTTGAAGGACTTCAAAGAATGAAGGTTCTCAAAAACTTAATCCCTACATATGACCCCTCATTGAGAGATAACATTCTCTGAGTGTAGGTTACATCAATAAAAAAATTTAGACTTATAAAAGCTTTTTTTTAAATTACTTTTAATTTTTTTCACAAGTCACAATTTATTCTGGCTTTAGCCTTTCTGACATTGCTATGCTATTGTTTTATATTTGTTTCTCATTACATGATCCCTTCTCCTATATTTGTGTGCATTTTTACAGCAGTAAACTATGTAGTGATTTTTGAAATATTGAGATCAATTATGATCATAAAGTCAGAATTCCATATTTTTTAAGATTCTCTACTATACATTTTGGTAACATTTTGTTTTAGGGTCCCTATTCATGGACTTATCTTACCTCTGGAATTTTGAATTATTTACTAAATTCTTTGATTATATCAGACTCTGTTTAGCATTCATGCACTTCATTATACAAAATCCCAAAGGAATATGGATATTTTTCTCTCTAGTCTTCCATAGTCAGTGTTCTATTATTGATGACTGCCAAGGTCTTCTTCAGAGTAGCAAAGACAAGGCATTAGGTCATAATATAATAGGAGTGAGAGAAAGACTTAGTGAAGTACTCAGGAAGGAGAACATTTGAGTTTTATAGCTTTGATAAAGGCCAAACATTGACATTTTATAAAAGGAAACTGGGGTCAATTTGAAAAGGATTAGGAGAATGAAAAGCAGAACTAAAAATATTTATCTTTAAACCTGGAGTACACATTTCCTCCTTAGATTCTCAGCCATTGTACAGATGTATAAGACAGGATGGACGAAGATTTATGCATATTACATGTCATTTTCAGAGAAGTGAGTGTCATGCCACTCTTCTTCCCAGCCTGCCATAAATTCTGTTACCCTGAAGAAATGTGATGGCTGTCATCATCCATCACATAAGTGACTTCATAGTCATTATAGTGTCAATATATTGTTGTAAGCTTATTCATACTACACTAGTTAGAATGTTTGTTAAGTTTTTCTCACTCATCTTTCTAACTCTTCTGTCCCTCCCCCAAATCTGTACAAATATGAAAGATTCATGCAGTTTCATTCACACTGTGTTTTGGAGGCTTTCTGAATCCTAAGTGTCTAACTTTTAAGATTCTAAGTTTGAGGGAAGAATGCATTTATTAGGCTTTTGAAACTCTGGTGAATAGCTCAGTCCAATGAAGGTCTTGATGTTTGGCCAAGAAATTTAAACAGCAGCCATTAAAGCTAACTTCGTACTTTTATTCAGTTATGAAGTTGCCAAGTTAGCTTTCCTGATACTGTACAAACAGTATATTCCACCCCACAATGTTTCATACTCACTTCATTAACTTAGAGATGACTACTGCATTGGTCTCTGATGTTATGAATTCAATTTTCTTAATATAAATGATACATTATTATATAGACGTTAAAGGAACTGTAACATTAGAAGTTTGATATTCCCATAACAGTAAGAGAAAAAAAATAATTCCCAGAAACATTCTTTCCTGAGGGGGAAAATTCCCTATGTATAATCTTATGTCTATTTCCCTTTCTCCCTCCTGTGTCTGACTTCCATTTATGTTGAGAATGGATTTTAATGATAGAACAGGGAAATATATTGTGGTTTCACACATACAGAGGTTTTATGACCACTTACTTATAACTAGGAGATAGAGATACAGAGCAGAAAAGCATTTCCTTTTTTTTTTTAACATTTGCTACATGTATATGCCATTTGTTAAAATGGTATAACCAGGAAATGATACTTTTATAAAGAGGCAAAAGTAATGCAAAAAGATTAATATAGGCATACTTTCTTACTGACTATTGTTCTTGTATCTAATGTCTGCAATAAGGCCAGTCAGAATAAGCTGCAGCCAAAATGAACTAAAAGATTGAATAGCTTCAATTTGCTGCCACAGATCTGGATGAATCTGTGAAAAACATAGGACTTAAAGCTACTATGTTGATCATCTTCATGAATGACATATCCAAACCTGTGATTATTTTTTTCTTATTGTGGGTGCTTTTTTCCCTCAGGACATATATATGTATATATATATGAATTCTCCTTAGCTCAGTGAACAGAATGATGGGCTTAGAGTCAGCAAGACCTGAGTTCAAGTCTTATCTATGGTACTTAATAGCTATGTGACCTTGGAAAGGTCATTTAAGTTCTATATGCTTCAGCATTGCATAGAGTCCATCTATTAAAATATTGAAGGGGTGTTATTTATTTTGTCAGATAAATTTCCGTACGTGAGTGAAGAAAACATGACAAATCTTTTGTTTAGTTACATATGTATAGACCTAATCATAAAAATTACTGCTCTGGGTAATCATGCCACTAATACTTTCTACTTGCTTTAATAAAAGCAAGCCATTTCAGCCTCTCTGAGAATGTTTCCTCACAAAATGGCAGTCAGAATAGAAATATGATCTGGTAAACAGAGGGAAAGCCTTGACCTCAGAAAGAATTGGGTGCAAGTTTCTGATACTTACTGAATATATGAACAATAAGTAACATTATTCTTTCACTTTCATTTTAAACTATTGTTCTGTCTATATTTCACTTTCTTTTTTATTTTTAAAAGCATTTTTCCATGTTTACATAATTCAATTTCTTTCCTTACCCTCTCCCCCAGAACTGACAAGCAATTCCACTGGGTTGTACAAATATTATCATTTGATAAACAAGTGATAAGTGAAAAGTCATAAGTTTTTCTTTTGTGTTTCTACTCCTATAGCTCTTTTAATGTGGATAGCATTCTTTCTCATAAATCCTTCAGGAATGTCCTGGATTATTATATTACTACTAGTATTAAAGTCCATTATATTGGATAGTTTCACAACATTTCCCTTTCAGTGTACACTTTTCTCTTGGTTCTGCTCATTTCACTCTGCATCAGTTCTTTGAGGTCTTTCTAGTTCATATAGAAATCTTCCATTTCATCACTCCTTACAAAACAATTGTATTCAATTACCATCAGATACCACAATTTGCTTAGCCATTCTCCAAATGAGATATATCTCTTCATTTTCTAAATTTTTGCCACAACAAAGAGTGCAGCTATGAATTTTTTATACAAATAATTTTCCTTATTATTCTTTCCAGGTACAAAGCCAGTAGTGGTTTGCTAGATCAAAGGGTAGGCATTCTTTTAAAGCCCTTTTGTGCATAATTCCAAATTGCCTTCCAGAATGATTGGATTAACTCCACCAGTGATACATTAGTGTTCCATTTTTGCCATAACCCCTCCGACAGATTGGTAGTAGTCTCTCGGTGACCAAGAATGACAATTGTCTTTGTGCGTTTTCATCTATGGTGTACCCTCATGTGGCTTTGAAGTCCAAAGACTGAGGCTCAGAGTTTGTGGCACATGGGGTATAGTACTCCAGTTGTTACGGGAGGTGCGGTTGTGGCCTGGTGTTGGCATTCACATGCAGCGACAAGATGTCGACGTCGCTCATCTTCAAAGGTGGTGGCGGCATGGTTAATGTGGGTTCACCAGCTGCTTCTGACAGAGGCAGCAAGTTCTAGTTGCTTTGGTGTAATGCCAGCCCACTTCAAGTTGGACTTTAGCTGATCCTTGTATCTTTTCTTTGGTCGGCCTTGTTTCCTGAATCCAGCTGACAGTTCACCATAGAATACCTGTCTTGGTATTCGCTGTGGGTCCATGCGGATGACATGTCCAGACCAACATAGCTGGGTTTTGAGGACCATTACTTCGATGCTGGTGGAGTTGGCTCTGTGGAGGACTTCCTGGTTGATGATTCGGTCCTGCCCTCAGATCCTCATGATTGACTGGAGAGAGTGTTGGTGGAATTGCTCCAGCTGTTTCATGTGCTTTCGGAACAGTGTCCATGTCCAGCAACCATACAGGAGCAAGCTGAGGACCACTGTGTTATACACTTTGAGCTTCGTTGCAGTGCTTACACCGCTGTGTTGGAGGACTTTGCAGCGCAGCTGCCCGAGTGCCTGGCTGGTCTTTTGGATCCTAGCATTAATCTCGTGGTCTAGGGACCCATCATTGGCGATGGTGCTGCCCAGGTACTTGAAAGTGTTGACATTTGTGATACTTAAAAGTGTGGATGCCATAAACTGTAATAATTAAAATAGTTGAGGGTATAAACTGTAGTGATTAAAATAGTGGAAGACTTAAATTGTTGTAGATAAAAGAGTGGATGAGTAAATTTGACAACAGGAAATATATTTTCACCACAGTGTCTTGTTTTAAATCAAATATAAGGTGGTCACCAGGGAAATATTCCCAATTATGAATATACCCAAGTCAACTGGGTTTTATAGAGAATTTAATTAACAATACAATGAGGAATCAAAGAAAGAGAGAAAGAGAGAGAGACAAAGGAAATAAATGAGAAAAGAATAGGCCGGCCCAGGCAGCCCTGGCCAACCCAGTTCTAAGCCCTAAAAGAAAAGATCAGTTGGTCAGTTATCACTCACCATAAGATCTGTTCAAGTGAGGATTCAGGGGGACAGAGTCTCCCCAGAGGGAGTTCCAGCCAGAGTTAGCCTCCCTTGAGAGACCTCCTTAGAGATTGTCCTTCTCTCAACAACCTCCTTAGAGACCCGCTTTTGAGAGCTCCAGAGATCCAGAGATCCTCTTTTTCAGCTTTTCCTTTCCTTATAAAGGGAAATTTTCCTTTGTCACCTCCCCTAAATTCTTACATCTACCAATCACAGTAGACGTTTTTCAAGGGACAGACCATTCTTAGTCCACACCTAAGTAGGTGTGGATTTTTGAGTAATTCACACCAGGAAAGCTCTGAATAAATTTCCCAGTTCTTTGTTCCTTGTAAATTCACAAGTTGCCTGACCTTTATAGGTACTTAGAACCCCCTTGTATTAATTCTAAAAATAGGCATGGCTTAAGTATGGGTGTAAGTATTTTTCATTGTTTCAGCAAGGAGTTTGCTCCCCTAAAGCAGCCTTAAGTATGGGTGGAGTAGAGGTTGTCCCATTTCTGATCTAAGTAGAGTTCTCACTTTCCAAATGGGGAATGGTCCCAGTAGGGAATTGTTCCAATGGAGAATTCCCCAATGGGAAATTTTTTTAACATTCACAAATCTGAGAAATTTCAAGATTCACACATTAGAAAGCTGTGTGCCATCAATTATTATGCCTGGCTGGTTAGTTGGCCTCCCTGATGCGGGCTGGAACAGCACCTCTGTTTTGCTGAGGCTGATAGTCAGGTCAAACAATTTTGTTGCTGTAGAGAACCTGTCCACAATGGTTTGGAGATGATTTTCTTGGTGGGTCATGAGAGCACAGTCATCTGCAAAGAGAGCTTCCAGGATGAGTCTCTCTGTTGTCTTTGTTTTTGCAGTCAGGCGGCAAAGGTCAAATAGTGAGCCATCCAGTTGGTATTTGATGTAGACACCCAGGTCTAGATCCATCACAGCATGTCGTAATACTTGGGTGAAGTATAGGTTGAATAGCACCGGATCAAGGACGCAGCCTTGTTTCACACCATTGAAGATGTTTAAGCGATCGGAAGTCTCTCCACCTGATAGGACTTCCTCTGTCATGTCGACATGAAAGAGCTGGATCAGTTTGAAGACTTTTGCTAGGCAACCGAGCTTGCTGAGAATCACCCACAATGCGTCCCTGTTCACTGTGTCAACGCCTTCATCAGGTCTATGAAGACAATGTAGAGACTCAGGTTCTGCTCAAGGCATTTTTTCTGCATTTGCCTCACCGTGAAGACCATGTCGATGGTGCTGCAATCTGGTCTGAAGCCACATTGTGATTCAGGCAGTTTCTGCTCTGAAACAGATGACAGGAGTCTGTTGAGTATAACATGGGCGAGGATCTTTCCAGCAGTGGAGAGTAGTGAGATTCCTCTGTAGTTGTCACAGGCTCTCACTTGTGGCTCCTCCAACAGATTACTCTTTTCATTACCTGCAACTATGGAAGGTTTCCATACAAGGAGATTCCTCACAGCAATAAAATCAGAGATTCCTCCTTATCTACTCACCCCTCAAAATCCAGGGAAATAATACTTATAATACTATATATTTTTGACAAATTTTAATAAGGTTATATATTTGAAGCACTTTGAAAAATAAGGAATGCTATACAATTCCTAAAAGACAATGGTGATAATAATATTCATTTCTATAGGGGATTTATTTTTAATTAGTAAATTCATACTTCTTGCATATAATAAATGGTTACTGAATCCAAATATTTGAACCCCATAATCATTTGCATAAGCCTTTCATGTCTTGTTTGTTCAGTCAAGTAGATAACCAATTTATAGTATCATGGACTAACATAATTAAATCTAATTTAAATTCCATTAAAAAAACTTCTTCCCCCTTTTTGATACAATATCAACCAAGTTATGATTTTGTACTTTGATATACATGTGTTTTAGAATGCTAATTGATTTAATGAAAATTTTACTTAATATAAGCAGAAATGCAAATATGGCAAGATAACAGAAAACTAAGAGACTTCCAAATAACAAATTATAATTACCACTCCCCACCATAGCCATGAACTGGAAAACAAGAGAAACAGGTTATTTATCAATTAGGAAATACCTAAACAAATTATGAATGAATACAATTGAATATGCCATAAAATTATTGACAGATGGATTCAGAAGAATTAGGGTTTTTTTTGGAAACAGATGTAAAATGAATAAAGCCAGGAAAACAACATCACACACACACACACACACACACACACACACACACACACACACACACAAACAACCCAACAACTTTAGAACACTCTTCAATGAATTAATTAACCATACTGTTACAGGAATGGAGATGAAACATGCTTCCCATCTATTGAAAAAGAGATGATGGACAACAGGAAATGAAGATGATATTTATTTTTGGACACATAAAGACATGGGTTGGTAATGTTTGAGTTCACTTATTTTTTTTAAAGCCTTACCTTTTGTCATAGAATAAATACTGTGTATTGTTTCCAAGGCAGAAAGAAGAGCAGTAAGGGCTAGGTACTGGGCTTATGTGCCCAGGCTCCACAATTTGGAAGTATCTAAGGTCAGGTTAGAGCCCAGGTCCTCCCATCTCTAGACCTGGCTCTCAATTCATTGATTTACCTACCTCCCCCCTCCCCACTTAATTAGACTCATTATTGACGATGGTTGTGTTTGCTGTTGCTTTTGTTGTTTTGCTTGAGGAAGTGAGGAATTGAAAGTGAGAAAGAAATTATAATAATGCTAAGGGGGATGGGAGTGGGAGAGTGGGAGTTTGGGTGGGCATAAAATGTTAAGAACATCAGTGAATTATTTAGTCTTCACAAAGAAGAGGAGAAAAAGCAGTGGAAGAAAAAACAAGGGAACTTGGTACTAACCCAAGAATGAATTATGTATTTTTTAAATGGATCATGGCTTAAAAAACAATATACTTTTTTCTATTCTCTGTATATAAGATACTTAGATTTGTTAGTATTTTTTAAGTTCACAATAATGTTTGTATTCAGGTACATTTATATGTGTATGTGTGTATGTGTGTGTATATCAGGCTGTTGTGATCCAGCTCCCTGCCTCCCATATTTTCTCTCAGTTAATAGTTTGAGGGAAAGATTTAAGGGAAAGATTTGAAAAATGCATATATTCCCTAAGATTCCCTTAGTAAACATTCTAAAAAATTGCCTGAGATGCTTTTGATTTCACTGAGATGGTATCTTTCATGGGACATTTGTCTCATCCTAATAATTCTTGACTTTCATTTGAATTGAACATTTCCCCTTATTTCTTCCTGTCTGTCCTAACTTTGAAATATTCCAAGTCTTGGTGAGAAGTCCTGAAGTTCTTTAATGATTGCCTCATTTCTCAATTCTCTCAGTCCTGGCTAGCTGAAGCCAAGATGCCATGAGGTATCTTCTCCTCTATAGCTGTCCATAATGAAAAGCCAAACAAAGAAAGTTTAAATGTGCATCTCTTTTCTTCCCTAGTCCTCTTTCAGTGCAATTGTGGACAAGAAGTCTTTTCACATCAAAAGAAACAGAAACCTGAGGACTCTGGGAAATGTATGCTCACTATCTGTAAACAGGTAGTTTATAAAGCACTGCTGATCTTTAATACTAGGGAAGTTTTGAATATGTCTTTTATAGGAGGAAGATATAGTCGAAACTCATTAGTAGACCAGGTGAACATCAAGTCCTCCTTTTATAAAATAAACAAAGAGATAATGGGTTTATTTGAGAAATATGAGGATACAGAACAATGCTACTTTTCTTTAAGCACCATCAGGGATATTTACAAAAATCCTTGAGCACTATGAGTACTACTTGAATCTTTGGAGCTTAATGGGTGAATTAAAAGTCTGAAAAAAATAGTGGCAGGTATTCTCCTTCTGGCACACTACTACATCTATTTCCTGATTGACATATCATTTTATAACCATTTTTTTCTTAAATGTAATATTGGAACTTTCCATAATAAACAATTCTCTAATTTGGCATTTTTGATTGGCATTTTTTAAAAATTTATTCAGCAGGATATTGATCACTCCTTCACAAGTTGCAATAATAAACAAGAAAAGCTAACTGCATGCTATTGTTTGGCAAACTTTTTAGCATTTGCCTTGTAGCCAAGAGATTTTAATTGACTGTCTGGGGAGTATCAAGGCTGATCTCTTATTCTCAACCAGATACCAAAGCTGCTTGGACAAATGTTTTTTGTTAGCTGGAGAAAGACACTCAATTTAAACCATGTGCTTCTGAACCTTGTGGTTTCATGTTGAACTGCAAACAGTTGGGAGAGCTGTCAGTCTTTAGTCATGATTCCAACCATACTTTTAGGTTGGAAGGAAAATACAACTATCTACCTATTGTAGATAATTAATAAGGAGACAAGGGATTTCTGGAAAGCATGTATATATTGTCAAAGAAAGAATAAAAGTGAAATATCAGAAGATACACACCTGCTCTCTAAGGACATGTATATATTGAATGTAACAAACTAAGATTTGGCAAGGAACAGAAGACTCAGGGAAGAATTATTTGATAAAGTCATCAATCTGTATTCTTCTTCATATATATATATATATATATATATATATATATATATATTCTTTACAGTTAAATGGGTTGTAATTCGTTCTTGTTTTCCCATCCTGTGCTACTATTATCTATGGGCTACTCTGAATCCTCTATTGAGTCCACTCAAAATATAGATTCCTCCATATGTTATTCACACTAATCTTATCTTCTACTGGATTTCTTGACATTGTACAAATATCAAGACAAAATGTAGACTATACACTTTTTCTCTCAATACATAATTCTACCTTCCCTTCCTATGACTCATCTCTCATAAATTTATGAATTTATGACATATTTGTTTGCTAATTCTTCATCAGTAATGTGTTATAGACTATTTGTATTGACCATCTGCTTTTCTGTGTTATCCTTAAAATTTTTTCATTTGAAGGCTCTGACTTTCCATGGTAAACTATTAAGAGAAATATATTATTAGAAGATTATACTTTTATTTCAGAGATAATGTTAAGGTCACTAATACCATTTTCCAATTTCCACAAAGTAATTCAGCTGGCTCTCCTCCTACTATTCAATTCTAGACAAAGTAGAATAAGGAAAACTAATATAAAATATCTTAGAAGAATGTGTTTCCATTAGAGTCACAAGCAAGTTATCAGTCTGCCTACCAGATCAAAAAAGAAAAAAAAATACTAAACTTATACATTTACAAGTAACACCATATGTTGAAAACAAAATATAATGATATGGTGATAATATATGAATCAAATTCTACTTTTTATTACAAAGACAAGGATTGAGAAATAGCCAAATGAAAAGAAGTCAGAGATGCTTGGATAGAAGTTCTCAAAAATTAGAATAGGAAAGGACATAGAATGGTTTAGTGACTATGAGAGGAAGTTTTTTTAAAAAAAACTCTATTATGCATGTTCATGCATAGATTTTGTCTTTCACATGTTAATTCAGTACCATAATGATATAATTGTTGAATTAATACTCATAAGTGACATTTTGATACATACATTATTTTATTTGTGTATCATTAGTCTACGAACTAATAACTTATATTACTATTATTTATGTTTCACATATAAACAATCTAATCTAGGAATTTTAAATGATTTATCCAAGGATACTGAGTAAGAAGGTCTCAGAGTTGAAACTGATACCAAATATCTCATAATTTCAAGTCAGACTAATTTTCCCATGATACTACACTCACTATACACCAATTATATTCCATTTTCTTTTCACCTACTTTGAATCCTGAGCATATTATTTGGCAGAAGAGAGAAAAGGACTTCAAATCTCAAGTGGTTCCTTTTTAACAGAACAGTTTAATTAAGACAATAAAGTCATAATGAGAAGTGATGTCCTTTTTATGTAAAATTCCATAAAAGTCTACAACTAGGCCAAAGAAAAGTTAATTAATTCATTTTTAATATTTGTTTTGGAAGATGGAAATTTCACTTAGGATTCTTGCTTTCTACAAAGTAGCTATCAACATTAGGTACCTGAATGTCTATATAATTACACTCAACAAAATGATTAAACATCAATGATGTGGTACGTTTAATGATCAATGTTGCATCCATAGATGCAACAATAGTTTTTATTAATATTTATCCAAAACTCAATGAGATTATGGTATTAACCAAGATCCAGTAGATATTCACCATCCAAAGTATGATTTGAGATGAGGTTGTAGATGATCAAAAATGGTCTTTCTTAAAAACAAAAAAAAAATAATAGTTGGACAGATTCAAGAAGGCAGCTTAGAAGTAGCAAAAGCTAAATACTCTGTAACTTTCTTTCTACACCAAAAGAAGAAATAAGTGCTTCAAAATAGAAAGAAAGGCAAACTCAACAACCAAGCAGACCCACAGGTCACTTCTACTCAATTTAACCTGAAAGATACACAGATAAATTTGAATAATCAGGATTAATGGAAATATCCAAAACCCCTCCCCCACCTACTGAGCTGAGACCCATGGCAGGACTTTGGCTGACTGTAGGATTCCTGGGCAAAGTTTACAACCACAGTGGTGTACCTTGATACCACCATGGGAAACTCAGGAATTTGACTGGGCAGCTGGAAGAAAGGAGCAGAGAGGAGGGTTGAAGGTAACTACCTTCAGCCTCCATATCTTCATCTTCAGCCCCTACAGGCAGCTGGGGAAGATTTGGCCTTGGGGCACATTAATACAACAGATCAGCTCAATCTGCCTAATCCAGTTTACCAACAGAGCAGAGAAGAAGTCCCTTCAGGGTGGAAAAACTCAAAATCACAGATCCAGAAAACCAATAGTGGAGCAAGAATAAAGCATATAAGGAAGGGGGAAGAAGGAAAAATTATAAGTAAACAACAGAAAAAGAAATAAGAAATTATGATTGACAGCTTCTATTTAGATAATGAAAAAGAAGAAATGGAACAGAAGAGGACCAAGTAAGAGCAAGTAAAATCTCAGAAACTCCAGTGAATTGAACTCAGGCTCTGGAAGAGCTTTAAAAAGAATTAAAAATCAAACAAAAAAATAAGAGAGGTAAAAGAAATTTGGGAAGAGAACTCTGAAAGTAATATAGGTTATCTGGAAACCAAAGTACATGAACTAAAACAAAAAAAAAAAAGGTCTTACAAGGCAAAATTGACCAGCTTGAAAATGAGACATAAAATAAAAGATAAAAACAATGACTTACAAAGAAAAATAAATCAAAAGAAATATGAAGATCAAAAAGTTACGTATGAAATTCATAACCCTTAAAAATTAGAATCAAATAATAGAAGCAAATGACTTCACAAGGCAGCAAGACACTAAAAAACAAACTCAAAAGAATGGAAAAAATTAAGAACATATTAAAAACCTAATTGATAATACAATTGACTTGGAAAATAGATCCAAGAGAGACAATTTATAAATAATTTGACTACCTAAAAATCATGAACAAAGAAAAAGCCTGTGGATCATTCTATAGGAAATTATCCAAAAAAAAATGCCATGATATTCTTGAACAAGAGGATAAAATTGAGATTGAAAGAATCTACAGGTTACCTCCTGCATTGAATCCCCAAATGGTGACACTCAGGACTGCTATAGCATTTAAGAAGTTCCAGACCAAGTAGAAAATATGACAACCTGCTAGAAAGAAAGAATTCAGATATCATGGAACCACAGTTAGGATTACACAAGACTTGACTGAATCCACACTGAAGGAGTAAAGGAGGGGAAAGCATTTAATTAGATATTTTGGAAAGTAAGGGAACTGGGTCTACAACCAGGAATCAACTACCCAGAAACATTGACTATATTCTTACAGGAAAAGTATAGTCATTTAATAAAATAGAAAAATTTCCAAAATTTCCTGAAGAAAAGAACAGACTTAAACAGAAAATGTGAAACGCAAATACAGAACTCAATAGAATCACCAAAATGTAATTAAGAAAGAAAAACAAAAGAAATTATTGACTCAATAAGGTCAAATGATTTATGTTCCTATATGAAAAGATGATATCTGTAACTCTTAAAAATTGTTATCATCATTAGAGTAGCTAGAAAACATACTTAGAGGGTATGGTGGTAAATTATATATAAGTTTAAGTCAAAAATAAAATAAAATAAAAACTATGAGTTTTATGCTCATTCAAAATTCTTTTTATGGTTATTCAAATTCACTCAGAAAGGGAAGAACAGACAGATTTTTTGGAGCAAGGAATTGTATTATGCCATATAGCGAAGTAGAAGGGTAATAAATGGGGTGGTGGGGAGAGGATCAATACAAGGGATGGAGAGATTGGGGGTCATTTAAAAAGCACTATAGTAAGATAGGAATAATAAGAAGGGAGGGGAGAGAAGAGGAATAACATTAGGAAGGGGAAAGAGGGGAGACTGACTAAAAGTAAAAAGTTGGAGGGGAGAGTAAGAGGGATAAGAGAAAAGGCAGAATCAAAGGAGGAAGTCAAAATAGAGGGGAATACACAGACAATAATTATAACTATAAATGTGAATGGAATGAACTCTCCCATAAAAAAGGAAGCAGATGGTAGAATGGATTAAAAACCAGAAATCTACCATGTGTTGTTTACAAGAAACACACTTGTGGCAGATAGACACACACTGGGTTAAGGTAAGGGGGTGGAGCAGAAAATACGAGATTGAAATTGAGACAAAGAAGGCAGGAATTGTAATTATGATTCCAAAATAAGATAAAATAAAAATAGACTTGATTAAAAGAGATAAAGAAGGTAATCACATCTTGAAGAAAGGTAATATAAATAATGAAGAAATATCAGTATTCAAAATATATGTAATAAATGGTATAATATTCAGATTCTTAAAGGAGGAAATAAAGGAACTTAAGGAGGAAACAGATAGTAAAACCATATTAGTAGGGGCATCAACCTTTCCCTATAACAATTAGATGAATCAAACCAAAACATTTTTGAAAGAAGTAAGAGAAATGAATGAAATGTTAGAAAAATTAGAGCTATTAGATATATGGGGAAAAACAAATAGAGATAAAAAGGAATATACTTTCTCAGCAGCACATGGCATATACACAAAGAATGACCAAGTACTAGGACATACAAATATTGGAAACAAATGTAGGAAAGAAGAAATAACAAATGAAAATTTTTTTCATATCATAATGCAATGAAAATTAAAATTAACAAGGGATTTCAGAAAGGCAAATTTAAAATTAATTGGAAACAAAATAATCTAATTTTTCAAATCTGGTGGGTCAAAGAACAAATCATTGAAACAATTACTGATTGCATTGAAGAGAATGATAATTAGGAAACAACATTTCAAAATCTATGTGAAAAGCCAAAGAAGTTCTCAGGGGTAAATTTATATCCCTGAAATGCATACATCAACAAATGAGAAAGGGAAGAGATCAATCATTTGGCATGCAACTTAAAAAACAAACAAACAAAAAACCAGAAAGAGAAAAAAAATTAAAAATCTCCAGATAAAAACTAAATTGGAAATCCTAAAATTCAAAGGAGAAGTTAATAAGATTGAAAGTAAAAGAACTATTAATAAATAAGACTAAGAGCTGGTACTTTGAAAAATCAAATAAAATAATTTACTCATTAACTTAAAAAAAGGAAAAAAAGAAAAGCAAATTAAAAGCATCAAAGATGAAAAGAGTGACCTCACCTATAATGAAGAGGAAATTAAGGTAATTATTAAGATCTATTTTGCCAAATTATGTGACAATAAATATGACCATCTAGGTGAAATGGATGAATGTTTACAAAAAATATAAATTGCCTAGATTATCAAAACAGGAAATAGAATGTTTAAACAATCCCATGTCAGAAAAAGAAATTATACAAACCATCAATGCGCTTCCTAAGAAAAAATCCTCAGGGTCATATAGATTCACAAGTGAATTCTATCAAAAAATCTAAAGAACAACTAACTGTAATACTATGCAAATTATTTGACAAAATAAACAAAGAAGGCGTCTTATCAAATTCTTTTTATGACACAAATATGTTACTGATCCCAAAGCCAGGCAGCAAGCAAATAGAGAAAGAAAACTACAGACCAATCTCCTTAATGAACATAGATGAGAAAATTTTAAATAAAATACTAGAAAAAGACTCCAGAAAGTGATCACAAGAGTTATTCTTTATGATCTGGGAGGGTTTATACCAGGAATGCAAGGATGGTTTAGAATAAGAAAACCATCCACATAATTGACCATATCAACAACCCAAACTACAGAAATCACATGATTATCTCAATAGATGTAGAAAAAGCCTTTGACAAAATACAGCATGATTCCTGTTGAAAACACTAGAAAGTATAGGAATAGATGGTCCTTTTCTCAAAATAATAAAGAGTATATATTTAAAACCAGCAGCAAGCAATTTTGTTTCAAGGCTGCACTGTTTGAGTATAGCTTCAAAATCACTTCCTTCTCTTGAATATTGATTTTCTTAAATGTTAAATTATCCTTCTCTCTGTTTTTTAGCATCACTATCTCCAAATCCTTATGTCTTTGAGATCCCAATGACAAATAAGCGTAACCAAACAAAACACTTTCCTTGTCTTCATGGTGCCCATATTCTAATAGAGAAGACAGTATGCAATACCTTTGATATATATATATATATATATATATATATATATATATACATATCAAGGGAAAGACACTACAATTCACTCAATGAATGACCATTTATTAATGACATGATTTTGTCAGGTATTATCCATTCTGATGTGCCACTCTTTCCTACAATAGAATAAATAACCTAATTCAATTCCCTGAATGTTATCAATGGAATAGTTTTCAAAACAGTGGTGCAGTGCGTTGCCATAAATAGGAAGTTTAATGTCAAAAGAGGATACTCTGGACAGTTCCACCCTTTTCCAGCAGGTGGCAATTTGATCTTTCTAAGTCAGTTTTGGAAGAGCCAATGGAAGAAAGACACTCCCTACCCTTCTTGGGAAAGAAGACTTGGGTCTAGAAGGAGAGCATGACTCTTTTTGAGAGCACAATTGACAGACTAACACAAAGCATAAAATAAGGATTTGTGACTACTTGTCAAGTGTGGTAGCTGGGGTTGCCCACAGACATGTAGGTATTTTTAGTAGTGCCACTACATAGAGAAAAAGGAGGGGAAGTAGTTTCTAATTTTAATAACTGCATTGCTTATTATAGAAAGGCATTCACAATGAAATTTTAGAATAGGATAGTGGTTTTTTGGTTGCACATAAGCAAAAAAAGTAGAGAGAACAGGACTACTTAAAGAATTGAAGACTTTGTTAATCTATGAAAAAAAAAAACATGGAGAGATAATTCTTAGCTTTGGAGATTCACATCTTTGTGGAGTTAACTGTTTCAGCTTATGCTAACTTGGTATCCAACTTTTTAATACTATCAGTTTTTGTTATCAGGGACAATATAACTATCTGTAACAATAAACTGAGACTGGGTCCAATGATATTGCAATGCTCACTGTTTTCCACTAAGGGGCTTCTAATTCTAAGTTCATATATTAACTAGTTTCAAATCTATATAAGTCTCTCCTATAAAGAATGAAAAAAAGTCAGACTTTCTAATGTCTCCACTTTGGAATCCTGGGGAAAATCACTCAAAGCTTAAATCTGACTCAATTTCAGGATCTCAGGAACATTTACAATGTATAATCTTCAGGATTTACAATGTATAATGTTCAGGAACATTTACAATGTATAATACCTCTCCTCTCTTTCTTTCTCTTCTCTCTCTCTCTCTCTCTCTCTCTCTCTCTCTCTCTCTCTCTCTCTCTCACACACACACACACACACACACACAACACACATACACACACAAACACACACACACACATCCCTGCTGACAATGTTTTTCACCTTCCCATCAACTGTATGTACATTCTCTCAACATTTCAAGGTCCATCTTTTCTGACAAGCCAGATTAAGGCCAAGTCTTATTCTCCTTTCATTGATCATCTTTTCACAGAAATATATTTTGGACCAAGTCTGCAATATGCCAGTTTAGCAATTTAGATTTCATATTATAATAAAATGAAATATTCATAGGACATCAAACTGTTAATTTATATTAAATAAAGGCTATTAAACAATGATATAACAGTGATTAAAACAGGCACAACTTTCTTGCTTCTTTATTTGACATACTGCATAAGAAGTATGTGTCAAGTCTGAGCCACTGTTAATTCAGTGTACCTAACTTTTCAAATTAGTAGACTAGGAAACTATCCTCTTGATTCAAGACTTTGTCTTGAAGAGGATTCTATGGACTAAAAACAAACAAGCAAACAAAATAAAGGAACAAATTACTAGTGTATCATACTTGATAATAACATGATCTTGTCAGATATTATCCATTCTGATGTGCCACTCTTTCCTACAATAGAATAAATAACCTAATTCAATTCCCTGAATGTTATCAATAGAACAGTTTTCATAACAGTGGTGCCTTGCCATAAATAGGAAGTTTAATGTCAAAAGAGGATACTCTGGACAGTTCTACCCTTTTCCAGCATCCTTAATGGCAAGGTCAAATCATAGGATAACAGGTTTCAAGTTGAAAGGAATGTTGTAGGAAATAGAGTTCAAGTGCTTCCCTTATATATGAAGAGACTGTATCCCAGGGAAGAAAAGTAACTTGGCCAGGGTCCCACAGGAAAATGTCTGAGAATGGATTAAAATCCAAATCCAGCACTCTATTGACCACACCATATTTCATTTTTCTCTTATTTTACAAGCCTTTCTTTTGTTTTTCAACCACTTAATAGAAATTTATATTTGTGAATGTTGCTATGAATCACTGCATTATTGTACCAGATATTGAGAGGTTCTCCTTTTCTGTCAGCTGAGTATCCTCGTGGCATAATCAATCAATTTAGTTTACGTTACAAGTGACAATGAGTAATAGGAGTGGCCTAAAAAACCCCTAAAGATGTTGATTATAAGGTTCCTCTATATGAATTTTTACTTCACCCTGCTTAGTCTTTAGAACTCTAGCAACCAAGGAATGTATACAACATCACTTAAGCATTAAGTGATGAGGAGGAAGGCCTATGACCAGTGTGTGCTAGCAAGTGACAAATCAGAAACAACTGACTGACCCCCTGGGCTGTCCTAAGCGATATTGGCAATGTGAGAAACAGGAAGTAATATAGAGAATGGCCTTTATATTTCATGTCACTTCCTGTGAGGGGGGAGCTTTGGCTGAGTTGGCCCTAGAACTCGAGCTTGGAGGAGCTCCTCAGATTCCTTCCTTTTAGATGTTCATGTGGTGAGTGATAAGACTGACTCCCCTTTTTCCTTGGCTTTCTGGAGTGACCCCTTGTCCGAGGACTCTGAACTCCTGACTGGCTCAGCAGAGCTGGAGCAGTTTTAATTCCCTTTCCTCTGTCTCTTCTTCTTGAATTCTTCCTACTATTATAATTAAACCATCATAAAAATCCCAAACTGACTTGAATATTTTATTGGGATTGAATTTAAATCCCTGGTGACCACTAATATAATATATTCAGTTAACAACCCAAATTTTACCATTAACATCTACCAATTCTTCATAGACTTGTCACTTAAGATATAGATATTGTATTGAAACACACACAAAAAAAAAGGAAGAAAAACACCCATCAAGTGATATAAAATTAAATCAACTGCTGAGAAAGAAGATGCTGTTGGGAATTTAGAGAATCATAAGATGTGATTCCTTGTTTTCAAAGGTGCTAGAATCAAATAGAAAATATAACAAATAGTTCCAGAGTACAAGTGAAGAGAAATAGCAAGGAAGTGAACTCTTAATTTACAAAAGAGTGATATAAGCCTATAACTCTATCGAAAGTTGACAAAAATAGAAACAATTTTTGTCTAAGCAGTTTAAGGAAAAATGTTATAAATTGAGTTGTATTTGAGCTATGACTTGCAGAAAACATTGGCCAATATCTCATTATGGTATCAATGTGATTCTAGACTCTTAAATGCTTTGTCAATGAGTTACGGGCTCTGAAGACTTCTGTTATCTTCTCAAGCTTTGAATATGAGCCCAATAATTAATTAAATAGATGTCTATTATCTGAGTACCAATTGATCTATTTGGAAAGTTCCATAACCAGGCTGTTCACATAAAGTAATGATTTTTTTTAGCTATAACAACTCTTAAAGACCATTTCCCAAGTCTGTGGTTATACTTCATGTGCGATCTTGACCAAGTCACTGTACACCTCAGCTTTCATCTATAAGAATGGGCAAGTCCTGATTAGATGATCTTCAAGGTTCCTTCCAAGTCTACATCTGATCTTTTGAAAGGGAAAGAAAATAATAAATTTATCTTAAATGGAGGGTTTGTATATACATGTTTTTCATCTTTCAAAAGGATCAGTAACATTATGAGGTGATATCTTGACTTGCAAGGGAATTGAATTAAAATGAAGCAGAATTGCACAATGTTGCCAGCCTCATTCTCTCTTCTAGAGTCATCCAAATCTAGTGGCAAAAAAAAACAGTTAGGACAACTGTCAATAACATTTTGGGGGAGGCATCAC
This sequence comes from Monodelphis domestica, assembly GCF_027887165.1. NCBI lineage: Eukaryota > Metazoa > Chordata > Mammalia > Didelphimorphia > Didelphidae > Monodelphis > Monodelphis domestica. Next base: position 219,220,736 of record NC_077228.1, on the reverse strand, counting down.
CCCAACTCACAGATGGATTTGAGACCTGTGGGCTATCATCAACTTGACTTCACCTGTTGTTCAAAACAGGGCTGTGACTGCTGCACATGCTACAGCTTCTTGAAGTCACAGGAGAGATTGAGGGGAAGAGTAAAAACAAAATGTGTATTAGTAGCCCTGAAAATGGCTCACCAAATCCTCACACTAGAGGTGCTAGTTTTTTCCTGAATCACCCATGCATGTAGGAAAGGTCAGATTATGTTGAGAATTAAATGTCTGGTTTAAAAATATGTAACTTAGCCTAAAAGTGAAAAGGAACCATTAAGGTTTTTGAGCAAAAGTGTGATGTATACTAAGTAGTACTTTGGGGGAAATGTGTCAAAATTTTATCTCATAAAAGGTATGAGATCTTGAATAGTGAAAAAAAGGTTATTAATTAGTTTAAAAAGCAAGTAGGCAAAACGTGTATATGGTTTTGTTCAGATAAGGGGTATGAAAAAATTCCTTTTCTGGAATTTTGAATATATAACATATATATCTTTGTATACATATATTACATTCCAAATTATATATAATTATATATACATATTTGAATTGAATGGATAAATATTTTTATATTTTCTAACATTTTATAATACAAATTCTTCATCATGCAGTGTATATTTTCATATTTATCAGATTAAGAAAGACATAACACACAAACAAGAAAATACTAAGGAAATAAAGTGAAAAATGGTATGATTTGTTTTGCATTGAGCTTTTATCTGTTCCTTCTATGGCTGTGGAATGCCTTTTATTTTATTTTATTTTTTTGCCATGAGTCCCTTGAAATTATTTCATTTCTTTGCATTGCTTTAAGCAATTGAGTCATTCATAGTTGATCATTATATAATATTTACGTTTCTGTGTAAAGTGTTCTGCTCCTCCTCATTTCAGTCTGCCTTAGTTCATAATTCTTTCCAAGTTTTTCTAAAGTCTTCTTATTTATCATTTCTTATGACAACAGAATTCTATACAAACATATGCCATAGGCCTTTGACCATTCCCTAATTGATGAACATAGCCTCAGTTTCCAATTCTTTGCCACTACAAAAAAAAGAACTTCTTTAAATATTTTGTTCAAGTTAGTCTTTTTTTTCATTTTTTAAATCTCTTTGGAACCTATAAGTGGTACTGCTAGGTTGAAAGGTATGCACAATTTTAGTGCCCCTTGGGTGTGGAAAAAAATATTTTTCCTGTGGTATGATTGACTTTTCTCTTATACAATTTCCAGAGTGGAAGAGAGGGGTTGGGGGTGTTTTCTCTTTCCTGACCTTCATCATCAATGACATACTGCTGGAAAGTTAATATATGTTGCCCATCATAGAACAGATCAAAGAGTCCAGCTAAAGCAATGAACTGGCTAGATATAGCATAACACTCAAAGAGCTACTGAAAGCTGTATTCCCACAAGATATGATGCACTGAGAAAGAATAGTATGGAGACACCATTGAATAAAGGCTTTGTGGCTTGGTAATGCTTTTGAGTTGACTTGGTTCAATGTATGCCCAATAGTTTGACTCTTGTATTGTATTTATAGTCATTCTTCTCATTGATGTTGTACATTTGTGGGAGGAGGTGCTCAAGGTTTAAGTAGAGAATGCTTTATAACGATACTTATTTTTATGGCATTTCAACAAATTATTTTTCTTTAAGGCAATTGACTGGCTGAATAATGAAATATCAGTGTAAGCTTATGAGATGAAAAGATAGGACTAAAGTTCCATAAAGTACCTTGATTCTGGATTAGTCAAACACCAAGAGAAGACTTAAACTATAAGTTTAAAAAAAGGCATAATCAAGAAGAGGTGCTATAATTGTGCTTTATAGAGATTTTAGGTGAAAATTAAATGCAATAGAAAATACATTGCTAATAATAACTGTGTGGGACAAATTAATTAGAAAAATGCAATTACTAAATTTATTATCATAAGTTTATATTTTTATAGCTTTAAAATCAATATGGAACATGTTCTTTCTATGTAATCAATTGTTTAACATTATTTCTCATTGAGTTCACAAGATCTAAATACAACTCACAATCCTTCATATTGTTACAATGCCTTTGACAGTCTACTTTTTAAAATATATACTTGGTTTTAGCTCATGTTTTTAATAAATTACAAATCAAATGAAATTTTAAGCCATTAAAGGACATCAACAACTTACTAGCTCTTACATGAATTTCTTAACCTTTGATGACATATGATATTATACAAGGTTGTATTGCAGTATTCTATTTTCATTCTGGGATTTTAATATTTCAGAATTGTTATCTATATTTTTATATCTTATATGTATAGACCTATATACATATATCACTATTTATATTATATAATATAACACACATAAATATAGATCAGAGTTTATAAATTCAATCTTCCCCTCAATGAGAATAGGACCTTTTAACCCAATTTTTTTAAACCTTTACCTTCCATCTTGGAATCAATATTGTTTATTGCTTCCAAGGCAGAGGAGTGGTAATGGCTAGGCAATAGCAGTCAAGTGACTTGCTCAGGGTCACACAGTTGGGAAGTGTCTGAGGACAGATTTGAACCTAGGACCTCCCATCTCTAGGTCTGGTTCTCAATGCACTGAGCTATCCAGCTTTCCCCTAACCCAGTATTTAAAGAAAAATGTTTTAAAATAACTCCACATTTTAGGCAATTAACATTTCCAGTCTGACAAATATGCCCAGGTCTAAAAGACTTTCTTTTACTTCTGACAATGGTTTTGGTATAGCACTGAATGAGTAATCTCAGTCAAAATTACCTCTTTACTATTTGAAGTATTTCAGTTCTTGTACTAAATTGGTCAGTACTGTTTTGTTACTTTTTGCTATTCTTTCCCCCTTAATAGCAATGACTATCAACTGTTTATTTTAACTGATATTCTTATTCTTCTTTCAACTTCAAGAAGTCTATACAGAAAAGACAGTAAAGACATCAAAGTCTTTCTGTCTGCTTGGTCCTTATAAATAGCTTAGATTGTTTTCTGTTTTCTAATTAACTATAGACTTTAGTAGCAGTATTTTTTCAGCTCTTGCTATTTTTTTTATTCTTAACACACTTTTTTTCTGCTTTTCCACAACTTATTATTTTTCATTATAGACTCGAATGGTCCTTAAAATACCTGATGTCACTATGCCAACAAGCCTTCCTAAATTCCTAATTTTTTCTCTTAAGTATCAATGCCTTTTGCATATCTACTTTAAGTAACAACTCTTTTTTTTTTAAATCCTTATCTTCTGTCTTGGAACCAATATTCTTTATTGGTTCCAAGGCAGAAGAGTGGTAAGGGCTAGGCAATGGGGGTCAAGTGACTTGCCACACAGGTCACAGAGCTGGGAAGTGTCTGAGGCCAGATTTGAACCTAGGACCTCTTGTCTCTAGTCCTGGCTCTCAATCCAGTGAGCTACCCAGCTTCCCCTTGTCATTTACTTTTGAAAAGTTAAGTTTTCAAGAGAGATGTCATTTTCCTTTTAGAGTACTTCCATAACGTTTGATTCATAGAAATGGGGTTTCAATTTTGAGACCTTAAAAATTATGTGATCCAATTCAGTCCTCTAACAAATAGAGGAACAGAGGCACAGAGAAGTGAGATAACTTTTTTATGTTATACATTTTTTTATTATTTTTTGTTATTTGTAATTTTGTTTTTTTTATTATGTTATACAATTATGAAGTACTGAAACAAGAATTCAAAACAGTGTCTTCTAATTTAGAAGCAGTACTCAGAATGAAGTACACTATGATATATTTTTAGACAGTAATTACCACAACACTAAAAATTGCTTTCAGGATCATCTTTTGGAGTTAAGCAGAAATGGATCATCAAAGAGAAAGAACAACTTTTAAATTTATCATTTTCTACCTAAGATTCATTGTTTATTAGTAAAAGGTATGAAACTGGTAATATATCTTGAATAATATCACAAGCCTCTTGATTTTATGATGTCATTCCCTTCCCATTCATATCCAACATTCTAATTGTGTAGGTGTCCAGAGTCTTACTATTTATCTCTCTCTCTCCTCTAAAGTTTTTCTATCAAATATTATTCTCATCTACTCCATTAGAATATAAGCTCTGAGATATTTCTAGAACCCTGTACAGAAAAGGTATTTAATAAAAACTTCTTCATTTGGAATGAATTGAATTAAATTTACTTATTTTAATTTTATATATGACTCAGTATTGCCCATCATAAAGGAGTTTGTATTTTTAGATATATCAAACTTTTGAGAAAATAAATTAAAGTTCTAATGATATAATTTAAGTTTTCTTTCAGGAGAATGAGGATTTAGTGACAATGGTACTATAAATACCTTGAAAAAACTCCAAAACTAGTGCTCATCTCTTCTACCTTCCAAGACCAGTCCAAAGGATAAAAAAAGATATTTTAGATGTTTTATATATTATTTGCTCTTCATTCATTTCACTGTACTTTCTACACATATTGACCTACTTTTTATTTTCTTTATATTCTACTCATAACCCTTTTCAGTTCCTTCTCTTTCACACAGGCTTTCTGAATGTCTAGAATTCTTTTTCTTTCTCATTATTTCTTCTTGCAATTTCTACCTTTCTTCAAGGATCAGGCAGTAAGAGATAAAATTATGAGATTCACCATGAATTAATAATTTTATTAATCAAAAAGTAGGAGGGAAAAGATGGAAAATAGGAGAGAAATATATAGGTTACTTTCCTTAATACTCCATTTAGTTTCCTTAATATAGGATTTAAATGAGGCTCGTATTCTGAAATTATGGCTATACAAAAGTATTGGTTTCCTTTACATTTGAGTTGGGTTAACTATGTGTTCTGGATATCTGTGTTGAGTCCCTAAGGAACATGAGCTCCTGAGTTAGAGGGGGTGAGGGGAGAGTAATTATACTACCTTGCTGCACACATTTAAATTTAACATTGACTCTATTTGGGCAAATATAGAGAAGGAAATATTTTTTTCCATAGAAGAAATTAAACACTAGGGCATTAATATGTTACATACAGGAGTTCAATGCCTGCACTGTAGGTTTGCCAGTTATTAGCCAGGAGATTCCGTTCTCTAAGGAAAGGAGACTACAGACAGAGATTTCTTCCTCTATGGTAAAACATCCCCAACCTGAGGCACCAGGATCTTGTTCAGCATTTGAGTCCAGAAACAGCAAACTTAATCTTGCTCTGACAGGCCAAGGGCAAACTGGAATGCCAACAACAGGCCAGGAATCTGAACCACGGGCCTTTGGAAACAAGGCTGGGTTTTGGAGAAACAACACCAAATTCCAGCCAAGAAATCTCACCCAGTTTATTTAAAAAGCTTTTCAGTGGCCAGTGAATGTAGATAACCATTGAGAGAGGGCCCCACATTTCACTTAAACATTTTCAAACACTTCAAACTAAACTTTTAAAACAGGACCATAATAGCTCTCAAAGTAATTCTTGCCTCTGAAATTGTGTCCTAGTTATTTTATCTGCCAATTGGAATGTGAAGCCCAAACTTAATGTAATGTGATGGGTTCTGGTGATCTATGTTAGCTTTATCTGCTCTGTCTTTTCTGTTATTTTTGGTGGGTGCTACTGCATATCACTTTTTGGCCTTAGTGACAATGACAAGATGAAAAAGAACACTGGAAAAAATACCATTTTTCCCCCACAAAGTTGTACCTAGTCAGAGATACCAGCAGAAATCATGTATAATTTAAGTAAAATGAAATTAAACCAGAAATAATTAAAGTTAGTCTGTGTCATGGACCTATGTTACAATCTCAGATTAAAAATATTCAATTTGACAGATTACAAAATAAATTAATAATATTGAAATACAAGTATATAACTATCTCTACTTTTTAAGCTTAGATACCCCAGGTTAAGAAGTCTGAACAAAATTAATGTTACTTAGAAATCCTACTTAACAAGTGATGGGTATGGATCTGCATATCCTCTCAAGGACAATGGAGTAGCAATGATTTTTGATAAAAATTATTAGAATATTAGACCTCCATTGTCTCAGAGAGTCCAGACTCAGATTCCAGTTCTGGTAAATTTAACCTTAATAATTTTCAATTTTCTGTGCCTTAATTTGTTCCTTTGGGAAATGTGGGTTATGGAATAGATGGTCCTTTAAAAAAAAAAAACCTTACCTTCTGTGTATTGGCTCCAAGGCAGAAGAGTAGTAAGGGCTAGGCAATGGGGGTCAAATGACTTGCCCAGGGTCACACAGCTGGGAAGTATTTGAAGCCAGATTTGAACCTAGGACCTCCCGTCTCTAGGTCTAGCTTTCAATCCACTGAGCTACCCAGCTGCCCCCCAGATGGTCTTTTTCTAACCATGAATATGGGAATCTAAAGCATTCCATTCTTTCTCACTCAAAATAAAATTGATTCAAAAATTTTATTTTGTTTCTATTTCATTTCCCAACATATGGTTTTTCTTCCTCCTTTAGAGATTTATTCCTTATAACAAAAAATAAAAAAATGGGGAGTGTAATATTTATTGGGAAAGGAAATAGGATTGGAAAAAGGGGGATAATGAGGGAGGTTTGTATGGGGTAAGGAGGAGATAAGGGGAGAGAGGGAACACTGCTTGGTGAGGCAAGGGAGGGAGATGCCCCTTGCTGAGAGGAAATAGCAGGGGTCCAATGAGGTCTGTTTGTCTTTGAATGACTGAAACTGAAGTTTAGCTACCCTCTATGACCAGAAATGATAGTCCATTTATCTGACTGCGAATTCAAATAATATAAGGTTTAATAATCCAGTTGGATTTGGAGTTTTTCCTTAGCTTCAGAGTATAGGGCCAGGCCCTAGAGGCTGGCAGAGGGTTTGTCCCACTCCCATCTACACTCGTTCTAATTCAGAATCTTAGCAATAGACAGAAAGCAAACAAGAACAATTCTAACCTTCAGAAGCCTGTGTCTTTGGGCTGAACCAAGAAGAGCATGCCACTCCAGACTGGGCTGACCACGCTCCTCTCTCCTCCAACACCCGGAAGCCAGTCCCACCTGGCCGGCAGCAAGTGCTAGCCACAAGACCCCACTGCCACTCCCAGCAGGAAGGAAGTGCTAGTCACAAGACCCAACTGCCACTCCCAGTTGGCCCCTTCCCCCACAAACTGTCAGTCTTATTTCCTTTCCACAATCATCCCCTTTTTTGTTGTGACCTTCCCAAGGTCACATATTTATATTATAGTTACTAATTTAGTAAATCTACTCTAAGGAAATCTTAGCAGGAAAGTTTGGGCAAGGGTAGTTTGGGGTTTTACAATAAATTCAGTACAAAAAATGTTGAACAAAACTATTACAAGAAATTTGAATCTTAGTGCTAATACTACTTACTCTATGTTAACTAAAATGAATACCGTATTTACAGAAATTATTTAAATATAATCCAACAATATACATTGTTCCACATCATGATGTCAATCAAATAGAAATATCTATTGATCTTTCTATTTGACTAAGACCTTATGGAACTAATTATATACATATTTACATTTTGCATAAGTACAATTTCAGACACTTGTTTAATATAAACAAGGTCTCTCAATATGTCAGTTTGTGATTTTGTGTTCTGTGTCTAATAGTATTGTGTTGATTTGATACTTATCAAGTTTCTTCAGATTTCCACTTCTCATGTTGACTGATGGATCTCTTCTTTCTTCCATGTTATGTAGTGATGCATGCTATTTCCCTAATATGTGAAATTACTTTTGTTTTATTATTTCAACACACTCAGTCTTACACATAAGTCTCATTTTCAATCTGTCCTCTTCTTATATAAACAAATTTACAAAGTTCAAAGTCTTAGCTGTCCATTTCAGCTTTTCCTCTTTGTTTCTTGTCTCTAGCATCTTTTCTTTATGCTTTTCCTCTGGGCTGGTTTAAAATCTTTTCCTCTGGGATGCTTTTCCTCTGGGATTCTTTTCCTCTGGGATGCTTTTCCTCTGGGTTGCTTTTCCCCTGGGATGCTTTTCCTCTTGGTTGCTTTTCCTCTGGGCTGGAAAGTTGTTTCAAACATTATGTGTCACTAATATTTCTTTGTTTGTACTTTTTATGTTAATCAGTTTTTGTTTTTATTTCTCAGCCCTATCTTTTGTCTAATTATCTTCGATGTCTGTTACAGTGGTGTTGAACTTTTTCTGGTTTCACATGGGAACAGTGAAACCATGAGTCTTTCCCTGCAACTTTTATAGCTGTTGGGGTAGTAAGCAATACTTCATGTAGTCCAGTCCATTTTATGTCTGTGGCCAATTTTCTATTGAAATCTTTTAAGTATACTATGTCTCCTGGTTTGATGCTGTGCAAATTGTAATCCAGGGGTACTGTTTGTTGTATCAAGCCCATTTCATGCAATTCTGCTATTCTTGTCTGTAAAGCTTGTATATATTTTGTTAATTGACAATCTCCACCTATCATGGCAATGTCAGCTGGTTTACAAGTCCTTCTTTGCCAAATTGCATGTCCATATAGCATCTCAAATGGAGAGATGTGCAAATCTCCACTGGGTTGTGTTCTAAGATGGAACAGAACTAATGGCAGAATTTTTGTCCATTTTTGGTGTGTTTCTGCACAAAATTTTCCTATCAATGTTTTAATGTCTTTATTTAATCTTTCCACTTGCCCTGAACTTTGGGGATGATATGGTATGTGGTATGATGCTTGTATTCCTAGATTTTTATAAATTTCATTTAATATTGATTGAGTAAAGTGACTTCCACAGTCTGAGTCCAATTTTGAGGGAATCCCAAATCTAGGTATGACTTCTTTTAATAGGATTTTGACCACAAATGCTGCGGTGTTCTTTTTTGAAGGAAAAACTTCTGACCATCTAGTCAGTCTGTCTATGATGACAAGGATATACTTAAACCCTTTGTCTTTTGGCATATTGATGAAATCTATCTGTATGCATTCAAATGGAGTATATGCTAAGGGACGACCTCCTAAGCCTTTGGTCTCATAAACTCCCTGATTGAATTGCATACTGTTAGATTTAAAATAGTTTTGAGCGTTAAATAGTTGTAGATAAGAGAGTGGGAGCTATAAACTGTGATAATTAAAATGTTTCGGAGCAAGGGAAATATATATATATATATATATATATATATATATATATATATATATATATCAATTATGACCACTGAAATATGTTTTCTACTGTGTCTTGGGTTAATATAAATATAAGATGGCCGCCAGGGAATATATTCCCAATTTATGAATATGCCCAAGCCAACTGGGTTTTATAGAGAAATTTAATTTATAATGCACTGATTAATCAATAGAAAAAGAGAGAAAGTAAGAAAGGAATAAGAATGAGGGGCCTCAAGCCAATAAGGCCTAGACCTCAGTCCTAAGAGATAAATCAGTCAGTTGGTTTTATCACTCACCCAAGATCTCTCTAGGTAAGGCTTCTCATGCCAACCTCAGGCTCCACCTTCAAGAGAGCCTCCTTTCAAGAAATGTTTCCAGAGAATTCTCCTCCTGACTCCTCCTGAGTTCTCCTTCCACAGCCTCCTTCAAGACCTCTCCAGCAGCTCTCCCTCCCAGACCTCTCTCCTCTCAGACCTCCTTCAGAGCAAAAAACTCTCCTCTCAGTCCTCAGACCCTGATATCTTTTGGCCAACAATCTAAGTTCCCTCCCCTCAGTTCTCACATCTACCAATCACTGTCGATGTCTCCCCTGTGCCAATGGTGGCTCTAGCTTAACCCAGGACCACCCAGAGGTCTGACCCCTTTGCACATGTCTGTTGAAGGTCATATTCTCAAATAATTAAATCTTGATCTTTGCTGCAGCCCTTCCTAAATCCTGTTACTCTGAGTAGGGTGGAGATTGTAGTTTCCAAGACCTGGTTCTGTCATTCCAAGAATCTCTATTGTATCAATTCTACAATCAATCATGACTCAAAGAACTTCCTGTTCTATGCTTAAGCATAGGTAAAAGCCCTTTCCATTGTTTAGCAAAAGGTTTCTGTCCTAAAGTAGTCTTAAGTAGAGAGGAGAAGGATCCTCCCATGCCAAGGAGTTTCATATTCCAATAGAGTTCTTACTATCAGTAGGAAATTTTTTCAAGTATGAAATTTCCCAATGGGGAAATTTCCAACATTCATAAGTCTAAGAAATTTTAAGGTTTACAATATAAATTTTACATTTTTGACAAATTCTTATGGCATATGAGGATATTCCTGGTGCAGTCCAAAATCATCTCACTGAATCAATCACAGCTTGGGTTTCACAGTGTCCTTGTGCATGTATTGCATTGCACACATGATAAAATAAATTTTTAGGCAGGATGGGCTCGCCTATTTGAGAAAACCATATTCCTCTTATTTGCTTTGCTCCTAAGTTCTTTATCCACGATTGAATTTCCTGCTCATTATAGGCATCAGTTAGATTGTCCTGTTCAACTATTGAGAAATTCAATACATGAAAAGGTCCTTCTCTGGCTCCAAATTTTGCTGTAATGTCAGCTCTATGGTTTCCTAAAGACACATGATCATTAGCCCCTGTGTGTGATCTACAGTGGATTATTGCCACTTCCTTGGGAAGTTGTACAGCCTCAAGAAGTTGCATTATTACTTTGGCATATGTGATCTCTTTACCTGCACTTGTCAAAAATCCTCTATGTTTCCAAATTTCTGCAGTGGCATGAATTACTGAAAATGCATACTGGGAATCTGTGTAAATAGTGAACCGTTTATCTTTACCAATTTGCAAAGCATTTAATAAAGCAACTAGCTCTGCCCATTGAGCCCTCACGTGCTTTGGTAAGGACGCATACCATAATGTCTCTGTTAGTGTTAATACTGCTGCTCCAGTAGACCTTTCTCCATTAACTATCCTGCTCGAACCATCGGTATACATTTCAATGTTGGGTTGTTCCAGGGGAGTGTCTTTTAAATCATTTCTTGGCTTTTCTACTACTGATATTGTTTCTTGGCAATTATGTATGGGTTCCCCTTCTAAGAGCAGATCTGGAATCAAGGATGCCGGATTCAATGGTTGGCAACGTTTTAAAGTGATGTTTCCGTTGCTTAGCAACAAAATTTCATATTGAGAAAGTCTTTGCTGTGTGAAAGATTGTAAATGACATTTCTTCCAAGTTGGACCCTTCCCCCACAAAATGTCAGTCTTATTTCCTTTCCACAGGAGGAGGTTAAATTCAATAAATTTCATCAAGACACAAACCAAGTCCAATATTAAGAGCATTGTTCCATAAACATGACCTATATTTGTAAAAGAGAGAGGCTAAATCTCCTTTATACCTGCTTAGATATTGTATCGATGCAACACTCATTTTACTTACTATTATTTCCCTTATTCTTTACATTACTGCTATTGTGCACATTATCTCACATTGGATTGCATTACTTTTTGATCAGTTCTTTTGTTTTCTCATTCTTCTCTATATTCTTCTTTTTCAACAAATATTAGAGTACAATAATTTCCCATTACAATAATGCCCAATTTTTAGATATTTCTCAGTCAGTGGGCATCTAATTTGTTTCCATTTCTTTATCACTATGTAATATGCTGCTATAAATATTTTGATGCATATAGGAACTTTCAATCATTGACTTCCTTAAGATATGTGCCTAAAACTGGGATTTCTAGGTTGAAGGGTATAGGCATTTTGTTTTTACTTTCTTCATGACAATCCTCAAGGTTTTTTTTTTTCTTTCAGAATGGGTGAACCAGTTTATAACTCTTTGATTCATGTATTATACTGTCTGTCTTTCCAAAATCACTAACACTACTTCCTATCCTTTGCAAGATATACCAATTTTCAAAAGAAATGTGTTTGTTGAGTCCATGAAAATCCTTCCAGAAACAAAGAATTTTTTAACAGAATTATGCAGTCAATGAGAAATAAGTTTTTAGAATCAATAATTCCAAAAAAATCATTGCATCTCCTATGAATAAAAAAGCTATTATAAGCACTAGGGATACAAACAGTGAAAAACAACACAAAATTCCTACTCTTAAAATCCTTATGCTTTAGCAGGGAAGATGACATATGTAAATATGCCACCAATATGACACAAAACATAACACAAAATATGACACATAAAGAATAAAAGTGCCTAAAAGAAGCACAAGGAGAGTGCAAACAGTGATTAGAGCAATGGATCTCAAGTCAAGAAGAACTGAATTAAAATGTAGTCTTAGATATTCATGAATTGTGTGACTCAAACCAAATCATTTAACTTCTACCTCAATTTCTTCAACTGTAAATTGGGAATAATAGAAATAGCACCAAACTTCCAGGGTAGGAAGATTAAAATAAGATATTTGTAAAGTACTAAGCACAATCTCTGATATGTAGTAGGTATTTAACAAATGTTTATTAATATTTTAAATTAATTTTTTAAGAATTTTATGAGTTCACTTCAGTTTAATGGGAATTAAAGTAAGTTCTATACAGAAGTCTCTTTTGACTTAAAAGAATGGATAGGGCTTCAAGAGAAAAAAAAAGCTTCTAAGTGGATGATGGTGCAGTGCTGAATATTCTAGGCATTGGAAATGACATGAGGAAAGGGCATTGAAGAGGGAAAATATGAGACATATTTAAGGATTGTGAGTAGCTGGAGGAGAGAATATGTAAGGAAGAGAATCATATGTTAAGGCACATAAAGCCCTTGGGCCCACAGAGAGATGTATGTAGAGATTCTTTTGTCTTCTATTGGGATTTTTAGAAAAAAACTACTCAGAATGTAGTATCTATGTAAACTACCAAGTGGTATTCCAAGCAAGATCTCTTGCCTCTACCTGAGGTTCTGGCCAAAGCCCCATCTTCTGACTTATTTGGCTACCAATTTCTTTGGTTGGATTTGTTATATGGCCTAATATTTCCTAACAAAAATCCAGAAATTAAAAAAAAATAGCTCTTGATACTATTCCCTTAGGATTTTAGTTTTACTTTTACATGATCCAAAAAGAATATTCATTGTCATATAGGCGATTCAGGGGCTTCCTTTTGCCTCTAGAATAAAATATGAACATGTCTGTCTAATGTTAAAAGCACTTTATAACTTGACTATGACTATCTTTTCAGAATGATTACATACTACTTCTTTTCACAAATTCTATTTTAATTTTTTTTGAGATTTTTATTTAGTCAACTTAGAAATACATTCCTTGGTTACTAGAATCATATTCTTTCCCTCCCTTGCCCCCACCCCTTCCCATAGCCAATGCTCAATTCCACTGGTTTTTACATGTGTCCTTGATCAGAACCTATTTCCATGTTGTTGTTTGCACTAGGATGATCACTTAGAGTCTACATCCCCAATCATATTCCCCTTGAACCATGTATTCAAAGAGTTGTTTTTCTTCTGTGTTTCTACTCCCACAGTTTTTCCTCTGAATGTGGATAGTGTAGGAATCTCATAAGATCCTCCAAATTGTTCTAGATCATTGCATTGCTGCTAATAGAGAAGTCCATTACATTTAATTGTACCAAAGTGTATCAGTCTCTATGTTTTCCTGGTTCTGTTCCTTTCACTCTGCATTAATTCCTAGAGGTCATTCCAGTTCACATGGAATTCCTCCAGATTATTATTTCTTTGAGCACAATAGTATTCTATCACCAACAGATACAAAAATTTTATTCAGACTTTCCCCAATTGAAGGGCATCCCCTCATTTTCCAATTTTTGGCCACCACAAAGAGTGCAGCTATGAATATTCTTGTACAAGTCTTTTTCCTTATTATCTCTTTGGGGTACAAACCCAGCAATGCTATGGCTAGATCAAAGGGTAGGTACTCCTTTAGCAGACAGTCTTTTAGCGCCCTTTGGGCATAGATCCAAATTGCCCTCCAGAATGGTTTGATTAATTTACAACTCGACCAGCAATGCATTAATGTCCCAACTTTGCCACATGCCCTCCAGCATTCATTACTTTCCTTTGCTGTGATGATAACCAATCTGCTAGGTATGAGGTGATACCTCAGAGTTGTTTTTATTTGTATCTCTCTGATGATAAGAGATTTAGAACAATTTTTCATGGGCTTATTAATACTTTTGATTTCTTTATTTGAAAATGGCCTATTCATGTCACTTGCCCATTTTTTAATTGGAGAATGGCTTGATTTTTTGTAGAATTGATTTAGCTCTTTATAAATGTAAGTAATTAGGACTTTGTCAGAGGTTTTGTTATAAAGATTTTTTTCACAATTTGTTGTTTCCCTTATGATTTTGGTTGCATTGGTTTTGTTTATTCAAAAACTTCTTAATATAAAGTAATCAAAATTATTTATTTTACATTTTGTGATTTTTTTCTAACTCTTGCTTGTTCTTAAAATCTTTCCTTTCCCAAAGATCTGACATGTAATCTATTCTGTGTTCACCTCATTTACTTATAGTTTCCTTCTTTATATTCAAGTCATTCACCCATTCTGAGTTTCTCTTGGTGTAGGGTACTTTCACAGATTTTATATTCCCATCAAGTCAGCCCAATATTTGATTCCTGTGAATTATATTCAATATCCTTCCCCCAAGGCTAAAATGTTCTCCTTCGTCATCTCTGTCTCCTAGAATTTCTAGCTCCCTTTAAAGCTCAGATCATATGTCACCTCGAACAAGCCTTTCTTCATGCATTTCTATATTCATTCTTCCCTAGAATAGAAAGTAGCCTTTGAATATAGCCTTGAAGATAGCCTTTATTTTATTTTTGGATTTCTATGGCCAGTGCCTGGTAGGTAATAGATGCTTAATAAATCTCTGATGAATGGGATTAAGTGATGTCCTTATTATAATTAAAATTAAATTAACAATTCTAACTTTAAAATTCCTCAGTAGAAGGCTACACTCTGTTAAGTGTAAGACCTGAAATCTCAAATTTTCTTTTTTTTTGTTTCAAACTTTAATTCTCTCATTGTGAAGAGAAACTGATAACCTTTAAAGGCCTGTGGACCAAGGATTATTGTTTTCACAGTGGGGGAAAATTGGTTGTTCAGTCATTTTTCAGTTGTATCTGATTCTTTGTATCCCCATTTAGGTTTTCTTGGCAAACATACTAGGGTACACTGCCAATTCCTTTTCCAAATCATTTTAGAAATTTAGATACCAAGGAAAATAGAGTTAAATGATTTTATTCAGACTCACATAGCTAGTAAGTATCTGAGGGCAGTTTTAAATTCAGATCCTCTTGACTTCAGGACCAGAGCTCTTGAGATACACTACACATCTAGCTGTCCCTTAATTGTTTGTAATCATCCTTTATAATCTGTATTAGGAGAAACAGCATCCACTTCTTGTCCAATCACAAGTGAAATCTATAACTCAATACTTTAGCACAAGTCACCAGAAGTTTCAAAGTCTAGTGCCATCTTCGGATCTTCTTCATGTCAAAATATTCCACTCACTTTAGGAGTATCCATCCCTAGTTGATGATAATAAGGCACAGTGAACCACATTTTTGACAGAAGTCTCTAGCATCTGTGGCA